>NC_065880.2:16202262-16829880 GCF_932274485.2 Patella vulgata | reverse complement strand
ATGGGCATACGCTATACACAGTGTGCTATGAGGGAAATTTTGCCCGGGCAGCGGCACTATGGGTGTATGAATGGCTTTATTTAACAATGAAATCCACAATTAATTTAATTATATAAACCAGAACTCACCTTCATTAATAGCTAACATTAAACATTCATAAGTTGTTTGAACTAATTTCTTTGATTCTTCATCAACATTACCAACAAAAAATGTTTCATTTAAATCACCATGGAAACCTTTATGATATACAGATATATCAACTGTAAAAAAAAAAACCATTGTTTATTAAATACATTGTATATAAAAGACAGCAAATTGGCCACAAAAAAAAATCAAGATTCTGATAATGCCAGAATTTATGTATAAATCTATATATAAAACCTTGCATGAATTATATTATGCATTGTACACTGTCATTTAATAATGTTCTTAATATCCTACACAAAGATGTCAACTCTGATTTATTATATATATTTTCTGGCCAAGGGTTTTGTGTAGCAAGACAATTCTATTGAATAGGGTAGTCAATAAATATTTAATGTGCTGGTGTTATTTATTATACTACTACCAGGATACCCGGCTTCGCTCGGGGTCGTAACCCCGAAACCGGAAGTGGTAGACTAACGCCACCTGGCCTATTTTACTCCCCTGTCCGAGCTACCCCTTTACCCCAAATTTCAGACTCGGGGTAGACCTAGTGTAGCCGCCAACCCCGAACAGACAGACAAAACAGACAGACAAACGACAGTCACAAATATTAGTATAGATTGTCTAATTAATGCATTTACAAAACCAATGAAACTCAGACACAATGTATTTGTGTAAGATGATGGGTTTTTGAGAATGATATAAAAAACATACTAACATACCATTTACAATATCTCCATCTACTAAAGGACGTTTATCTGGTATACCATGACATATAACTTCATTCACAGACCTAAACACACAAAATGTTAAACAATAAAGCTTTGTGCTATTAATTTTGTCATACTGATGACTTTATTTATACCCCATATCTTTATACATTATCCTTAATTTATTTATATCATGTTGACACCAGTTGAAGACATTTTGCTGGGACTATACTTGTGGTTTGATGTTAGTTTTATTCCTTTCGGATTGTATTTATATTTTTATCTATTTATATCATGTTGACACCAGTTGAAGACATTTTGCTGTGACTGAACTTGTGGTTTGATATAAGGTTTATTCCTTTTGGATTGTATTTATATTTTAAGATATGAAATCATCAATATTATCGGTCAATGGACAATACTCAATATATAAAGTGTTTTTGTTATAAATACATGTAAGGAAAATATGGATAACTTACGTGCAGCAAGATTTTGGAAACTGGTAGTAATTAAGAGGAGAAGGATAACAGTCTCTATCTACACAGGCCTTAAATATATAAACAAAAAATGAAATATTATCCAAAATGTACACACACAAACAAAAGAGTACAGTATGTCTAACAGAACAACATTATCCCCAGCTAAACACAAAACTCCACAAAATTATTGAAATCTTCAAAAAAAGACAGAGAAATGAGGTTTCAGGTCCACTTGACATATTGACACTAACAAGTTAATTTCGCGGCCGAAAGATTGCATAAATTCATTTCAACCATTACCTTATCCGTATGGGACAGGGTCTCTAGAAGTGGGCAGGAAAGTGGAGTACAAGGAGTAATACCATGAGCTTAGACAGGTGACCTTAATGCACGCATTAGAGAGAGAGAGAGAGAGACATGGGGTTTAACGTCTACTGACACAAACTAGGTCATTTCGGGACTAACATATGGTTTAATTATTTTTATTTCAATAATTCGCTTGCGCTTAGGGATCTTTAGCAGTGGGAGGAAACCGGAGGACACAGAGAAAACCCATGAGGTTGGAACATGCATTAGAACACTTGCTGAAATGTTCAAAAATTGGTGTATACAGTGCATAATATACTCTTCAAAAAAAGTAGGGAATATTCAGAAACAATACAAAACTGTGGAAATGCACTATTGTTTTTATTAGAGGTCACCAGTGTATGTTAATAACAGGCCAATTGCCTACACATGAATGCAAAGAGATACACTGTCAAAAGTGAAAATGGACGTTTTTGATTTTTGTCTTAATAATGAGTAATTGCTCCAACAATCCTCAGACATTCAGCAATTCGTTGTTGCATGCTCCTAATCAACCGTCCAATCACAATTTGGGGCAATCTGACCCACTCCTCTTGCAGTGCCACGGCTAATTCTTGCAGTGTTGTTGGTTGATGTTGAAGTCAACGAACACATCTCCTGATCAAATTAAACGTAACACACTAAAGCAAAGATACGCTAAACAGTAAATCTTATGTAAGAACCGATAGGAAAGCAAACATGGATAGATTAACCAGCACGCATCAGTTTTCATCAACCCTTCCTTGAAGTGTCAAATTTGACAATGAACCCCTCCCATGTGCATGGCGCTATTGCGTGTCGCATGTGCAGCTCAGTGGTTCTGTTGGGGCGATAAGTTCTTCATCTGTGAACATACTCTCAAAGCATGTCAAGTGTAAATGACTATTTATCATATCACAACCTGCATAGGTATTTGCATTTCAATATCCCCTACTTTTTTGAAGAGTATATATTCCTTTTTTATTATGATCATTCATGGATTTTAACTTGCAACATTAACTGTGATCTTACTTCATGAACTTGTCTGTCTATTTCTTCTGTAGTAACACCAATACCAATAGCTCTAGCTGCTACATCTAATACTTCTCTACCCAACTATAAATATACATATAACCACAATATTAAGGTGGAGTACAAATAGAGGGGTAAGAAATAGGTGGTCAGTTTCCCAGTCCAAATTCAGATATTTACTGAATAGAAATACTGTTTAGAACCAGCGGCTGCCAGGCAGGATACGCCCACATTTTCGAGAGATGGATAGAGAACAAGCTAACAAGAAAGTGATTTTTCCTACAATCAAGGGCCATAATTCAGGAAATTACAATTCGATGTGCGCATATATCGAAAGGAACTGAGATCTTTGTGTAAAAAACTTACATTTCAAGTTTCAACAAAATTGGATAAAAATTGTGACCTCTACCATATTTTTACGCTATTTGAGAACGAACGGCGGCCATTTTGTCTGTCAATTTTGGGGCGATTTTCACAAAATTCAAACTCAACTGTCCTTAGGGTGGAACGGTAATATAATAATACGTTTTTTTAAATCGGATAAAAATTGTGACCTCTATAGGGTCCACAAGCTAAAAACGTGATTTTTCGTACAAACAGGGGCCATAATCCATGAAGTTTCGATCCGATACATGCCAATATTGAAAGCAGCCGAGATCTTTTGGGGATAAACCTATATTTCAAGTTTCGTCGAAATCAGATAAGAATTGTGACCTGTAGAGAGTCCACAAACAATTGTGGACGGACGTCCGGACGGACAGGGGCGACGGCATAATACGTCCACATGAAATTGTGGGCGTATAAAAACAAAACAAAAAATGTCAAACAAAGATGATCAACATATTTCATTGACCATCACTAATACTATAGAATAGAATTCCTTTCGTGAATCCTGACCCAAATGATTCACGCAAAATTTAAGATAAAACTATGGCATTCAGAAGAATTTTGGCAAAGAGGGGTAATTCCATCATAATACAAAGATAGAGAGAGAGAGAAATGGGGTTTAACGTCCACTCGACACAAACTAGGTCATTTCTGGACTATTCACTAACATATCGTTTAATTTTATTTCAATAATTCGCTTGCGCATAGGGGTCTTTAGCAGTGGGAGGAAACCGGAGGACCCAGTGAAAACCCACGAGGTTGGACAGGCGACCCTAATCACATACAACCGGGGATTCGAAACCACATTATAACACAAGGTTATCATGTTAGGAAACATCACAAATTGCTTTCTCTGCTTAACCTCAACAGTGAACAAATATGACGTGTAAGTTAAATATCAATTAAATAGAAACTTGAAATTTGTGAAATCAGACAAATCTAATAGGCTAACAATACTAAAACAGAACACAGTTAAACACATACATATATAAAATCTTTCTAAAATAAAATCTAAATAAAACAAGATATACCCTGCAAGCTATTCTCATGCCTTCAATTTCTTCATCATTAAGAACTTTGATTGATGTTGTTCCCCTCATCTGTCGTTCAGATATAGGAACACCTATAAAATAACATATAACTATTTATCTTGATAGGTTCATTTAAAACAGTAATGTATTATTTCATTCGTTGTATTTGACCCCAGTGTTGTAAGTCAAATTCAAATTCATACTATATAGATGGAATTTAATCAATTTTCACCTTACTTTAATGTAACTGTAGTAATTAATGAACAGAATATTTTAAATTCATTAAGATGCAAACCTTCAGGATGGTCAGCATGATCAGGTCTAAGAATAGTATCTGGTAATCTTCTTTTTGGTGTCTAAAAACAATCAAAATAAAAGACAGCCCATTCATAACATGTATACAAATAAACTGGTTTTCAAATTCATACTGTGTGTTAACTGGGTTGATATGATATTTCTCTAGATAAGCAACCTATCATTTGACATTTAATTTGTATTGCACTGGAACTGATATGTAATCATTTTAGAAATATCATTGTTCAGTTTAAACATTCACAGTTCTGCTTGTTTTGCCTGGTAAATATTTTGTAATCACACTTTTTCCTGCTCTAGTAAAATCACCATTATGTTTGTCCTAAAATGACCTAATTTGTGCAAACCCCATTTCTCTCTCCCTCTATCTTAGTGAGTGTCAATTGATACTAAAATTGCTATTTGTTTTGTTGTGCCAATATTTAGATACTATGCTATATATTATGACTTGTATAAAATTATCCTGAAACTATTCTCCAAGCTGTTCTAACTGAATAACAAAAGAACAAAGTTATTATCATTATTCACAGAAATAAGTTCAACTTTTATTTGAGGTCATATCTAACCCTTGGGTCTCCCTACTCATAAACCTTTAAATAATCTCTTATCAATTTTTACCACTGGATATGGTCTCAGTTTCCCAGTAAAACGAAATCCTGGCCATGGATTGTAGTTTTGAGTTAACCCATTAACCTCTGAAGAGTCTGAAAATGAAAAAGAAATTATATGTTAGGGTGTCCATGTTAAAATTGAAAACTGATTTAGGCAACATAATGTAGTAATAATTCTAAAATAGTTAATCAACCATACCTCTAGATACAAATCTATGTTTAATTACATATTACACGCCAATCAATGACGAGAGATATGACCATTTATAATTTCTCAAATATTAGCTGAAAATTCTGAACATTCGAGACTAAACTATACGCTTCGTCAATCATTCTACTCTTACTATGTAACTGAAAAATTATACAAAACATGTGTCTTGTCACCAATTACTAAAATGCCAAATGAACAACAATTATACTTACTTGCTTTTTTATGCACTTTTTTATGTTCTCCCCAGATTCCTTTAAAGCACTCCTGAAATTATAATCATAAATTTAAGAGACTTGCGGTAATGCATATTTATACCCATAGTCATCGATATAGTATAAAGCAGGAATGTGACACAATGATGAGCCATCCCCCAGTAGAATCTCCTGTCAACGTTTGAAAGGAGGTGAGCCTAGTTACTTTAATTAACAGAATCTTATCAGACTCTGCAATATCTGACACAAATTTATAATAATCCAACACTGTTTTCATGTAAAATTTAGCTATTCAAAAAAATTTGTTTGAACTGATCCGCCATTATGAAATTCATTCCTTCCTGCGCAGACCGGAGGTCACAAGTTCATAGCTGCGCTCAACCAATATTCTAAATCTAGGAATGGCGAATATTACTCTAAACGAAAAATTCTCACTGTACTTCAAGTAATAGACAAAACTGTCAATATTGATACCACTAAAGTTTATGTATTCAACATAAATAAACAATTATGAAGGACAGCAAGAATTTTCATTCTGATAACATTCCATCTCTTAATTTCGAATATTGGCAGAGCTTCATAAAGCCAGATCATTTCAAACGAATTTTATTTGTGTTTCTGGATCGCTAAATTCTACATGAAAATAGTGTTGAATTATTATAAATTTGAGTCGGAGAGAGAGAGAGAGAAATGGGGTTTAACGTCCACTCGACACAAACTATATATAGGTCATTTCGGGACTAACATATGGTTTCGGGACTAACATATTATTTCAATAGGGGTCTTTAGCAGTGGGAGGAAACCGGAGGACCCGGAGAAAACCCACGAGGTTGCACAGGCGACCCTACTCCTTGTCACGTACAACTGGGGATTCGAAACCATGCCAGTCGACTCAATGACAGCCTTTTTGGTACAGCGCGCGCACGCTAACCATTCAGCCATCCAACCCCCCTAATATGAGTTGGATGTGGCAACAAATGATTCCTTTTGGTAAACAAAGAATCACGGTGAAAAATAAACGGTAAGGATTCCAAAAGACTTATAACCGAGATGGGGGAAGAGCCTTATAATCATATCATATGATGAGGAGTCTTTAGCATCAGCAAGTAACCGATAGCAGACTCTGTCCATAAGAATCTGTTAATAAAGTCTAAAGTAGCTATATATAATTAAGGTGTGTCTAGAAATTTAAGATTTCAACAGTTGATTCTAGTAGATGCCATAACGGTTCAATTAAAAGTTTTGGATATTCCAATTATGGCACCGACATCAGACGAAGTTTTGACAAAATAAATGGGAGTGGAAGTAAAATCGGGTATAATTAAGTCTTCAGATTGAAGGCATGTACGAATTATTTGTGATGAAGGGATGGTTAACCTGTGAACAAAAGTAAGAACCAGTTATTCCCAGTTTTATACAGGTAGGACATTGCAGTTTAGCTTTTCCGTCACAACCCGGAGTTTCACATGTTCGAAGTTCCACAGAAGCAGCCATGTTGTTATGTAGTCTACACCATCAGGTCATATCCGGATTTTTGAATCTTGATAATCTAGGCTACTTAAATTCTGCATTCGGAACACACTTTGTTTGTTTTATTAAAAATTCAGATGCCTCTTTCAATGACAAAGATTTGTTTTATCTCCTTCTAGTCCGGTGGCTGAAGGGGGGGGGGGGATCGCCTCCCGAGCTGAGAATTTATGAGACCAAGTGTTTCTAGACCATTTTTTTGCGTAGATTCCGAATCTGGGTGGGGATCAGGCGTTTGAGGGGGCGTTTTCGAGATATAGGGGGTCCAATGTCTACAATTTAATTGGGGGAAAATGTGATTATGTTCACATAAATGATGGTCATGTTATATATTAATAAAACATACATTACTAGGACTGTCCATCTCTAACTAAGTATTTATGATGCTCCTGTTCAACTGTTTTGATTTGTGGCGAGGCGGGGTAGGTGGTTGCAGGTGTGCGTGTGTGTAGAGGGGGGGGGGGGGATAAAATTGGTGGGAAATGAGTTCACGTCGAGTTAAATGATGATTTTCTTAGAGCTTGATAAAATCATTACTTTTTTAAATTCAGCTGCACATCTCTAAGTATGAGTATAAATTCCTATTTAATGGGGGTGGGGGGGGGCAAAAGTGATCAGGCGTTTGAGGGGGGCGTTTTCGAGATAAGGGGGTCCAATGTCTACAATTGAGGGGAAATGTCATTATGTTGACATAAATGATGATCATGTTATATATTAATAATACATAAATTTCTAGGACTGTCCACCTCTAAATAAGTGTATATGATGCCCCTGGACAACTGTTTTGATTTGTGGGTTTGGGGGTTGCCGGTGTTCGTGTGTGGAAGGGTGGGGGATAAAATTGGCGGGAAATGAGTTCACGTTGATTTAAATGATGATTTTCTTAGAGCTTGATTAAAACATTACTTTTTAATTTCATTGCACATCTCTAAATATATGTATCAGAGTCCCATTGTATGGGGGGTGGGGGGTAAAATGTATTTTTGGGGACAGAAACCACTTGGTTCAAAATTAACCTGAAAAGTGTCTTTTCGTTAGCTTTTTTTTCGTTCAGTACCAATTTCGTCATTCAAAATATTATATATTGCAATCTGATTAAAACACAGATCCTATATATTTTGTTCCGTTTTTTATAGTTCAAAATTTCGTCTTCATAACTACTAGGATCTGGAAGAGTTGTTATATAAGCCGCGTTCTGGTTAATGTGAGGGATTAGCCAATGAAACGGTCTATTATGGCGAGTTCTTATCAACGCTGGTTGATTAATCAATGTCTGACGTCATAGGGTCAAAAACCGATCGTATGATCTTCATGTAATGTATGCCATCTACTAGGCGTAGAACTCGATGACAGTTAGGGGGGCAGAACCCGAAATGCCCGAAAAAATTTCGGGTTTACAGACAGCAGCGACCTTGTATACCCCCCCCCCCAAGACAATTTTGGAATATTTGACGGCTGCAAACACGTTTTCCTGCTATTGCAGCCGTTGAACAAAGCAACTTCAAAGTGGTCTAATATAGCCTAATTAAGGTGGCTGACTCGGAATTCCAATCAATCGTTTACAGTCCTCGAAGACGGGACCGTTAGGAGTAAATTTTGAAAATTTAACTGCCGCAAACGCGTTTTCCCGATATTTCAGCCAGTGAACAAAGCAACTTCAAGCGGTCTAATATAGCCTAATTAAGGTGGCTGACTCGAATTCCAATCAATCGTTTACAGTCCTCGAAGACGGGACCGTTAGGAGAAAATTTTGAAAATTTAACTGTCGCAAACGCGTTTTCCTGCTATTTCAGCCGGTGAATAAAGCAACTTCAAAGTGGACGAATATATATTATAGCCTTATTAAGGTGGCTGACTCGAATTCCAATCAATCGTTTACAGACAACGAAGACGGGACCGTTGGGAGAAAATTTTGAAAATGTAACTGCCGCAAACGCGTTTTCCTGTTATTCAAGTCTGTGAATACAGCAACTTCAATTTGGTCCAATATATAGCCTACCTGGCTGACCCGAATTCCAAACAACCAATAAATCGTCGCGCGGTATATGGAGGCCTCACCCTCCCGGAGAAAAATTTGAAAATTTAATCACCGTAAATGCGTTTTCTGCTATTCTAGCCCGTGTAAGCAACTCCAAAAGTATCCAATGGTTTTGTAACTGAAATCCCACTCTGAATTCTAACCATCCAATCAGACTGTTGCATCTGCATTCACAAATAATAATCGATGCCTGAAAAATGTCGCACAAAGTAGAGTGGCTCCAGACAAAATGTTTTAATCCATAGTCAACTCAGTACAAATTCGTGATATTCAATTACAAGAAAAGTAAAATTAGTGTTTTATTAGGGCTCGATGACAGTTAGGGAAGCAAAACTAGAAATGCCCGAAAAATTTCGGATTTATATAGACATAGCGGCGCCGGTTTTCTTTAAGAGGCGAATGACCCGCCAAGAAAATTTTGGAATATTTGACGGTCGCAAACGCGTTTTACTGCTAGTTTCCTCTGCCGCTTTCCGGCCCGATGCCCGTTTTTCGGGCAATACCTATTTTCGGGCAATACCGTTTTTTCGGGCATACCTATCATAAGAGAGCTTCGGGCATATTTTCGGGCATATGCAGTGGACAAGAAAAAGACGAGAAAATACTTTTCGGGCAGTGTGGATCTCATAGAAATAAGTTAGTTATATTTTTTCTCTAAACGTTAATAGAAAAAAAAAAGGTCGTCGAATTTTTCATTGCCCGAAAATAAATTTTTTGGGGGGCATCGAAAGTATAAAAAAACGAAACGAAATAAAGATCTGTATTTTAATCAGATTGATTATAACAGTACTTTTCAAGAGATCTGGGACCCCCCCCCCCCCCCAGTAAACAAGAGACATGTTTAGATGTTAGTTTATTCTTATATTCTTCATCCGAGGATTCAAAATCAAAGTTCATAATGTGAGCGGGATAAATATCTTCTTTATGTGTGATCAACAGCTCGCATATATCCTGTGGATATGCTTCAGATACCCATTCGCATAGCAAATCTTCATTCCAGCTTTGTATTGTATCGCAAGGTGATCTTGTTCGATCATTTAATGTGCAGCAAAAGACTACCCAGGCAAGATGGTAATAAAAGAAACCATTAAAATTCCTCAAGAAAAACTTTCTTCTAATGTCATCTACTGATGTAAGTCGCCTTTCGCCGTACATGGCACAAACAATTATTTCTATTCCAGTAATTAAGACATCAGAAACACCATTTGCCTGTCACAGCTCTTTAAAAATTGTTAGAAAGTTGGAATTATCTTGTAAAAGAAAAACAGATAGTCAATACCACTGAATTATCTTGTAAAAGAAAAACAAATAGTCATTACCACTGAAAGCATGCAGGCCTAGCAAGGCCTAAAATAAGGTTAAATTCTTGTAGCACGGATTCTGTGTCCGGTGGATTAAGCTCCGGTTTCCCATCCTTATTTTAATACTTAAGATCACAGATAATACCGAAAATTAGTGAAAATTATGTCAAAAATAAAGTGAAAGTGAAATGACGGTCAAAGACGCAGCGGATCAGATACCAAACCTACTGAACACCTGACTAAAGGCGGATGCGGCTGGCGCTTACTCGACTCATCCGATCTGACCTTCGCAACTGACCACCACAAGAGGAAACACTCAGTAGGAGTCAGGAGGCATTGCTACCTTACACTTTTTCAGAGCCTTACGCCATTTCTTTCAGAGCACGGTTTTCTTATTTTCGAAGCACAGATTTTTCATTTCGAAGCACGTTCGTGCTCCAAGGCACGTTATTTTAGGCCCTGAGGCCTAGATATTCTTAGACACTTAATTATATCAAGATTAGTATTGAAAGTGTCGAGAATATCCTAGAACTGACAACAAACCACGAGGACACCAAACTAACTCACGTACTCCTCTTCGCATTGAAAATTAATGGAGGCGCTGAAACAAATTGTATTTTGTGTTCTTACTCGGGCGAAATAGACATCCCAATCGTTCTCCTCGCAAACGATTTTCCCAAAATACACATTTTGGTCGATAATGAGACGGGCAAAGGTAGAACATATCGCGGAAGGCGACTTACATCAGTAGATGACGCTAGAAGAAAGATTTTCTGGGTGAAAAAGTAACATGGCTGGAATGAAGATTTACAATGTGAACTGGTATCTGAAGCATATCCAAAGGACATATGCGAGCTTTTGGTAAGCAACCAAGAAGATATTTATCTCGCTCATATTATGAACTTTTGATTTTGAATCTTCTGATGAAGACTAAGAATAAACTAATATCTAAACATGTCTCTGATTTACAGTGTTTTTGATTTACATTTCCAGATATCTTGAAAAGTACCATCATAATTTAATATTTTGAATGACCAAATATAGGTACTGAACGAAAAGCTAACGAAAAACCACTGTTAAGATTAATATTGAACCAAATGATTTCTGTCCACAAAGATACATGTTGCCCCCCCCCCCCCATGAGCACCCATCCCGACCCCCCCCCCCCCACACACACACATTGGGAATCTTATATACATATTTGTAGAGATGTTTCAGAATGTTCTAAGAAAATCATCATTTAAATCAACGTGAATTCATTTCCCGCCAATTTACCCAGCCCCACTTCCACACAAGCACACCTGCAACCACCCACGCCACCTCGCCACAAATCAAAACAGTTGTCCAAGGGCATCGATACACTTATTTAGAGATGGACAGTCCTAGAAATCTATGTTTTATTTATATATAACATCATCACCATTTATGTCAACATAATCACATTTTCCCCCAATCGTAGACATTGGAACCCCCCCCCCACCATATCTCGAAAACGCCCCCTCAAACGCCTGATCACCACCCAGATTCGGAATCTACGCAAAAAACTGGTCTAGGAAAACTTGGTCTCATAAATTCACAGATTGGCTCCCTATGCCTATGTTGTCAAGGACAGTGCATGCAGTTAGATTATTCACAGTAGAAACCGAGACAATTGTTGTTATCAAAATTAAAGTAACCAAAAACAGTATTCTACTCAAAATTAAGATTAAATTCTAAATTGTATTGAAATCGAACTGACCACAGCGGCTACTATCTGCTAACGATGTCTAAATAGAGAGGGAGAGAGAGATGGGGTTTAACGTTCACTCACACAAACTAAGTCATATGGTTCAATTTTATTTCAATAATTTGCTTGCACGTTATAGGGGTCTATAGTAGTGGGCACAGTTGATTTAAAGTAGGGATGTGTGGGTGGGTGTGTGTGTGTGAACAGAACATATATAGAACTGCAGTCCATGCAAATAAAATTTCCCTCTTAACACAATGCATGACCTATGCCTATCTTCATTATCCAGGATATTTGAATTAATGTTATTGAATAATTCACATAGGAACTTTTCTATTTTAAAATATTCTTTATTTTTGCACAGGCTACCATTTCAATTTTTGTGTGTACTGTGTGTCCTAAATATTATTATTAACCTATTTCTTGCCACCACATATAGACCCTAGAAGTAATTCTTATCAAGAGCTAGTAATATGAGTCACTTTATTCAATCATCTCAGACTATCTATGTTATAATATATATGACTATACAAACAAGAAACTTTGATAGATTTATTGCTTTAATCTTTTAAAGCTTTTATTTCAACATAAATGATAATGTACATTTCATGGGCTTACATAAGTTTATATAATAATTAATAAAATCTCTAGTCCCATCCCGAATATACTATATTACATCATATATATCAGGGGTGTATCCCCATGGAGTTCATTGGTTGATGTGATCCTTTTTACACCCTCTTGGACAAAAGTACCATTAACTTCACACACATTTAATGCCTTGAAACCTGTCAAGTCAGAGCTAGATTGCAGGAAAGGAAGGAAAATTCTCCAAGTAAAATTGTTACTTAATGTGAACCTCCCCTTATAAATCCATATATCTGTCCCAGTATATATAAACATTTAGCTATAATATTCCACTTGGTTTTTTAATTTATTGAACACATTGGAAGATAACAATTAATGATAAATTCAAGCCCTTGCGAGCATGTGATTTCAGTAACAAACAAACAATAATATAATATAATATAAAAACAAACTAAAGATGCTATTCTTTATAAAGAAATACATATTTGTACAATAAAGTTTACACAAACAAAACACTGCCACAGCCTTTTAAACAATCTTCAAACCTATGCAGGCCTATACATCTTATCCTAAACAATAAAGCTATAGCCTACTAAGGACAACTTGCACATCCCCTCTCCCCACCCACAAACACACTTATAGTGTTATTGTATTATGAACGTGACAAAAATCAATACTTTTAGCTTCAGACCATAAGTTCTACAGCAGATTGTAATGAAATAGTTGGCCCCACGTTTATTCTGGACCACCTTGATAGTCCAATAAAATAACAATAATGATAGCAGTTCAAGAATCATTTGTGGTGAACTGGGGTAAGAATGAACAATAATCTTAAACTAGAGCTATGTTGTTTTGGGGTTTGCTATTTTTTTAAATAAAAGAGCCATTGTTAGTAATATATTTTGTGATTAGTTTTTTTTTTTTCATTTGTTTGCCCTTTGTACATTATGACTTTTGTCATCCGACAGACTCGTCCCTGATTTAAAATCATATATTTATCACAGCACCTTTTTGTTATAATATGGGGAGTTATATGAGCTATATATCTATAACAGTTTCTTTTAACTATCTCTGACCCTCTAACCAAAATATAAATTATAATAACTAAAGAAAGGATTACTAATTAACATCGTTAAAGCTAAAGTCATCTAAAAGTAAACAAATAAAAAAATAACACATTATAAATTAAATTTTGATATACTAAAATACATATATTACTGAGAAATGAATGGATAAAAATTAAAATAGTATAACTCTTGAAGACACAATAACCTACATATAACTGGTCAATAAATTTGAAGTTATGAAAATATGTTGTAAAAAGTCTTTATAAAAGATAAATGTCTTCCAAGTAAATCCAATAGTACTGATTTTTAAACATACCATCTGACCATGATTTCCAAGAAGTTGCCTGATCCTCGAGATTACAAAAATATGGGTGTTTATTATTAATGATATTATTATTTAAATATATAACTAATGAAAGATAAGCTTTTGATTTAAACTTAAAGCATACAACAGCTGTTACAATTTTGCAAAGATTATGCAATACTGGTACTTTAAAAACAGAAACTAAAACAATATCTGATTGAGCCTTTAAAAATGTTGTGGAATATTACTCAATAGAATTAAATATAATCACATGATAAAACACAAAAGGTTTAATATAATTTAATCAGAATTTCACATTAATAACCCCTGTTTTAAGGCCGATTCAATCAAAAGTCCTGTTCCACTTAAACCCTGTCCATTAAGATATGGCTGACAACCACTTGGTACTGTAGAATGTAACAAAGACAGACGGAAACAATCTTCCATATAATAATGTCTGATATCAAGTTGTAACACATCCTCTATAAATCGTCTTAACGGTAGAACATGGCTGATTGGTGCGTCCCACATAGTAAGGAAATCTTCAACAATATGATGCATCAGATGTGGTCGAGGCAATATTTCAGATCGTTTTTTAGTCTTCATCTGTTTTGCTGAAAATATACATTATGAGGTTTATGTTTAAAAGTTTCTGAAATCCGCCTCCTGAAACATTATGCATTAATTTGAATTCAGTTTAGTTTGTCATTTGGGTAGATTTTTGATATTTAAACATTGCAGAAATTTTTTTTTAGATTTAAAAAAGGAAAATGTTTTTTAGCCTCCTAACACAATACTGCTTTGAAAAGATACCTACCTGTTGGAATGTCTTTATAATAATATAATACTGGGTGAAGAAAGTTGGATTTATGAGCCTCCGATGGTTCACCAGTGGCTCGGTCAGTTCGGAAAATATCATTTCCAGGACCAGAGAAGTTGGCACCATATTGTAAAACCACTGCTATTAACTCTCCTGCTTCTGCTCCTGTTATATTGGTAAACTCGTGTAGGAGATTTATTGGGAATTCCTCATAATATTCAAAACTTTCTCGGTTACTAAAATCAAAACAAATGTTTATTGATAAAATGTAATTAAAACATAAATCTAAATATTGCCATATAGATAACTAATTGTTTAAGCCAGTCAGACGGACAGAAGAGAGATATGATAGGCTGAACTAAAAAACCACGAAACAGCATTTGCAGAACATGGGTACACCTAATATTGGATCGAGATGCACCTCACCCCCTAAAATATTCACTTATTATTCTGTTTCTATGAGGGGTTATGTTGGTTGTGGCGATGTGGATAATGAAACTGAATGTTATATTTGGGTCTAGATATGTACCACCCGAATTTTTCAAAATATATTAAGAGGACCATCGGGGTCATCCAATACTAAATTTTCTGCGTCTGCCAGTGGGTACACTACCAGTTTTAGCCATAGTGAACTTATAGAACCGAAAATTTAAAATGAACATGTCTGATCATAAACTCTGATATAAATGTAACACTTACTCTCTAAAGACAACAACATCACCAAGTACACTGAACATCTGATATGTTCCAGAAGCTTCATTCATTCTCTTCAATAAAACATTTACTAACTCAGAAGATTTGTATGTTTTATGGGGCCATATTACACCTTCATAACGACTCTCTAAAATATGGTGCAATGCTCGGGCTGTAAATATAATTTGAAAATTAAAATTTCTATAACAAACAGTTCGGAGAAAAAGAAATTAGGTTCTCAACAATTTTTTTAATTTTTCTATTTTAATTAAAATTATTTCAAGCTACTAAAACTAAATTTTGTTAATGTGGTCTGCATCCGATTCACTAGACATATCTCTAAGTATGCTGAAAAATATGCATTAAACCATAGATAATATCTATGATTAAACTGAGAAAAGTAATGGAGGGTAATATTCCTACCTGTGTATCTAAAACCATGAATAAAGCCACCAGCAGATTTTCTGTGATCTAAGGAATGACTAGCTGTACCAGCCACAAACATGCCTTTAGTAGTTGTTGATTCATAGTTGTGCATTATAGATGGGAATTTACTAATTCTCAAACCTGAAGCTTTTTTTATCACATCAGTGCTAAATGCAAGAAATACAGAAGTATTAGTAAAGCAAAACAAGGGGTCCAATCAAAAATCGAAAAATACATAAAAACTTTAGTCATATAAACAGTAAAATTACTGGCATAATTGACAGTTCCAATTTGAACATGAAATTATGCAAAATGAGACTTGAACATGTTTGTCGATTTGTTCTCTCAGTGAAATCAAAAGTGAATAGTTTTGACTGGATAGCAAATGAAAAGTGTGTGATCGATAATGGCAAGTCAAGAATTTGTCTTGCTAGCTCTGGAAATGCTGGCCCCACCTGACTAAGGACCTGTAATAATTATTTTAATACACACAGTATCGATACTTACTCATTTCTAAATATCGACATGTCAAACTTAAATCCCAGACATCGTATAATTCTATCATATGGTTCTCTCATGGCAAAATTATCTAGATATACTAGCGATTCTTCCTCTTCATCTTCTGTGTTTAAATCTAGAAACAGTTTACCATTACGTTTAACTATCTTGACTTCATTAATAGCAGCTTCTAATACACCATCTAATGATTTTAGTTGATAAGTATCTAACAATCCATTGTTGATAGCTCTAAAATAATACATATAAAATATTTAACACTATGTCAATTTCTTGATCATTTCTTTGTGTAACATGTAAATTCATATACAGGTGCACAAACTTATTTGGTTGTAAAAAAATAACGAAATATTTAAAATACATATTTTAATTCAGGAGTCCTTATATTAATGACAAGGGGGTGAATATGCTAGCAATTAGAGTGTGTCATCAAGAAACCAGGGGCAACATGTGCCCATGCTGGTTGTTGACGCTCTCTGTAATTATTAACTTATTCAATATATTGTAGGTATACTAGACTCTTTGCTTTAATTCTATATTTCCTGTTCTGGTTATTAGAAATAACTTATTTTATTTGTCTTGCCTAAAACAAATTCTAAATAGAACCTAAAATTAAAATAAACTATTCCGTAGTTAATTGTTTTATTTAATTAGGGGATTAAGAGACCAGTCAGGCATTAATGTGTACACATCCCGGTGTGTATACGTAATTAAGGAATAAACATTTGTAATATGCATTCAGTCACTGTTGACGTCACTGGCGTCTCAGGGGATTAAGAGTGTTTTCAATAATTGGCAAAGTAGTTTTGTGACTTTAAGTGAAGATGGCACAATTAATTTTAATAAGATTGGTGTGAACTTGCTGTAAAGTGTAACTGGTATATAGTAACCACTGGCTATAAGTACATAAAATTTTGTTTAGTCATTTATAAGTGTTGTAATAATTATTATTAATTACCGTAAATCTCCGACATAGTGAGTAGCCCATGATAACCTTACTCTAGATCTGGCAACCATGTGTATTAAATTAGTTGAACCCATAATATGATCAGCAGTTTCAAAAGCTGCATTACCTCGCCCTGAAAAATTATTGTAAAGATGAAGTCAAAAATCTTCATTTTCAGCAACATTTGAAATTGAATTATTTAAGATTTATCAATCATATTCTGATGACTTTTAATCGTGGCAGTTTTTTTATAACTGTTTATACATACAATTTAATATATTAGTGTTATCAACATCTAATTAAACGTTAACTAAAATATGGCGGTGTTGTTTTTCAATACAGCAATTTGGTAAAGAAGGTGTGCTCATAGTAGAAGAAAGGGATGGACAATAAACTGGGTGTGGCTTATAGCAAATACACAGCATTTCACCTCCCCCACCACTATCTCTGTATCACCCCATCTAGCGAGAGAGAGAGAGAAATGGGGTTTAACATCCACTCAACACAAACTAGGTCATTTTGGAACTAACACATGGTTTAATTTTATTTCAATCATTCGCTTGCAAGTAGAGGTCTTTAGCAGTGGAAGGAAACCGGAGGACCTGGAGAAAACTCACGAGGTTGGACAGGCTACCCTACCCCTTGTCATGTACAACCGGGGAAACGAAACCACACACCAGTTGATTCAACGACATACCTTATGATACAGTGCGCACATGCTAACCATTTGGCCATACCACCCCCCACCCCCCATCCTACGACCAGGATGAGAGTTTAATTCTGTACTGGACACATACCTAATACTAAAACTGTTTGTCCTTCAAATTCCTCTGGATTCAAGGATACATCTTCATAACCTTCAGTATATTCTATACCTGGTACTTCAGGTATATTAGGTTTCCACATACCTGTAGCAGCTATTAAAGTTCTGAAATTTAAATAACATATACAACTTTGTTAATCTGATAAAATGCAATAACAAAACATTTTTCACATAGATATATTTAGATATGACAACAAAGAAGTTACTAAAAGAAAATCAGACTCATAATTATGGATCAGACTCAAAATATGGATTTTTGCTGTAATTTTCTTTTTCAGGGCAACTAATGTTTTAAAATATATCCTTTGTGTTCCCTACTCATCTAAAAAAAAAAGCACACTATATTTTTTACATCACTATTAAATGAGAGAGAGGTAGAAATGGGTTTTAACGGTCACTCAACATAAACTAGGTCATTTTGGGGCTAACACATGGTTCAATTTTTTATTTCCAATAATTCGCTTGCACGTAGGGGTCTTTAGCAGTGGGAGAAAACCAGAGGACCAGGAGAAAATCCACAAGGTTGGACAGGCGACCGCATGCAACCGGGGAATAGAAACCATGCCAGTTGACTCAATGACAGACCTTACGATACAGCGTGCACATGCTAACCATTTGGCCATCCACCCCCCACCCCCCTCTGTTAAATGGATGTTCTATCTGATTTCATATACTTATAACTACATACCTGCAAATGTATTGCTTTCCAGTTTGATCATTCATATAGAAGAGGTGACCATCCGGTGCTGATTCATTCTTAACTGTATGTATATTACTGATTTCTGTATTAAACTGAACTTGTATTCCTAATTTCTCTTTATAATCTTTCAAATATTTTAACAGAACATCAGCATGAGGAAACATTTCTTTGGAATAATGCCTTAATAGAAGAGAATCATCATGACTGAGTAATGAGTTCCAATCATGACGCATATTAAATTCTTTATTTGTTTGGCCAGTATGTCTCTTGTTAATGCTGATAAGTTTTCGGTGCCGTGGATACTTTACATAAAAGTTTCCTAAAAAATAAAATATAAAATTTTGCATGAATTTACTATTCCAAATCACAATCAACTTGCAAACACAATATCATATTCTGAACAGAAAACTATGTTCAAAATAGCAGAAATTTCAGGGTTTTCTTTTGACCCGATGAGGACATGGGGGGGGGGGGGATTCAGATCCCCCGCTAGCTGGATTACTCAAGAGCTATAGTCACTTGCTCGAAAAACAACTGTTGTTGCAGCCACCATCCAACCACGCCACTGAATTTATGCCATTGCTATTTCAATTTTCAGTATGAATGTTGATTATTTCTTGGTCACTAGTTAAACTCAATAATTATAGGAATACTTACCTGAAGTATTAGATCTTTCAAATATGATATAATCCCTTTTGGCTTTTTCCATGTAGTATCCTAACTGTAGACCTGAGGGCCCTGCCCCGATAATACAATAATCATGACTTCCAATAGTAGCAGAGTCAATCGTCAAAACAAAGAGCAGCAGTACTTGGAAGACAAGCAGTAGTCTGGCACTTCTGGTAGTAAGAATCATCTTTCTGATGCTTGATTTTCACCACAGAAAATGCTATAAAAGTAAAAAGTTACTATACAGTACAGTATTAGATTTGATTAGGATGACTGGTTAATCTCTCACATTAACCAGAACACTGGTTATATAACAACTCTTCTAGATCCTAGTGTAGTAAAGACCAGTAAAACAAAATTTTGAACTATAAAAAACGAAACAAAAAAGGACTACGTCAACATAGTTAAAGAGTTGGTTAATTCTGACTGATTTGTTACGCTGTAATTGTTTGGTTGTTAATTCGATTGTTAATCAGTAATAATTTGTAACAGAAATCATCACGTAGTCCAGCAGTGTTCGAGTAGGATTAGGCCTAATCAAACGAAACACTGGCTGACGAAATTATACTTTCAGTCATGTGAGCTTTTAAAAATGTCAATTCTCATTTTAGCTGACTTTCGTCTTATTTCAAAAACAGCCTTTAACATTTACTGGTACAACATTCCAAATGTCAGTAATATAAATATTAAAGTAAATTGGTTAATGGCATAAAATGCATTAAATGAATATAAATGTATGGGCGTCATCACACAATAAATCTCTGAAATTATATTGATCACAACAACATGAAAATAGTCATCTAAACAAGGATGTTTTCCTATATTTGTAAGGTTTCATTATTAGACAATATAGACAGTGACATTTAACATCAAAGTGTACATTAATTAAACTACATGTAATAGAAGTAAACAAGTATTGATTTCATCATTTACTTTGATATTTAATTCATTTTCACAATAAACAAACAACTATGGTTATTAAAGATTCGAAGGCAGGGTCATCATACCTAATGAATCAAAAATGACATTCAAGAAAGTGACATGATAAAATGAGAGTTAATGATTTACCTTTCAAAAATATTTTATTAACTTCATTCGACAAATGAAAAGATATCTATCTATCTATCTATCTATCCACATGTCTACACACACAGGATCATCATAAAATAGTCTATTTCATACAGATCACCTTTTAAGATTTTCACAAATTTTTATGAATTTATCAATGGTTATTTGCTGACTTTTTAAAGACTTGGACAAATCTTGCATTGATATCTGTTAATTTTGTCAGCAATTCACACAGCTGCTAAATTTCCATATGGTCTTAGTTTTAGACAATCCTAGTTGGACATGTGTTGACAGTGCCAAATATCCTGATGACCATGTTGAACAAGTACAACATGTCTAAATTGCCCCTTTAATGTACACATACCATTACCCCATAATATATTTATGGTAAATAAACAGCACTCAAGCAACAACATGCCTACTGAATTTGGTTGAAAAACATCAAATGATTTGAAAGAATCTAAAAATATAAAAAGCTAACAAATGGACGACAGATGACTGAGGGTACAAGATAAGCCTGATGGGCTAAATATAGTGACAACAATATGATCATATTTACCAGATACTCATATACAGATAAATATAAAACCAACAAATAATTAAATCCAAATCATATTAATCCCAACCTTATGCTCTAAAATCCTCCAATATTCTGTGTTCTACAACAAAAGTCAGTATAACTGACTAAATACAGCCTGTTCACCACATTTAAGCACCCACTATTTCCAGTTATACAACGGCCATGTTATTGATTTTAATGCCTGTAATTGGCAGTTCATATTTCATGGGATTAATCACAAAAATTCACGCACACTGCCATCAGCACAAAATGGAAAATGTCACCATACAAAGATGGCTATCTGTTTTTAATCAAATTTCACACCATTAGGTATTTTAAACTATAAATCCAAATTGAAATATATTAATAATTTTATAAGTAACATATGACAGTCATAAAATCCAAATTTTGTTATAAAATCAGTTATATATGTCTAATTATTTAATGAAGCGATAAAGTTAATTCTTCACGAATCTGATATTTTTTCATATGGTTGGATTCAATTTTTTTTCAAATTCGAACGTTATTTGTCAGGTCATGTCTAAACTCCATTGCAATAAATCTCTCAAAACATATTTTAAACTGTTAATAATACAACACAACATGTAATATTTTGTGCCTTTCTTGTAAACAAGTCTAGTAGTAAATGTCACAATCTGATTAAAATACTGAAGATCTGACCAGTTGTAGTGTGAGGTTGTTTCAGGGGTCATAGGAGCGGCTTTTGACCATATGACTTCAGACATTTGATAAACCTATCAGTGTTAATGTTTCTAGTGGGATATATACCCACAGTTCCGTGCATAGCACCGCAATAACTGACTGCAACAGACCGTTTCATTGGCTAATCCCTCACATCAACTAGAACGGAGGTAATATATCAACTCTTCCAGATCCTAGTGTAGCAAAAGACAAGTAAAACAAAATTTTGAACTATAAAAAACAAAATATATATATAGGATGTGTGTTTTAACCAGATTGTAAATAGCATGGCAGTCACAGCTGACTTAGTTTACTTTATCAATCCTAGCTGCCTGAGGTCAACAATTTAACAGTTCACATATTTCACCAGAAAAAATATTAAGGATGTCAATGTTAAGTACTTTTTTTTCTAAAAATGACATTTTATATTACAGACCCTCTAAAGTTAAGAATATAAATGTTATAATATATTGTATTCAAACATGAATATTTAATGGCAACAAAAGCACATCAAATACTGCTTTTAGTAAATTCAGAGTAAACATTTCAATCATCCTTAAAGTATATCCTGTTCTGGTTTTATATTTGTTTGACATTGGACAACAAAAACTGAACCAGGATGTTGCCCTACAATACGGTAAATAAATCACAACTTTTTTTTTACAAGTTTCATAAATAACAACATCTGCCACACACACCAATATCTGTGAAAGCAATTTATGGAATAAACAATTAAATATAGGAAAAAGTCCATGCTCTTTTTTGTTAGCTTTTTCATGCCTGATTTACATTTTAAAAAAAACAATTTTAGTCTATTTATATTCTTCTAATACCCACAAACATTTCTGTGCCAATTTTTTCAACATGGACAGTGAGTAATCATGCTACGCACATATCTATAGTGTTGGTTTATGTCTCATAAAACACAACATTTAAAAAGATATAACATTTCTCTCCTAGCATGAAGATCTACATAATAAAAAAAAATAGATTATTACATGTAGGCCTACATAGCTAATTGCCAGACAAGATAACAAATACCCCAAAACATTTTTGTTGCTTAGATCAAGGTGTGAACAACTAATTTATTAGCAATATAAACTTAAAAAAAAAAAAAAAATGAATGATACTCTTTTGTCCAAAAGATTGTAGTTGAATTGAAAGTGGAAAAGTAAAATCTGTCATATTTCTTTCTTTGTGAACACCCAATGCAATAAACAAACCAAACAACACAGCAATTATCCCTCAGTGCAAAAACTATTTACCCAAAAGCACAAATGTATTGCCTATAAATAATTTGCTGACTCGATCCTCTTTTTAAGATGATTTTAAATGATTGTCTCTGTTTTGATCTACGGGTACCTGTTCTTTTTAATAGCTGTGAATCCCATCAAGCCTGGAATTCAAATACATGTACTGAACTGTTTAACTGAACAAAACTTTTGCAAAAGACAGTAGAGAAAAAAAAAATCATTTGATTATCCAAATAAAAATTTTACATACCATGATACACCAGTAGCTAATTATACAGATATTTCTTATCATATCTTTATTCTGAATATTCAATTGCCAAATAAATCCGCTTGTAAATATTGATAATGGTAATTCTATACAATAATCTAATATATACTATTCAAAAAAAGTAGGGGATATTTGATTTTGGGGGCATAATACTAAAATATGCAAATGACTACGAAAAAAGTCACTATAGAACCTAACAGAAGAAACATTTCCAGTTACATGTGACGCCCAAACGCACCAATAGCTACCGCATGGAATGCAGGTGATGCTTGGGATCATCATGGGGGTCCAACCCAAGATTTGCACGACTCTGACTTTGAATGTTACAGTCATTGTGGCATTGAATTCCAGGGTGGAAACATCAGTTTAATTGTTTTAGTGACCAGAAAACAAATTTTGATATGCGTCGGCTTACCCAAAATGAAAGGTTACGTGCCCTTGGCATGCTACAGATCGGCACAACACAGGCGGTTGTGGCGCGGACGATGAATGTTTCTCAGTCTGTCATAAGCAGGCTATGGTCCAGATACCGTGATACACAATCTGTACAGGACAGACCACGCTCAGGTCGACCAAGGGCGACAACTCAAGCCCAGGATCGATTTATCCGTACCTTGGCCTTGAGAAATCGTGTCATCACAGCAAATCAGATCAGCGCTCGTCTTCAAACAGACACTAGTGTGAGAGTGAGTGGCCAGACGATTCGGAATCGACTGCATAGGGGTCACCTTCGCGCCCGACGTCCTCGCGTGATCCCTTGTTTGAGATATCATCACATTCAGGCAAGACGTCGTTGGTGTAGGGATCGTCAACACTGGGATAATCGACGCTGGAGCAATGTGATGTTTTCAGATGAGTCAAGGTTCACTGTTGATTTTTTGGACAGACGTAGGAGGGTGTGGCGTCGTCGAAACGAGCGCTTCCAAGACGTTAACGTCATCAGACATGATCGATTTGGGGGTGGTTCTGTTATGGTGTGGGGAGGCATCACTGTTGCTGGAAGAACGGCTTTACATGTTGTTGCAGGGCGTGTTACAGGCCAGTACTACCGGGACAACATCTTGACAGTCCATGTTGTGCCGTTCGCACGACGTCATGGCCGCCGTTTCATCTTCCAGGATGACAACGCAAGATGTCACAGGGCCAGGATCGTTACAGGTTACCTCCAACAACAGAACATCACCACATTACCTTGGCCAGCACTGAGTCCCGACCTCTCCCCCATCGAGCATGTCTGGGACATGCTTGGACAGAGGTTACGTCAACGTCAACAACGTCCTGCCAATGTCCAAGAACTTGCTGCTGCGTTGCAACAGGAATGGGACAATCTGGACCAAAATGACCTTAGACGTCTCATTAGGAGTATGCCACGTCGGATCAATGCTTGTTTGGCAAACAGAGGAGGATTTACCCGTTACTGACTTGGTTGTGATGCTGTGGTAACTTTGCTGTTTGACCCCGGGTATCATTTTACCCTTATAATGGTCATTCTGTGCCTTACTTAGTCTAACGATCATTTGGAATAAATCGATGAATGTGAACTTCATTTCATTTTGTCATTTGTTTCTTCGTCAGTTTCATTAGGTGACTTTAATAACACTTAAAAATCAAATATCCCCTACTTTTTTTGAATAGTATATATGTTAAATACAACCAGCCTGTATTTTAAGAAATACAATAAACATTGATTTTTAGGACAAAATTAATATATTCATATATACAACTATAGATCGACCACCACAGCAAAATAGGATATCACTTCAAATTTTGATCATTATAGTTTCATAAAATGTTTTTCACAAGAAAAATTTTTTCAGGAGTTATACCCGAGTTTACACAAACTTGGATGATACACACTGTTAAATATTGTACTATAAAATACATGTATTAGTTATAATATACCCGTCATAGGTTTTATTTTACGGGGAGTTACGGTGAAATGTAATACTATTAATGTGGTTTAATTACATGTTTCTGTGCGCTTATCACACAGTTTTGTTTTTATAACACATTGATAATACTATGTTTATTCAATATCGAATTTGACTAACCTGGGATTAATAATAACAATGATGAATATGACAAACGGTACTTCGTTTCTCGTGCATCTCGATAAACAGGAAGTAAAGTAACGGTAAAATCCATAGTCTTGGCCAACCAGTATTTTAAATTATGCGACTGCGTATTTGTATGTAACTACCTGAATAAATTAGAAGCAGACTAAACTCAATGTTTAGCAGAGACCGAGAAAGAAATAATAGGTGGTAAGAGGACTACTTGTGTTATGGGTTTCACACATTGCACAAAATATAAGTTACAACTGAATGGAAAATTAAACTATAAACAAAACATAATCCTGAAAATTACCATAAATTTTGATGGTCAAAGTCTCAATTAATTATAAACACGCAATCAGGCCCGTCGTATATATCCAGCTTGCTATAGCTTCGGAGGGGCAGTGAAGTTTTTACAGTAGGTATTTTACAGCTATGGTCGGCAAATTTTTTCGGTGGGGGTGGGGCCAAAATATTTTTTCGGGGAGCATATCAGAGCGGATCTAGGAATTTTGAAAAGGGAGGGCGCTGCAAAATGAAAGCATTGACCGCGGAGAGAGGGGGTACGCCGCTGAGGGGGGGGGGGCCCAAGAAAATTATCCGTCATTTCCTTGCATCTGTAGCCATATTCCCAGACTGGTTTGAGTCATTTGGGATCCCTACAACGGGTTGGGAACGGACATATTTGAGACTGAGAAAAGGCACTTTTAGCAGTAAAAAAGGGCACTGTCGAAAATTAGGGGGGGCGCGCCCCCATTGAATCCGCCTCTGCATATTGCCCCCCCCCCCTTGCCCCCTCTGGCAATACTACACAATTAGTACCACCAAATGTATAACTAAACTGTTCTTGCACCCAAATGTACATGGCATTAGGTATTTGCACACCACGAATAGCACGATTTACCCATATCCACCCAAATCCACCGTTTCAACTCATATGACAAAAATTTATATCGATATTTGATGATTATATATACCGTATCTAAAATCATAAGATTTATGTGCCAAAATGCACCTCAATATACCATTCTTTATGTCAAATTGTCATTATTAAATGAAAATCGAAGCATTTTTGTTTCAAAATTGCGGGACTTGTGAAATGTTTACATGTTCCTAAGTATCTGATGATGCACAATGCGCTGAAATATATCGTTACTTCTGATGAATGGTCTCCCAACAATTTTCATGTATGAGTTTGTGGGGTGGATGGTCGAATGGTTAGCGTGTGCGCGTTTTATCATAAGGTCCGTCATTGAGTCAAGTGACGTGGTTTCGATTCCTCGGTTGTAGGCCTACGTGACAAGGAGTAGGGTCGTCTGTCCAACCTCGTGGGTTTTCTCTGCGTCTTCCAGTTTCCCAACAGCTAGAGACTCCTACGCGCATATGATTTATTGAAATAAAATTGAACCATATGTTAGTCCCCAAATGACCTTCTTTTTGTCCACATCCATATTAAACCTGACCATTTCTCTCTCTCTCTCTGTATGAAATTTGTTTATAAACTATAAAGTCTCTGTCACGGGATAACAAGCAAGCTGGCCTGGGTACCGCAACCTATAAATTACCTCCGAGGTTCCTCCTTAGAAATAATCCAATCAAAAAGAACCCCTGACCTGTAGGATATTAACATTTTGGTGATTTGTGACACCAAATAACGAGAAGATTATTCGCAAACATAAATTGTGTATGACAAATGGACATATGGATGGGGAGATACAGTGGCTCCATGAATACGGTGCTGACCCAGGAAGTTTCAGTTTCAGCCTTGAGAGTTGCTCTGTATTTTTCAGTGTGCTTTTCCCATGTCAATATTGCAGGAGGGAGAACGTGGCAAAGAACAGCTTCAAATAGGACAAAGACTGAGGACCTGTGTACACATTGGCATGCACATAGAAGAATCCTTGGCAGTTGGAATTAAAATTGGAGTAGGTGTTAACATATCGGTCTGGGCAAAATTACGCTCATAGTACATGTACACAGTATGATGCATGTCCATCTTCATTAACGTGGTTGACGCAGAAATTTATATGATGTTAAATCCCATTCCATTTCATTTATAAGTGACACAATAAGCAGAATGATTTCTAAGGAAACAAAACATAATCAAACAACATTTTTTAATGTCAACACCTTAAAATATGTACATTTCTATAATGTGGTCTGTTCATTTATAACATTATATTATCCGTAACTCATAATTAAAAATAATTAAAATCTGATTGACATCCAGTTCTTCCTATTATACAAAACATGTAGGGTAGTCAGACTGTAAATTTATGTTTGAGTTATCAGAAATAGTAAAGACAGGCTGCCAGGCAATGAAACATATGCCCACAGCAGCTAAATCGTCCGGGCTGTCAACAAGAGTTGTCGCATATTTTTTCTTTTGTTAGTAATGAAACATTTATAATACACTCTTTAAGTAATTATCAGAATATCATTAGAATTTGTTTGGCTTCCAGTTCTGCCCTGTGTTAACATTTAGTATACAAAACATTTAATATCATGGATTTAGCTGTTCAAGTTACGGTATCAGCCTCTAATGATTTAAGCGGTATCAAATGGACAATAACAGTCCTCTAAATTCTAAACAGTCGGTGTTTATCTCCTAATTGAAAATCAATATATTTGTTCATCTCAAGACCTCAAACTCTGTGTATCAATCTCAGGTCAATCGAATGATCACTTTGGCCTATAGAGCATCTTTGAAGTAATCAAGGCCCATAATATATAGGTGTTTTCATATCATGACTGTAAACATTGTGTATAAATTTAAAATCAATTGGATATTAACTTTGGTCTCTAGAGCATCCACAAGATTTTCAAAGTGATCAAGAGCCATAACTCTGGCAGTAATTATCGGATATCGTTGAAAATCAATAGGAATCTTCGTCTCATGAACTTAAACACTGTAGAACTTTAAAGTCAATTGGATCAAGGGCCATAACTCTGGCAGTAATTATCGAAAATCGTTATAAATCAATAGGCTTGTTCGTCTCATGACCTTAAAAACTGTGTATAAATTTAAAATCAATCGGATATTCATTTCAAGAATTTTAGACTGCCGGAAGGGGCGACAACAACATACAACCATATTTCAATGTGGGCATATAAAAATCAATTGGATTTTTCACATAAACACTGTGTACCAATTTCAAATCAAGCAGAAAATAACATTAGCCACTAGAGTGACCAAAAGATATTTCAAAGTGTTCACGGGTTATAACTCATTGATCTCCCAAAGCAAAAATTTAGACCACTAATACTAACAATTGCCACTGGCACATATTTTGACACCTCTGCCTTTAAAACCTGCATCCCCCACTGAATACACACAAGGGAGATTAGTATACTTTTAAAATTCTACATCAATGAACGAGTCAAGGGAGAAACATGTTGATTGGGGTTTATTATTACAGGGTTTACATATTCTATTCTGTAACACATCATAATGGTGAACTTTAAAATATGGACTAAAAACACAAATGGAAATTACATCTGATTTTAATCAGAATGATAATGCTGAAAGAATAACTTACAAAGTTTCTATTTCATACAAAATAAAAAAAGATAAGGTTGCCAGGCAACATATGCACACATCAGTTAAATCATGTGAACAGTCAACAAAGGCTGTCGCAAATGTATTCTGGGAGCACTTTCAAGACTCTAAAGATAGGTTGCCAGGTAACAAACCATATGCCCACAGCAGCTAAGTCGTCTGGGCAGTCAACCAGGTTTTTTGCATATTTGTTTTTGTCAGTAATGAACACATTTACAAACACTAAAATCTTATAACGAGTAACAACCCATTAAGTAATTATCAGAAATCATTAGAATTTGTTTCGATTGTTTGTCTCATGAGCTTAAAGATACATTGTCCCAAAAGTACTTATCGAGTGGTTAATTCCAATAAAAGTATGGCAAATTTGGTATATATGGAAAGACACCCAATACTGGATCACCCCAAAAACACATATGGGGCAATCACTGGACAAAAATGTCAGGGTATCACTAACTGGCAACCCAACTGTTGTCTGCCAGCTTATTGTGTGCTAGCTTGACTGAGGGAGCGGTTGTTATTGCTTGATTTGGGAACATTGAGGGGTGTCAATGTACAAAAGACTCTGCAAGTTGAAAGTGAGGAGACAGTAATGGCTTCTAACAACAGTTTATTTATAGCTTGAGGTATCTCACCGCGAGTACAAAGATTTGAGAGGGATTTGAAGCAAATTTTAGACAAATTAATTTGCTTGAATATGTTTTTAGTCCAAATATACTATTCAAAAAAAGTAGGGGATATTTGATTTTGGGGGCATAATACTAAAATATGCAAATGACTACGAAAAAAGTCACTATAGAACCTAACAGAAGAAACATTTCCAGTTACATGTGACGCCCAAACGCACCAATAGCTACCGCATGGAATGCAGGTGATGCTTGGGATCATCATGGGGGTCCAACCCAAGATTTGCACGACTCTGACTTTGAATGTTACAGTCACTGTGGCATTGAATTCCAGGGTGGAAACATCAGTTTAATTGTTTTAGTGACCAGAAAACAAATTTTGATATGCGTCGGCTTACCCAAAATGAAAGGTTACGTGCCCTTGGCATGCTACAGATCGGCACAACACAGGCGGTTGTGGCGCGGACGATGAATGTTTCTCAGTTTGTCATAAGCAGGCTATGGTCCACATACCGTGATACACAATCTGTACAGGACAGACCACGCTCAGGTCGACCAAGGGCGACAACTCAAGCCCAGGATCGATTTATCCGTACCTTGGCCTTGAGAAATCGTGTCATCACAGCAAATCAGATCAGCGCGTGATCCCTTGTTTGAGAGATCATCACATTCAGGCAAGACGTCGTTGGTGTTGGGATCGTCAACACTGGGATAATCGACGCTGGAGCAACGTGATGTTTTCAGATGAGTCAAGGTTCACTGTTGATTTTTTGGACAGACGTAGGAGGGTGTGGCGTCGTCGAAACGAGCGCTTCCAAGACGTTAACGTCATCAGACATGATCGATTTGGGGGTGGTTCTGTTATGGTGTGGGGAGGCATCACTGTTGCTGGAAGAACGGCTTTACATGTTGTTGCAGGGCGTGTTCCAGGCCAGTACTACCGGGACAACATCTTGGCAGTCCATGTTGTGCCGTTCGCACGACGTCATGGCCGCCGTTTCATCTTCCAGGATGACAACGCAAGATGTCACAGGGCCAGGATCGTTACAGGTTACCTCCAACAACAGAACATCACCACATTACCTTGGCCAGCACTGAGTCCCGACCTCTCCCCCATCGAGCATGTCTGGGACATGCTTGGACAGAGGTTACGTCAACGTCAACAACGTCCTGCCAATGTCCAAGAACTTGCTGCTGCGTTGCAACAGGAATGGGACAATCTGGACCAAAATGACCTTAGACGTCTCATTAGGAGTATGCCACGTCGGATCAATGCTTGTTTGGCAAACAGAGGAGGATTTACCCGTTACTGACTTGGTTGTGATGCTGTGGTAACTTTGCTGTTTGACCCCGGGTATCATTTTACCCTTATACTGGTCAGTCTGTGCCTTACTTAGTCTAACGATCATTTGGAATAAATCGATGAATGTAAACTTCATTTCATTTTGTCATTTGTTTCTTCGTCGGTTTCATTAGGTGACTTTAATAACACTTAAAAATCAAATATCCCCTACTTTTTTTGAATAGTATATATCATCAAATCACACAGTTTGTACACCGGAAAGTATCTTTAAACACTGGGTATAAATTTGTATAAACTTTAGCCTCTAGCACGACCACAAGATTTCTCAAGTGATCAAGGGCCACTAGAGTGATGAAAAGATATTTCAAAGTGTTCACAGGTCATAACACATTGATCTCCCAAAGCAACAATTTAGACCACCAATACTAACCCTTGCAATTGGCACAAATTTGCTTGTGGACACCAGACTGACGGACGGACAGGGGCGACTGCAATAAATAAAATTTGATGGGCTTCTAGTTCTTATTGTATGACAGTAAATATCTGAAATGAAGAGGCTTGTTGGTCTTATCAACTTATTAAACACTGTGTATAAATTCATAGTCAATTGAATAATTATATTATCTCTAGAGCATCCACAAGTTTTTTCAAATTGATCAAGAGCCATAACTCCAATGTAAACACTATATGGATTTCAAGTCAATCGGATAATAAATTTTAGCCAATCGAGCATCCACAAGCAACTGTGATAGACTAAAGGACGGACGAACAAGGGTGAAGACAATATATGACCACATTTAAATCTGGCTGTGTAAATATGTATTCATTTTATTCAAATTAACTATAAAGTTAAATACTGGTCTAAAAGATTATGATATATGTATCTACTTAACAAGTATCCTTTGTTCTTTTAACGACAAGATGGATTCTGCGATTAGTCCAACACCAAAATTATTTGATATATGTTAGTTCAAATAACTAAAAAAAGAATACATCTGGTTTGAAAGACTATGTTATCACATTCGAAACATTCCCTGCAAGTCTTGTGCTGTTATTTCATGGAGCTCCGGGAATGAATGGATATATACTGGTATATATTTTTTATACATTCACTATAGTTCCATATGCAAATATCATCACCTATCCACTCCTGTATCAAGACCAAACAATTGCTTTGTGACTTCATAAGTTGAGAAAGATACAGCTACCATTGGCATAACCCGTATATAATTTACACTAAGTCCACGATAGAGTCCATGCACAATACCATCTTCTTTATAGATCAAGATCAATGTATTGAACCATCCCCTACAATTTAAACCTTACTATTACTATATCAATATTTAACATGATCATACAGATAAATGCCCCCAAAAATGTATCTTTTAAAAATGAAAATAAAAATTTGCTAGATGTAAATGTTAATGTAGAATTTCTGTTGCTCACCAACACTAATATACAGCCAAAAAGTGACACTATTCAATTTCATTTTAAAAAATTGCTGAACGGGTAAATTAGACAAATTTTAGTATAAACAAATACCTATCATATTTGTGTGAATCTGGTAACATAATGGAGAGCTGTAGTCTTCGTCTTACTACATCTAGTGGATACCTGGTATAAAAAGGGTATTTATATTATAAAACTGGTTAAATACCAATATGGCATGATGAATACAGTACACTACAATACAATACAATAGAACAGAACAGTACAGTATAGTAAGTACAGTAGAGAAGTACAGTACATTTACATGGTACCATCATACCTCCATGCCCCATAATCTGCGCATGATTTGTCAATAAAGCCTGTGAATATATCAGCTTACTTATTAGTAAACAATTAAAGGCACATTTTTCTGCAGTTTGCTGTTTTTGGATCCATCAGAACTATTTAGGTCCAATTTCCAAATTCTTTGTGATTTTGTTTTCACATACCAAAACCTAAGCTTATTTGTGCCAGAATTTGAATATTCAACACTCTAATTAAACAAATTGATATGTTTCACTTAACTTACGCAAATGATTGTGCTGCAGCCCCTGCTAACCCACCACAAATTAATTTAGCTGGTAAAATAAGAACTAAACCACCTGTATTCTGGGGACAAGGTTTGCCACACAATTCTGGAAAGTTATCTAAACACATCTTCTTCAAAGTTTCAAAACTATAAAATGAAAGCCCTTTAAAAGAGAAAATATCAAAAAATATTAATAAAAGATGTTGTACAATTATGTTCGTTCAACTACTGAAAGATATACATTTTCATAAATAAATCAATCATTAATTTGCTCTTGATGATGCAAGTAAATCATACCAAAATCTTGAAAAGATCATGTCTTACAAAATTTTTATACATCAATATATATTATAGAGAGAGGAAAAAATAAGGTTAAACATCCAATTGACACAAACTAGATCATTATGGGATTAACATATGTTTCAATTTTATTTCAATAATTTGCTTGCACTTTGGGGTCTTTAGCAGTGGGAGGAAACCGGAGGACCCGAAGAAAACCATGAGGTTGGAAAGGCAACCCTACTCCTTGTCACGTACAACTGGGGAATCTAAACCCCATAAGTTGACTCAATGACAGACCTTATGATACAACGCGCCAATGCTAACGATTTGGCCATCCACCACACCATATATTACATACGGATACCAACACATTGAGTTTCATAAAGGTTAAATATTAACTAAACTGGAAGCCAATACATGACAAAAATCACAAGTTTATCATACAGACCATTGTACAATCAACCCATAATTGTTGTCCATAAAATCATTCTAGTTTGTTATGTACCTTAGTCCTATCACTAAATATTAACCAGGTAATCTTAAGTAACACATACAACCGTGTAAAAAAACTATGTACCTGCATATGATGCCATTCCTAATAATTGTTGTCCATATAATCATTCTAGTTTGTTATGTACCTATCACTAAATATTAACTAGGTAATCTTAAGTAACACATACAACTGTTCAAAGAATTATGTACCTGCATATGGGGCCATTCCTAAAACAGACGGCACAATTCCTCTATATAAAGCTTTATGGCCACCTTCAACATATATCATAGATTTAAAAACATCCACAAATCCTAAATAAACGTGTTCTCCCTTAACTTGGAATGCTAATCTAGCTCGAGCCACATCTAAAGGATATGTAAATAAAACCGCTGTTAATCCTGCAAAGGAAAAAAAAGTCACATATTAAAATGGTCAAATTGTAGATTGTTTAATTTGGGTACCAATATACTGTAATTTCTTGTTTTATTTAAATTCAATCATCTTAAACATTTGATAAAATTAATGATTATGTTATAATCCAGTTTTAATAAAATCATTTTACACATTTTACACTTGCCATTGTATTATTAATATAGCCTGTACCTGCCATGGAACCTGCTAATAACTTAATCAGATGTGGATGATTCCCAATCAACTTCCTTGTCACCTTAAAGAAAAAAAGGTGAATTTTAGCAAATGTTTAAAAAAATGATTAAACTATATACAAAGACAAACTCTTCGAAGTTAACAAGGGCAATCAATAATTTTAGAAGTAATTAAAGGCAACTGTTACTGCGCATAAACAGTTGGAATTCAACATGGTTCTTAATCTAAATGCATATAAATATCAAGATAAGTGTTAAAATAATTTCAATTTATTAATCTGAACAATATAGAAAAATTTCAAATGATAAATTTTGTTGCTAGAAAGTTCAAAAGATTCATAACTCTAGAATTAATAAACTGAAACTCTTTTTGTTCTACAAAGTGATCAAGAGTAATAACTCTGGAAATTCAACAGCTTTCTTTGTCTTGCTAATGGAAACAGCATCTACTGAGACACAATGAAAACTCAATTGACTGGAAATGCTGGCGAGATATAATGTTGTGGAAATGTGATTTACACTGTCACAAGAAATCAACAAGACACAACATCCAATATTGTCAAAACAGATGCTCAATTGGTGAGAGGTAGGAGAAGGATCTGACATATTAAGCACTTCCATGTTGTTTTGCTTCAAGAAGTCCATGGAGATATGTGCTGTGTGTCATATTATGCTATAAACATTTTAGTAACTTCTCTGTTTCTGATGAACTATCTACATTTACCTGTTCTTGGTTGAATACTATCAGGTGGTTCAGGAGAAATCAAAAATGTTGTTTTAACATGTCTAAATCTGCCACTGTGAGGTGTGGCATCCCACCCTTATGATGGGGACCCAAAAAACGTCATTTCAACAAATCTGAATAACCACCACTCAAGCAACGTATACCAACCAAATTTATTTGAAAACTATTAAGTGGTTTAGGAGAAGAAGTTGAAAATGTAAAAAGTTATTGGTCAGGGAGCACATAGAACTAATGGGTTAAAAAGTGACATTAAATTACATTTTTATACTGTTCATATGTCATAAATTGTATGGAGGCATAAGGAAATATCCTTAACATCTGAACACCATTTCCTTTATATAAACCAAGTACACCTTCTTTTTTAACAACTTGACTGATTGTCGAAAAAACTCCTGAAAAAAAAAAATATAAACTGAGTCAAACCTGTAGGCATAATGTAAAAGTATGTTATCGGATCGATAATTTTGAGAAAAATTCTAAATAAAGTTATTCTTATGATGTTTTATTTTTACATCAGTAATAATCAATATTGTTAACCAAGAGTTATCCACAATCAAGATCACGATTCTGGTGCAGCAAAGGTATCATATTTTTGGGACCAGGACAAGACCACTTAGTCCAAAGGCATTTCAAAACATGCTCTCATAAAAATGTTTCCTCTTATGTTCTTGCCTTTTTTAAAAATTCAATGTCAAGATCAAGAGATTGGGAATCAGTGAGTCTGCTGAATAAAAACAAATGTCGTCCAATGTAAACTATATATCCTACACAATACACATTGACAGTTGAAGATCCTTGCTACCACTCCGTGCAATATAGCAAACACATAACATAAAATTCCTAGTTATACATGTATGTAACAAATGACCCAATATTTTCTTGTTTTATAGTACATCATAGTATTATTATTTCAATACTTGACCATACATACCTAGATTTTTGTAATGTTGATTATGAGCTTGAAGTAATATCTTAACACGATCTAAAGGTGCAACTGTTGTTTTTGCCACACATCCTGCTATTCCTAGAAAAGTGAAATTAAAACTATTTAATTAATTATACATTAATGAATAATATTATTTCTATACCTGAAATAAAAGATCTGGGATATAAATATCCTGATGGTGACCAAAATTAAAACTGGGATATTAAAGATACAAAATCCTAATTATACTTGCACATCATGGTTTGCTTTAATATTGAGATGAACTCAAAATTTGGAAACTTGATTCATGAAAGATATTTCCTCCTTTGCTTATATGTTATGTCATGAAATGAAAGTAAGATGCCATTTTTTACAGGAAGACTCATTTGTCACAATGGCCTTACTATTATAACTAAGTGTGAAATCAAACGAAATGAAATGGGGTTTAACATCCTACGGTTCTGCTCCGACTAGGCTAATGAAGACGGGCATATGCAATACAGTGTGCTATGAGGGGAATTTTGACCAGACAGCAGCACTACGGCTTACACTTATATAAAATTCCAACTGCCCAGGGATCTTTTATGTGCATGCCAATGTGTAAACAGGACCTCAGTTTTTCAGCCCATCCCTATGACTTTTCATTGTCCCTTGTCAGGCTCTCTGTCCTGCCCCACGGACAAGGGAGAACCACGTCGGAAAATCCTGATGAACTTTCTCGGTCAATGCAGGTATCGAACGCAGGACCTCCAAGTTAACGAGCCAACGTCTTACTCACTGAGCTACCATGGCTCCCATAACTAAGTGTACTGTACCTCCTGCAATAAATGTTTTGAACAGAACTTGTCTTCTACTAAAATCGTGTGTCTTTCTTTTTTCTTCTGGATGTGGTGCAGAGCTTGGCACGGACATGCTCGGATTAAGGCTCTTATCATCAGCCTTTTTTAACATCTTGTTTTGGTAAACGAAGAAATCGCATCTTAACCTTCTTAGGCATACAGATCCATAGAAATATTATCCATTGGCATTAACTACATTTTTCACATCTCCATCTACAATCATGTCATTGGAATTAATGTTCAGTATTATAATTACAGGACTTCAATTAGGAGGGGAGTGATTGGCCGCATCCACACAAAACCCAAGTAGATCCAGTTGAAGGTGAACTTTCAAATGCTTGCCTCATACAAAAAAGCTCTTGCAAATCCCAAATTACAATCCAAGGGATATATTTCAGTAATTTTTACCAGATTATTAGCAGCAAAATATCTAAACAAAAAGCCTTTAATACGGTAATACGGTGAGCTTAGGAAAGCTATTTTGATTCCGGTTTAGATTCCGATGAGATTTCTTAATGCAACCGTTGAATTTGCCAACTTGGAGGTTGATTACAATTAGCCTACATGTAGGTGTCATTACGGTATTCTGGTACGCTCTGCCAAAATCTAAAGTTGAACCTCATCATTTTTTTATTTATTGTTCAGTACCTTTCAAAATATTAGAAGGATATTGTACAATAAAAGAGGTAGATTTTGGTAGTTTTTGTAGGCCTATTTAAGAAGAGGGTGATCTGAGTGCATAGCAGGGTAATAATTCACAGACATATTAGTGCATGACAATATTTAATGTTATACTGAATGAATATACAGAATTTAAAGTTTACAGATTAGGGCAACTTCGGTCAAGATATAGGCCTAGATTAGTAGATAGGAATAGGAGACATAGGTCATAGTTCAGGTAGTTGGCATAATTGGACACTGATCAATGACTACGACATGACAAGTCTCCAGTGTTTTAAATAATCATTGTCATTGATATGAATAAAAACCATAAGCTTCACACAAATCACAACCTGGGCCTACTTGGGTGTCGATTTTGTTTTTATAGCATTTTGATTTTTACAGAAAATGTATACATAAACATTCCAGTTCAGGACCCAGTGATAACGTCTACTTCCTGTTGTGCTAAAAATAGGCATTTCAACACTCGGCAAACCTCGGTTTATTCTGTTACTCTAGATTAGATGCGTAGAATCTGTCGAGGTTTGCCGAATGAGATTAAGAGTGACGAAATTGGCCGAGGTTTGCCGAGTGCTCTTGCGCAACGCAAATTAAAATTATGAATTATATAGAATTAATAAAACACAGTTGCGTAAATAATAAATCTCTAATATCGTGATTTATATCTGTATCTTCAATTTCGAGAATGACGGCTTTTCTATTCTTGATTTGATATTTGATTTAAAATGAAAACATTAAAGCAGAAACTTAAGAAGCTACGATTTCGACAAATTCGAAACCATGTCTACACTAGATTATCATCATTTTTGAGAAAATGGCGTCGGCTGAAACGAAAAGAGAGGAGAGGCGGCGTAAAATCCTTCAAAATTCAGAAGATCGAATGCGAAAACTTTTGGGCCAAAGTAAATAGTAATAAATGCATCTTGCCGTGACCATAAAATGTTTCCCCAAGACTGTCACAGCTGTCAATTGCACATTGCCCACACACAAGGGTGCATTATATTCATTAGCATTAGTTATTTTAGTAACATAAATTGTATCGGCTCTGCTCTCTACTACGTCAGCTCCTAATGACAACTAATATGAAAATAAGGCTTTCCCCATCTCGGTTCTAAGGCTATTTTGGAACCCTTACCGTCTATTTTTCACCGTGATTCTTCTTTGGTCGCCAAAAGGAATCATTTCTTGCCACATCCAACACCAATTTATAAAAATCCAACCCTATTTTCATGTAGTATGTAGAATTGTGCGATACAAAAACATAAACAACTTTCATTTGAATTGGGCCGCCATGTTCAAACTAACGCTCAGCTAATATTCCAAATTTAGGAATGGAATTTTACCGTAAATGAAAATTCTCGCTGTACATGAGAATAACATAGAATATTTAAAATATTTTATAAAGGTCAATATTTAAGTAATAATTATTCATGTATGTTGAATAAAAAAAACTTTAGTTACCATGTACAGCACGAATGTTCGTTTACGGTAAAATTCCAATTCAAATGAAAGTTGTTTATGGTTTTGTATCGCACAATTCTACATGAAAATAGAGTTGGATTTTTATAAATTTGTGTTGGATGTGGCAAGAAATGGTTCCCTTTAGCGACCAAAGAAGAATCACGGTGAAAAATAGATGGTAAGGATTCCAAAATTGCCTTAGAACCGAGATAGGGGAAAAGCCTTATTTTCATATTAGTTGTCATTAGGAGCTGATAGTAACGTAATAGAGAGCAGAGCCGATACAATTTACGATACTAAAGTAACTATATATTCATTATATTGCCGTCGGACTCGCACTGAAAACTAGATCTTTGTACGATCTGAGAAATATCTTTCGTTAGGGTTAGGGTTCGGGTTAGGTTTATAAAAAAACATTTCGAACGTACAAATTGAAGCTGTAACAACGGTGGATTGTGGCTAAAACTATTCTGAAGGGTTAGGGTTACAGTTAGATACTCACTCAGTCACTGACTCAAGTGCAATTACCGAAGAATATATCTCGAGCTCGTTATATTCTTTAGTGTCGAGCATTAATTCAATCCCATTAAATGTGATTTCATACATAGCCTGAGTCTATGTGATATTACCATATATTGTCGTCATCCCTGTAGTTTTCAAATGAACAAACAAAATTTGTTATATTTTTGCTATATAAGGCCACCTAAAAAAAATAATTGGTGATAGTCCTTTTTTTTCAAAAAATAGGGGGGGGGGGGGAGGGAGGTTTTTATTTTTATTTTTTTTTTTCAATGAATATACAGAATAAGCAATATACTTCAGGAATATTAACCTTTTATTTCATGTCAACACACGACTCGTCTGCATATAAAGCCGCTGATTGTCATTTGAATTGTTCAGATTAATTATTTAAACTTTAGATATTCCGGCTTGGATTTAATATCAGACAATATAAAGAGATTTATAACTGAACACTTAGACCTATAGGTGGTGCTGACTGGTTTAATGTTGCAGGATATCAAATGTTGCAAAATTTTCAATTCGTATCATATCTTTGGACTGATATTCTTTGTAGACATTCAACTTTCATAATATTGTATTTTGCGAAAAGTAAGACCAGAAGAACCCGTACAGTGTGTGAAAAAAAAAAACGAAAAAAAAAAACATTTTGCATAATGACTTACGATCACTAGATCTAATAATCAGTCGATTTAGTCATTCATACCACCAATGGCCATTCCGAAAAATCTGTTGTTACTAGCGCTTTTGCAAGTTACGTGACTAGTTACCTGATAGACAAAGACTACAAATTGTGTTATGAAGAAATGTCATGGTGCCGTATCAGCTTATTTTGGCTACAGCATTTTCTGATACTGGCAATAGTTGAAAAATACTAATATTTTAGATCATCGACTTATAAAACGCGAACGTTTAATCAAATAAACGAAGACAGTAATTAATTTATTCTGGATTATTACGGACGTGAACTTCAAGATGGTACGTGAATTAATTATGGAGAATTTTCAAAAGGTGTACCTGTCGTTATTTTTGTGGTAATCACATACATTAAAATACGACATTCTCCATAACAAATTACCAAGAATTATTTTTGTTGAAGTCTAGTTATATTAAAGGGAATGAAGCTTATAATTAACCCATATCCTACGGGACTTCAATTGACCCAATTCTGGCCGGTTCATTTCAAAATGGATTAAGAACCCTGATGCTTACCCATCTCAAACATCTTGAAACAGAATGTAGTTTGAGATTATTTTGGGCATAATTCGTGATGTCATCATATCGCGATACATATCGCGTATCAGTTTGCTGTATCGTCAATACGTATCGTATTGAAAATGAACTTTATCGACACAGCCCTATCATCTATTAAGGAGAGGGACATGTCAGCCCTACTGTTCACTTTGCTTTGTTACTCTAGTCGTCATATCTATGAAGTTACGGCTAAAAGTCAGATCAAGTGGTATTTCCATTGCATATATTATGATATACATTTACTCGCAAGTTCTTTTCTACGGCAGCGCTGGTGTATCATATCAGTTAATGTATGAACTAGTTTCATTAATGCATTGTCAATTTATTTCTTTGTAACTGATTGAACCTTTAAAGCTAATTGCACAGTCCAGGTTTATTTATATTATTACTTTAATGAATTATTTCTTTTTTCAGCAGGTAAAGACATTGAGAAAGATAACATACCACCCAATTCAGAATTTTCATTGAATAAGAGTAAGACAACTATAAAATCTGAACAGAATAATATAGATCAAGCTTTAAAATCATCGATTAATAACACCACAGCTGATGTTCTGTCAGAATCGAAGAAAGAGTCTACTATATTTAATAGTCTGAGTTTGTCACGTGAGCCAATTCACAAAGATAAAATTGATAAACCTGTAGTCAAAGACAAAAAGACATTAGGTACTGGTATTGAGCATCCAGTCAATCAGAAAACAGATCAATTAAATAAAGATGACATACAGAGAATGCTAGATGTGATGAGATTGGGTCTTGTTGTGTTATTGGCTGTAGTTGTAAGATGGATTTTGTCCTTTGGATTTGGGATTATCTTTTTACAGGTATGTACATAAAACCAGATCAAGAGCATAAAATTCTTTTAAATATAGATTAGTCATCTAATTGCTACCTCTCTCTTGTTAAAATGGGAATTGAAACATTGGACCATACATGTATCCTTTGTTTTATGTCTTTTCTTGTGTTTGAAATTCATATTCATTATGTTAATTGATAGAAAGTTACTTTATGTTATTTCTATTTTCTTTTCAATTCATTTCAGTCCATGTTTGTTCCATTCATAATTACTGAAATAGCTTTCTATGCCTTCCATCATATGAACAATCAGGTATGTAAATTCCTATATACAGAGGTTTATATTACATCAGTTTCAAGTTGGTCCAAAATACAAGCCAAATCTACCCCATATTACAACGAAATTAGGGAAATATAGTCACCTGTAAATTATTCTAAAACACATTAAATTGAAATAGTCTAAGTTAAAACCCTGATACAATTGAATCATCTATATACAAAAATCTGAAACCACTTAGTAAATGTTTAACTTTTCTTGTCATCGCAAATTCTAGTGGTATAATTATCAATATATTTGGTGATTCATTTTAGCAAAGGGTACTCTGCCTATGTCTATAAGTAATAATAATTAATTGAATATAGATATGTTAATTTGCTATTTCATGGGGGTGGTGTGGGGTGGTTGCATCATGAGGGCTGTCGTTTAGTCAAGTGGCGTGGTTTCGAATCCTCACTTGTACGTAACAAGAAGTGCGGTAGCTTTTCCAAACTCATACAATTTCTACGAGTCTTCTGGTTTCCTCCAACTGCTAAGAAGTCAAAAGACCCCTATTCGCATATGAATTATTGAAATAAGAATTGAACCAAATGTTAGTCCCAAAATGACCTAGTTTGTGTTGAGTGGACATTAAACACATTTCTCTGTCTCTCTTTTGGTGTTTCATAGTCAAGATCCACATTCCAAAACAAACAGTAATGCACAAAGTGGTGGCAAGTATGACTGTGCCCTTTGTAGTTTAATGATTTGTATAGTTTGCAATCTTTATACTATGCAGGAGCCGCTGTGGCTCAGTGAGAAAGATGCTGGCTCGCTGGCCGAGGAAATTCCTCGGTATATCCCTACCTGGTTTCCCATTGTCAGTGGTGCAAGACGAAGAGCCTGACATGAACAGCTGTCTAGTTTTTTGGATGGGACAAAAACTCAAGGTCCTGTGTACACATATATGTAGGTGTGCAAGTATAAGAACCCTTGACAATTGGAATTCGAAATAAGAGTTGTCCGTAGCACCACTGTCCGGGCATAATTTCCCTCATAGCACACTGTATGTCGTATTCTATTATCATATATAACAATGAAATTAAGTATAAGTAATAATTAAGATATTTGTATTTGCTCTATTTCAGGAAATTATATTACGAGCTAAAGGATCTCTTTTGTCTAGTGCCTTGGTATTATGTGGAATAAAACCAGAGCTAATAGCTACATACAATCAAATAATGGGTTATGTGAATGCTATTGTGGAAGACTTTGCTACATATTTGTTTGCATTTCTTATATGTAATATATTCATGGGAAGGGAAGTGAAGTGAACATTGAAAAGATAACTGTTTTTAGACATCGAAAAAGAATATAGTGAAAGCTAGGCTTTTAAGATATATTTATTAACTTTTTTTTGTGGAAATATTTGTATGTTATTGGTGCTGTGTTTTTGGGACAGGAACTAGGCCCCTAGCTCAACTCATCTTCTTGTTCTTCTTTGAAAAAAGGTGGGAGCCACGGTGGCTAAGTGGGTAGGACGCTGGCTCGCTAGCCTGGTAGTAGCGTGTTCAATCCCTGCATTGGCATAGAAAGTTCATCAGGATTTTCCGACATGGTTTCACCTTGTCAGTGGTGCAGGACGGAGGGCCTGACAAGGACAGCTGTCTAGTCGTTCGGATGGGATGAAAAACAGGTCCCGTGTACACATAAAATATCCCTTGACAGTTTGAATTAGATAAAAGAGTAGGCTGTAGTGCCGCTGTCTGTGCAAAATTTCCCTCATAGCACACTGTATGGCATATGCCCGTCTTCATTAGCCCGGTTCGGAGAAGGACGTTAAACCCATTTCATTTCATTTCATTTATAAAAAAATCTTTCCCAAGGTATTTGTTAGTGTCTTGTAAATGCTCCCATTACCAACAAAAGCATAAAATGTGAAAACCTTTATGGCCTGCTTGAACGACTTACCTGCTGTCGGCGTATGTTTTGTTGCCTGGCAACCTATCTTTATGTTTTTTAAATGTTGACTCCAGAACTCTTCCATTACTGTGACATAAATAGAAAAATAAAGCAGTTTTATCAACATGATCAACATGTGACTTTTTATTGACAAAACAAAACATCTAAAAGATTTATTCTATATGAATGTTGTGGTCTGCAAGAGATTGTAACTCAATTTGTATAGTTTGACTAGCTATGGGTTCATAGCACCAAGGTACCTATAAAAGACCCAAATTAAAGAAGAGAGTTGACAAAAAGGTTATGCTCTATCTCGGACAATATTTGAGATACATGTACAGCAATTTACAAAGTCTGTTAACAAATGTTTATGTGCAGAGTATTTTGATGGGATTTTCCCCAATTAACCAATGAAATGTATCCACAATTTTGAAAAACATCTATCAAGCACACTAGGCCATATATGAAACACAGATGCTGCAGCTAGGCATATAAGTAAGTGTATTCAGGCAAATCTAGAGTTACAACCACTTGCACTACTCCACATACATGTATTAACCACATCAATTTTAGAGTTATGAATGAATAAAACTGTACTGTAGGCCTGTGGTTGCGAACATTTACTTATTTTGTAAAATGGTGGTACATGTATATATGCCAAATAGAGGATTTGTAGTACCAAATTATTGATGTGATTTTAAGTCTAGATTCCATGTTTCAAAGATGATAAAATTCTAGATACGGTACTGTTCTGAGTTCATCTTAGATACTAGTAATGCTTTCAAAAAGTTTAGATGCAAAAATACATGGAACCATTATAGCCTATATAAGGAGGTTAAATAGGTGCAAAAATACAAGGAACCATATGACACTAAGATAACAAACTATAATTGTTACAATTTTATTTTAAGATATTAATTTGAATACAACAAACATACTTATTTACTATGGAGGAATTTTACAGTGAGTTGTATGCTACTGCATGGGAGAAGTGTCATTTTTGAATAGGGATTTCATGGAAGAGCACAAAATTCCAAGTTTTATCACAAACAAAGCAATAGTTATTGGTTGTATACAAATGTATCACGGGCTGCATGTCATTTTGGAATATGGATTTCATGGAAGAACACATAGTTTTATCACTAACCACAACTTCATGATCCTTGAGCAAATAAATGAATAAAAGTGAAGTAAGATAAATTTTGAGACTAGAAGTTCTAGAAGCTTAGTTTCATGTGTGTGAGACTTATGAATATAAAATGGCTAATAATATAATCAAGAGAATTTATATCTACTTTCACACAATTATACAGCAGACAAAACCAGTTAATGCCTGAAGGGTCATTCCATGTCAAGTGGACCAAATTCTCCGAAAATTATTAAAATAATACAGGTTATAGTACATAGACTTATGCAAAACTCTACAGTTATATGACTCTAGCATTAATATTGACTAAGATAAGATCTTTTGAATTGGGGTACCCTTTCACAAGCTTTTAAACTACTATTCTATGACTTGATTTTGGTGTTCTTATTTCATTCCTTTTAGTCAGTCTATATTCTTGGAATTTTGGGGTTTGTAGAGAATGTTATATAGATTAAAAATTCACCATATCTTTGTCAATAATTATTAATACTAGAGTCAAATAACTTTGCAGTTTTACAGAAGTTTGTATGTACTATAAAATATATTTTTTTCATAATATTCTGAGGGGGTCTCCCGACAAGCACTGCCCACTTAACATGGAATGACCGTGAAAAAAACATTATCTTAGACTTTATCTACCAGATTATATGCTTGACCAAGGGAGGTAAAAAGAAGGGAGTAAAAGCTCCTTTATAATCTTTTCAATTATCTCTTTTAATCTCTTTTTTGATATCTCCAAATGGTATATCATTGTCACATTAACAAAAAAATTTATCATCACAAAATGGGATTTTTTGTTACTTTTGTTGATAACAAATAAATCATTTTCAACTTTAACACCTAACATAATAAACATTAATATGCATTTGAGGGATGAATGAGATTCTAATTCTAATCAGAGCTTATATCTACTCCCTTCGTTTGTACTCCCAGGATTTGCCTAGGTATGCCAAATACATTTATTACAGAGGGTTATTATATCATCAAAAAAAAACAACAATACTAAAATTAATGTTCAAAAAGTAATGATTTGTTTGTTGACATGACTAGAATTATAAGATTTTTGGGGTTTTTTTTTTAACATGACTAGAATTACACTGAATTATTTCTGAATTTGTTCAAAAAATACAACTTCTAAATAAAATTTACTTTATAAACACTATTACCACCGGTAATTAATTTTAAATACAGAACAATATATGAGTTAATTATTTGCAATTATTATCTACAATTATTTTCATTTTAAGATCATGTGAACAACATAAATTTTTAAAAATATTTCAGGATACATTCAATACATAATACAATATTCACATAAAAGGTCAAGTACAATATATAATTTTATTTTTGATGCCATATATTTATAATTATCACATTTTGATATCCCATTGTATTTTGATTTGTAAATGCACAGTATTATACATGAGACGGGGTAACTTAAAGTTTAAGTACATTATAAATTTATATCTATTTTATGGTACAAATATTAAACCAATTTAATCTTTACTTTGACCTAAAATGGTGAGGTTTCGCCACTTTCATGTTTAATATTTCTAATTATAAAAATTAATTGCACTGTCCCTTATTAACAACATGTTTATTTTTATAATTCATTATTTCTTAATACTGACTATGGGGGGGAAAGACGAAAGTGTATAACAAACAAAGGGGGAGTGAAGGTCAAGAGAATATTAATAATAAACAACATCCAGCACAAAGTATGATAGGATAAATAATAACAACAATAATAATCTTTATGTTAAGCAACAAGTGTATGTATTGTGAGCAATGTTTGATTTTAGAATAGATATACTTAAAACAGGAATGTTTTGAATGAGTGAGCCTATCAAATAAATTGGTCTTTTGTAATATTTTGGAAATAGGAAGTAATGAAACAAAAAATGACCATATACAATAAAATCATAACAAATCTAATCATTTTGTAAATTACCAATTGATAACAATTATTTTATGTGATGTCATTCACATATATTTGCATTTTCTTATTACTCAAGACGTGCTATAGTTGTAATTAAGTACAGTTTGCAAAATAAAATTTTATCAACTAATTATAATGATAGATTATCAAAAATATTACATATACTACTGAATAAATGTCTGATTTTATTTCTACTGAGGTGAAGATATGAGAAATTGAATGATTGAAAACAATATATGCTTGTAATTGAATCAAAATAACTATGACAGTGGCAGATGTAGGGCATAGATAGATACCAAACACAGCAAATCTGTGGTGAGACAATCCTTTCTGGACTTCAAGAGTTTTAGATTCCCTATAAGTAACTGTTTAAACCATGCATCTGTCACTGAACAATATCAATTGGCTGAGGAAAAACAGGTCTATTAAGTAGTCATAATGTAAATGTTGTTAATTGAGATTTATTTTTGCTGGTAGTCATAGAGATACTGCATGAAACTACGCCAGTCTTTAGTTTTAAGCTGCTCCTTTAATTCGGCCATCATCTCTTCATCAGTCTCATCTCCCTGTAAAAAGAATTAATGTTCAGAATACAATACTATATATACACCTACTAGTTACATTAATGATTTATATTATGGCATCAAAGAATATATAGAATTAATGCAGATCATCTTGCCTCTTTCATATAAGTTGAAAATCAGAATCGTATATCTTGAAATTGAATACTATAATTTCTTACATTTATTGCCTGTTCAGCTCTACTCTTGATCTCTTCACAGTTTGTTTCATCTGCTGATCTATCAACTTTCTTGTGAGATGGAATGAGAGTGAAGTCAAGTCTTTGAGCACCTTGGAAAGGATTATTGCTGACAACAACACACTTGGTAACTGGGTGGTAACCAGTTTTGTTTGTGGTAACCTGGTAATAACCATCAGTAAGTAGACGGTAGTAATCTCCATCATCATCTACAATTAAAAGATAATGGTAATATACAATTACATTAAGAAAGAGGTATTATAACTTTCAACAAGAAAATAAATGTAATCAGTTTTGTATAATTTGGATATAAAAATCTATCTCGGATGAATTTATTGACTGATTTGTCGCAGATTTTGTATGCAATTCAATTAAATTTAACTGCATAGTGAAATTATGTCAAATTGAAAATTAATTTTTACCAGCCAAAGTACTAAGGATATCATACAAGTATGATTGAAAAGAAAAACATCTACTCAAAATCTTTGGATAACATATCAATACCAGACACTTAAAGACAGGAAAAACAAAATTATTTACCACTTAGAACATCATGCTCAATGTATTCTCCACTTGTCAGATTAGTCACCTTGATTTCAACTTCTTTGATACTTTTACCAGATGTGCTCTTTGTAAAACCCTTGATACCAGTATGTACCTTAAATATTTACAATAAAAATATTATCTTTATCTATCATAATTTATATCTTTTATGTAATAATAAGTTTTGTATTCTGTTTACCATGTCCATTTGCTTTTATGTTTTACAATAACAATTGATGCTTGCAACATAAACATTCTAAATTGATAGGAAAAATATATACTTTGTTCAATTTCCAAATAACACCTGGAGGTACGGTGATAACAGTGGCCCGTCTGTAGTCCGACATAAAACATACTTCCAGTGAACAAATCGGTAGTTAACGTTACCGATCCCTTGCCAGTCAGAATTCGAAGAAGAGTGGGTGTAATTACTACCAAAATTCTCACCCTCACATTTCACAAAAATTACCATATTATGTTAGTCTTATAGGCTCAAAATGTTGTGTTAACGAAACCTTAAACACTTGTTCAAATTTAAACTTCAGTAATTATCAATTACTGCATAATTCCATAAATGAGTTAACAATCTGAATAGTAGTATATTAATTGATGCCATTCCTTACTTGAAGTAAGAAGTTGAGGAGAGCTTGTTTATTCTGGTTCCAGAAATCAGGTAGTTTGGATGCAGGTGGGAATTTGTCACACCCAAGCTCCAGTGTAATCTCAAAACAGTTACTCTCTAAATAGTTATAGTCCTGCATACCTGATAATTTTTAAAAAATATATAATAAATTACATGTACATGACAAAATAAAAAACCTGCACTTTATCAATACTGACATGTTTACAAATGATACAGACATTGCGTTAATAATATCAAGCAGAAAAACCTAATGAATGCCTGCACCAAGTTTGAACGTTGTACCTCAATTAGAAGAAGAGTTATTATGTTCCAAAGTCTAGACCAATCAAATTGCTTATCGCTCTGCTTACCCTGAGCAGAAATGCTCATTATTGCACTTAATCAAGGTATTGATGTAATGAAACTGTACACCAAGTTTCATCACTCTCGCTTATAATCATCATGCTTAACCAGTGTCAAACATATACGTGGGTCAGATATGCTACAAATCGACTCTAGCATACCCACACAGCCCAATATTACCCGGCGGCACTGGTTGAGACCCACCCTTTCCCTCCACCTCCCCTGCACACACATATAAATATTGCTTTTTGGGGGACCGGACTGGATCTTGTACCTCATGCAAAATCATGAGTCACCACGCCCCTGACATAACGTATACCTTCGAAGAAGTGAAACCAGGACTATATTACCCCGCGGCACTGGGAGGGAACCCCCATCTCTCTCCCCCACACACACATATACATATTGCTTTTTTGGGGGCCCAGACGGGATCTTGTTCATCATGCAAAATCATGGGACATCACGCCGCTGACATAACGTATACCTTCGAAGACGTGTAACTAGGACTATTCAATACTATACATGTATTTATAGTCCTGGTATAATTTATTGATTTCTGTTGAACAATCAAACTGTTTCAAATTTTACCTCCAGGTACAGAATACCAGGCTCCACCATTTGTAATACCACCTTGTTTACCAAAATTATCATCTCCAGACATATCACATGGTTTATGATCTGTTGCCATGACAGTATGAGCATCTGCATAGGATGCAGCCAATGATCTACATAAATATAAATATAACTGTCAGACCTGTTTGTAAATATTAACATTCTATAATTTTAGAATATTAATTAGAACACACACAGAAGTTCATTTATTCTAGAATAGAATTGAAGAGCCCTGGGGAAGAACGATGTAAGTGATTTGTTCAACAAACCCCAGTTAATGGCGCCGCCATCTGGTAGCAAATTGTATAAGCTTTCTGTGGAACAATCAATTTCAGGTAAAAACTATCGGAGTCACATCGAACCAAGGCCCTTCTGAAATGGCCTTCCGGACAAAAACAAGTCCATCGGACCCTATATTTGACCTTAATTTGTCTGAAAAGTGGAAGTCAGTTGTGGACACCCTACAGGTCTTAATTTTTATCTGATTTTGCCAAAACTTGAAATATAGGTTTATCTCTCAAAGATCTCAGTTCCTGTGGATATTTGCACATATCGGACCATAACTTCATGGATTATGGCCCCTGACTGTACAAAATATCACATTTTTAGCTCATGGTTTCTTTAGAGGACCCAATTTTTATCAGATTTTAAAAAACGTTTCTTCAATATATCACCACTTTACCATAAGGAAGGTTGAGTTCAGATTTCGGGAAAATCAAAACGAAACTGCACGACAAAATATCCGTTCCTTGTACGCAAATTGTGTACAAGTATAATACGAAGGTTGTGGACCCTCTGGAGGTTACAATTTTTGTCCCATTTTGATGAAATTTAAAATAGATCTTTATATCCCAAAGATTACAGTCCCTTTTGATATTTGGGCATTTCAGACCATAACTTCTTGTATTACGGCCCCCGATTGTACGAAAAATCAGGTTTTTTTTTTTTTAGATGGGTCTCTATCCATCTTTTGCAAAATGCGGGCGTATTTTGCCTGGCAACTGCTGGTTAAAAGTAGAAAATGAAATTTGAATAATGTGTTACAAGCATAGAAGAGAAGTGTTAAATGAATGGGAAATGTCAATGTTATTCCCAACAGTGCAATAATAAGAATTGAAAAAATAATTTGTCCTTCAGTTGACATTTGGATTTGTAGAACAATTTGTCAATTTCCCAAAAACAAAGTAGTTTTGCTTGATCATTAAGATCTATGATTTATTTCTGTGTGGTTTCAAGAAAAACATTGATACAAATTTGTGATACTCCTTTTTAACACTACTTTTATGTGCCAATTAATCTTAATTTATGTAACATTTACTTGAAAGTAGCATCATCAGGTGAAGCTGTATATTCCTGAGGTTTGCCGCTGCGAGTAGCATCATAGGGATAATTAGCTACAAGATCTCCACCATGTAGATTAGCTGATAGAACAAAGGGATTTTGAATAATCCAGTGAATCACAGCAATTGTTTCAGGTTGTAACTGTAAAATACAAACTTTAGTCTTAGTTATTGTAACATATGAATTTAACATGCAGTATTGAACAACAGGTGCTCTCTTACGGGTGTTTAATTTCTCCAAATTGTAGAGCATGAAAAATACTATGATTTTTTTTTCTTAAATCCCATATTAAATAAAGGTCTATTATAATTGACAGGTTGATTTTTTTTTCTCCAAAAACATTAAAATTTAATTTGTGTGGGTACTGAAATTTGAAATTTCCATATAAAAGCCCTTATTTCTCCAAAAAACAAATGGATCGTTTTATACTGAAATGATTATAGCAAAAAGAATCTGATAAAAATCTGATTGTGTAAACTCCTCATTTAGAACCATAAATTAAGATGCTTACATTAAAGTTGGGATCTTTCATGGCTAGATTAACCTTCTGCAAGTGATTGTTTTTGCCTTTTCCTTTAGCTTCATGATCATACATGATCTTGTTGAGGTTTGGGAAGTTACGATTCAAATCAATGTTATTTGCATTTGATCTACCAGATAACCAATCAGACACACCTCCATTTGACTAAAACAAAAAAGCCCATAAAATATAGTGAATTTGTGACATCTGCAAAGTCAGTTAATTTGATTCAGTTAATTCTATATCAATGTCAAAGCTGATACCAGTATTAATACATACATCAAAATAGAAAGTACAAAAACTTTGGTTCATTAAGACACAGTGTGTTTTACCATATTGAACATACAGTATTAGCTTAATTAGATGGTAAAAACGATGGTATTGTTCATATACCTATGAGTGTTATAAACTGCCTTGTTAAGCTGAAATAAAGCAAGTTATCTTCATGTATATGTATAACAGCTGCCTATATTTGAGGTTTAAGATTGCAGAGTGACACCATAACAAAATCCCTGTAGGGAGATATACTCCCAGATAAACATCACGAAAATAATTAATCTAGCCTACCTGCATTTTGTTGTTAGCCATTTCCCAACCATCTGGATTCATGGATGGTAGAATATGGATTCTAGTGTTATCGATCAGATATCGAATTTTATCATCTTCTTCTTTATATCTTCGACATAATTCTTCCATGAAAGCAAGTAGTATCTCTCTACCCACAACCTCATTTCCATGCATATTACCCACATATTTGAATTCTGGCTGCCCTGTAATATAAAATTAGTAAAATATAATTTTTGTTTGATGCGGTTTGACTGACTATACAGCTGCCATAAAATAAGTTTTTACACACATTGTTTAGTGGTTTTCAAAGAGATTTTTAAATGAACACACTTTCAAAATACCTTTACAGTACTTAAATTTTTGATTACGTAAGTCTGTGTTTTTAAACAGTGGAAATACAATCCAAAATTCAAAACACAAATGTAGTCTCAATCATTTGTCACAAAAACTGTATGGTTGGTGCTTAATTTTTTTAATTCTTTTTAGGTATTTGCAAGGATTTTTAATCGGAATGAAGGGCAATTTTGTGAAACGGAAAATCATTTTTACAATTAGTTGCCCGGATTACCATATGAAATTTCTTCATTATTCCTGAATTCTAATACAAGTCAACCACAATGTCAGAAACAATGTCTTATATACGTAATACTACATAAGTTAATGAAGCAACAGAAGAAGCGGTTGGCTACAAAATGAAATGAAATGGGGTTTAACGTCCTACTGTTCTGCACCAACTGGGCTAATGAAGACGGTCATATGCCATATAGTGTGCTATGAGGGAAATTTTGCCCGGGCAGCAGCACTATCGCCTACTCTTACATCAAATTCCAACTGCTAAGGGATCTTTTGTGTGCACGCCAATGTAAACATGGGACCTTTTTTTTTTATCCCATCCAAACGACCAGACAGCTGTCCTTGTCAGGCCCTCCATCCTGCGCCACTGACAAGGGGAAACCATGTCTAAAAATCTGGAAGAACTTTCTTGGCCAATGCAGGGATCGAACACACGACCTCCAGACTAGCGAGCCTGCATCTTACCCACTTATCCACCGTGGCTTCCCAGGTACAAAAGTTTACAGAAGATTCATTTACAAGAATGAATACATCAAGATCAAGTATTAGCTGTTACAATATTTGATATTTTGTTTTGTTTCAACAAACCAGCAAATACCAAATATTCTTCAAACTGATGACCACACCAGTGACCATGTTTGAGACAAAATAATCAAGATGAATTTGGATTTACAATTACACACACCAGGTTTACAAGTTGTTCAAAATTAATAAATAACATTTATTTTCTTAGTGAAATAAGTGATAATCTGGTGTCTCTTTTATTCTTGCTGGATATAATTCAACCGTAGAAGATATATTTCCATGAAAGAATTTTTTCGGGTAGTTATTTCCAATTAAAGTACGGCAATTTGAATTTTGGTACAGTATATGTATATGGAAAGTAGAGATACCATATCTTACTAGAAAAAATACTGGATACCCTGAAAAACACACGAGATACGCACAATACAAAAATGTGACGGCAGCCCTTTATATAGAATCCTCGCATGACATAAGGAGATCTAACTCTGTGATCAAACAGTGAAAAAAAGAAGCTGGCAGAGCATAATGCAGGAATTTACTTCTAGGGCTTGGATGTTTATGGTAAAGGGTCAGTGACTAACCACAAATATAAGCTGTTTCTCCCTCAATAAAGTCACACGATAAATACAGCTGATTCGCCCAGCATGGGTTAATTTTCTCTCGATTAAAATGTTTTGAGAGGGATTTTATTAAGCAAACTTTTGGTAGATAATTAGTTTGTATTATTATGTTTTTAGTCCAAATCAAATCGCATGGTTTGTACGTGAGGAGGCATCTTTTAAACACAGCTTCAATTATACGATACCTTTTTCAACCAGACATCTGGTACATGTATTTAAATCTTCGAAAACATGGGGGGAAAGTATTCAATTACCACATTTTTCATTTAAATATTAATTCCATTATCAAATTTTTCTTACATAAATTTTTTTTTATTTTTATTTTTCTAATATTAAAGAAAGAATTAATAAAAATTCCCATCAGGGCACAAAATACTGTCGTAAGCGTACATAGACGTACGACGCATTATTCGTATGTTTTTATTGTTATTAATTAAATTAGCACTGCCACGCATACTTACCCCTATGGCTATTGCCACTTATATTGGCCCTAAAAAGAAAATGATCAAAAAAAAAAAAAAAAAATAATGCCTTAAAAATTACCTGGTTCGTGTATCCCTGGATTATCAGTTATTTCTAAAACGGTTAAATTTCGGCCCTGGACTGATTGGTGATCTAGGTTGTATATTCGAGTGATTTCTGGACATTTTTTATGTACATCGTTGATGACGGCCTGCATCTCTCCATAATTGTGGTGTTTCAACTCAAAACCATAACAAATTAATGGCAATATCAACAGTATTGGTTTGACAACCAACACTCTTGAATAAACAAACATCACAAAGCAATTAAACAACGTATTGTCTATCTACAAATCTGAACAAAATTACAACAGCTGCGTCGGTGCTTTTCTAGTTCCTGATGTTCCACACACTTTGGCACCGATCTTCCAAGGCGATAATTTATCCAGTCAATGTATGAGATTATTTACCAAAGCTTGACGTCAAACAGGGAGAAATCATTGTGACCGAAACTGCTGTAAGGATTATAACCGGCAAATACGGATAAAAACAATATTGTCTCTATCAGCCTAAAATAATCAATATACTACGGTAATAGATGGTAATAGTTTTTTATAAATATATTTATTTTATACACTACTTGTTATTAAAATGTGCTATGAAAATAACAGCTCGTCGTGTCGATACCCGTTTTTCGATAATAATATCTAAATATAGCACTTTAACTACCGTTAGAAATCACGAAATGCTGATAGTCTCTGTAAAAGCGACCAAGCACGTACCCCAGCTGTTAAACCGTAAATGAATACGATAATGCCTGTTTTAACATAGATAAAACAAAAACACATGTATTAAAAAAAAAAAAAAAAAAAAATTAAAATAACAAATAACCCCTTATAAATTGGTCATTCAATCAATGCCAAATCGGATTATAATAATGGGGTATGTAATAATGTATGTTGTTTTTCCCAACTTATATAATTAATATCTAAGGAGGCTTAACCCACGCGAACCCAATACCATCTTAGAAATTGCCAACACCACTTAATGGACAATTTGATCAACATTGATGTTATTATCTTACCGTGAAAAGGTGGGCTTCTGATATCCAATATTTAAATAAAATTTTAAAATCGGCTCACGAATCGTGTGCCAGAATGCTATCGAGCGCCATTTGTAATGAAGTGACTCGATGAACGAGGCTAGATATGCCCCACAGGAGAATACTATAGTGGCTGGAATAACCAGAAGCCATAGACTGTCACCGAACAAAATACGTAAGGACAGCTGTCTAGACATTCGGATGAGACGAAAAACCGAGGTCCCGTGTACACATTGGCGTGCACGTAAAAGATCCCTTGGCAGTTGGAATTCGATAAAAGAGTAGGCCGTAGCGCCGCTGACCGGGCAAAATTTCCCTCATATCACACTGTATATCGCGTATGCCAGTCTTCATTAGCGCAGTTTAGGAGCAGAACAGTGTCCCATTTCATTTCATTTCATTTCACCGAACATAACTGATACTTAGAGATACAGTAAAACTAACGATTGCATGTTAATCAGTTTAAATGCATTACATTATTATGTGCGTTGCGACCCATCATTTGTATTTATTTCTAGGTGCCAAAAAACAGAGATTTAGCTCATTTAAGATATAATCTTGTTCGCCCGTTGCCGGTTTAAACCAATATATTAGACGCTTACACTTAAACAGAGTATGACAATGTAATGGTATTATGCATATCGTGCCATATTACTTTTACAAAAGCAGTAGGTTCGTTTCGCCCACGTAACTTTATCTGTGCATCAAATTTTTGTTCGACATTTTCTCTACATAATTTGCACAAGCAGGTTTTCAATAACTAGTATTTACTGATAGTTTAAAATAGATTTAAAATTTGTAAGTCGTAATTTGAGATATTTCCCTTTTGCTGGAAAAAACTTGGAAAGTAAAAAGCTTAGGAAATTGAATCGAATACAAAATCCGCCTGACAGTTCATGTCAGTGTTTTTGTGAATCGTGATATATGTTTTTATGTTCTTGTTTTAAAGCAGATGTTACCCTTATTTTCTATTTTTATAGGACTGATTTAATTCATTTAATTCATTGTTATGTCAATTAGCCACATGCAGTATCTTATATACTCCTCAAAAAAGTAGGGGATATTCTGATTTCAGATGCAGATACCTATGCAGGTTGTGATATGATAAATAGTCATGGACACTTGACATGCTTTGAGAGTATGTTCACAGATGAAGAACTTATCGCCCCAACAGAACCACTGAGCTGCACGTCACGCCACACGCAATAGCGCCATACATGTGGGAGGGGTTCATTGTCAAATTTGACACTTCAAGGAAGGGTTGATGAAAACTGCCGCGTGCTGGTTTATCCTATCCATGTTTGATTTCCTATCGGTTCTTGCATAAGATTTACTGTTTAGCGTATCTTTGCTTTAGTGTGTTACGTTTAATTTGCAATGAGTCGTCTTCGACATGATGAACGTCTACGTGCTATTGACATGCTTCAAATGGGTTCTACACAGCGAGCAGTAGCCAACATGCTTAATGTGTCACTTTCCCATTTTGTCTAATTCTTCTTTTTTTGAGAGAGAGGGAGAGCTTTGATATGTGGTGCGTTCAATATATTCATTTTGCATTATCTATTTTCGAACTATATATTATAGCAAGAACGACCTGTCCTTTATCTAAATCCTACATAATGTTTCTTTATTTCTAATTTCCAAGAAAAGACGTAAATATATAGTGTTTTAATAGATCACAGATATATATTCCTAGTTTTAAGTCAAATCTTACCAATTTTTTTTAAAAGCCATCTATTCAGCCCAATTTCCGTATACTCCTCGCAGTATATAAACCTTTTGTATATTATATTCATCATCATTTGTCTGATAACGTTAAGACAACCCTCAACGAAACGTGGCTTTTATTAAAATAGTAATTGTGTTCCATATTATGTTTTTTTGTGTTTATTGCGTTTGTCAATTGCTAAAATGACACTCGGAGAAGACTGCTCGCAGTGTTTCGTTTGATTAGACCTACTATTCCCACCCATGCAACTTATTAGATCTGATTAGAGTGCTAATTTGCCAGAATTATTGATCTGAATCACCGAGAGGAAGCGACGATTTTTAAATTGGGGTAGGTATATAGCGCGGGGAAGGGGGCTATGGGGCATGGTGAGAAATGTATCAGTGTTGTATAGGCTATTCAGGATTTAAAAAAGGGAAGAGGTGTAATACTATGGTCCTTGCGACCTTATCGTTTCTCTTACTAATTATTTGGTTCACATTTTCTATAGAGTCAAATAACACGTACATGCATAGGCGTACGGCTCGATGACAGTTAGGGGGGCAGGACCCGAAATGCCCGAAAAAAATTCGGGTTTAATGACACCGGCGCAGGTCTTCCTCGAGAGACGAAGAAGCAGAGCTTACCTTGTATCCCCCCCCCCCACCCCCAAAGAAAATTTTGGAATATTTGACGGCTGCAAACACGTTTTCCAGCTATTTCAGCCCGTGAACGAAGCAACTTCAAAGTGGTCTAATATAGCCTAATTAAGTTGGCTGACTCGAGACGGGACTGTTGGGAGAAAATTTAACTGCCGCAAACGCGTTTTCCTGCTATTCCAGCCTGTGAATACATCAACTTCAATTTGGTCCAATATAACCTACCATGCTGACCCGAATTCCAAACACCAATCAATCGTCGCGGGGTATGGGGGCCTCACTTTCCCGGAGAAAATTTTAGAAATTTAACCACCGCAAATTATGCGTTTTCTGCTATTCTAGCGCGTGTAACCAACTCCAAAAGTATCCAATGGTTTTGTAACCGAAATCCCATTCTGAATTCCAACCATCCAATCACACTGTTGCAGCTGCATTCACAAATAATAATCGATGCCCGAAAAATGTCGCACAAAGTAGAGTGGCCCCAGACAAAATGTTTTAATCCATTAGTCAACTCAGTACAAATTCGTCATATTCAATTAAAAGAAAAGTAAAATTAGTGTTTTATTAGGGCTCGCCCGATAATATTTCAGGTTTACAGACAGTGGCGCCGGTTTTCATCGAGAGGCGAAGAAGAGGAGCTGACCTTGTATGGACCCCCAAAGAAAATTTTGGAATATTTGACGGCCGCAAACGCGTTTTACTGCTATTCCAGCCCGTAAAATTACTGTTTTATTAGATTTCGGGCACTTTATTCTGCCAAGTAAATGAAATAAATTTTTTTTTCACTTTACACGTCTGCCCGAAAAGTCAGCTTGCCCGAAAGTTAGGAGGGCAGTTGCCCCCCCCCCCCGCCCCCTGTCTCGTACGCCTATGCACACGCACTTAATGATATTGCAATATATTACTTAATGTCTCGCACTCCAGCATTAAACTAAAATCCTTAATTGTCAAAATATCCACGTTTGTTTGGTAGACCAAATAAGGTAATGTTCTCTTCCTGGTCTTTGCATGGAGAATGGGGATGTTTATTCCTTATTTTGGAAGGAAATTAACGCCATGGTCAGTCTATGACGTACAGAAATTAGGGGGTTATAATACCCCAGGAACCCGAGCAGTGGCGGCGCCAGGGGCGGGGGGGGGGGGAGGGGGTGGCAAGGGGGGGCGTTTGCCCCCCCACCCCCATTAATCTGGTCTGCCCTCTGTTTGCCCCCCCCCCCAATAATTTTAGAAAATAAAAAAAAGTATTTGTGATACGTTTCGGTAATCAATACCTTCTACGGTGAATAAACCCCACATCCCCACTCAGTCATAAACTTGCATGTTGTAGAGCATTTCCGACAGTCTATTTTTCAAAATTTTCTTGGCGAGGTCCCCAATGGACTCGCTACTTTGGCGCTCACATAAGGGGAATTCGTTGAGGTTCGCAAGTCCGTTCGTTTGACATTTATTGTTCTCTAGTTGGATAAACTATAGTGATCAGGCGACGAACGGTATCTGGGCAGATCTATTTATCTCAACGATTGGTGCCTGATAGAATACTATAAGAAATCATTTCCGGCAGTCTATTTTTCAAAATTTTCTAGGGGAGGACTCCCTGCTTTGACGCTCGTGAATGGGCTTCGTCGTGATTCGCAAGTCCGTTCGTTTGACACTTTACCTCATCGATCAGTGCCTGAAATACTGCCAGGCCGCATTTCCGGCAACCTGTTTTTTCAAAATTTTCTGGCGTCTGTAGCCTACATGGCGTGGCACCTGGAACCACAATCTCAGAAAAGCCTGGCGCAATCCATCGGCTGTGTTTGGTCTCGGTACAACGTTATTAAGTCTCCTCTGAATTTCATCCCAAAGTTGTTCAATCGGGTTTAAGTCCGGACTAAGGGCTGGTCAGTTCATAATGTTGACACCGTTCTGCTGTAGAAAGTCCCGAGTATCTCTGGCGGTGTGGGCACGGGCGATGTGTGTCTGACGTGCTGTCTCAGATGCCTGTGTGAAAGGATTCCGCACGTGCTGTCGCACAACATGGCTGACATATCGCCTTGTGGTAACCCTTGGTCTACCAGTTCGGGGGCGATCATCCGTGGTGTTGGTGGCCCGAAGCGTTGGTGAAGCCTGTAGATGGTCCGAACATTGTCCTGGAAGTGATGGGCAACGGTTTGGACAGTGTGGCCAGCGTCGAGTCTTACAAGCGCCTGGTTCCTCTGAGCTGTCGTGAGTCGTTCCATACTGCTGATGTTGTATAGTGTGAATGGAATGATTCAACCAGGTATGGGGGTGCATTTTATAGGGCTGGTCCCGGTAAACAGCGTGTGCATCTCAGAAGTCATGTTGTGTTTTTGAGAACATTTTCTGGGTTCAATTCTGTGTTTGGGAGATGTGGTCACAAATATACAATAAAAACATTTGGCAAGTTTTATGCAATGCGTCTATTCAGAGTAACATACTAACCTGACGTTTCTTTTGCTGTTTAGTAGATATAGGAAGTGAAGGGAGTGAAGTCCATACTTATTATTTATTTTAATAAATATTAAAATATGTAAAAGTTTTATGGTAAAATCTCATTCAGCTTTGCATATTTGTTTTTAACTCACCTTCTTACACCAATGATTTTAGACTAATTATTTTTTTAAATGATTTAATACTGTTGACACACCAGGATAATATCACCTTTTTTTGGTTGAGCAAATATGTATAAAATAATATGATAGCAATAAAAGTATTATTTTGTATAGTTTTATCAAAGATTAATTCACACACATATAACTATATATTCTAGCAAATTGTATATTTATATATCTACAAGTTGGCTAAAGATATTATATAAAATATAGGATTACTGAACAATATATATATATATTATAAGCCTTCCAAATATTACAATATATGTATATAAAATTATAATTATTTTGGGGCTAGAACATGTACAATAATACTGATTGAAGAATCTTTTAGCTTAAAAACATTTAGCAATGTTATAGAAATGAAGCTCTGCATCTTAAAATGAATCAAGTATTAGCTGTAACTGATACCACTTATTCAATACATGTACATAAATAGCGTCTATAGTACTATAAATGATACTCTTTGGCTTAAATAGATGTAAATGTGGTGAGTATTGATCTATAACCCGCTTCATATCAAAATTTGAGACAGCTATTTATCCTGTGATTTATATTTAGCTAGAAAAAAGAAGACACTTAATGTTTCCAAATAGAGATATTTTGGCATGCTCTTCCATCCCCATCTAATACCTAAGGCCACACAAAATTAATTTTGTGTATTCAGGAGTGACAATCAAAATTATTTCAAATATGCAGTATAGGTCTTAAAGGATAAGTGAACAAAATACTGTGATGTTTTAGTTCTTTGATTTTCGTTTTCTCATTTTTTTTTATATTATTGGTAGCAAAAATAACAATTTAAACTATTATTTCAATCATTAAAAACTTGTATTCCACAGATTTCGCACTGTAGTACTATTTCTACTTATTCTGGATGAAATACAACTGCCAGAATATTCCAATTGTGAAAATTTCAGTTTTATTTTTGTTTTAATTCTGTGAATATTAACAATAGCAGGCCTGTGAAACAAAAAACAAAATTGGTGTGTCCTAAAAGCTGAACCTATTCAGAAAAAGTTATTAGCACTAATTGTCATCATATTCTAAAGGATTAATATTACAGTTATAGTATTGTGCTTGCATATAGTATAAATACTTCTAACAAATGCCAACATAATTTTGCTAAATTCACAAAATATTAAAGCTATATGTACATATACTTTAGTTATGTTTTAGTTTTACTTAGATCTATTTGAAATTAACCGCACAACTCTTTACTTAATATCTAAATAAAAAAAATTATGCTTTATAATTAAATATACCCTGCACCCATGCATTTTCAATATTAGTGTGTTAATTGTTAATTAAAACATAGTGATATATTTGCCTATTCCCCATTAATATTCTCAGTGTGTAATAGATATGGAAGAATTTTAACAGAAGATAAAATAATTCAGGTAGCAAGCAATTCCAATCTTATTAAAATTATATTACAATTTCATTTCATTTATTGTTTTGTTACACAACATTGAAATTTAACATACTTTTAATTAGATTGGAATTGCTTGCTACCTGAATTATTTTATCTTCTGTTAAAATTCTTCCATATCTATTACACACTGGGAATATCTATGGGGAATAGGCAAATATATCACAGCCATTTCTATTTACAACAAGCCAATCATACTTTAACCTTAAAGTCATGCTCATATCTTTGAATGTTGAAATTCCCAGAATTAACTTCAAGTTGCAGACCTGCATACCAATACAGACAATGAGTGTATGTGGTCTGGACAATGGCTTCAAAGAATATATGTCAAATGGCAATATAGTAGACACCCCCACCCCCACGAATCCTACAAAACCCTAAACATCGGCTTTAATCAGATTGATAATAATTAATGAACTATCACATTCAATTTAACAAAAACAACCATCAATGATATAACTTATATATATTAGTATTTTCAGGTATCAGAAAGGTTCATGTTAAAATAATGCTGTTATGGTATAGCTCGATAAGACACAATCATTAAAAAAATTTATATAAAAAATTAACACTTCTATACATTTCAACAAGATTTAAAGATTAAAATACATATCTGCAAATCAATAAAGAAAATAACAAGAAATTAAAGAAAATTGTAAAAAAACAAATTATCATTTAATATTGAGTAGTTAAGGAGAAGGAAACACTGAAGGACACAAATGCGTAGGAATCAAGGTAAGATGATGGACTATTGGTTTAGTAATACATTAATAGTTTTATCAAGGGTTATCCTCATTAATCCTGTACATCTACAATGAGTGGTGCTGTATACGGGCTGTGACGAATACCAAACGAAAATCTGGGTTGTTGTTTCCTGTGGACCCATATCTGTCAAAATAGAGAAATAGTTTATTATTTCTTCAATGATTATTGAATGTTTTTCAAAAACATTGATGCCCTCTACAAATCTTTTACCTAGCATGTCGGCAACATTTATCGGTAGTTTTACTAAAAATAGTTCATGATTACAAAGAACTAGTTTTTTTTATTGATAATCCAATACATTCCAAATCTCAAATTAACAAAATCTAAAGCTCAACCTGAAATTTAAGATGGTTTTAAAAATACATATTACTACCTGCTAAAAAAATCTGTAAAACACCACCCAAATAGGGTATCCATTCAAATTTGAATGTAAATTGCATCACTATTTGAATTAAAAAACATTGTGGCTATAATATAGCTAACCCTATTTTACCACTGGAAAATCTGAATAGCTAACCATTTATTAAAAAAACCCAACAAAGCCCTCAAGACTGAAATCTATATTGTCATAGCTACCACATATTATCAATAATTAGCTATAACTTGACCTATTGCTACAAAAAGTGATTAATCAGGATTATAACCAAAAATCTTCTCAGTTAATATCTTCTTATTCACACATCATCAATATGACATGACCTATAGCTACTGTGTAACATGTTTTTCTTGTATACAGACGTTTGAAACTAACAGAATCAATTTTTGATGACCAATAAAATGCCCGGTTCACCACAGTAGCAGATTGTTGATAAATGAATTCTAATAAAAAGTAGGAATAGGTCAAGATATAATCAAGATAATGAGATGATTATAATGAGGGATTAGGGAATCTGACTAGCATTTTAATTAATTTTACTGTTACCAAACAGTAATATATATACCAATAGTAGATAGTGCCAACATGTAGGCTATCATAAGATATTACCTACATAATAATTCTTTTTTTTAAGAATTGTTAGCTGAAATACATGGTTTAAAGAGGGTTTTACTAGCACTACTCTTTATTATAAGCAAAATAAAATAAGAAAAAAAAAAGTTCTAAATTAAATGTTAGATTTTATTAACAGTCACTAGTTCACTATTTAATTTGAACTAGCTGCTGTTACTATGAACTTGATTGGTTCTATATTTTAACCATTCAATTGATTTATTAAAATTGTAAAAAAATATATAGGCCTACTACATGGTTAATGTGGCAACCATTTTTATTAATATTTAATGCTGAATTAGGTCTCTGCTTATGTAGTCAAATTTATAAAGCACTATCTAAATAGAATTTAATTGTCGGTTTGGCTAATAATCCCTTTAACTAAATATTGGTTGGTACTTGGATATCAGTTTCTAATATGTCTGATAATTTAGGAATAGAGTTGAAATGATTATTGCTATTGTATTAAAGGAATAAATACTAACAGTATTCCTTTATGCTATTATTGTATTATTAAAGCATAACTGGTCTGCATCCTATTGAATTACTAAAGAATCTAAATATAACTTTTTAAAAAATCATCATACTGATTTGATTTAATAATTAATATCTGTCTCAATCTTCTGATCTATCAAAAAAAGTGCCTGCATATTGGGAATGACGTATTCCAAATGATGTTCCTCTACTTCCGCAACAAAGTCTTACCTATAAATAAATATTATTGAAACAAAGCAAAACAATAAACATGGATCAAATGAATTTTCTCCAAAATAACTGCTAAGCATTTCTGGTAACTGGCATTTGGCATTTTAGTTTTATTTAATTTTATCATAGTATATGATATTTTGGGCACTTTCTTTGATTTGTAAGCAAACACAACATCCCAGGAATTGTGATGGGATAAATTATTTCTGACTTTATTTATATTTTCAGGAATTTGACACTGGGAAAACACCACACCAAACTGATGGAGAAAGGTACAATGAGATGGTGTGAAACTTACATTTTCTGGACTGTAAACTCCTGGTCCTGGTTTAGTTGTTGAATCACCTGGCATTGCATTTCTACTCGTCATGCTATAACCTGGTGGTTTATTTTTATAAACACCTGTATTTACCACTGGATAATGACTGGGACCTGGTGTCTATAAAGAACAAATTTACCATGAAAAAAAGTATGAAAATCAAAATTAATTGTTGTTCCAACATGATGAGGTTTGATCAAAATGTATTTAATAGTTGCCATGGGGGTGGGTGGTGCTATAAGTTGTAGACAAATCAGAATAAACATAACAAAAGGTCAAATCTTAGTGTTAAAGAAAAACTAGGTAAACCATTACAAATAATAAAATTATGGAAATGGGTGACCTGATTAGAAAAGATAAGATTTTATTGTATCTCAAATCCATTTCAGGCCGCAATCCGCATACAATTCATTTACATAACATGTTATAGTACATAAAAAAAATGGTAATATGTAGATATATTCAGATTATTAAAAATAATATACAAATTTCAAGTTTAAATATATCAGAAACATTTTAAAAAAATATATTTATGTTTAGAAATGATAAGAAAATGGAAATTTTGCATTGCAATACTTTGTTAGCATGGTTATGCTAGACTTGGTGTCTCAGTTGAATTGCTTTATATACATAATGGTACACATTCATAATGGTTTGTGGGCTAACACATAGATTTTAGCTCTCAAACAAACACAGCAATAAGTTGACTTTGTAAATATTTGCATGGGACTTTTCTAGAATAGACCCTTTTACATTTAAAACAACCCTAAGAACAGCTACCATTAATCTCTATACGTAAATAGCTGTACAATTAAACTGCTATCAAAACTTTGGACATAACAATTTTATAGGGCTTTTGGGACTTATACAGGATTACAAGATCTTTGCACCAGAAAGCTGTAACTCAGACTTTTTTTTTCTCATTTAATGAATGAGACAGAAAGTTGTTGTTACCACTTACCAACAAATTAGATTTTTTTTCTGTTATATAATGTAGTAGGAGGTTCAAGTGCAAGTCCAATGTTAGGGGGGCAGACCTGGGTGAGAGAGAAATGGGGTTTAGCATCCACTCGACACAAATGGGGAATCGAAACCATGCCAGTTGACTCAATGACAGACCTTATGATACAGCGCGGTGTGCTAACCATTCGGCCATTCCCCCTCACCCTCACCCCTCCGGGGGGCAGACCTATAGAGCCTGAAAAAATTCCCATTTACAGAAGGCGTAGATTAATCTGATTAAAATACAGATCTATATTTCGTTTTTTTTATACTTTCGATTGCCTCTACTACATGAAGCTCTGCCGGTTGTAGCGGAAGTTTGCGTCGGGGGCCATACGAGTGGCTTTTGATCCTATGCCGTCATACATTTGATTATCCAATCAGTGTTGATGTTTCTAGTGGGTTACCCACAGTTCTGTGCGCCTCACGCCAAAAATTCGCATTTTATTGGCTAATCCCTCACATCATCCAGAACGTGGTTTATTTTACAACTCTTCCAGATCCTAGTGTAGTAAAGAAGTAAAGACAAGTGAAACGAAATTTTGAACTATAAAAAACGAAACGAAATTGGATCTGTGTTTGAATCAGATTGTGCAGGCCTCCCCTAGAAAATTTGGAAAATTTAATTTGACGGCTGCATAAACGAGTGTTCTAGCCTGTGAATACCGCAACTTCAAAGTGGTCTTATATAGCCTATAAATTCTGTAGCTGACCTGAATTCCAATCAACCGTTTACAATCCACGGAGATGCAACTGTTGGGAGAAAATTTTGAAAATTTAACAGCCGCAAACATGTTTTCCTGCTATTCCAGTCCGTATATACAGCAACTTCAATGTGGTTCAATATAACCTAACTTACCCAGGTGACTGACCTGAATTCCAAACAGGGGGTCACAGTGGCTAAGTTAGTAAGACGCTGGTTCGCTAGCCTGGAGGTCTGGTGTTCAATCCCTGCATTGGCCGAGAAAGTTCATCCAGATTTTCCAGTGTGGTTCCCCCCTTGTCAGTGATGCAGGACAGAGGGCCTGACAAGGACAGTTGTCTAGTCATTTAGATAGGACGAAAAACCGATTCAAGATTTCTTGACAGTTGGAATTTGATATAAGAGTAGGCTGTAGTGCTGCTGTCCTGGCAAAATTTCCCTCATAGCACACTGTATGGTGTATGCCCGTCTTCATTAGCCCAGTTCGGAGCAGAACAGTAGGATGTTAAACCCCATTTCATTTTATTTCATTTCTTTTGAATTCCAAACAAACAATCAGTCATTTAGTCCACGGAGCTGTGGTATCGCCCTACTCGAAAAAATTTACCAATTTAACTGTTGTCCATTGGTATTGTTACCGAAATCCCGTTTGATCATCCAATCTGCATTCACAAATAATAGCGATGCCCGAAAAATGTTGCACAAAGCAGAGTGGCTCCAGACAAAATGTTTTAATCTATAGTCAATTCAGTACAAATTTGCGGTATTCAATAAAAAGAAAAGTAAAATTAGAGTTTTATTAGATTTGGCCAACCAGATGGTATATTAATTTTTTTTTCACTTTACCCATCTGCCCGAAAAGTCGGGTTGCCCGACATTTGGGGGGAGGGGTGTAATTACCTTTTGTAGATCTTCATGAAAACTGCCTATTTTACTACGCCCTGTTAATGAATACATTGGTGCCTCAGATTTTCCACCCTGTTTGCAAGGTCCTATCATTGTTGGAAGATTATATGCATTTGGTCCTAGTAAAAAAAAAAAATAGCGATAAAATAATTAAAAATATTATTGTACTCTTATCAAATATCAGTCACATTAAATGCTGACTTGGCTTTAATTCAATTGATTAAATTTGTTTTGTCTGATATCTGGAAATGGTGAACCTTTTAAATTATTATTTTTGAATATTAATTTGATTTCATAGAATTAATATCATTAATTTCCATAAGACAAAAATCTGACAAAAATAACAAATACAAAAAACTCTATTCGAATAACCTTGAAAACTGTTCAGATATTTGTGTGGGTACTAAAATAAAATTTAAACGAAATAGAGAACATGTTTATCATTTTAGGTTAGAGTGAATTTCTTCGCTTAATTTGTACCCATGGCCAGTTTTTTTTTATGGCTAAACATTTTAGCTTTAATATTAGCCATGTATGCATCTGAATTTAGGTATAAAATCTAGCATGATACAAACCCTGTAATATATACTTTAATGAATGATCTTATTATCTTGATGGTGTTCAATTAATCATCAATAATGAAAGACTGTAATAGGTGTGAGGAAGTTATTCCCTTGTATTAGCCAATTTGATTAGGTTATCACCCCATGTAATGAAAGGATGTCTACACAGATATATCTCTGACTCAGAAGTTAATAACAAGATTAGCTATAAATCTATCAAACTAAGATGGTCAGCAAGTAAACAGCCCACACTATCAAGTACTGGACTTAAAAAATCGTAACATTTGAGAATCTATGCCAATTCTTGGGGAAATTGACTGGTGAACAAATTTTACCTGTTAGTCAACTGATATTCCAACTGATATTTTACCTGTTAGTCAACTGATATTCCATCTTGATGTATTTTAAAGCATTCACAAACAATACAGTTAAATTTCTGAGATTTTAGATAAAAACAATTATATACTGTTTTTTAAAATCAAGAAAATACGAAAAAATTGTCATATTTCCTGAAAAATTATGTCTATACTTGGGTACACTGGGTGGCCAAATTTTTGAAGAGAGAACCCTGCTTATTAGCTCAATGTATCTAATTGTGCTGCCTACACTGTATTTTTTGTTAATACTATGTTTTGCTGTACATTTCTCCTTTGATGTCTATTATTATTATAGGATGAGGGTATTTACCTGGGCAATTATCTGTTTGGCGGTTTCTGTGTCTTGAACCGAAAGAATAACTAGGAGGAGCGGGTTTGGAACCGTCAGCTAAACTACTTGGTTTATAAGTTCCTGGTCCGGGGGTTTTATACGATGACTGGTCTCTATGTCTACCATATAAGGAATAAGAAGGAGTTCCAACCAGACCATCTCTGAATACTCTGTTACTTAGTAAATATGAAGGTCCAGGTCCACAGTCATCCCTGTATTTTCCATGCTTTAAACCAAAGGAATAAGCTGGTTTCTTAGTGTGCACACTACGGGGGTCATGGTTTATTTCACCAACAAGGCCTGGTAAACCATATTGTGGCCCAGGACTGTTGTACATGGCAGCTATGGGGCCCCTTGGTATTGTCCGTGCTGGTATATCAGTCATCTTGAAACTAAAAGTAAACCAAAATCAATTTTGAATCAAAGAAATGTGGGGAAAAAAAACGTTTAGTGTACGCAACATGCCAATACATGTTGGACTATATTGATTTACTTGGGATTATCTTACTGTTCAGCAGGTAACATGTTAGGTATGATAATCTGTATATGATTACAACTGGATAGATTATCCTAATCTATCAAGCCTAATTAGTATAAGAATAACTATCTGAGTCTTGATCATAAGTTATATAATCATTTGATTGAGGTACATTTTTTTTTATTGAACTACTTAAAATTGTTCAATTTTACATGCATGAGAAAAGTCATTTCATATTATAACCATTTTAAAAAAACAGTTAAGATTCCAAGTAGCCTACAACTTGCATGTGCCATGTTTAGGCCATTGACTAATGGTTTTGCACTAAAGTACCTGCAACTACTTGTGAAGAGAACCATATTTGATTAAAAAAATAAACCAATATACAAAATTATGGCTTATAAATTAAAATTACATGATTTTCTATTTTCCAATAACATTCTTCGTGATTAAATGAAATATACACATGATAAAAAAAAATAAATAAAATATGACCAAGATGTCAAATCTATCAGAAAAGATCTTATATTTTTTTTCGTACAACTACTTGATTTAAATAAGTCAAAATTGATTTTTAATCAAATGCGTCAGATACAAATATTCCAAAATGAATTAATAAAATTATGACATTAATTATGCACAGGTCATAAAATCCATACATACGGTTTTTTTTGGCGTGTTAATTAAACACCGTGCTGTTGCAAACAGACTTTCTTCGACAGTTGTTGGTGTGACAATATGTTGTTATCAAGCTATTATAACTCGTTGGATACCTCGATAAACATAACGACCATTACATCTATCATGTGACAGTGTCTATTTATTACAATTGGATTATAACGGTACTTCCATAGTTACAGGGGAGATAATAACTTTAAACAGGTGCTCAAAGTTGCGCGGTATGGTCCAAGTTCAAGGGGCACCTGTACTTTAGAATACAAATATCGTTTTAGATTGTGTGACAATCTACTGTCGTGACGTGACTTGACCGCTTTACACAAAAAGTTGTGTACATGTAAATGTTGCCTTCATGCAATCGCGGAGCCTTATATTTTCTATAGTATTAGTTGATATTAGGCTATTTCCCGAAACAAAGGTGATTGAAACGTTGATCCTTTTGAATTATAATTTACATAATGATTTTACAAAACTCCGAGGAAGGGTCGTAACGCCGTAATTATGGAAATAGTATAAAATGTAATCGGCACCTGCTTAAAATTATGGTATTTATAGTAGACTCTTTCTTCGGATTAGGAATAGGGCATAAAATATACATAAATAGGAATTAGTAACTCCTAATTATAATAAGTAAGCCTATTAGGCTATCAAGGACCTATACGCAATTATAAAATCTACGATCACTTCATATTATTTCTGAAATATTTCGATAAAATTATGAACCGGGAATATACGGCCAAAAACCCTCTACCATTTACTGACTTGTAGTTTTCTTAGACCAGAATACGATGAAAGATGATATCCATGTCGATTAATTATTCAGTCATTTTTTGAAGTATTTAATTCCTTTATATTTTACATCCTCAATGATGATTAATGATGATTTTCGTAAAATATTTCGTATAATTTCCAGAACCAATGATTTTGACAGTACTGTTATTACTATAAGATTACAGCATCTATAGATTACAACTTTTTTTTTTTACTTTATTTATTTATGGCCTGGATTTTGGCTGGCGCTTAGGCACGTTCCTTCAAGGCACGTTCCTTATTTAACAGATGGGAGATCACGTGGCTAAGTGGGTAAATCGCTGGCTCGCTAGCCTGGAGGTCGAGTGTTCGATCATTGCATTGGCCGAGAAAGTTCATCCAGATTTTCCGGCGTGGTTCCCCCTTGTCAGTGATACAGGACAGAGGGCCTGACAAGGACAGCTGTCTAGTCCTTCGGATGATACAAAAAAACGAGGTCCCGTGTATACATTACGTAAAAGATCCTTAGGCAGTTGGAATTCGATATAACAGTAGGCGATAGTGCCGCTGCCCGGGCAAAATTTCCCTCATAGATAGCACACTGTATGGCGTATGCCCGTCTTCATTAGCCCAGCATAGGAGCAGAACAGTAGGACGTTAAACTCCATTTCATTTCATTTCATTTTTATTTGCCAAATGGTAAATCCGGCATTGCATGCAGGCTACTTAATAAAAACACGCGTCACCGATCAATAATCTTTTTCCAGTTTAAAAATGTCAGAAGTTGAAGATCTACTATAATTATTGTGTGTTTAAGAAAGGTTATAAATAAGCACTGGTTGTAACACATTTTTAATCGGATCTACACAATTATATAAGCCTTTTACATTTACATCGTGATTTAAACACAAGGTTATAAAAGTGAAATGAAATAAAAATGGGGTTTAACGTCCTACCACAAGGTTATAACACGAATGAGACACCCAGGGGCCACTTGTTCAAAGCTCCGTTAACATTTAACGACCCGTTGACATGGAGTTGATAAATCGTTACCTTTAACGGAAAGTCGGTTTGGGGCCCTGTAGCAAATAATGGCCCCAAATATTCTACAGTTCTGTAGTGCAAATCCCATGATTTTTCCAACAAATTTATGCTAAAATTTCTAAAGGATTAAATAAAGTATTCTATAGGGTTTTTTTAATAGTGTTTTCTGTAGTAAATTCTACAGTTATATTTTTGTCTTTAATCAAGTTTTGTAAGAGACTGCACAGTGTTCCACTGTCTTCAGTGTCTTGTTAATACTAATTTCCTGTTTGGGTTTATACTTAATATAACGATTTATTTTATGATCAGTAGTGGAATACCGCGTTTTATCAGTGAAATAAAAGTGTTATTCCACTGGCTAGCAGTAGTCCATGTTGTTTTTACCTAAAATGATTGTAAAATCATAAAATAAATAGAACATTTGTCGTTTTGTCGTGAATAACATATTTTATTTCATCTCTAAGCACGAAAACGTTTATATTTTCACTCATGCTACGCATTCGTGAAAATATAAGTTTTCTTGCTTCTCGATGAAATAAAATATGTTATTCACTCTAAAACGACAAATATCCTCTATATATATTACGTAATTATAGTTAACATGCGTTCTTGGTATGTGGGGGGGTCTTCCCATATCGCCGACCCCCCGAGTTTTGGAAAGTCGACCGCGGCACCCTTTGATGGGATTAAAACGGATTAAAAGCGTTAATGAGGCAGGGACGCAGTCATTATTAATATAGTTCACTGAAATTGATTTTTATCAGAAGTCGACTTACTCACATTAATAAAATGAATATAGTTCACTTAAATTACATGAACTTGGATTTTGTCAATTCAACTCACTCATTAATTAATAAAATAATAGGCTGCAGTTCAACATGAAGCTGACAGGTGATCGAAATTCAGTTCATTGTGATTATTTCTCAATAAGTGTAAATACGTAAATCATTCCAAGGCATTTCATATTCATTTCTTTACGATGGCTAATGCACAGTCACAATCTAAGTATATTCCTACAGCAAAACGTGGCAGGTACCTTTGTGTTGGCGGTTTTAAGTATAGAGTGAATAAGAGAAAGAATCACGACTATCAACACCGATATCAACAGGAAGATTGAAGATTGCAAGCATAGATATGAACAAGGAAGACTGAATCTATTATGTGTTATGTTATGTGTTAAAGATTGTTGTAAATTAAAAAAAAAATAGAAAATAGATGCTCCCAAAATTATCTGCTTAATGAGGTTTATCCTTCAGCTTGGGTCTATTGTTTTGGCCACTCATTCCCATAACGTCGACCAAAATTTTCCCCCTAAAACTCGGTGGGTCGGCGATATGGGAATGAACCATATGTGGATATCTTCGTCTGTATTTAAACATCTGTTTCCTATGTACAATTTAACATCTCTGATCAAATATTATTATATAATTATTTTAATCCTAAGCTTGTATATATATGTTCTATACAGGGCCTATTTTAAGGTTTTATTGACGAAGCACGGTTTCCGGAGATGGAAGTTTTTTGACTGGGTTTCCCCCCTTTGGTTTCCGACAAAATTTCCAAAATGTGACTCACGATTTTCCACACAGAACTGGGTAGCTCAATTTAGCTTCTTCCATCACCGTTATTAGCTCTTATGTGTTGGAATAAACCTTCTGAAATCGTGACCAAATTAGTTGTGACCAAAAGGCTCACCAGAAGTGAAATAAAAACTTCCTGAATTATCACCACGCTTACACTTTTAAAACAAAACAAGCAGTTGGCATACACGATACGCCGAGATTCTGTAAGATATGGATAGGGAACAGGGAAAATCGATAGGGCTCAACCTATTGTCCCAATACTACACATCGAATATATCGCGTTCACAAGGTTTTTGGCAAAGTTTGGTAACTTGATGGGGTTTGTCGTCTCATGACCCCAATGCTTCACATTAAATGTGAAAAAATAAAATACGGTTAAAACGCAAGTCCCTGTCGTTTCCACAAGGTTTTCCAGGGGGCTTAACTTCGGAACAGAAGGTCGCGGAATGCTGATTATCGGCATGATTCTTGCTCCCGTGTTCTCAATTCGTCACAATATAAAGCTCACAAACTTTGTTACGCTCTGTGTATGTAAGGCCATGATAATCCAAGCAGGTGCACCAAAATCGTATTCAACCAAGATCTTTTGATCCTCAGCATCTAAAGCGGTCAAAAATTGAGGCCTAAATCAAAATTTGCATACTATTGACATTTGTATTTATAGCTGCGTATCAGTATCATTGGCAGTCCAGAGAAACGCCCAAAAGCAGACGAACCTTTACTGTAACATGCAGCTGACTACTTGCGTCAACAACTGCTTTATTTTTCGACATGTACATACAATCCACGAAATTGAATCGAAACCAAACGCATTGATTGATGATCACAATGATTGTTAATGACACACTTGCTAAATTTCTTCATGCGATCTTTTCAGATTCACAAGGATACATAACATACCATTATACCATCTTTTCAAAGCATGAATTTTAGATTCTCCAAGCACGGATTTTTCATTTCGAGGCACGTTAAAATAGGCCCTGGTTCTATATTCTACCGTAACTTTAGTCTGGTGACCGGCTCGCCCTAGCGATACCTATCTCGTTATTGTGACCGTTAGCCAGTTTTGTACATCGTTTATTAAAATTACAATTTTAACTATTTATCTGAGTTTTCGTCGTTAGTGTTGGAATAATTATACAACCCCTAGAAACATCACTTCGGCACGTACATTAAATTTAAAATTATTTTAAAATTCAGCCAATGAACAAACAGTCTTCTCTTGGATTAACTTAAACCAGCCCATAAATTAACGGATAATGAAATTGACTTCCCAGGAACACAAATTTAACGGACCGTTAACAAACGACACTTTGCAAGATAACGATCCGTTAAAGTTTAACCAATCATTAAAATAACTTAGTTTTAAGCAACCGGTCCCAGGTGACCAATACATTTTTTAACAAAAAGAACTAAAGGGAATTTAAATTTCCAGAAAAGTGTGCATTTTACCAGTACATGGGCCAGCCCGGGACCGATGACATCGGTTCACGATTTTTGTTGTCAAGCGAGTTGGTTGAATGAGAAACGGGGCCCGACGTAAATATTGGACAATTAACAAGACCGCTCGCTACCTGTCAACTAGATATAATATTTCGGGTTACGGAATATTTCAGTTCTGGTATCAACTTCGCGCTGCCAACCCACCCATCATGGAATATTTGATATCAATTTACTGACAGACACCCCTTGGAGTCCCCCTACCTAATAATTTCAAAACTCACCGAAAAAGACAACTATGTTTCACAATTTTGGGGAAATAGGTCTTCATTAATTTTTTCTACGAAATATAAAAAATTTGTTTTTTTGTCACGAAATTGCCGGACCCCTTTACCTCTGTTGTCCTTACCGTGATCCGTCACTGGTTCTCGTTTCTCCCCCGGAAAATTGGAGGGCCGCGAACACGTTTTCCATCCTAGAAAATCGTTCTCAAGCGAACTCTGAACAATGAATTACATACACAGTGACAAGAGAGGGGCCCCACGACAAGTCAGTACAAGATATATGGCAGATAGATGTCAGAACATGTGATGATCCCTGACTGCTGTCTATTACAAACAGTAGGTATTTTAGAACTATGGCCGGCAATTTTTTTTCGGGTGGGAGGCACTGCCCCCGCTTGGCTTCGGGGGGTTCAGAATAATTATTCTACAGTTATTATCTATACAGTTTTGGGGGAAACGTAAATGTTTCAATCGCGTTTTACAGTTACACAATAGTACTTCCCTTCAATATTCAGTTACTTTCTTCCTAGCAAATAACTGTGAATTTGATATGTAATCTGTCGCGGACGAGTCACCACACAAAATATTTCCTGTTCTCTTATTATTACTTTTCCTAAACTAATCAAAGTCAACAATAATGAATATTTAATATACATCCAACTTTCTTTCTCTGTCAATTGCCATTTACTATCCCAAAAATATTAAAATGTCGATAAAATGGGCAAATGACTCAGCCCGGCCAAGACCTCCCAAAAAACAACTGATTTTTCATACATTCAGGAGCCGTAATCCAGGAAGATACGAACCGATAAGCGCGAACATCGCAAGGAATCGAGATCTTTGGAATATAAACATACATTTTAAGTTTCATCAATATCGGATAAAAATTATGACCTCTAGGAGACTAGACAGAGGGTCCACAAGCATTTCATACTTTCACATAATTTGTGTGTGTGTGTGAGTGTGTGAGAGAGAGAGAAATGGGACCTCCCGAAATGACCTAGTTTGTGTCAAGTGGAGAGAGAGAGAGAGAGAGAGAGATAAATGGGGTTTAACCTCCACTCGACACAAACTAGGTCATTTCGGGACTAACATAATATGGTGCAATTTTATTTCAATAATTCGCTTGCGTGTAGGAGTCTTTAGCTGTGGGAGCAAATTGGAGGTCCTGGAGAAAACTCACAAGATTGGACAGACGACCCGAAACTACACCAGTTGACTCAATTACTTTATGATACAACGTGTACGCGCTAACCATTCGGCCTCCCTAGAAACTTTCATAGTAAGGAAGATTAATTAGGCCTATACATTGCTGAGTTTCTTTTATTAAGTAGAATTCTGTGGCACCATGCATGAACCGGATAACCCACATTTTTTACAAAAATTGAGATAAGGGTGCTATTCAAGGTAGATGGGTAGTATCCATCTTGACTGTAATCATGAAGACACTGTGAATATAGTGAGAGTTTTCACCATAATAGTTAAAAAATAGATAATGGAAACAGAATATGCTGAAAATTTCTGTCAAATTGCTTCACTCTGAACCGAGATATTAGCGATTCAATTTTTGGCTAGCCTTGAACGTCATTACTAACTTTGGTGTGATAATAAACAAAGTCTCGATTATCCACTTTTATGTTAAATTATCCATCACAAAATGTATTCAAATCCAGTAAATATTGCAGGCTAATAATGGCATCGAGAGTTGATTATGGTCTGGATAAGTTAATTATGTCTAATCAATAATTTAGATAACATTTCAGGCTTAAAGAAAGATTTGCAATAGACAGATTTAGCTCTTGCATAATTTATGTTTGAAGATGCATTATGTAAGAGCTAAATTCTCTAGTCCTGAGGTGTCAAACTCATTTCGATTCAGGGGCAACATGAACTAAAATTTTCATCAAGTGTGCCAGGGATATACAAAAATTCTAAAAACAAAGCCAAACGTCCTTCAACTTTACTTAGTTCTGAAAACAAAGCCAAACGTCCCTGACACAGGTAATTTTTAAGACTGATTTCCAAATTGCCAACGAAGTAATATTGATAACAAGTTCTCTTGTATTACATACAACTTAGATATCTGTGACATACAGTACAGAAGTCAAGAGTTTGACTGAAACTGGAAAACAGTAATAAAAGATTTCCACCACTAGATTCTAAGAATTATCAACACGTCCGTTTGTTGAAATTTGTTCGACGGGCCACATTTAAACCCTTTGTGGGCTGATAAGGTCGCATGTTTCACACCCCTGCTCTAGACCATCCAATGGCCGAGATTTAAATGGATTGAAACACTATCGCCATAATTTAATTTAACAAGCAGTTGCCATACAAGATACGCCCACATTTTGCAAGGGATGGGCAGATAACATTGCTAAAAATAAAAGCGATTTTTCGCAAAATCGGGGGACATAATTCATGAAGCACATTGTGGATGGAAAGACGTCCAAATGGATAGGGGCGACGGATATATCCATCCACATGAAAATGTGGGCATATAAAAATGGTGAAAAGAGGCAGAGTCTCGATTAACAAGTATTGTTACTACAATAATAACCAATCCATACAGTAATTTCAATGGAATTTTCAATATATTTATTTTGAATTATCTATTTTTAAACTGTTAGAGCAAGAACGGCCAGCTTGATCTAAATCTTACATAATGCATTTTTAAAGTGTAAAGTATTATGTCCCCACTAGCCCTAAACACGCTTTCAGAAATATGCCATCAGATGATCGCGGGGTGACTATCCTATTAAACAGAACAAAACAACACGATAGATTGAAAATTCTTCAGCAACCCCCCCACCCGAGGTAGATCTATTAAAGGGATGCAACTCCAAAAATTGATATATTGCATTTGGTTAAAATGTAAGGTGCTCCACACAGCCAAAGTTTGGCTCTAATAAAAGTTAACTTATTAATGGAGATGTGTTTTCAAGTGATTACACGTCAGTGATGCAGCACATGCATTATCATCACTAGCTGTGTATAGATGCACTATCTTCGGCTTGGCATGAACAGGATCAATATCATAACTACACATGGCCCCCAAACAATAAAATAACTGTATTAACACACATACCAATCACGTGTGGAGTACGGTAAGAGAGAAATGGGGTTTAATGTCCACTTGACACAAACTAGTTCATTTTGGAACTAATAAATGGTTCAATTTTTTTTTTCAATAATTTGCTTGCGCGTAGTGGTCTTTAGCAGTGGGAGGAAACAGATGAAAACCCAAAGAGAAACAGCTCCAAATGCTATTTAGCCATTGGGTAAGATAGAAAATGACAGGATACAGAGTCTGTATTACAGACTATGCATATGCCACGATGATCCAGGCTTACTAGTAAACCTTTGAAAGTCAATCATGTATATCTAATAAACCAATTTCGTTTGATATTATAATTCAATAGTGTGATCTGAATTTCTTGTGCCTTCCAGATGAGCAATGATAGAATAAGAAATATCCTTGACACAAGAAATATCAATGACACACTCTTGATAATAGAGACTAATTGGTTTACGATTATACATCATTTCTGTATGGCACTGAATAATCTTCTATCATTTGAAATCCAAACAGAGTTAAATAAAAGCACACAAATATTTTTCTCAGCTTGTATCTTTAATACAACTAGATAAATCTGTTTTTAACTGTAATTGTTCTGAAAGTTTATCACTACTGTCTTTAGTTTGTTTTAATAAATTATTAACATCTAGATCTAATATATTTTCATCGTCATCTTCCTCATCATCTGTTTTTAACTGTTCTGAAAGTTTATCTCTATTGTCTATAGTTTGTTTTAATAAATTATTCACATCTAGATCTAATAGATTTTCATCCGCATCTTCCTCATCATCTGTTTCCTCATCATCAGTATCATCTTTACAGATATCACGCTTTTTATTTTTGTCACTAATGTGTAAGTCCTCCTCTTCACTATCATCACTATCTTCATCTGAACTTGAATCTGAAGAACTGAAATCAGATGATAAAAAGATAGAAATAGGTTTAACCATGCATTGAACTTGGAATATCATATGGTATAAGTGAGAGAGAAATGGGGTTTAACATCCACCTGACACAGGGTTCAATTTTATTTCAATAATTCACATGTGCATAGGGGTCTTTAGCAGTGGGAGGAAACTGGAGGACCGGGGAATCGAAACCACGCCAGTTGACTCAATGACAGTCCTTGTGATGCACTGCTAACCATTCGGCCATTCATCCCCCACCCCACCCCCCATAAGGTATGTCTTATCTTTCACACAAGGCACTTGAACTTGGAGAAAATAAGAGAATCTTAAGAGTTCCCAGTCCTTGTCATGTGTAACTGTGGTATCGAAGTTGCATAAGTGGCAGACATATGAGTCACTTTAAGCTACATGTACCCGAATCAGGGCATAGAACTCATGGCCTGTATTGATAACAGATCTATGATAACAATTCACTTTAAAAGATATCACCTTCTTTTCTTTGAAAGCTATTAGTATTTGTGAGATTAGTATTTGAGACTATATATGCAGCTTATAGATAATAAATTCAAATGTCTAGTCCAGTTGATAATAAGACTATTTGTTAGTTGATAATTTGATTAAAGGTAACAGAAAAGTTAGATACTATATTCAACTGTAAACATATAAATATCTCTTGGCTATGGACTATTATCTATAAAATTATGTCATCTCTAGAGCATAGATGTTGTAAGTTATGCTGTAACTAACTATATGCTATACAAACCTACCTAGATATAGGAAAATCCCTTCTGTTGGGGTTATAATGTTCTAATCCAAGATCTGAAGACATCATAGCTGTAAATTTAATTTTAGTTTAACATTAATTCCGTTAGGTTTATTCATTGTAAGTATAGCAAATAAATAATAACATTGAAAGTTAAACCCTCTACTACTGGCAACATTGGCAACAATTAACTTGGACAATCAGGATCATATAAACATAAACAGATTCAACAGTATTGTAAAGAAATTTAATGCGTGGAAAAAAATCACTTGTGTCAGTTATGGGCTATTGCTAGTCTCATATTTCCTTTATTATACATTCACTACACTCCAATAAACCTGTCACCTAGAGAATCTATAAACTGATAGTTTTTCTTTCAGTAGCTAAACAATCTATACAGATTTAAAAAGAGATCTTCTGTGTCTTCATACAATTGTGGCTTCAAGAGAAATGAAATGACATGGGGTTTAACGTCCTACTGTTCTGCTCCTAAACTGGGCAAATGAAGACAGGCATACGCCATACAGTGTGCTATGAGGGAAATTTTGCCCAGGAAGCGGCGCTACGGCCTACTCTTATATCGAATTCCAACTGCCAAGGGATCTTTTACATGCACGCCAATGTGTACATGGGACCTCGGTTTTCCGTACCATCCGAACGACTAGACAGCTGTCCTTGTCAGGCCCTACCTCCGTTCTGCATCACTGACAAGGGGAAACCACGCTGGAAAATCAGGATGAACTTTCTCGGCCAATGCAGGGATCGAACACCCAACCTCCAGGCTAGCGAGCCAGCGTCTTACCCACTTAGCCACCGTGATCACCTGCCTTCAAGAGTGCTCAAAACTCAACATACTGGATATTAATTGTGGCTCTAGCAGAAGATCTATTGTTGTTTCAGCAGATTTCTGGTGGGAAAGATAATAATTGTGCCTCTAGTTGAAGTTTTCAACAACTGTGGTTTCAGTAGAAGCTCTCCCCGGTAAGATAATAATATCCAGTAGAAATTTGTGAGGGAAAGCTGTTCCTACAGATAACATTAAAATATGAATGTATAAAAACACAAACTTACAACTGTCTTCTTCCTTTTGTTCACTTGTTAACTTATTCAGATAAATTTGTTGAGCTGCCACAACTTCTTGACCACTACTACAACTAGCATAAATATCTAACAATTCTCGATTTAACTTATAAAATTCTCCACCCCACTTAAACTTCTTCAGCAAAATTTTACCTAACTCTTTAAACCCTAAAATCAATAAAAGTTATTGAGTTGTTATAATTCTAATACAATGAAATGAAATTTGATCGTTTGTCTGTTATCGCTCGTTACTTGAGTCAGTTGTATAGAAGGATAACTCGTGTTTGTCATGTTTGGCGTCACTTCCCGTTTCTTCAAGTGCTTGTTACACATCTCCCGTAGCAATAATCTTTGTGTTAAAATTATATTTGGAATGTATTTAACCAGTTCTATCACATATGTAATAATGACTGACAACAATATCGTCCTTTAAGTTTGACATCTTTGAACAACAAAAACTTCTGTTAGGCTAATTAAAAACAAATTGGCAGACAGCATTAACCCATGCTGGATGATATCTGTCATTGCTTAAAAGCTAAAGTCTATAGTCTATGAACATCAAACAAGTATTAGCAGTGATAAAAAGTCCAGGCTCTAGCCAGTCAACTAATCTTTTCAGTCCTTGACACCTTTAGTAGACAGAGATTCTTTTTGAAGAAACATACCAGTAATATAAAATGCAGCAGCATATGCCTCTACACATGACAATTTACATGGTCTACCATAATTAACTGGATTTGTTGCAACTAGATATGGCAACAAGCGGGCATTGGATCCTTTCATTTTTGCTAATGGTGTTTCTTGCAATTTAGCCCAGGAACAGTCAATGACAGCCACACCCCTGTCAGCAATGATTTCTCTGAAGATATAGTTTACATTAATACAAATTAAACTAAACAAGCCAACAGTGAGGCTGATGTCCCCCGCCGAAATAGGAAAATAATTAGAGGACACATATAAATTTATCACAAATTATCTTTTACAAAGTATGGAACAATCAAACAGTATATCTTTACTTATAGTCTAAGCATACAATGTTTTTGATGGAATAATTATAGCATATTAAGGGGAAAACATGCTCTATGCCTACAGATCTAGAGTTTGGTTGTATCAACGGGTCTATTTTCCATCTTGCTGCAAGTTGTGCAAAGTTCACTGTTTTCTTTCTGTCATTAAATGTCAATTCATTATTGCATACTACATATTTAATTAATTTATAATAGTTTCTTTTTCAATTTGTTTTTTCCATTTATTTGTTTATTTACCTTGCCTATATTCATTGTATTGGATTGTATTGGAATTGCTCAATTGATGCTTTTATCAATACCTGGTTATAATATTATGACATGTAATGTGGCAAGTTGAGTCGGGACATGTAGGCTATAATGTAACCTAAATGTATACATAAGTGGATTTCGTTTCATTTTTTTCGAAAATATTGTACAGATAAAAGAGGAGGAATTACAGGGGTAATACATTGGAAAGCTTCTTCAAGAACTAAAGCATAAACTATATAAACGAGCTTATAAAAAGGAAAAGTTTGTATAAAGACGTTTCGTTTGCACAACTGGGTGATGATAAATCACGTTTTGTCTTTCTAGCAGACGACACCGTTTTACGGCTCTGCTTACCCTAAGCGGAAAATGCTCATCTTCGAACTCCATCAAGGCATTGACCTAATCAACACATACACCAAGTTTGAACATTCTAGCTCAATTAGGAAGAGAGTTATCGTGCCCCAAAGTATCAACCAATCAAATTGCTTATCTCTGCTTACCCTAAGCGGAAAATGCTCATCTTCGAACTAGGCGGGGGACAATCAAAGTAGGAGAGTTATTGTTTTCCAAAGTCTCGACCAATCAAATTGCGTATCGCTCTGCTTACCCTGAGCAGAAAATGCTCATTATCAAACTTAGTCAAGGTATTACTGTAATGAAACTATACACCAAGTTTCATCAATCTCACTTAATTAGAACTAAAGTTATCGTGTCCCAAAGCATCAACCAATCAAATTGCTTATCTCTGCTTACCCTAAGCGGAAAATGCTCATCTTCGAACTCCATCAAGGCATTGACCTAATCAACACATACACTAAGTTTGAACATTCTATCTCAATTAGGAAGAGAGTTATCGTGCCCCAAAGTATCAACCAATCAAATTGCTTATCTCTGCTTACCCTAAGCGGAAAATGCTCATCTTCGAACTCCATCAAGGCATTGACCTAATAAACACATACACCAAGTTTGAACATTCTAGCTCAATTAGGAAGAGAGTTATCGTGTCCCAAAGCATCAACCAATCAAATTGCTTATCTCTGCTTACCCTAAGCGGAAAATGCTCATCTTCGAACTCCATCAAGGCATTGACCTAATCAACACATACACCAAGTTTGAACATTCTAGCCCAATTAGGAAGAGAGTTATTGTGTCCCAAAAAGTGTGACGGACAGACAGACGGACAGACAGACGGACGAACCCATTTTAATAGTCCCCTGCTTTCTTCGAAAGGCGGGGGACAAATAATGCAAATAGTCCTACTAAAAAATTTCTAACCACGATTTTAGTGAATGGTTATTTAATGTTGTATTCAACATTTCATAAATTTAGCAGCTGTCAAGAATGCAATTTGTGTGGTGTTTACCACCACCTTTCAAATCGTATCAATTTACATCATACAAGCTAAACAAAACAAAATATTGTGATTCAATTTTTTTTTAATTCAATGAGCAGCCATTAAAGATGGGTTCCCGCGTACAACCTGGGTGATTTAATGGTATATATGGACTAAAAACATATTCAAACTAATTAATTTGTAATAACTTTGCTTCAAATCCTTCTCAAAAATTGTAATTGCGAAGGAATGTCCTGCTATAAAAATTCGATCAAACCAGGTCATGTTTACGTCACGTGACTTACCTCTCTTGGAAGTCAGAGGAGAATTCATTGCATACATAAGACGATGTTGTCTTTAATCGCTTACTATTTATTACAAATATCGAATCCTAATTAAATTCTCGGATTATCCACTACCCACGTCTTTTTCCGTGATTTTTATCTCAGGAAGTGTTGTACGTAAAACTCTTCATAAAGTTTATCAACTTGTACATCAAGCGCTCAATGATCGCGTGTGACCTTTGACATCACACGTGCAGAAATTCCTAATCGTTAGGCTGTTGATTAGGGGAACCCTTACATTTTTGTCCTGTATACGCTCCATGAGTGTTTTTTGGGGAATCCAGTATTTTTCTAGTAAGATAGGATATCTCTACTTTCCATACATACCAAAATTACCATACTTTTATTGGAAATAACCACCCGATAAATACTTTTCTGGGAACCCATCTTTAAGTTACAGCCATAAATACTGAATTTTAAATCATGCCTGGTAAAGAAGATTTTTAATTTATAATTTTACCTATCTTCAGGTGATAAACATTTTGTGCCAACAGGTGTTAAAATTAAACCATTAAACCGTTTGTTGGTTTTTAAGTTGCGAACATAACCCAATCGGATCAGCTTTCTTCCTGTACATTTTTTGGGATCACAATGTTCAAAATCCCACATAGCAAGAGGACATGGAAACTTTTCTGGGGACCAAAATGCTGCTCCACTTTCGCCATTTTCTTCATCTGAAATGTTAAACACACATTATGCAAGAGCTAAATCTGTCTATAGCAGGTCATTCTTGAGGCCTGAAATATTATCTAAAATATTAATCAGACATTAATTAACTTATCCAGACCATAATCAACTCTTGATGTCATAGCTTGCCTGCGATGTTTATTGGATTAGGTTCTAATTTGCTGTTCGACTTCCATTCATAATTTAATCATGAAATGGATAATCAAGAATATGTTTTTCATCGTACCGATGATGATCGAGGCTAGGCCGAAAATTCAATCGCTAAAATCTTGGTTCAGGGTGGATCAATTTGACTGAAATTTTCAGCAAATTCCTTTTTGTTATCTAGTTTTTAACTATTATAGTGAGAACTGCCAGCTCTTTATCTAATCTCCCATAATGTATCTTTAATATATTGAAATATAAGAGAAACTTTGATGAGAGTACTGCTGTGTTGTCTGAGCTTCAGCTGATTCTACAAGGTTAAAGATCCATTATGTAAGATTTAGATAAAGAGCTGACCATTTTTGTCATAATTGTTTAAAAATAGACAAAGAAAAATGAATATACATGTATTGAAAATTTCAGTTTAATTACCTTATTCTGAGCAAGGTTAATCAGTTTTTATTGTTTTCACAATATATTTTTGTGAAGTACCATTGTTACGGTAATAACAAAAGTCATGATATCCATTTTCAAATTAAATTATTCAATGGCTATCGTATTTCAACTGGAAGTTGATTATGGGCTTATGTGAATAAATGTCTAATTAATAATTTATATGACATTTGAGGCCAAACGAAAGACCTGCAATATGCAGATTTAACTCTTACATAAAGCATCTTCAAATTAGATTAACACACAAAGTTTTCTTGTGTATATTTGTAAAACATCCTTAAGCAATTAGCTCATCCCCTCCTGTTTTTGACTGGCTTTTATTTTAGGGAGTTCCTGAACTAATATGCTTAAAGAGAATAATCAGATCCAGTATTACAGTCATTTTGATGGCATTTAATCTTAAATCTATTGCTTTCTTTACCATTGCCATTATTGTTGCTGATATGACAATATGTTTCATGTTTTACTTGTTAATACTGTTGAAATGTCTTCATTAAATTTTTCTTCATCAAATTTATTCTCTCTAGCTTGATGTCTGTCTCTTTTAGTTGTCTTCTTTGGTCCATTATTATGATGTCCATATGTTTTGTGTCTTCCCATTATAAACTGCAATTGAAACAGTAACTGATTTTGGATGAGGAACAAGTTCTAGAGGGGGCACAAAAAGCAAATATCCCAGCTACATGGTCTAGTAATCACACACAATAGGCCTTATTGCTAATAATGGTCACCCTTCCCACCTCATCTGGTCTTTATCTAGGTACAATCTACATCTATATAATTTAGTGTACACTCAAACAATTTTAAATACCCCCATATATACACACACACACTAATTATTGGAGGCTCCAGGCTTCCGCTCAGTCTGCTACTCACTTAATCCACTATGTGTGCCTCAGTAGCTACGAGATGTGTTTGTTTTTAGCTATGAATGATTGAAGCCCTTTGATTTCACCATACAAACTCACTTTAATTATCAACGTGTGTAAGTCTAAGTGTAATGTCTCAAAAATAACATAATTTTATTCCAGTAATAGTATGGCTATTAATGTAGTTACAAAACGCTGTGAGCATTATTGTTTAGTAGGCAAACTAGTTGGTGACATGTTTCACTTTTGTGTGAGACAGTCTGTCTAAATTGCATACTTTTGAGTTTTCGACTCAATAAAAATTAATATCAAATCATATGCCAAGTCAGGTAATTATAACTATAGGTAGCCTATCTTATGTTAGTTAGGGGCAGGGGCTAAATACCACGCTGCAAAATACCACGCTCGCCTTACTGCTTCTATAGAAATGAAACGTGGTACGCTGTTTCTGTACCACTTACTATTTAATTATAGGGATTTTACATTATATAACGCTAATTTTGCAAATTATGTTGATCATTTAATCAATCTTGGTGTTTTTATAGGCCATATTTATACTTTATCTTTAAATAAATTATAATATAGATAGCCGATCGGTCGGTTGATGCATACGGTTAATAATACAGTGTAACCGTTATTATACCGAATTTAAAAAGACCATACGTTGCACATTGGAATATTAGATAGGCGTAGATATGAAACAAAACGTGGCAGGTAAAAATTAACGTGATATAATAAAGAAAGAACCATAAATTGCTATTTAAAAAAAAAATGATGTAATAGAATCCGGGCTGCGATAGCCGTACCACGCTTACTTGTGCTATATACAAACGGAAAATGGTACGTGACTTCGGTACCACGTCTTTTTTATTTATACTATAGGCACTTTACATTATTTGTAGCAAAATTTGCAAATTGTGTTGATTATTTATCCCATTTTGATGTTTTTATATGCCATATTTACACTTTATGTTAAAATTAATTATAATACAGATAACCAATCGGTCGATTAATGATCATACGGTTAATAATACTGTGTAAAAGTTATTATACTATACCCTTACGTGGTATATTGGAAATGAAATGAAATTGGGTTTAGTTTAACGTCCTACTGTTCTGCTACGACGACTTGGCTAATGAAGACTGGCATACGTCATGTAGTGTTCTGTGAGGGAAATGTTACCCGGGCAGCGGCACTATGGCCTACTCTTATATCGAATTCCAACTGCCAAGGGATCTTTTACGTGCACGCCAATGTATACACGGGACCTCGGTTTTTAGTCCCACCCGAACGACTAGACAGCTGTCCTTATCAGGTCCTCCGTTCTACACCGCTGACTAGGGGAAACCATGTCGGAAAATCCCGATGAACTTTCTCGGTCAATGCAGGAATCGAACTAGCTACGAGAACGTAGCTAAAAACGTTGAGATATGCTGATGTGCTTGTTTTTTTTGAAACACGGAGGGTTGAGAGATGAGGTTTGTTATCTAGGATTGAACAAGCGACCTCCAAGCTAGCGAGCGAGCGTCTCAACCACTTAGATATGAAACAAAACGTGGTATATAAAAAATTGCGAGGATGATACGAAATTGTAATGAGTTGATAAGTAAATAAAACGTGGTATAATTAAATCCGAGGCTGAGATAACCGTACCACGCTCGCGTTATTGCTTCTATAAAAACGAAACGTGGTACGCGACTTTGGCTCATTTTGCAAATTATGTTGATTATTTAATCCATTTTGAAGTTTTTATAGGCCATATTTACACTTTATGTTAAAATAAATTACATGACAGATAGTCGATTGTTCAGTTAATAATCATATGGTTAATAATACTTGTACTGTGTAAAAGTTATTTTACTATACCCTACTTAAACAGACCCTAAGTGGTATATTGGGCTATTGGCTAGATATGAAACAAAACGTGGCAGGTAAAAACTTGGTATCGAATTCTATATATTATGGTTTTTTGTACCGATGTCGCGTACCACGTTCTGTTTATATAGAACCAGTAAGGCGAGCGTGGTACGATTATCTCATCCCCGGATTCTATTGTACCACCTTTTTTCAACTATTAACTCATGGTACTCTCGTATTATCCACATATTTTATCATACCCCCTTTTCACCTGCCACGTTTTGTTTCATATCTACCGAATATACCACGTAGGACCTTTTAAAATGTGGTACAGTGTGTGGCCTGTAAAGACTAAAAGACATCAAAATGGATTAAATAATCAATATAATTTGCAAAATAAGCCAAAGTCGCATACAACGTTTCGTTTGCATAGAAGTAGTAAGGCAGCGTGGTACTATTATCGGTACTGTTATCTCAGCCTCGGATACTATTGTAGTCTATCACGTTAATATATAGACTTCGATAATGATCGAGATAACCGTACCACGTCTGACTTACTGCTTCAATACAACTGAAACGTGGTATACTCGCAGTTATCTCTTATACCACGATTTTTGTACCGAAGTCGCGTACCACGTTGTACTTTCGCATCATCCTCATATTTTATTATACATGTACCATGTTTTTACCTGTTACGTTACCAAAGCCGCGTACCACGTTTCCGTTGTATACAAGCAGTAAGGTGAGCGTGGTACGGTTATCTCAGCCCCGGATTGTATTATACCACTTTTTTTAAACCATCAACTCATGGTACTTTATAGGGCATATACTGTACCCATTTTAAAAGGTCCTACGTGGTATATTGGGTAGATATGAAACAAAACGTGGCAGGTGAAAAGGAGGTATGATAAAATATGTGGATAATACGAGAGTACCATGAGTTAATAGTTGAAAAAAGGTAGTACAATAGAATCCGGGGGTGAGATAATCGTACCACGCTCGCCTTACTGGTTCTATATAAACGGTACGTGGTACGCGGCATTGGTACAAAAACCATAATAATATAGAATTCGATACTGATCGAGATAACCGTACCACACCGCCTTACTGCTTCTATACAACTGAAACGTGGTATTATTGATTAAATAATAAACATAATTTGCTAAAGTCGCGTACCACGTTTCGTTTGTATAGAAGCAGTAAGCGAACGTGGTACTGTTATCTCAGCCTTGGATTCTACTGTACAACGTTTTTTTTTACTTATCAACTCATTGCACTTTCGTATCATCCTATTTTATTGTACCACGTTTTTATCTGCTACGGTTTATTGTTTCATATCTACCCAATAGTGCAATATACCACGTAGGGCCTTTTTAAATGGGTTACAATAAATTTTACACCGTACCTAAATAGCGATTATTTTAACCGACCGATCGACGGTCTGAATTAGATTATATTAAACATTAAGTGTAAATATCATCTATAAATAGAATAAAACATCGAAATTCATTAAATAATTAATGTAATTTGCAAAATTAGCTTTTAATCATGTAAAATCACAAAAAATTATAAAGTACGTGGTACCAAAAACTCGTACCACGTTACATTGTATAGGGACGAGCGTCGTATTTAGCCACTGCCTTAGTTAGGTGTTGAGGAAACTGAATAAATGACTTGACAGTTTTAGCTCAGTTAATAAAAGGTACATGGTATCATAATGTGATGAATCCCGACAAGCTGAAGAAGAATCTTTACTCAAGTCTCTGAGCTTTCAGTGCTTAACTGGACCCGCTGTTGTGTGAAGTTGTTTAGTAAAGCCAGGTCTATGATTACTACTAATTTAATTACTACTGTCTGATTCATCGTAAATTTTAAACGGATTTCTTCGATTATGAACAAACTACTTTACGTTGGTTATTATAAACTTACCTGTGTGTTTGTAATGAACTCCCGTTCGATAAAATCCATTGCACAACTAATTATCACAACGATGAAAACAAGTTCTCTCTTGAAAAATTGAAATATCACAAACTTTTCCCAGAGAAAAATACCAATATGGAAGATGGTTACGTCACTCTGCGGAAGATATCATTTCGTATTAGGGGTGACAGCATAGGAAATTCAAGTACAATTACGACAAGAATCCATGACCACTCGGACCAAAGACCACTCGGTTCAAGACCAGTCGGACCAACTGATAGACCACTCAGCCCAAACAAATAGACTACTCGGACCATACAAAAAGACTATTCGGACCCAACAGAAAGACCACTCGGACCAATAATAAAATGTTGTTTTAATAAATTGATAATTGCGTTTGTTTTAATATAATTACTCGAACCAATAATAAAGTGTTATTTTAATAAATTGATAATTGTGTTTATTTTAATATGACTACTCGAACCAATAATAAAGTGTTATTTGAATAAATTGATAATTGTGTGTGTTTTAATATGACTACTCGAACTAATAATAACGTGTTGTTTGAATAAATTGATAATTGTATTCCAAATCGCAAAATATCGAGAACCACACTTGTAGTCACGTTTAAAAAGGGGCATATAAACGTCCGGTCTTCGTATTATTATGTGCTGTTTATATTAACGCATCAAGGATCAAGGGCGGATAACTTGAAAACGTGTCTCCACCCACCCCACCCCCATATATAGTAACCCAGGGGTTAGTGGGGTAGAACGGAATGAAACCACTGGGGATACCGCGAATGTGGAAAAAGTAAAATTAGGCTATCAGACAAGAACAGTATACCCGTATATGTAGAAACTGTCAAAAGTCTGGACATGAGTCTCATTGCAAGAGTAAAGAAAAATTAGATTGATATTTTTTTTGGCACCATTATTAATTAATTTTAAAACTAATCGTTGATTTATTTTCTGTACACAAAATTGAACCAAACAACTCTAAATATAAGAATTCCGTATAAGAATTATTTGCTTCTTTGGATTGTGATTTAATAATAAATAAATAGCATATTGTCTAGCCTTATAATATAATTTAATTGGTCCGACTGGTCTTGTTTTGGTCCGACTGGTCTTAGTCCGAGTAGTCTTTGGTCCGAGTGGTCTGAATACCTACGACAATTGGCATTGAGTTTGAGCGTTCGCACACATAATTACCCGCATTCCTGTATTTAGTTACCGTCTTTTACATTCTAGTAAAATCTCTGCAAATTTTATAGCTTTACTTTTTGAAATATTTTGTTCTAATTATTTGATTAGCGACTCAGATGGGATTATTTACTTTTGAACACACATGCCGCACAAACACAACTATACATTCGTTTTACGGGCTTTATCACACTTCGGTCAAAACTGTCGAATCGAGAATTAATGTTCCGCTTCTTACGGGGTCATACGGGCTTAGTAGCATTATATACCCACCCGGGCACCCAATACGGCAATAGACACGCTGAGGGCTGCCGCAACACGCTTAAAGATGTTACTGAAGCGGTTATTATTCTATCGAAAGAATGCGTATAAAATTAAAAATACACTCAGAGAATTCGGAGGTAAGCTTCATGATCCTTGTTAAATTATTTATAACATAAAGAAGATAGGATATTTATAGTTTATTCATGACTTTATTTTTACGAGTATCCGTGCAATCAGTGATATTTTAATTGTGAAGAAAATTTGATAGACTGGCGATCAATGGTTTCCATATAAATCTCCTATGTAATTGCCTTCAATTGATATTTTTCGTCGCCCAAACCCATATACGATCAAAATAATCGCGCTGTCAAACTATCTTTCAATGTTAACCAACCCCCGCAACAGGTATATTGGATTCGACCATTACGTCACGAAGACATTGTTGACATCGACTCGGTCGAAATTACAAGTAAATTTTCAAATTTTTCAAGAGAGAAATTGTTCTCATCGTTGTGATAATTAGTTGTGCAATGGATTTTATCGAACGGGAGTTCATTACAAACACACAGGTACGTTTATAATAACCAAAGTTAAGTAGTTTGTTCATAATCGAAGAAATCCGTTTAAAATTTACGATGAATCAGACAGTAGTATGAATTGAATGATTATGAAAATATTTTCTCACCCATCAGTATCACAGTGACAGCCGACAGTTCAAAAATTGAAAAGTTTTTAGATTCACACCTCTGATCTTATATTGTGTGTTACGTCATAAACTTAATTAGATCTGTAATATAACTCACATTGGATTGTTACGGCTCACGTGTGAGTTTAAATAGCCTTATTATTATAACATTAGCTTCCATGTACCAACTTGCTTTCAATACGCAAGCTCAGTTACTTATCGCATTGAACTATGGGAGAGTAAATTCAGGGATTTCTGGGTAATCATCATAGCCAAAGAAATTGTAGGCGAAAAGAAATTGAAGCGCAGTAAAAGTCGAGAAATGGCTTCCTTTGCTTACGAAGCAGCCACATGGTAAGAATATTTCTACATGGTTACATAATGCTTAGATCCAAGAAACCTTTTTTACTGTAGTTATTTTCATTGTCTCTACAGCCAACCTGAAAGAAGTGGTAGCAATTGCCATGAAACAAAATTAAAGAAAAATGCAAATGGCCGCCAAAACAAAAGGATTGCGTGCCGTTAGTAATGACAGATTTGTCCATAGAGACAAATAATTTATGTAGGATGAGATTACTGTTAAACCAATGTTTTCCGTGAAAGTAGAGAGGTCTTGAGATTATTATTGAGTAGTTTTTGAAAGGGAAGGTTAGGTTTCAACGTGTGTGATTATTGATTTTCAATTGATTTGGTGAGTTGGTCTAGCTTAGCTTAGTTAGTAGCTAGGAAAAAAATGCTGATTGGATGAAAAACGTTGTTTAGCAAAACCTATTTATGCAGCTATTTTTAGAGTTAAATTAAAGATGTATCGCAGTCTACTTTCTAGTATTAATCCTACTTAATTAATATCAGATCTTTGCCCCCAGACTACTACTAGTTAAAGGTTAAAGTAGCTAATTCAATATCATCCAAAATCTTCAACAGTAAAAACACAAATTATTTGTCAATTTAAACCAACATTGATGTTGTGATCTTACAGGGAAAAGATGGACTTCTGATATCCAATATTTAAGACAAAATATACATTTTACCATTGGTGCACGAATCATGTACAAAAATGTGTTTCGGCGCCATTTCATTTAGAACAAGGGACTCAAAGAACGAGGCTAGACATATTCCACAAGTCATGTCAAATGGTGACGTCATATACTTATCTGGAGAGCACACACAATAAATACTATCGGTGTAGACTGGAATAACCAGATGCTAGAGATGGGCAATCAATTGAATCCTTGTTGAAAATAAAATCGGCCCAGTCATTTTTACTGGGCAACTTTTTACTGGGCAACTTTTTACTGCTAAATGGTTGTGTGTTAGTCTCTGAACCCCTGAATGATGTAAAGGAACATTTTAGTGGGAAAATAAGACCTTGCTTACCTCGCTAGCTTCAGTATGTGCAACACAACTCTAGAGGCTAAAATTAATATCTGATTGACTTTAAATTTATACACAGTGTTTAAGGTCATGAGATAGAGAAATTACTGCCAGAGTTATGACCTTTGATCACTTTGTAAAATCTTGTGGATGCTCTAGGGGCTCAAGTTAATATCTGATTTATACACAGTGTTGAAGGTTGTGACAAAAGAGAAAATATGCGACCCTGGTTGACTGTCCGAACAACTTAGGTGCTATGGGTGTATGTTTCGTTGCCTGGCAACCTATCTTTTATTACAATTTTTGGCCTATATTTACAATTACAACTTATTTCATGATAGTGATATATCAGTAATCCAATTTTTGTGTTCTGTTTTTATAGGGCACAACAATTTAACCGTACCAGTGATTCAGAAAATAAAAGACCTGAATGGGAACATGCAAGGAAAGCCTTAGAGGCAATGGGAGCCTCAAATACTAGTCCACTTAAAAGTAATAAAAGCCGACCTGATGATCCAATCAAAGCATCCATAAATAACATTGCTCAACCACCACCTCCTCCACCCCCTCCTCAAGAAATGGACAATCGAACACCAAATTTTTTCAACAATCAACCCTTTCCAAGAATGTTCCCACCACGTCAGCAATACCCTTATCCGTAAGTACAGGTATCTTATAAAACAGATTTTGTGAAATTGATGAGCAGAACGCATCAGTCCCTTTCGGCATGGCTTAACTGATTTTGATAAGAATTGCAACAGAGTAGATTTTGGAAGTTATTTTTTCTATTTTTGCAAGGTTGGTTGAAATATATATATATGTAAATATAGACTATTATTTTTTCAAGATATGGAAATGGTTTTAGAAATGGACCATATGGACAGAACAATCAAGAGGTAACTAAGTAATATTTTATCTTATGGATCCATTGCAATTTCGAGTGTCTAGAGGTTTCATTTACACTTAACCTCTAGATTCTTCTAAGTGGCTTTACTTCAAGTGGGTTCCTCCTGAATCTTTGGCAGATCAAATACCCACAAGCTGAAAGGCGCCTGTCGGTAAATTCCAAACACACTGACAAGCAATGACTTTCCAGTAAAACATGTTTATCCAAAGTCACATCCACCAAAACCTAACACCATGTTGAGATAAGTTGACCAAAATATATAGTCTTAAAATTTTTAGTTGAAACAATCTATAATTTTATATAAATGTTTTTGGACAATGTCAATAATTACAATAACAAAGTCCGTGATTGAAAATAAATGAAAAGTAGATAAATTTTGATCGTATGGAATCCTGTGTTCCAACTTTGAAATTTGCCAGAGTTCAACAAGGTCATTTCCTGTTTAATGCTTTGCAGTGGATTGTCAGTGTTGAAATTTTGGAATCTCATTAAATCAACAGTAAAAAAAAGATTTTGTGTGAACTTAATGGACTGGATATATAAGTTTAATGTGTTAGCAATGCAGATAACTGAAATTTGTGAATTTTGCTGTCAGCTGAAAGAAGTAAACCAGTTATCAACTTTTGCACAGAGCTTTTGACTGTTCAGATATTAGATGTTACGTCGTCAGAATACCAAAGAGTAACATCTAACTATTCTAACTTGATTAGTTTTTCATATAACAACTTCTTGTGTTTGAGTTCTACTTTACATGTAAGTTAAAACTATCTGGAACAAAGTATTATTGATTTTACTATTGACACAACATTATTCCTGTCACTTTTCAGAATAATTTCAATAATGACTTTCAAGTTCAGCAGTGTCCTCCAGTGATGCAGAGGTATCCTAACCAAGGAAATAATATGCAGTTCAATAACAATCAACAGAGAAAACGTAAGATAATCTTTGTAGATTTTAGAAAATGTTTTTTTTAAAGAACTTGTTTGACTTAGTCTGTTGATTTTTAACATGACATGCTTTGCAAATATATCCGTTATTGTCCCCCACCATTTGTAGAAAGCAGGTAACTGAGAATGGATTTGTGTTGTCGCACTTTTTAAACACAATAACTCAGAGGTAGAATGTTAAAACTTAGTATAAGTGTTTATTAGGTGAATACAATGATGAGTAGAAATAGGCAATTTGAAGATTTTGATTGAACAAGACTTTGGAACACGATAACTCTGTAATTGTGGTATAATGTTTAAACTTGGTGTAGCTGTTCATTGATTGAGACTTTGGACCACAATAGAGTGAAGAAACCTGGCATATATTTTCATTATACTTTACAAAAAAAAAGAGCAAGGAATTAATAAAGGTCATCTATTTGTTTTGGGATTGAAGGGGGGGGGGGGGCATCAACCTGATTGTTGGTTTGTTTTAATACAGTTTTGAAGTATGATTAAGAATAATTAAACTAAATTTGTTTGATTTATAGAAGCCCCAGGTACAGGTGGTATCAGATTTCAAATACCTAAAAAGAACCAAGTTGCTCCAGTAAATACGATAGCACAGGCACCAATTGGACGACAACAGAAGCATTTTACAGCCCCTAATTATCAAAGTAGACCCCAACCTTTCAAACCAAATTCAACAGATACTGTACAAGCTGCAGCAAACTCAAATGAAACAAAATCTAGGTAAGTATCCAAATAAAAAATAGTACTACAAATTGGATATAGCATGATTTAGATTAGTTAGTTTATGACCACCAGAAATTCCTTGTTGTAGAGATTGCGTGAAACGACAATTTGGCAATTTATCAAATTCAAGACTGGGAAGAAATTCATTTTATAGCATGGTTAAGCTTATCTAATGTAAAGTCATTATTAAGTGTCATAGTGGAGATAACAAGGTGTCCTTGGATTACCATACAATAATGCTAAAGACCCTGCTCAAGAAAATGTAACATGTTAGTCCCATAACAACCGGGTTTGTGTTGCATGGATGGTAAATCTTAATCTTTCTCTCACTGTTTTCAGTGATGGTGGTATGTTTGGCTGTGCTGCAGGAGAATGGCCCCCAGCATTAAAGTATGTTAAATTTTTTTTTCAATTAAAGCTTCTGATCGTCTTTTGCAGTTTTCGGGCAATATTGACTTTTTCAATACTACTACAACACCGATGGTGTTCTCAAATTATTATTTACGATTTGATTAAGAGAAAACTGAACGGAATTAAAACATTTTTGGAGTGATATTCCGATTAGAGATCAAATTTCTACAATATTGTATAGTGTAAGGAATTCCAAAGGACTTTATAAGATCAAAAAGCTAGTTTATTGATACCCCATTATGAACATTTTTTAGGGATTTTTTTTTTATGAATGGGGGGTCTTTTTTATAATGAATCAAGGTTATTGGAACAACTTAAATATGCATAGACCTAGCATAGTTTTTCTAATGACCCCTTGCTTGTATGACTTAGAATTTGATATATGTAATCTAATATAGTAATAATTTGATAATGTACATGTATTTTAAAAATCATTTGCAGGCTTTATGTTCAAAAAGCATTCGCCACTTTCTCTCATGAAAGTCAGAAAGATCAGATAGAATCAATCTTAAAGGACAGGTTGACTCAAGCATTCAATTCTGGTGATGTATGGAAAATAGATTGGGCCAATGAGCCAATGCCAAGGTTTGTTGATGTTTCGTATTCTTTTAACATAAATCTTACAACTATAACTGTGGATAGAATTGGATCTTATACAGAATTTATGCTTTTAAAAGAAAATGTAACTGTTATTGTTTAACTACCATCTGTTCTGCTTAAAATGTACAATCTGAAAAGAAATATTATTAAAGCTATACTTATTTCATTATGTAGTATTGGTAATAACAAAGTTATGCGAAAGAGTAGATGGGGTGAAGGAGCAGCTGTTAACAAACCAATGAGAGGTCATGGAAGGGGTAACAATAGAGGAATGAATAAAAGTATATACAGTGGTGATCGTGTTCCAACATATAGACATTCCCGTTCTAGATCCTTCAGTTCTTCTAGCAGATCAAGATCACGTTCTTCATCACGCTCCAGATCTAGATCAAGATCACCATACAGGAGGAGATCACCAAGGAAATTAAATAAACGCAGAAGGTATTAAAAAAACCCATTACATTTAGATTTTAGACACTCGAAATACATTTGATAAAAGATTAACCATGGCATATATCTAAAAATGATCCATGCAAACTTGGTTTGATGAGTGTTTGAATACTATCATAAACAATATTGAATCTTAACATTGTTCATGATTTTAAATTGCCAATTTATGCCCTTGATAAAATGAGTTACTTTTGTTATCCAGTCCTAGTATAGATGGTGATAAGGATGTCCAGTCGTCAAAGAAACAGAGATTTATGAAACAGACAGGAGGGAAAGGAGCCAGAGGTCGAGGGGCTGGTCCTCAAGATAGAAATGTAAAAAAGAATATGCATGTAAAAAGTGGTTTAAAAGGGTAAGCTATTGCTTTTATACATGTATGGTTGGTTATTGGTGGTCTAATACCATCTTTCATTGATTTAAGTGTTGTGGGTTGATCCCATGCTTGTTACTGACTGGCGAGTAGAGTTGTCTGCCTAACCTTTCTACTAAAGACCCTTGTATTTAGAAGGATTATTTAAGCAAAAATGCTTTCACTGGACATTAAATCCCATTTCCTGCTCTATATTGTAACCCTGTGAGTGAGATATTGATTTAACAGGAGGATAATATAGTTAATTATAAAATGAGTAGTATTGTTCAAAAAGGATTTCCATTGATCAAGTACACATATCATTCTTTCAATTAATCTTTTATGTTTTCTTTTCTCCTTTTTTTTCCAGAATGAATTTCCATGATCCAGAGAAAGCTTTTAGGATGCAAAAACGGGCTGCACGATTTGGAAATCAATTAGAAAATGGCAGTAAAAAGCCTAAGCAAAGAATAACTATGGGTTTAAATACTTTTATTGTAAGTGTACACCTGTAAAATTAAATACAATAAATATGACTAGAGGTATTTGAATAATCTGAAAATTTTTAACATAAATTTAACATAATTTAACACTGTATAGATAAACATAAAATTTTCTCCAATCAAAACTTTTTTCTTCCGCATTATTCAAAGGGAAACTGTTATTTAACGCTTATTTTATTTTTGTAATTTATTAGTTTTTTTTTTAATTACAGAATTCGGATAGTAATGATGCTGATTTGTGTAGTTTTGATGTTGTTGGAACATGTCAAGACCTTGAAAAACAATATTTACGATTAACGAGTGTAAGTTTTTGAAGGATTCCCCACATTTAGAATGCAAACTACTGTGTAACTGTAACAAATATATAGCCTATCAGAATATTTAATTTTATCAACAAATGTGATCATTGTTAACTGAACGAAATATTGTAATGATTGCTGTAATTTGGAATGTATATAATAATCTAAGCTTTAATGTCTATAGGCACCTGATTCTAAAACCATCCGCCCAGTAGAAATATTAAGAAAATCCCTAATAATGGTTCAAAATAGATGGAAGGAAACTCACAATTACCATTTTGCCTGTGAACAACTTAAATCAATTAGACAAGATTTAACAGTAAGTAGAAAGTGGTAGTAAAGACATCTTTCATGCACTTAAATTGTCTATTGCTTGGATGAATACTTATGTAACATCAAAAAAAATTGGCTATATTCTCTACTTTTGTAATCTTTTTTGTCTTAAGGTGTATTAATAGAAATATGTGGCAATAAATTGACTGTTATTCAACATTATTAAAGTTGAAAATTTCTGTAATTGGTTTTTATTTTCATTTAAAAGGTCCAAGGTGTAAGAGATGCATTTACAGTAAAAGTATATGAAACACATGCTAGAATTGCTATGGAAAAGGTGAGTATCTAATTTTGTGCATTTTTAAATAGGACAAAGTACTATCAAATTGCTCAGAGCTTCTGGACATTTATTGTAGTTTGTGGTGTAACTGATTTAGATTATCTATTTTGATGCAGGTAATAAGAAATGCAACTTAATTTATTTGAATCACCACTCTTCTTTTTAGGCTGATCATGAGGAATTTAACCAATGTCAGACACAGCTCAAATTATTATATCAAGAAGGAATAGAGGGCAATAAAGTAGAATTTACAGCATATAGAATATTATATTATATATTTACATCTAATTCTTTAGGTAAGTTTGTTATAGGTAATGTTATTTTTGATTCACTTAACAATTAAACACCATTTTCAGTACATATGTATTTATAACTCCCGTTGAAAGAAACAGTTTTTCTGGTATTTTATGTTGAGTAATTACACATGGTAATGTATTTATTAAATTAAGTTGCAAGCAGTGTAATATATATAATTAATTGCTTTTTATTTCAGATATGACAACAGCATTATCGTTGTTGTCAGCCTCAGATCATGAAGATGAGTGTATCAAGCATGCTTTGAAAGTCAGATCTTCCTGGGCGTGTAACAATTATCACAATTTCTTTAAACTCTATCTCAGTGCACCTAAGATGTCAGCATATTTAATGGATTGGTTTGTAGAACGGGTGCGAAAAACAGCAATTAAGGCAATAGTAAAATCGTACGTATACAGGGTTATAATTATTTACACTCTTTTCATAAGTTAAGAAAATAATATACTTAACTTTTTTTTTCATTTTCACTCACTGTTATTGGTAAGTATTTGAAGATGATGAATTTATTGTTGTCATATCAACATAAAAATTGTTTGATTTCTTACAAAAATATTTGTGATATTCTATAATATACATGTTTAATGTTTTTCATTTTCTTTTTCATTTATTCCACTTGTGCTGGCTGCATTGTTTGTGTTGTGTAGGTATCGACCACTAATATCATTAGATTTTGTCAAGAGGGAGTTAGGATTCTCGGATATGGACCAATGTATTGAGTTTCTGCAAGAGAAAGGTGCCACTTTCAATGCTGATAAATCTAAATTAGACTGTAAATCATGCAATGCTGCTATTCAAGCGCTGTGATGTAGCAGTTAATTTGATCGTCGTAGAATGCAAGCATTTGTGTATTAAAGCGTGATAAGTTTTTAGGAAGGTCATTATAATGTCTGGTTCAGAGGTTGTCAGATTGCGTGTTTGTTTCTACAAAGCGTATGAGTTCAGTAATTGTTGACAAAGATGACAGATGAAGAAGACAGGTTATCTCGAAGCGTATATTTGATCCTCATTTTGCGCATTATTAAACGTAAGTGTTCCAGTACCATCAAGTCTGAGGAGTGATGAAATAAGGGAGAAGATGGAAGAATAGATAGGGTAATAGATGTTGACCATACTGCGCATTATTAAACGTAAGTGTTCCAGTACCAGTAAGTCTGAGGAGTGATGAAATAAAGAGAGAAGATGGAAGAATACATAGGGTCATTAGGGTAATAGATGTTGAGCATACTGTCATCAGTCCACGCTGTTATGAAGTACCACCAGGTTTGCCATTATAAATCACGATGTTAATATGTAAGTTAGTATTCTCAAATAGGTGAGGCAAGAATATCAACATCATGAGATATAAGATTAAGCAGATGAAAAAATGACAAATGAGCAAGTTATCCCGTGATCAATTTTAGTACCAAACCAGTCTCTATTCCCATCATTACAGAGCGAGTGAGATGTAATTATTGAAGGTTTCCAGTTTGCTTTTCATTTGTCTTTTTCATTGTATGTTCCTATCCAATTTTGACGACGAGGGGAATCCTATCTACAATTTTCTGCTTCTATTATAGTCTTTTGTCTGGGATGCTGATGATGTAATCATTGCCGATTAAAATTTTGATTCTAGTCATTCTTTTGGATCATGACGACCAATGATTTTGTCTTCAACCCTAGATTTAAAAGTAAGCCTAAGATTTAAGCTGCTATTCTTATACCAGATCATAGAGTATTTTGGTCATCTTTCTTCATGATGTCTAGATGAATTCCTAAGAGTAAGAATTAGTCCAGTAATACCCTGATGCCATGAGCCTTTAAATACAATGCAAATTTGAAGTCGAATTTCCTTATTTACTCGAGATATAATTATTCATTCATATTGTAAGCCCAGATGTTAATGCCAGGTGTCCAAGTTTAAGCTTTCCAAGTTCCAGTATTAACATATTTGCAAGCTGTAGATAATCCATTGGTCTACATACAGTAGCAAGCTCCAATTCAAGTTGGCTTCTGTCAATTTTCTGACTGGGGTCAAAATAATTTATCAGAAGAAACCACCTTATTGAGGTCCAAATTCTCACCCATTTCAATAGATGTGAAGATACCACCTTTTCTGTCCCAACCTTTCACGATTGATCCAGATTCTTATCCGAAATCATATTCCAGAAGAAAGAAGTCACTGTGTTAATGAACTTTTTTTCAATCATAGAGAAGTAAATTTTACGTTGCAGATAAGAACTGAATTTAAAATAATATCGCAGGAATAAACTGTTATTGTGTAATGGTGTGTGTTGTAAAGAATTTAGACTGAACTTGTTCTACTTCTGTAGTTGTCTGTGTGGAGTGTTTGTTGACTCATCAAAACTTGTTATAAAGTGCTGTGATGAATACCATAAAGACTTGTGCATATAGATGTGTATATAGTGATGATCCTGTGCTGTTTTCACATATCAGACACTCCTAATCTTTTCTTTTTCAGGTCCACTAATAGAATTTATTTTTCAGAGAATGGTTAAAGAGAGATGTTATGAGATGGTATTTAAATTACATTGACTACAGCAAGCTGATATTTTTTAAAAAATTGTATCTCTCTTAAAAGTTTCTATACAATATTCTCTGAAAAATTTAGAATATGAAATTAATTAAATTTAACTAAAATTTTAGCAAATATTTCTGAAAGTATGTACATTACAATTAGCTTAAAAATTAATTTTCTTTTTGGAGATGCTTGATTGATTAATTTCCCAAAATCTGACGATATAAAATACCCATGACCCCTTTATGTAATAACATGTACCATTTTTCTTTACTTTTTTTTTTTTTAACTACAAAATGGGAATAATTATACAAAAATCAAACAGACATCCCCTCAAAGAAATTGTTAGAAATGATTTGCTCAGTTTGGACCATAATTCTAATTGATACATACAGTAAATTTTCTTTTAGTACATTGTACTATTTTGTACTTTCATGTCTATAAATTACATATTTTAAAGCTTCTCTAATAAATATACATTTCCTGCCCCTTAAAATTTCCATAAATATGAGGATATAAAATACCCATGACCCCTTTATGTAATAACATGTACCATTTTTCTTTTTTTTTTTTTTTTTTACTAATTGCAAAAGGGGAATAATTATAGAAAATCAAACAGACATCCCCTCAAAGAAATTGTTAGAAATGATTTGCTCAGTTTGAAACATAATTCTACTTAATACATACAGTTAATTTTCTTTTAGTACATTGTACTATTTTGTACTTTCATGTCAATAAATTAAATGGTTTAAAGCTTCCCTACGAAATTTAGATTTCCTGCCCCTTAAAATACATAAAATAAGTTATAGGTACATATTCTTCATTAATAAGAGTTGGTATGTCTTAATAGTTTTTTTTTAAAGATTAATCACTAATGTTTAACCATTCATTCATTTCCATTTTCCAAAATTCTATCTTGAACTTGAAATTTCACAAATTGCAAGGTTATGCAACGTTTACCTGTAGGTATATGATTTTACTAATATGATCTATTAGTAATTTTATATATTTATCTGTATACATGTTTTAGGGGTTGCATAATTAATTGCACTGATAAACTGGGTGGTGGTATATGGTTCTTTTCAGTCGAATAGGGTAAGGTTTATTGAATAGAGCTATTTCCGTAATGGGTTAGTAATACGGTATTCATGCCTAGTGGTTGATAACTATTTTGAACATTTGGAGAGATTACAATGCAGTCATTGTAATTAAAACAAAAAAACAAAAAACAAAAAACCTCCACAAACCCATCCGTTTTTCAAACTAAATTATATATATTATGCTTTATACATAACTCTATACATACATCATGTTTCTTAAACGTTTAATATAGAATGTATAAATAGATTTATAGAAGAAAGGTAAAAAAAAAAAAAAAAAGTAATCTATTAATAAAAATTAAAAAGATATTGTTTTTATGTTTTTTCTTCCCATTTGGAAAAATGTATGGACGGTGGGAAGGCCAATATTGGTGAATGAACAACGTAGTTTTACTAACAATGGAAAAAGCAAGTGAGGACAGCCATAATAATAACTTTTCTCAATAATTATAGTAATAATTTTTGGGGGTAGGCAATGAGGAATCCGGTGTGACAGTTTGAATTGTTTCCCGGTGTGTGTTTGCCCCTGGGCACTTGCGCATGTCCGAAACTGTTGTTAGCGTGAACAACGAAACTATATGTTGTGAGATGGTTCCTGATCACTGATCATTTCAGGAAAAAGTATTACGTATTTGGTTATCGTGATTAGCTATTGTTTTCGTAATAGTTACACGATCAACGGATTTAAGTTGATTGGCTTGAAACTAACACTTCTGTCGTTCGTGATTTGTTGCCGTTGTGTTTTTCTTTAGTGATTACGTTACACTTTTTGAGGGTTAACTATGTTTTAATAATTAAAAATCTTACAGATTAAATATTGGGATTTCTCTGTATCATTGTTATTTTAATTTTGTACTTCTTATTAAAAATTTGTACAACTTTACTCATATTAGGGGTTTCGGGTCACGTGACTTTAGCGAGAAATCTAACGGTCAGCGGCTGAAATACATTCCACTTCAAAATAAGATTCTGAATTACTATTTTATTTAAATGCATTACTAGCAAATGTATTGTAATAGTTTAATATCAATCTTAATGTCTGGAAAGATTTGGGCTAAAAAGACATCGAAATGTAAGCGAAAATATCGTTTTTTTTTACGGGAGACGCTTTAGAATATAAATTCTAAATTTGCATTAAAATATAGTAGTTACCAAAGTCAATTTGTATTTCTACTTTTTATCGAAATAAACAAACAATAGAAACTCACACCCTCTCCTATAGTAATTCTGTAAATATTGGTATATAATAGTGTAGAAACCGATTTGAGCGTAAGAAAATCTTAGGGAAATCCTATAACGGGGAGTCGATGCACACCGTGTCCATACTCCTACAACTGCTCATGCGCTAAACGGTAATCACACACCAGAAACCAACTCACTGTCACACCGGTTATATTTTTGATTTAACCATATTATAGAGCAGGGGGTTAACCTAGCTGAAAAGTGTACCAATTTTCTCCTATATGGTATCAATGTATGTATATCTGGTATCATCAGAATGTAAGTCTGTCGGGTTACTGGTGGTGGGTGTGGTATTCCACGCCCAAACTGCCATGATCCCCAACTAGGCTAGATTAGCTCAAAAGTGTACCACATGAAAATCGCACAGCAATGTACCGTACATTTTCAGGTATTACAAAAACACTCTGACAGACATTTCTAGTGGTGGTGTACCCCTGAAAGAGCTATGTAATTGCCAGACATTTGTAGTGGAGTATCCCTGACAAGAGTTATCTAATTTCCAGACCAAAGCTAGACTAGATTAGCTCAAATCTGTACCACCTAAAACAGCTTTGGAGTTGTTCAGTACCACCACAGGAATCATGAATGACCACTGGCAGACAGTTTGTGCGGTGGGTTGCCCCTAACAGACACGCCCAAAATAACACGACCCCCAACTAGGATAGATTAGTCGGCACTGTTCCTGTGGTCCAAAAAATTAAAAATTGTGACAGGATGCGTAGAATACTAATACCTAGCACATATGCGATAAACTGCGGTTGTAGGAACAATTTTATTTTTCAAAAACGCATTTTTAGCCCAAAAATCAATTTCTTGCAATCGCAGTTTATCGCCTCTTCCATACGTGCTAGGTATTTGTATCCTACGCATTCTGGCTAAAAATCTATTTTTTTAGAACGTGGGAACAGTGCCTGCGAAGCTAGCCTAGTTGGGGGCGTGGCATTTTGGGGCGTGTCTGTTAGGGGTAACCCACCGCACAAACTGTCTGGCAGTGGTCATTTATGACTCCTGTGGTGGTACTGAACAACTCCAAAGCTGTTTTAGGTGGTACAGATTTCAGCTAATCTAGCCTAGCTTTGGTCTATATATAAGATAACTCTTGTCAGGGATACTCCACTACTACAAATGTCTGGCAATTACATAGCTCTGTCAGGGGGTACCCCACCACTAGAAATGTCTGTCAGAGTGTTTTTGTAATACCTGAAGATGTACGGTACACTGCAGTAAGATTTTCGTGTGGTACACTTTTGAGCTAATCTAGCCTAGTTGGGCATCATGGCATTTAGGGCGTGGAATACCACACCCACCACCAGAAACCCGGCAGACTTACATTCTGATGATACCAGATATACATACATTGATTCCATATAGGAGAAAATTGGTACACTTTTCAGCTAGGTTGACCCCCTGGGCTCCCGGTCTATTAGTATAGGCCCTAGAGCAATATCTTTATAAAATTATTGAGCACACTAATGTAATTTTCAAAGGGAACACACATGCCAGCTAATTTTTATACGCCCACCGTGTCGTCGGTCCGGTGTCCAAAAATGAAATGAAATGAAATGGGGTTTAACGTCCTACTGTTCTGCTCCTAACCTGGGCTAATGAAGACGGGCATACGCCATACAGTGTGCTATGAGGGAAATTTTGCCCGGGCAGCGGCACTATAACGGCCTACTCTTATATCGAATTCCAACTGCCAAGGGATCTTTTACGTGCACGCCAATGTGTACACGGGACCTCGGTTTTTCGTCCCATCCGAACGACTAGACAGCTTTCCTTGTCAGCCCCTCCATCCTGCATCACTGACAAGGGAGAACCACGCCGGAAAATCTGGATGAACTTTCTCGGCCAATGCAGGGATCGAACACCCGACCTCCCCGGTGTCCAAAGTTGTTTGTGGACGCTCTAGAGGCTGAAGTTAATATCCTATTGATTTTCAACGATCTCCGATACGGACGCTCTAGTTGATACCCGATTGACTCTATATTTATACACAGTGTGTAAGGTCATGAGGCGAAGAGGACTATCGAATCTTGTGTACTAAGTCTTAGTACAGGGCAGAACTGGAAGTCAAACAAATTCTAATGATTGGCTTATGGCAAAATGTATTACGAAGTTTGTAGGTGTGTCAGATGGTTTGGTTACGGACGGACCCTGTCGATGATCCGTATTCCGCGACCTCTCCTTCCGGAGATGCATCCCACCTACCCATTTGTCGAGAGTCTAGTTTCAATACGCCCCGTTTTCATGTGAACGTATTATTTGGTAACGCCTGTCCGTGTTTCCATTAAAATTTGTAAGACCCTCTACAGGTCAAAATTTTCATGCTATTTGGACAAGGCTTAAATATATGTTTATATCCCAAAGATCTTTGTTCCTTTCGATATTGGTGCGTATTATAGCCTGTATATGGAAAATTGCGTTTTGCTCATGGGTCCTCTAGTGGTCACTTTTATGTTAAGAACCGTTCCAATATATCGCCGTTACTCCATAATCATAATTTAGTTCGAATATCTTGAAAATCAGACCAAAACTTCCCGTCAAAATGGCCGTTCCACTTCACGCAAATACTGTAAAAGCATGTGATATGTATACCAAGGCTGTGGGCATGCAAGAGACGGCAAGTCTTGTAGACGAAACCATGGGCGTCACACTTTGTTTTTCGGGGGGGGGGGGGATATACTTGGACCCCCTAAAAATTTACAAAGTAGGCCCTAACTCCTTTTTATTTACAACAATTATTATTATTATTAGTTAAGTTTTTATCGTATAGAACCTGTACATATCTCAATATGTTGGTGTGATGTTATAGTTTAACCCCGTAAAATATGCCAAAACAGTGTTTACAGAAGACTGAAACTTCGTTCCAGATGCACCCTTAGTCGAAAAGCTTGTGAACGCGACAGAAGCATTGGGTTCTTGAGAAGACGAACGCTATCGATATTCAGCATTCCGTAACGTTCCCTTTCTGTCGAGTGGGCGTTAAACCACATTTCTCTCTGTCTTTCTCTTGTATATAGGGGCGGATTGGGGCCGGCAACCGGCCCGGGCTCCCGTGTCGGAGTGGCCCTTTTTACTGACCGCGGAAATTTTGTAAAATGAACCCCATATATGCGATTTGGTGGCATATCTGATTATAATCTCTGTCAAATAATATATCTCATAAATCGTTTAATTTAGGCCAAAACCCCGACCTGCAAGTAATTTACAACCATCAACCTGTGAAATTATCATATCGCCATATTATTAATTAACGTATTATCATTGTATCGTCAAGAGTCAAGAGAATTTAACTCGTTCAAAATGGGACCATTTGATTAACCAGTTACTATGAATCCGATGAAATTTTCGGTTGAAATTCGGAATCCCCATTGCAGGATTCCGAATTCCGGCCCACACCCAGTACACCCGGTCCAGAAAGTCTATTATACCAGCCCATTCCAGACTCCAGTGATGGCGTGGCGGCCCGTTAAAGGCACCGGCCACATACAACATGATCATCATCGCTCCATGGCCGGTCCAATTCCCCCCCCCCCCCCCCATATAATGTTGAGCAGAAAAGAGGTTTTTTAGACGAATTGGACAAAATTATTTTCATTTTTTATCCGACCGGCCCCTGCGTGTATATGCTTTTCATGAAAACATGGCATTTTTTCAAAGGTTTCAGAGTAGTCCGCCGCGACCCTGCGAAAAGTTGGGATCCCAGGCTCGAGAGGTCACAATTTTTATATGATTTTAAAAACCGTGCATATGTATTTCTGTTACACCATTATATCTGACTCTCATTGTTGGGTAGCCGATTTACATTCGGCTTGTCATTAAGTAAAGTGGCGTTGTTTCGATTCCAAGTATGTACGTGAAAAGAGATGGGGTCGCCGGTTCAACTTTCTGCCCCCCCCCCACCGCTAAAGACCCCTACAGACCACGTCTCTCCCCCCCTCCCCCCCTCTCTCACCCTCTTTCTTGTAGATATCAACCATTATCGTGGACCACAAGACAACCCAGTCTGGTTATTATTGCCTGGTTTGTGTTTTGAGATTTTTAGAATATAAATATTTTTATCAGATATCACGGTCAGCTTAACAGAGACAAAATTATGACACCACGGAGCACCAAATAAACATAACTGTGACACTATCCTGGACAGATTTGACACTTTCTAGGCCTTTCTTCGACTTCACGTTGTGGGATCAATTATTTCAATCATCATTTAACTGACTCTGGAACACCGTTTATGTTGTTACTAAGTTTATATAATTAAACAAATACAGCAAACTACAAAGTTATAATAGCACTTTTTGAGTTATTAAAATATCCACGGTCAGAGTTTAACATCCTTTCTAACTCAGCCCAGAACGGCTTAAACGTGGCAAGAGCCACATACTTCTTGATAGTTCTACATAAGGTTCGCGCTAGGATGATGTGCCCACCCCATACTGCACGCAGAGATTGATCCACATCATACTTCGAGAAATAGATCAGGCGGGGCTAGCTGTAAACAGGCAGCCTAGGTTTGGGATGGTGTTCACACTAGCCTCTAAGCCGAGGAGGCTATGGATATGTTCCCCTTGAGCTCCGAATATGTCTTCCTTACGGTCTCATCATGATATCTGAGGGTAAATCAAACAAGCTCTCTCCTATAGAGGAAGTATAATGCGTCATCTATTAGGGTGGGACAATTACCATTTGTGGGTAAGTGTTTCGTATAGGCACCGTTTTACGCTAACACTATTCTAGTTAATTGTACTAATCCGTGCACGAGATGACTGGACTATGGTACCCTACTTCCAGCAATGGATACTGACATAACTGTCGGTGAGTGAGTCTAAGATAGTAGTAGAATAATGCAAGTTACTTCGTTACCCTAGTTTTCGTCACACATCATGTAGTTCAAGAATTTCTATATTAAACAGAACACCTTTCTTATAACTAAAATAAACCCTATAATATTACAAAATGATCAGATTGAGTTTGACAGTTTGGCCATGCGGGGTAAAACAATCGCGTCAGGTCGAAAATAATAATAATAATAAAAAATAATGGACAAATTTTAACATTGGGGTATGATGTAAGCCTAGCGAGCTAAATAAGAAACTGGGATTCGTTTGTCTGATTGCTGATAGAATTTTAACACACTGATCAGTCCAACAAAAGATTTAAGATCTGGCATGCACAGTAAGTCCAAATGTTACCGGAAAGATAACTCTGGAAAGTGCGTTCGAAGTGTACAATTGACTAGGGTTCTTTCTCATGCATGAATAATTGATTATGATGCAAATGAACAATAATTCCCGTTCTGTATAAGACCGCCGGTGCCTTCAATAATTGTTTTTAACTATAAGAATTTGTGGAACGGGGGGATACGAGATGACCATAATATATAATACGCCCATTTAAATGTGGGCTATAAAAATGAGTCACAGAGGGTGTACAAAGGGGAGTTGGGGTGGTCTAGAGTGCCGCGCTTCCACCTCTAGCTGGCCGGTCACCTCTGGCTTGCGGCTGTGGTTTCGATCCCTGGTGTGAGCGTAGATGTGCCTTCTCAACCTCGTGGGTTTACTCCTGGTACTCCGGTTTCCTCCCACAGGAAAGACCCCTGCGCGTGCGCTAAGATAATAAAAATGAAAAATAAGACTTATCTGCGATATCACCTTCAGTGGAAGCGAACCTTAAACACTAAGAACAACAAGGTGTACAAATTGCTTTTTATTATTAAATAAAAACAGTCAGTTGTGTTAGATTCGATTACATATCATTGTTCATCAACTATATATGAAATTGTGCCTGCTTGCAAACGTCCTAAGCAGTATAAAGCACGGAAAGCTTCATATTCCTGAAATAGACCTACTGGCTTGGTTGCAATGGTACCCGCCTCAAACTAGACTGAAGTCAAAAGAAAGTATACACTGTTCATTTCGTCCTGTTTCAAACAAAGTCGTTTTTCCATTGTATGCAGTATTTGGGTACAAATGTTGATTTGTTTTGCCTTTTATTTGCTTAGAAATATTGAGTTTGGACGCAAGAGACGTGTTCAGTGTAGTTTTATCACATTTTTTTGATTTAAACAAAACTTAGTCATATTTTTAGTGTGTATACTTTCTTTTGGACTTCAGTATATATTATATAGTGAAAGCTAGTACAAAAGTTAATATTTGAACGCGAAAATGCATGCCTTCCATATAAATATAGTTCAATACGACGCAGACAATTCATGACCTGGGTTGTTTTCTGTTTATCTTTTTTTTTCATTTCCGTGAAGGAAATAAAATGAAATGGGGTTTAACGTCCTACTGCTCTGCTCCAACTGGGCTAATAAGACGAGCCATTATCTTGTAAGCTTCTTAATTGAAAGAACACGGGGCCTGTTACTCTCCTTTTCTGTGATGGTTGTCCATAAAACAGTTGCTCCTAACTGGAAGTCAAAAATACAATTCTGTAGATGACAGTGGAAAACAAATCTCATGTAGGCCTAAACTGGGTTACGGGGTATTTCTAAAAAGTAGCCTAATTCTGCACACAGAGAAATATAAAGACACCTTTGTAAGGAAAAGCTGGCATTGTGTAAGATTTAGATACCCCCGCCCCCCTCCACCCCCCCCCCCCAAAACAAAATGGTCGTCCTCGCTATAATATTTCAAAAATAGATAATTCAAAATGAATGTATTGAAAATTTCATTGAAATTCCTGTACTTTGAGTGACGTTATCAATGATTGTAGTTCTAACAATAAATGGGCGCATTGATCGTAACCACCGTACTGGTCATTCAAGTCTTAGCCTCGCTTCTCCATTTTTAATTTAAATTATTAAATGATTGAACCGTTCTAATATACTTAAAATCGGAACTGTCCGACGGAATGGAGAGTTGATTATGGTCTTGTCAAGTTAATGTCTAATTAATAATTTATATAACATTTAAGGCCCAAAGAAAGTCCTGCAATAGGCATATTAGCTCTTTCATAATGCCTGTTTAAAAATGAGTGTATTATTTTATAAGTTTTACCCCTTTCTTACACACAAAGATTAAATACACATTTGCATATTCGTCAATTATGAAAACGGAAGTGGAATAAATTCTGGAAGTATACTTAGTGTTTCCGACTAAAATAGTCCATGTAGGAATTAAAATGTAGGTCAACCATCTTCGTGTCTGTTCTCAAGCAGAGATGGTTGTAGAAAAGACAGGGTAATTTTTGTATGAAAAGGGGTAAGCTACTGCTAGCGCTTATGAGTCGCTAATATTTTCACAGACGTAAAATTATTCTTTTCTTAATTTCATTTGTAAACATGGGACACACCCTCGATTGACATGAGTCTTAAGTCAAACATGGGGGTTGGATGGCCGAATGGTTAGCACGTTCGCGCTGTATCATAACGTCTGTCATTCAGTCAACTGGCGTGGTTTCGATTCCCCCGTTGTACGTGACAAGGAGTAGGGTCGCCTGTCCAACTTCGTGGGTTTCCTCCCACTGTTAAATAAAAGTGAACTATATGTTTGTGTCTAGTGGACGTTAAACCCCATTTCTCTCTCTCTCTCTCTTAAGTCAAACAAAATTAACACATAGGCAACAATTCAGAAATAATTACTACTTCTGATAAAATATAAATGCTCAAAACCAACCACGATCGCTGATCTAATACCAGCCTCATATGTCTGATCCACAGCTATAAAGCATCACTTGGTGTTTTTGTCTGCAAATATTTTTTTTATAAATTACTATTAGCGAAAGCCGTTATCACTGTATTCACCAACTATCAAACAATGGCCTTGGAGGTTTGCTTGCCATTATTTTTGACACAGCATTCATACCTCTTTTCACTTTGAATCTGTAAACCCAGGGTAATTCTCGACTGGGGAGTATTTGGGGTGGTGCGGTTGGTGGGAAATTGCTTAGATCTTCTTCGAATTCCTCGTTGTTAGATATGAAGTTCGAATAGTCTTTGGAGTCGATGCTATCAAATAGACGGCTTTTTTCTTTTTCATATTGGTTTGATGTGGACATGGAAGTATTTGATTTTATTCTTGTAGAATCGTATTCAGGTGTGTTCAAGGTGGGAAGTGGGTTGTGATTATAAAGAGAGTTTCTCTCTACTTCTGTTTTAATGGAGGAGCCGTTTGAAGCTGATCTGTGTTTATTTCTTCCACCTTTTAACGATTTTTTAGACATCGGTGCCAGTTTAAGTCTTGACAGCTGGATTCCGGGTTCCTTTAACGAGAGGAAAAGGGAAATTGTAAACAATGTATAAACAGAAAAGGAAATTCTAAATGGTTTATAAAAAGAAATTGTAAAATTTAAGAAAAGTGAAAGTATGCACCCACTTCAAATAATTCTTTATAATCTGGTCATAATTGCCTTATGGGTTTATTAATATTACATTCTTATGAATCATTTCTTTTGATATAAAAATTTAAACAGGTTCTTTAATGAATGGAGGCATGTCTTAAAATACCGTTGTCATTTTGTGATGACACGTTGATTAATCGTATTATATATGATACCTGATGTCAATGAAACAAATACAATCATAAGGAGGAATTAATAATAAATTGACGGTAAATTGTGCTGACTGGAGTATCCTGGTGTTTCTACCTTATGCACAAATGTAGCTTAACAATTCATCAAAAACATGTCTTTACTACACTAGGATCTAGTAGAGTTGTTATATTACCGGCGTTTTGGTTGTAGTAAGGAGTAAGCCAATGAAACGGTCTGTTACGGCGACTTCTTGGCGTGCAATGCACGGAACTGTGGGTAAACCACTAGAAACGTCAACGCTGATTGATTAATCAATGTCTGACGTCATAGGGTCAAAAGCCGAGTACAACTTTTTCAGATCTTCATGTAGTGTAGGCCATTGTAAGTATAAAAAACGAAACGAAATATAGATCTGTATTATAATCAGATTGGGTGCTTTCTGGTGTATATCCTGGTGTTTCTACCTTATGCACAAATGTAGCGGCATGTGATAAGCTTACCAATTCATCAAAACATGTAAATTCAAGACTAAAAGGGCCAACAAACAAAATAATAAGGGGCCCCAAACTAAGTAATAACATTAAGTTCTTTAGGTGCCCCTGCGCCTACCATACTCACAGGCTACTGCCTGGTCCTGCTAAATGCCATACGACTCTGCCACTTTAAAATAAAGAAATAAATGGAATGGATGAAATAATAAAAAAACCATGAAGGTATTCTATAATGAGCTTACCTGCGGTTCAATATTTCTGTCGTCGCTCATACGAATCAGTTTTAACTTCACAGGTGGATAAAATCCATTTTTGTTCAAATGCTGAACCTCGGTATTTTTAACGTTACCTCCATCAAAGTCGATTACTTTAGGTCGAGCTGTTTGTCTGGAATTAAATTTCTGAGAATATTCGTCTGAAGGTGTTATTTGCAATGGTGCCGTTTTAGAGCGACTTGATTGAGGGAGGCTATTCAGATCATCAGGGAAAGTATAGCTGTGTGGTCGTGGTGGAACACTCCTGTATAACATTCCTTGTTGTTGATTAACCCGAGTTCCCATTTTCTTGTAAAATAAAAAGCTACATAACGTCTATGTGTCTCCCGTAGTGTTGGTAATATAACTACTGTACCTGGTATGAAAATAAATCCATTGTCCGTTGTTGGGGAATTTTCTGCCAATATAAGGTATTAGGTGTCTGTATTGTCGTTCTGTGTTAAAGCCTATTACACAACCTGCTTGATGAAAGTGATTAATCCGATCAACTCTCCATTGTCTGTTATGTGTTTATGAACTTATATAAACTACAAATCGAATGCTAGATGTAAGAATTCTCGCCGGACAAGGTTTAGGCTTTATACGAAATACATTACAGCTACGCAGTATATAGACCTATTAAGTAATCGAACTCCGTTACTTCATATTGAAATATAGAATGATGAATCCTTTTGACTTAGTGATCAAATGAAACCTTAAGCTTTACAATCGGCAATACGCACCAATGAAATACCATTAATCAGTTCAATCGTCTTTTATTGGTTCAGTGGGTCTAAGTAGGTCTACTGTAAACCTGTATAGTGGCCTATTGACAATGTGTTGTCATATGACTCTGAATTATATATAAGCAATAAGCATGCAATGTTTAAGAATACCGTTGAATACGACAGAGATATAAGACACTATACCTATACATGTCTATACATGTAGAACATATTATATTTACATAATGTTGTCTTCCTTGACTTTAAAGCCCTTTAAATTCCGAAACAACACTAAACGCCATTCCTGGTGATTGTGTGCCGTAGTTCATATTATAATATCATTTATCACCCAATAACACATTCTACAATATCACTTCGGACTTCGGGGCAAAACAGTAGGACGTTAAACCCCATTTCATTTCATTTATATATCACTTGTGTGATAACTTTCATAATCTACTGTGCGATATCTCCAAAAGAGATATCGCTTATGAAATAAAATTTATACTAAAGAATTATATTTATTTATTTGTGCATGTAAGAAAGGGTTGTATGATAAATAAAATCTCCTACTTGTCTTTTTTGATATAAAAAAATACCAACTCTCGTCGATAAAGTAAAAAAACTCAAAGAAACTCGGCACAGCCCCGTTCTTTATTTACATTATCGACTTGTGTTGATTTTTTTTGATATCAAAAAAGACTCGGAGATTCTCTAATTAAGATAACCTCGGCTAGACCGGTAGCTACTTTAAAACACATTTTTAACAAAATATCTTTCTTAACTGCCTAACTACATCAAAATATTGACTAAGTTGTGTGTCTGTGTTATATTTTGTATTTGCATTGATATAAAACCAGGGCCTATACCTCCAGTGGTACTTGAATGACGGTATAAAGTGTTATTTAAGTATAAAATAGTATTTAAAGCGACAGCAGGACAGAAGGTAAAAATTAATATACCCATAGGAATCTAATATATTTCGCATAAAGAGGGTGGCATGATATGAATAGAAATGAATTTAAACTTCAAATGTTCATAGATTTTGAACCAATTTGTTTTATGGTAATCGTACTTATTGCTGTGTCTTGTTTAAATTCTATATAATTTCACCTTTTTGTGGTTGTCACTTTAAATGTTAAAGAATGGACCTACCGGTGGTTTGACCTTTCTAATTACCGGATATTTGGGATACCTTTTATAACGTGTTACAGACCAAAGGGGATACGTGGGGTGACATAGTATACATTTCAAGGCAGTCGTGTAAGATCTATAACAACCAGAGATTGGGACAAGACTTTTCAAAGTGGTCATGGGCATTGATTTAAGAATTGATACAATCTATCGGTAGGCTATACTGAAAGTATAGTCAATAACACTGCAAGTTGTTTTGGGTTTTTTTTTTGGGGGGGTCTGTACTATTCTATTATAGCCCACCAATTATTTAGATATTTTGAAAGGGTGGGAGAGAAGAATTTTTCCAATTGGCCACGGATCAGTTCTGATCTGTGATAGTTTCAGAAGTTATAATTACGACAAAATGGAGAAGTTAGAGAGAACTGTTCCAGCCCAAACCGTCCGTAGTAAAATTACTGTTGTAAATTTTCGCTCAGGCGCTACCATCGGTGATGATAGGGATGAGGCAATTTGTTTCAAAGAGGCGTCAATATTATAAATTCTGAAACTATTTTTGAAAATATTTGAAAAATAAATACGTGAAACATTTTTAAAACGTTATGTCGGACCTCTGCTCTAGTTTGGATTTGTTTCCCTTTACAGTGACACCGTGAGAGTAACCTCCCCTGTCTTGAAGGTCAATTTCGTAGTGGAGTAGTGTAAAATAAAAATTCATGCACAGCCGATTCATCAATAAAGGGTCATTAATATTTTAACAAAGACCTAACGATGCTTTCCGTCTGTGCCAGGAACTTACGGACGTTGGGCCGTAGCGTAAGTGATGTTAATTCATTATAGACTTCACACCATGGATGACAAATCGCCATTTTCATGATTTTGCTCGTTCCACCGTTCACACAAAATGAAAATGTGACATTACTGACAAATGCAACAATAACAATTGAACAAAACATGCATTTTTAATCTGATTGATTTTCATCAATTTCTCTATTTCATCATATTAATATGGTCCCAAATATGTCCTTGTCAACGGACAATGTATAGTCGTTCGGATTATACGAAAAACTGAGGTCCCTTGACTGTAGACATTGGCATGCACGTAAAAAAAAACAACCCTTGGCCTTGAGGATTACAATTTGAAATAAGATATGGCTGTAGTGCCACTGTCTGGGCCAAATTCCCCTCATATGGCATATGCCAGGCTTTATTAGTCTTTGCAGAACAGGACATTAAACCATCATTCATTTCATTTACTGAGACAAGGGTTGACAATATTAAGTTTATATCAAAAGCTTACAGTGGAAAAAAAAGGACATCTTTAGTGGCTATAGGTTATTATTAATGTTAGTGAACTGTTTGTTGATTTGTTCAAGATGTATAGGCTTACTGTATTAATAATATTTTTATGAATCAAAATAAATTGTATTTTGGAGCTTACATTTCTCAGGTTTCTCGCTGACCACTTTTTTATGTAAGTGTTACTATAGATCTATCACATCTACTATTTAGTTTGTTATCTCAGTGGCACAAACTCACCAATCATCTGATCATTTATAGCCATTCAGTGCAGTGGTTTTGTCAGATCAGATTTAAATCATAAATGATTATATAGACCAGATTCACTAGAAAGACATTGAAATTATTAACACATTTATGTATTGTTGTACAGGACATCAGGTTGACTTTGCTTCAGGAAAGAGATTTAAGTGTTTTGTCTTTAATCTCTTTATTTCAGGGGATTTACCAATCCTATCATATTAATAATTATGCAACATCAACAGAAGCCTCTTTTGAAACACAGGTAATCTGTTACCTTTTATTTATTGCTTTTTATCAGGGTAAGCTTAAGCTTATATACATGGAATTAGTTTTAAGTGCACAAATTTGAAAAAGGCACATATACTCTTCGGCCTTCAGGCCATATGCAAAAAAAGCATATTGGTCCCAAAATGATTAAAGCTTAAGATGTTATCTAATTCAGATTTTTTGTTTTAGACATATAAATTATTACCTAATGAACACTTTCAAGAGAATGATTAATTGGCTTTCTTGTGCAAGATGGCTTTCAAGAATAATTGTTTACATCTTGCCTTATTATTTCAGCCCTATAAACTTCACAAATTAGATGAGGGTCCATCTACTAATGTTAATGTTACACGTGATGATGCTCTTACCTACTACCGCCAGATGCAAATGATTCGACGTATGGAGACCGTGGCTGGAAATTTATACAAATCCAAAATTATTCGAGGATTTTGTCATCTCTACTCCGGACAGGTACAATAATTAGAGGTTTATAATAGTACAGAAGCTTTTTTAAAAACAAACAAAATACAAACACTGAAGATAGTATAAAAAAGAAATAAAATAAAATGAATCCAAAATGTCTAACATATTCCTAATTATATTTAAAGGCTCAATACCACTCTTGTTGTAACTGAATAATATGTCCCAATCTTTATTCTGGTGAACAAATTGTACTAATTTACAATATTCCAATTAATTGATGATACAAATTTCATCTTAACACACCAAATTTAAAAAATTGGAAAAATTCAACTAAATGATTTGAAAAGCCTGACATAAAGCTTTTCAAATGTGACTTGGATTTAAAAATATTTTTGAACACTCTGGACAAGTAAAATAGGATTTAATGGATAATTTACACAACAGGTAGGACACTAACACATCTAGTACTCAGAATAAGGCTATTTTTTATTTTCTGGAGCTGTCAAGCCAGCAAGAGTGTTATTGTCCCTTTAAGAGAACCAGTATTTAAGAGACACTTTAAAAAAGTGGAACATTGAATCATAACCTGAGTTTTTAGATTAAACTAAATATTATTTATTTTACAGGAAGCCATTTGTGTTGGAATGGAAGCATCACTCAACAAAAAAGATGCAGTCATTACAGCATACAGAGCTCATGGTTGGACATATATTCGTGGTGTTTCATTAGTAGGTGTCTTAGCAGAATTAACAGGCAAGTAGATTAAAATTATGGTTTGTAAATTGACAATGACTCGAGTTTATTCTTCTTAACACTTTTTATTTATGATTGTAGGAAGACAATCTGGTTGTGCTCAAGGAAAGGGAGGCTCCATGCATATGTATAATGATAACTTTTATGGTGGTAATGGAATTGTTGGTGCTCAGGTAAAATCATTTTTATATGTCCATATAGAAATGTTCTATTATTATACATGTACCTTGCTGTCCATCCTTCATTTGTTACATGTATTTGCAACAATAACTTTACATTTCAACAATTTCCATTACTTGCTTCCAGAGTTTTGCCATTGCTCACTTTGTAAGATGGTGTAAACCATCTACAACAGAAGTTATCAAATTATTTTGGTAATTAGGTTGAGGTTATTGGTATTACATGTATTGGTAAAAATTTGCAGCAATAGAATATTAATAATTATTCATTTTGTTTTAACTAGGTTCCTCTTGGTGCTGGTATAGCCTTTGCTTTGAAATACCAAAACACAGACAATATTTGTATTACCTTATATGGGGATGGTGCTGCTAATCAAGGTCAATTGTTTGAAGCATATAACATGGCTAAGTTATGGAATCTACCATGTATATTTGTGTGTGAAAATAATGGTTATGCTATGGGAACTAGTTTGGATAGATCGTCAGCCAGTACACAATATTTTACTAGGGGAGATTATGTACCTGGAGTACAGGTAAGTACCAATATAACTTTTACTATTTTCGTGTGGCCACATTTAAATATAGTTGTGTATTGTCATCACTCCGGTCTGTCTGTCGATCTGTCATGCCAAAAGCAAAGGAGGGTAAAGTTAAAAGATCTAGTGCTTATTTACTTTGGATGAAGATTCCGGTGCAGGTGTTATTTGTCTGCTATAATCACACTTTGCGATAGAATTTTTATGCCATGATAATTTTGGCATGTTCTTTCATGCTGCTTTGGTGACGTTATTTCAGATTTGGTTGAAATGACAATTATTACATTTTGTAGGTGGATGGTATGGATGTTTTAGCTGTTAAAGAATGTACAAGATTTTGTAAAGATTTTGTCTTGAAGAATGGACCAATTTTAATAGAAGCATCAACCTACAGATACAGTGGACACAGTATGTCTGATCCTGGCACAAGGTAACATTTAATATACACGCCTGAAAACACTGGAATACTGGACATGGATTATCAGGGAGAATTAGGGAATATAAGGGGTATTGAAAATATGGCATATAATAATATTGAATTACTGTTAAAAACACAATCTCAGAGAAGATGGAAGCTTATTGGCTATTAAAATAACATTGTATTATGTTTATGCAATGAAAACACTCAAATTAGGAGTCAAAACACAGCCTCTGATAATCAAGTTAGGTAACAGTTTCATATTTTTGCTGGGAAACTCTAAAATTTGTGTTTATTTGTCTGTTGTCTATCTGTATGGTAAAGTCTAACATTTTTCTGATGTATTAAAAATATTAATGGAGACTTCGTAACAAAACAACCAAGAACCAAATAAGGAAACATCTTACACTTTTTAAAGCTCCATAACAATAAATATTAAAGATACATTCCCGCCTACAAACTGGGTGATTTATTGGTATATATGGACTAAAAACATATTCAAACTAATTAATTTGTCATAATTTTGCTTCAAATCCTTCTCAAACATTGTAATTGCAAAGGAATGCCCTGCTAAAAAAATTCGATCAAACCAGGTCATGTTTACATCACATGACTTACCTCTCTTGGAAGTCAGGGGAGAATAATCATTGCATACATAAGACGATGTTGTCTTTAATCGCTTACTATTTATTACAAATATCGAATCCTAATTAAATTCTCGGATTATCCACTACCCGCGTCTTTGTCTGTCATTTTTATCTCAGAAAGTGTTGTAGGCTAACTCTTCATAAAGTTTATCAACTTGTACATCAAGCGCTCAATGTTCGCGTGTGACCTTTGACATCACACGTGCAGAAATTCCTAATCGTCGGGCTGTCGATTAGGAGAACCCTTACATTTTTGTCCTGTATACGGTCCATGAGTGTTTTTAGGGGAATCCAGTATATTTTCTAGTAAGATTGAATATCTCTACTTTCCATATATACCAAAATTGCCATACTTTTATTGGAAATAACCACCCGATAAATACTTTTCTGGGAACCCATCTTTAAATCAAGATGAAACGGCATATATTATTTCATATACCGTTTCAATTGTTCATGATGATTTGAAATAGCTATTAATATTGGCTGTATACATTATTTATTCAGCTACCGCACAAGAGAAGAAGTTCAAGAAGTTAGGGAAAGAAGAGATCCTATTTCCAAATTTAAAGAAAGAATTGTATCTGCTAATTTAGCAACACCTGAAGAGATTAAGGTTAGTATAAGAAGATATTATAGCAATCATGCATGTGATAAGAAAATAGCTCCCCAACATGCTACATCACTGTCTAAATAAAATTACCGTAACTAATATCTATTTTATTACAGAAAATAGATGTTGAAGTACGCAAGGAAGTAGATGAAGCTACAGAAGTAGCCAAGAATGATAGAGAATTACCTTTAGAAGAACTGTATAATAAAATTTATTCCAATCCTGAACCTGATTATCAAGTGCGAGGTTGTGATCCCACTATTATGGCAGCATCTCATTAGATAGATAGTATTTATTATAAAAATAATGTTTGATTGTGTAAAGATATTGTAAATAGATTATATACACTCTAAGCTTCTTATAGACTGCATGCTTTAATATACGCATATGAAGTGCTAAAGGCAATGTCCCACCTATGGATAACATTGCCTACCGTTATTTGGAAAACTGAAATGGAAGGACACAAAATACCATCAAAGCCACAATATGTATTGCAAGGTATATGTTCATGTCTTTAATGTAAGTTACAAACCTGTCATGAAATAGATTAATTACAGGTACACACTGTTAGTCAATTGGTTCTAGAAATTAGTGATTGGAGACTAAATAATATTTATGTGAAAATCCTGATGCTTCGTTACAAAGTTAATATGCGGCCTACTCTGACAGAGAATGAGTGATTCACAAGTTGCACACTTATTATAAATTACTGAATATTTATTTTGTTTTTAAATATTTATTCAGTATAATGTTGATAAGGTTTTATTGTTTTAGACACTATTAAAGATTTGTTCTTTTTGTTTGAAATGAATGTTTGGGATATGTTTTGAAACTAGGATTTTATGTATTATGTTTATCTATTTGCCAATCTTATAGTGTTCACAATAAGTACTGATATATTTAATAGTGCGATTTCTGCTTTGCAGATGAAAGTAACTTTATAAAGTTACTATTTTAGGTCTTATATTAAAGCGAGAATTTCAAATTTTCTAAGAAAGTCAAAACATAATTATTTCTATGTCTTTTGCCCAATAGGTTATAAAATCACTATTATACGATCATGGGCATTATTTCCCACCCTTAAAAATCTATGACACAGGAAATAACACAATTACCTCCCCTGTTTTGCTATTGACAACATGGGGCAGCCTTTCCAACGTTGGAATTGGAAGTTAAAAATGATATTTTTGCCAATTTCTCAGCTGGCAATAGCGAATTATAGGATTAATAGGATTATTCTTTAACAAGGTAGGACTGTTTATGGATACCATCTATTTTAAGGCTTTATTTTAATACATTTTAAAAATATAACTTGAAAATTTGCAATTTCTGCTTTAAGGTTTATGATAAGAATGTTATTTAAAGTGTAGGCATACCTACATGTATTTTGGCGAAACAATACATAGAAGAACTTATTGTCATTCTGGGTAATACTCATCAAATCTCTAATTAAAGAAATATGACATATGTTCTTATCTTTCCTTTGAATCTAAGAGAATATTTATTGTACAAAAATAACCTCAAAAAATCCAACTCTGTTTCATCCTGATAATCATGTATTGAATTTGTAATATATAAATAGGGGAATACAGGACATGTCTTGCCAACTTATCTATTGTTTGAAATGTTTAAGCAAAATGTGTGATCTGTGCTTTGTGTGGTTAACAGGCATAGTTTTACTATTGACTTGGGAATTTAGCTCTGGTCTGGCGTTCAATTTGCTCAAATTTAATTGGATTAATTAATGTTTTTAATGCCGAATTAACATCTTATGGTATAATAGTTGAGACCTTTGCTAAGTTCTTAAAAAATATAGTAATTACATATAATCTAGAATTTTAAATGTCATATTACTGATATATTTTATAGACATACCACTTGGAATATTAAAACCTGAGAATTTGTTCAAATTTAATTGAATGGAGGGATTTGAAATAGGTCATGTTTTGATGAGAAATGTACCGGATTCCAAAAGAAAGTGAGAGTATAATATATAAATACATGTATAGTGATAAATATGAAATAAAATATATAAATTTATTTATATGAACTATCATCATCCTTTCCATGGCAACAAATACATACCCTATTTCCAGCATAGACCAGCCCCACTCTTACTGGAGTGGTTCATTCAACATGTCCTTACTAGTCATGATTGCAGCCTTCCCTAATAGTAATACGCCAATGCCCGGCAGCTTTGAAATTACAATATGGTCTAACTGAAGATATTGTTCTAATGGAGATGCAGTAACCTATAGTACAGCAATTGATAAGCTAAATCAAAAGTGTGTGGGGATTGTGGTATGGGAGAGATAAATCTGTGACATTGTAAAAAAAAACTTAGATATTTATGGGGGTTCATGCCAGTTCATGGGCCCTGGAGTGATGTACTGATTGCAGCCCCCTCTCCATGGGCCTGGTTATATCCTATGATCAAATGAACTATCCCAATCGCAGCCCACTCTCCTTGGGCCCAGTTATATCCTATGATCAAATGTACTATCCCTGCAAATGTGACAAAGGTGTAGAATGGACCAACAGACTAGGAGAAGACATTGTCTTAAATTTATAGAATATGCAACCATTAAAGTATATATATATATATATATTTTATTCAATATCACATTTTTTTAGCTCCCAAATAATACATCACAACAGCATCAAGTATTAATTGAATATTTTTAGTGAAACAACATCCTAGCAGCCTGTTTTCTCAATTGTAAATCACACTTATTCTATATTGTTGACATCAGACATTTTCTTTGTAGACAGTATTCATAAAGTGGTGATTACCTGTAAACATCAGTATATGACGTTTCGTTTCTGTCAAATATGGGGAATTTTAAAACGAAGTGGTATATAAAAGTAAGTCATCCGAGTTTAGTAGTCAAGAGGTTATATTACAATGAAGTGTAAAAATAAGACCCTCTCCCCCAAATGAAATGAAATTGTCTTACGGGCGAATCATTCGGCCGAATGACAGTGGACACACCAGGCGAATTTCGATGCCGATTGATTCGGCCAAATCATTCGGCTAGTGTGTCCACCGCTTTAGCTATACTGAACAAAGAGTACATGGTCCAGATTGTCTCCAAAAGACCCAGGTCATCACACGCTGATGTAGGAATACCTTTACAACAATTTACTAACAGTTATGAACTAGTCATCAATTTTTTTTTCTAAAGGACAATAACTGTATGTAATCATCCAATAATTTTGGTTTTGCCAAACTGGTTTCATTTAACACAATTGATTTTTTTTTTTAACAAAAGATCTATCCATGAATCATCACTCTTGTAACTTCAATCCATGCAAGTTTGTGACATTAAAAATGTATCTGTAAATATATCTTATCAAGAGTTAATACTTTAAATATAACTGATAAAGAGTTAATACTGTAAATATATCAAAACAATATATAATAACAAAATACAACATATATCATCTAAAACTAAAACAGTTACGATAAAAATAAAGAACAAGATTGAGAAAAGAAAGTTATTATGGCATTTATATATGATCACTTTTAATTTGCAGCTATTGGTATCATTCATTTTAACGAATTAGGCCTAATGGTGCTATGCTACTGCTGGTGGAAGTCCTGAGTGTGAAGAAACTTAAATCATGTAAAACACAGTTCTCCATGTTAGTTACACAATAAACAAATCGGTTGCCCATCCAGAATAATAGCTGTCTTTTGTTAATATGTTAAACCAGGCAAGTCAGCCCACATGTTGCAAGAGATGGATAGAGAACAAGCTAAAAACAAAAAAGTTTTTTCTTACAATCAGGGGCTATAATCCAGAAAGTTATGGTCTGGACTCTGGAATGTGCAAATATTGAAAAGGATTGAGAACTTTGGGATATAAGGATAATATCTTAAGTTCCATCAAAATCGAATAAAAATTGAGACCTCTACACCCTTTGTATTACATACTTTGTATTATGGTGGAATGGTGATATATTGAAACGTTTTTTAAATTGGATAAAAATTTTGACCTCTAGAGTATCTACAAGCTAAAAAACACGATTTTTTGTACAATCAGGGGCCATAATCCAGAAAGCTACAGTCGGATATGCGCGATATATTGAAATGAACCAAGATCTGTGGAGATCTTTGGGTTGTAAACATACACTTCAAGTTTCAAAATTGTGGCCTCTAGAGGGTCTACAATCTAAAAATATGATTTTCGTACAATCAGGGCCCATAATCCATGAAGTTATGGTCTGATATCTACCAATATCGAAAGGAATCAAGATCTTTGGGAGATAGACCTATATTTCAAGTTTCATCAAAATCGGATAAAAATTGTGACCTGTAGAGTGTCTACAAACAAATTGTGGACAGACAGGGGCGACGGCATAATACGTCCACATAATGTGGACGTATAAAAATCTTTACAGCTTGTAAATACTGTACCACGCTCAGAACCTGAAATGCAGCACTAACAATAAATACATTTTCTATAAGAGTTAACTTATGCTGACAAGTTATACAGAACGATATTTACAAGTTGTCCCCTTGTGATACACAACTAATGGATGCATCATAAAGTATATGACTCAAACTCAATTCTGTTGAAATCAAAATGTTTAAAACTTGATATCCTGTACATTTAAATAACATTAGTACATTTATAAATAAATATGAGATATAATTCATTAGGAATGTTAAACCATACATGGTTAAAGAATAATATTCTATGTTGTAGACATTACTGACTGACACATCAATAACTGGAAAAGTAATTTTTTTTATATTCGATTCTTGATGCATTAAGCCTTGTCTACTGTTAAACCTAACTGAATACGCTAGAGTAAGGAAGGTGACTTATTGAAAATAATGAAAAAAAGTAATGATTTCTTCTATTTACAAGGGAAGTTTCCCCTTGGCAGAGATCATCATGAAATAATTCTACTACTTTTATTATTAAAAATAAAAATATTTTGAGTATCTTAAAGGCAGTGTTGGGTTTAAAAAGGCTAAACCTCTTTGAAATCATCTCTCCAAAATAATAATATATGTTTTATTACATCCTATGCCCTATTCTAATGAAAGTCTGTCCTACCTCGCTATTTTAAAATTTTAGGTTGAGGCATGCAGTCTATGTTGAGATATATCCCTCACAAATTTGAGGTATTGATACAATTTTACCCCACAGAAACGAAACATATGCCAACAGCAGCTAATTTGTCCGAGCGGTCGACAAGGATTGTCAGACATTTATTCTTTTGTAGGTAATTGGGGGCATATACAAGACAATTCCATACAGATCAGATTATAATTTTCGTCGTTTGAGGGTTCACAAGGTTTTACAAACTGAAACAAGGGCCTTAACTCTGGAAGTTACTTACAGAAATTGTTGAAATTTGACAGGCTTTTTCGTTTTATTAATTTAGAGAGTTCACTAAGTTCAACAAGAGCCATAACTCTAGACGTAATTAACGGAAATTGCTGAAATTGAATAGGAATTTTCTTTTTACTAATTTAAATGATGCATAAAAATTTCATACAGATCGGAAGATAACTTTTGATGTTAGAGCGTTCACAAGGTGCAACCAGGTGAAACAAGGGCCATAACTCTAGAAGAAATTAATGGAAATTATTGAAATTAAATAGGATTCTTCATCTCACTAATGTTAACAACATATATAAATTTTAAAACAATCAGATGATAAACGTAGTCTGTAGAGTGTTCAGAAGTAATTGTGGACAACAGACAGACCAATAGACGGGCGGGGGCGACAGCAATATACATTCACATTTCCATGCGGGCGTATAAAAACTTAAGGCATGCAATTTCGGAATTTCATATGGCTATAAATAATATTTGTAAATATGATTAAAATTTGATGATTTTTCATTGAGTGGATTAGTACATGATAATGAATCTGGCAGATTACAGAAGACCGCTTAAATAGGTCAGTCGCTGTATAGCACCTTGAAATAGTAATAACAAATATTTGATAACCATCAAATAAAGACTTTTGATTATAATAATAAAACTTCCTTGGTAGTATTTTTTCGTTAAAAATTATTTCCAATTGCAATAATACTCCTCCTGTAAGAAGACTATATATCAATAAATCATGATAATGTCTATTGTTACCAGGAGTAGAAAGGCACAATTACTTTTTATCCTATTAAACTATCCTAAAATTTAACATTGTCATTTAATGACCAAATATCTGGTACATACATATATTTATATCTTATACTGATATTGTAATAATAACAATAATGTCACCGAATACAATTGTGTACAATATCAAACATTTGTTAGCACAACATTAACATAATACCAGTTTAACATTGATTTAGTTGTTAATAACTGTAGCCATTTTATTCATTATCTAGTAATGAAATAGTTTCAACCATGTTCACCTTTAAGTACAAAATTGTTTCTTTGTTATTTCACCTATTTACCTATACTGCAGAGAATTGTCAACCACTGTATGTAAGAGTTATTGATCCAAAAACTTTGTTATAATGAATTCACTGACAACCACCTGTTTACAGAATACCAGGAGTAGTTATTATAGCTTATAATATAGCATGTGTATAAACAGTGAATTATATTTTTTTATTATTATTACTGGTATATATATAGTTTTCATCATAAGACACAGATGGTGTGTTAATTTGTTAATTAGAGGTAAAACTATTACTAGTTAGGATTATGCATTACGGAAACTATTTTTATACTATTAATGAATGAAATCCAATACAAAGAATATGCAAAGACAGATGCTTTCAATGGTATCTTATATTCTAATTCTGTTAATACATCCATATAGGTATTTTCCTTTTAAAGGCTTTCTATACCACCACATAATGTATCTCCAGAGCAAACAGATCCAGCTGGAGTGTGATCTGGTAGCCACACAAAATCTCGAACTTCTTTTTCATCAGATGGACAACAATGATTATTTTCTAAAAAGATAAAATGTGTACAATTGTTTTATTGAAGAATACATAATAGTAAATAGTAAATATGCAGTTCATTAAATTTTTGAGAATATGGCCCCAGCGTAAACAACTGACTATAATTTTATGGTGCGGTTCCTCTTTATTACCTATTATCTAACCCTAGATCACAAAGTAATTAAATGTTTTAATTAAATTCATATCATTTAATTAAACAAGTACCTTAAAGAGAACAATTTGCCTTTTATACAGTGATGGATTACCCATGGCACACTTAGTGCACCTGCATCCCCATGGTTTAGGGCAGTGTTGGGATTTTGCCCGTATATTCCGGACATGTCCTCCACTATTTTCCAAACGTCAAACCAGGAATATGCTCAATCGGACATCAATATATGGTGAATAATATTCAAAATTCCAAAATTAATGTAGTGTACTGAATATATATCTACCACTCAACCCGATTATCGTTGGTAATAGGCTGGATTGATTAGGTAATTAAGTGATCTGTCTTGATTGACTGACTTAATCCTTTGACGGACAATTCATGAATCCAGTCGTAAATAAAAGTCATTAGGGGCCTCTAAGAGTCAGAATACAAGAATGTTTTAACAACTAATAAATTATATAAACTTAATTAGTATCACTCAAAAAGTAATAGATGTCTATTGCAACCATCTAGACAATGTCAACACTGTTTAAGATGACTGGTTCCAGTGGAAGGACACAAATGAGTCAGAGTTGACACCCATTAACATGCTGAAACTTCTGCCGGCTAAAACACAACTGCAACACACAATGTCATCATTCCCAATCTGGCATTGTTGAACACAGAAGGTGACTGTATTGAGAAATTGGACTTTACGAATAACCCTGATATCACTGATTCTTTAGTGCAGCAAAGGCATGTAACCAAATCATTTGATTGAAGTTTACTCAGCAACAATTTGATATTTGACATACATTGCTATTTGAAAATTCAGTGATTTAAGATTTTACTTTTCTGTCTATCTACATTGTGTATTCAAATCAATAAATAAATCAATAATTCAATTTCAATATAAGCATAACCTATTGTTGAAGAGAGAGTGAGAGAACGGGGGTTTAACGTCCACTCAACACAGACTAGGTCATTTCGGGACTAACATATGGTTCAGTTTTATTTCAATAATTGGCTTGCTGGTAGGGGTCTTTAGCAGTGGCAGGAAACCGGAGAACCCGGAGGAAACCCTTGAGGTTGGACAGACGACCCTACTCCTTGTCACTTACAACCGGAGAAATGGAAACCACGTCAGTTGACACAATGACAAACCTTATGACACAGGGCGCACATGCTAACCATTCGGCCCTTTCAACCTCCCCTATTGTTGAGGAGAGGCTGGAGAGGAACCCCCATTTACTTACATGTAAGTGTGCCAGGGCCCCCATGGATCTTATCCATTGTCATAATATTTCAAATATAAAACAACTTCATGTAAATTCTTACTTTTATTCATAAGCATGTTCTTGGCTTCCTCCATAAGTTTTTGATTTCTTTGTGAGGCTTCTCTATGGTTAACCATTGGAGGCGGATAATCCTTACCAATCACACATCCTGCCTTTTCTTGTACTTCTAGTGGAGCTTTCCACGGTTCAAAGATATAATTCAGTGACATTTTGCCCAACTCAGGTACATAACGCCTAGCAATAAACAAACAAAACAATCCTTCAATAAATACAGATATTTTCTGTCGATTCCAAATTAATCTGCATAGAGATCATTACACACTCCGTTAAGGGAAAGTGAGTAGGGTGAATACATTTTGCAAGTACATCAAAACTGTATCAAGTACCTGATATATTCTCCGGTAGGATCCATTCTACGTCCGTACATACCAGGTGAAAAACATTTCGGACATTGTAACATTTTTTCAAAAGCTGAACTACTGACCCACATCCAATTACCAGCACAAACTGACCAATCAGCATCAATTAAATATTTATCAAACACCTGCAGATAGATAATACAAATTATAATATTTATAATATTGAGAATATCATAGCATTACATATAGGTATATATAATTACTAATATTTTAGATATTTTGTATCACACTTGTCCATTAGCACCTCCATAACCGTTTCGAAGGAAAAATCTCAATCCTGATAACTATTTCCACAACAAAACATTTCTTACATAACAACTTTTAATCTTTATTCAAAGAAAGTTAAAATGGTGTATAAAGATTATAGATTGTTTGGACTAAACAACATGTTAAAGGACCTAAATCGCTAAAATACGGCACCTAGAAATGGACACAAATGGGTCGCAATGCATATAATAATGTCATATCAGTGTATATAATCTGATTTACATTCAATCGTTTCTGTTTTTACTCTGATTTCAAATCAATTATGTTCGGCAAAATATGCCAGAAGTCTCAATCGAATGGCCATCTCTAGCGTCTGGTTATTCCAGTCTACACCGATAAGAATATGAGGTCACCGTTTGACATGACTTGTGGAATATGTTTAACTTCGTTCTTCAAGTCCCTTGTTACAAATGGAACTGAAAAGCATTATGGTACCGGTACATGATACGTGTACCAATGGTAAAATGTTTATTTTGTCTATCTTATCTATCTGAAGCCCATCTTTTCCCCGTAAGACCACAACATCAATGTTGATTTAAATTGACAAATAATTCATGTTTTCAATGTCGAAGACTTTGGATGATATTGAGTTTGAGACTTAGCTACTTTAAGTATACCTTCAGCCCATCTTCCCAACTTATCCACAGATCTCCTCTTGTAAGAAAACAAGCCACCATATGTCGTCCTACATGATGAATCCAACCTTCCGTACGTAATTGATTCATACAAGCATCAATCCATGGAAATCCTGTCTGTCCCTGAAATTGATTGACGTATATCTATTTATATAAAATTGTCTTTTGACAGATTTTTAATCCCTTGCAAACTACAATATTGTGAAAGCTAGATCTCTAAAATGAAAACAGTCCATAAATAGTGCAATTCCTGTCAGCATTTAGAAAGATATGATGAAATGATTTGGTAATAACAAGCCAGCACTACCTGTAATCATCATTAGAAACCTGTAATGGACATATTTTTAATCTGATTGAGAGAGAGAGAAAAATGGGGTTTAAGTCCACTCGACACAAACTAGGGCATTTTGGGACTAGCATATGGTTCAATTTTATTTGAATAATTCGCTTTTGTGTAGGGGTCTTTAGCAGCGGGAGGAAACTGGATGACCTGAAGAAAACCCACGAGTTGGACAGGCGACCGTAATCCTTGTCACATACAAACGGGAAATCAAAACAACGGCAGTTGATTAGAAAAAAAGAAACAGACATAAGGTAAAATTTTAATATTAAGCAGCATGTCGAGTGCTTCTTGTATTATTGACATTTTCTTATATTGACTAAATATCAATCTAGTTGATCTAATTCAAATATATTCTCTAGTAATGAGCACAAATTGGGCATAACATCATCTGAAATAATATAGTAAACTATCTATATCTTACATTTGTCCATTTATCAAGTTGTTCCTGGTTTTTATACCATTTAATATTAAGACAGACAGGATTATCTACCATCTGATTAAACTTGATATTATTGACAGACATGGTGTAAAAATATTCCCTCCATATTAACATAGCTGTTAAAGATACTGGAGCGTCTTTACCAGGATATATCTAAAAAATAAAAATATATTCTAATTAATACAATAGGGTCTGTTCAGTGACATTTCATTTAACTAAAATTGGAATAGGATCAATGGTAGTAGACCTGAAAATGTCACTGGTTCTTCTCCTCTCAACAGTGGAACATCAACAAATCAGTTATATGTCAAAACTGACCATGGCCATATCTACAGACATAAGGTTGCCATCCCACAAAACAAATGAACACCTTAAACGATTTTAACAGATCATTTTCCTTTGGGGCCAAAGAGGTCTTGTCACATTAATATAACAGCAGTAAATACATAGAAATGAAATGGGGTTTAACGTCCTACTGTTCTGCTCCGAACTGGGCTAATGAAGACGGGCATACACCATACAGTGTGCTACGAGGGTAATTTTTCCAGGACAGTGGCACTACAGCTTACTCTTATATCTAATTTCAACTGTCAAGGGATCTTCTACATGCACGCCAATGTGTACACGGGACCTCAGTTTTTTATCCCATCCGAACGACTAGAGATTGGTCCTTGTCAGGCCCTCCGTCATGCATCACTGACAAAGAGGAACCACGCCGGTAAATCTGGATGAACTTTCTCGGCCAATACAGGGATCGAACACCCGACCTCCAGGCTAGTGAGCCAGCGTCTTACCCATTTAGCCACCGTGACCATAGTAAATATACAAGATGTACTTGAACTCACTAACCTCTGAATAAGTATCACGTAATCGCCAGTAAAATTCACGAACAGAAATAGACCCAAATCGAAGATGGGGACTGAGACTGAGTGGTGGACCCAACAGATCAGGTTTATACTGGTTTGGCATACAATAGCCAGATTCATAAGCCTGAAATTTATACATAAATCTAAAAATACAAAATTCATCAAAATTATCAACATGAATATGCCAGACTCAATTAATTCTCAAAGAAAAAATATGTAAAATAGCAATAATTCTTAATGTGATATTCAGTTTTTGACAATTCAATAATAGTCTTTGCTTTTAAAAATTAATTTTTATTGCATACCACACTTTCAACTTTCATTCTGGTCTCCAATAATTTTCTACCTCTCACTTCTCCACCAATATAATGATTTAATGGATTTTTCTGATGTTCTGTTTCTGGAAACACACCTATTGAAACATGTAAAGGTTGATAAGATTATACTGTACCCTAGTTCAAACAATAATCAAAATAATGGTTTTTCTTATAAATAGTACTGATACTTTATAGAAATTTCAAAGCTGAAATGTCAAGAACTGTGTCCGGTACTCTGTTTACAATTCTTACCCAGGCCTTCACAAGTAGGTACAAAGAATCTGTTACTATCATTATTAGATACTTCCATCTTGACTTTGCTAAAATCTGGATATGAACGTGGCCTTGGTGGCAGTCCAACGAGTTCGCTAGTCTGAGTAAACAATTTAAAGGTCAAAGGTGGAGATCCACCATTGTTTTCAATAACCCTGTATAAAAAAAGGTTTGAATGATGGAAATATAAAGACGATATACCTGAAATTGACATCAAATGTAAGGTATTGATTTTAAGACAATAAAGATAGGTTGCCAGACAACGAATCATACGCCCACAGCAGCTAAATCGTCCGAGCGGTCGACAAGGGTTGTTGCATTTTTATTCTTTTGTAGGTAATTGGGGGCATTTACAATACAATTTCATATAGATCAGAATATAATTTTTGTCGTTTGAGGGTTCACAAGGTTCTACGAACTGAAACAAGGGCCTTAATTCTGGAAGTAATTTACAGAAAATTTTGAAATTTGATATAAATTTCATACAAATCGGATGATAACTTTGTCATTCAAACGTTCACAAGGTTTACAAAATAAAACAAGGGCCATAACTCTAGAAATAATTGACGGAAATTGCTGAAATTAATTCAAGACCTCCATTACACAAATTTAAATGATGCATATAAATTTCATATATATCTGATGATAACTATCATTAATCGAGCATTAACAAGGTTGAATAAAGTGAAACAGGGGCCATAACTCGAGAAGTAATTATTGTAAATTGATGAATAATTTCAATAGGCTTCGTGGTTTCACTAATCTAAATGATGCATATAAATTTCATACAGATCGGCTGATAACTTTTGGCGTTAGAGTGTTCACAAGGTTCAAAAGTAAAACAAGGGCCATAACTGTAGAAATAATAAACGGAAATTGCTGAAATTCAATAGGATTCTTCTTTCTACTAATTTAAATGACACATATCAATTAAATACAGATAGGATGATAAATTTTGGTGTTAGAGCGTTCACAAGCTTAAAGTAGCCAAGTCTCTAACTCAATATCATCCAATATTATCCAATATTTAAGACAAAATAAACATTTTACCATTAGTACACGAATCGTGTACCATAATGCGTTTCAGCCCCAGTTGTATCAAGAGACTCGAGGGACGAGGCTAGACACATTGCACCAAATCAAACGGCGTATGTAGACTGGAATAACCAGATGCTAGAAATTTGCACTCGCTTGAGACTGCTGGCTTATTTCGCCGAACATAACTGATTTGAAATTGGAGTAAAAACGGAAACCATTGAATGTAAATCAGTTTATATACATTCATATAACAGTATTATATGCGTTGCGACCCACTTTTGTCAATTTCTAGGTCCCAAATGTTAGCGATTTAGCTCCTTTAAACAAAGTGAAACAAGGGCCATAACTCTAGAAATAATAAACAGAAATTGCTGAAATTCAATAGGCTTCTTTGTTTCCCTAATTTAAATATTGCATATAAATTCCACAAAGATCGGATGTTAACTTTTGGCATTAGAGCGTTGACAAGGTTCAACAAAGTGAAACAGGGGCGTATAAAAATTATCTTGTGGGTATTTCACAATTCAGATATATTTCTCATTAGATAGTAGTGTCCTAATTAGTGTAGATAAAATTTGACTATGAATGATAGTGATCCAAATATCAATTATATATTTGGGAGAGTAAATAATGATATCAATTAACTGTTTGATAAATTATTTTATGGCCTATACCATAATGAAGGATACGTTTTAACATTTAGCATAAACCATACTATAGAAGAAATATATCTTTAATTACAAGTGGAAGGAAATATATAATCTTGAGTCGTAAAAAAAACTTACTCATTGGGATTCCACAAAGTATGGCCATGATATTCTTCCCATTTAACATTTTTCTTCTCGCAGAGTGCTTTCACTTTATTGTCTCTCTCATTCCAAATAGGCTCCGGATCCACCTCAAAGGTTAACTTTGTTACACCCCATTCCTTCAAAAACAGGATAAAATATTTCAAAGCTTTGGCCTGATTAGTGCAAAATTCAATTGACAAACATATCCAAATGCAGTTAAAAATGGCATATTAGCAAACAACAAAATCATAAAAAAATGGACTAAGTAGACACAAACAACTGCTGTTCAATTTAGACTGTTCGCGTATTTCACTGGACATAATTGATTAGAAATTACAAAAGGAATCTTAAAAATTGAATGTAAATGACTATATATCTATATATACTCATATTACATTAACATGTGCCTTTGGGACAATTTCGTCTATTTTAACGTTCCTAAGAACAGAGCTATATGCCCTTTAAGCCCTGTGTAAATCTCCATTCATGTTATTGATAAATGGTATTGGTGTTTATATATATTTGAAATAATTCAAGAAACATTTCAATAGAACTGAGAATCTCAATAGTACGTACCGTTATACATAACGGAAATGGAATAAAGGTTTCACAGAAAGATAGTTGACCAAAAAGGCCACTGAATTTGATAAAGATGAGAGTACGATCGTCGAAACGATGCCTGTTAATAAACCAGTAATTGTTATTCAATAAACAGTTTTTGGTGAATTTCTAATAGACTTATATTGATTATAGGCAGAGATTTCATGGTATATACATACTTTGAATAAATTAGTAAAAGTCTCCACAGGATCTCCTCTAAATACATAGAGCTGTCCACCCTTTTCTTTTAACTGTTTATTTAAATCATGAAGACATTCTATTAGAAAACTCATTCTGGGATATGCAGCTGTCTTTGTACCTGAAATAATAAAAGAAGTAAAAATATCATTAAATTCTAGTTACTTAAATATAAACAAAATATAGAGATATACATGTAGTGTGTGTGTGTGGGTGTGTGTGTGAGAGAGAGAGAGAGAGAGAGAGAGAGAGAGAGAGAGAGATATAATGGGTTTAGAGAGAGTGAGTTAAAAATGGGATTTAATGTCCATTTGATACAAACTAGGTTTAATTTTATTTCATTAATTTGCTTGCGCGTATGGGTCTTTAGCAGTGGGAGGAAACCGGAGGACTTGGAGAAAACCCACAAGGTTGGACAGGCGACCTTGTCACGTACAAGTGGGGAATCGAAACCACACCACTTGACTCAGTGACAGAACTTATGATGCAATGCGCACATGTTAACCATTTGGCCACCCAATCACCCCAATAATGGGTTTAACATCCACTCAACACTAACTGAGACATATTTTACATATCGTAAAGTTTTTGTTTATATATGGCTTTATTTTTACTGATATCAGCTTGATCAATGTTATATCTATTGTCAATACAATTTAGTAGACTGGTGATCAATTGTTTCAATATAAATCACTTCACCTTTTTCCGTTGCCCATTGAAAGGATCACATGGGTGTGAAAATCTCTCAAACATTGTTGCCTTCCAAACATCTATCATTTTATGTTTAAATGATATGCAAATGGGTATATTTTTCAAGAGTGAATTTTTTATGCATTGAAATTTTTAATTGTACAATTATTTTTATTTTACCGGAGGCAACTTCAAACATATGGGTACTTTTTAAATAGCCAAAATTTATTCATATGGGACAAAACCAATATATTTTCTAACATGGATCAGACAGATCAATAATATTGCCAGTTCTAATATGACCTTAAATCTTAAATGATCTGTCAAATAATCCAGGTAGGAAATTCAGAACCCAACACAGGTAGAATGGCGTGTTGCATACCTGCTACTTCACCATCAAAAATAAAAATAGCATAGAACTGTTCACAGTTCTCTAGGGCAGCTAACAGTGCTGGGTTATCATATAACCGAAGTCCATGTCGAAACCAATGAATGGATACATCTTTTTTCAGATTATATTTATCTTTTGACATGTTTTCTGAAATGAAAAGAATAATTAGATATATTTTAATTGTTCATTTAAAGGGATTTGTATGATATTTCCTCCTAAATATTCCAAACAAAGTTTGTACATGTGAGCGATTTGTATAGCCTTTGGATAAACTCTTGAATATTTTATGTTTAAGATTGGTCTATATGATGCATTTTAGTAATTCTAAACGAGCAGAACTACCTAAGTTTACCTATAAAAGAATTTAATGCCAGACCGACTGGCTGTTTTCATTAGGATTTGGTTATGGTCACCCCAAATAATTTGATCACTCTTATAAGTAGCCTACCTACTTACTGTTCTGATACAGAAATTCAAAATTGGTCGGCTAATTAAGTTAATAATAAAGATTAATACTAAGTCATGATTTTGAAAATTATAATTTCTAGCTGTAATAATCAGTAAATGAACAAAATAGCCTAAACAGGATATGGTCAAAATCCAATTCGTGGTCAAAAATGGACATAATTTGGTAAAAACGAAAATAATTTGGTGTACCCGATACAAATAAGTTAATATGCTTAGTGACGAGATAAATATCTGATCATGCTGATAATCGAAGGGTGTGCAATTAACCCAAAGTTGTGAATAGAGAGAATCAGCAAATGAAAAGCATCCAAAGTAATAAGAACTAGAAGGCATATTATTGTAGCATGGATAATGGAATGGAGGGCATTTGAGAAGTTTACTGATGAAAATAAAAATTATATTAAAAAAGGATGTCTTTTTCCTTGCTCTTCCCCAAGCCAAATGGAGACATTCACATTGATGTGCCAAATTTATGTAAGTAAATATATAATAATGGATTGATAAATACACAACAAATATTTCATTAGCCGTTTTGAATTTTATTTTGTTTGTCCGTTTTGGGCGACCAAATTGTTAAATTTAGCCGATTTGAACAGATATGTGGGCCGAATTGGTTTATGGCCATTATGTCTACCACCCTTGTAAATACGACTGGATGCGCGCTGGGCGTTACTTCCGGTCTCAAAGAACATAATCTAGATTTCAAGAAATTTCAAGAATTATGCGTCATTTCTTATGAAATAAAAGCCGGGCTCTTGGAAAGTAATATCATCCTGTTACAGTAATTTAAATGACTAAGCTTCAACTGTTATGAAAAACATACTTACAAGTATCAAAATAGCAGCGTACCGCGTACCCTCTATCATCAAAATTAAAAAAATAATAATAATACGCGACACTGCTAGGACCGGATGATCGAAGATAACGATGGCTCCGGGTGCGCGCGTAGAAATAATAATAAAATCACACAAATATTAATTTTTTCTATGAAAATTAATTCAAATAAATACTACAAAATCTTTCAATAACAAGAAAAAGACTCACCGCACAGCAAGGTCGATTGGATTCTATATCAGTCAGTAGGCTATAATATGTTATATAAATGAATAGGCGATGGATTTCCTTTTTACTTTAGGCCGATGTCCATTCCGCCATGTTGAATTATAGACCTTAGAGGTCAACGTTCAATAGGTGCAAAAATTACGTCTCGATACGACTTTGCTTTCAAAAATCAAAGCAATGCACGGGTCGCATTTCTATGACTATGGAATACAATTAATGTTTATTACCGAGCGACATTTCGTAATATTTAGAAATTCCATAGAATTGTCACCTCTAGCTGCAATATTTGTAGATAGTAGATGTGATAATTCTTATTCACAGCTACAATGAATTTGCTACACTATTCGAGGCTTTGCGGCAAGTTTTCGCAAGTAAAATTAATTAGGTTCAATTGCAAAATTTTCAACACATATCATCACAGTTTGCATGGAGATAAGTAGGCCTAATTATATGTTACAAACAGTAAAGCAGGATGGCACTAGAAGTTGTTTATTACACCATATATAAGGTTCATGATTACACTGATTTTAATTGTTTTAAAATGTTATAGTCAATAACATGTTTAAGAAATAACATGTCACAAAAAATACGATGAAAAATATAACCCTTATAACCGATGCCCCTAAAATTTCGAATGAAGCGTATCGAGAGTTGCTCCAGAAAGAATCTTTTAGCCAATTCAGTACAATTCACAGGTACATGAGGAAAGGAACGCCCTTCTACCTATGTGATTTTGTCAAAATTTTTGATTTTGTTTTTTTTTCTTCATATTCTTCAAAAATTTTAATCTTCTTTATTTTCTTCCTATTTGGTTCTAAATCATATAATATTTATCAAACATGTTCGTATATAAAAATTGTTTTATACCTTCTGATGTAGGTCTATCTAATGATTTTTAATACAAACATGTTTGATAGTAAATATTATATTATTTAGCACCAAATAGGAAGGAAAATAAAGCAGATTAAAAAATTTGAAAAATATTAAGAAGAAACCCCAGAAAATCATGAAAATATTTTGAAAAAATCACATATCATATCATATAGGTCCACCATATAAGGACGTGCCTGTCCCCGTGTACCTGTGGTACAAATTCGCCGTCTTCAATTAAAAGAGGGAAAAGGTAGTGTTTTATTATCACGTAAACAATACTGCATTTCGGCACTTTATTGTATTGTATTCCCCCAAAATATTATAGACCTATTTTTGTTGGTTTTTTCTCACTTTACCCATCTGCTATAAAAATCCCCCGCGCTCATACGCCTATGGCGATATATATTATTAAAACAGAAAACACAACGCGGCTAATTCAGTCTACGCTTTTGAAGTATTAGAAAAATAAATAAAGGTGTTTGAAGTATATCTGGATAAAAAATATTTCCTGTTTAGTGATGATTTTTTGTTTTGTTGATAATCTTGATAGAACAGTGTATTTTGAGATTTCCATGTAGTTTCCGTTTTTACTCTACTTTCAAATCAGTTATGTTCGGCGAATGGCAATCTCTAGCGTTTTGTTATTCCAGTCTACACCGATAGTATTTATTGCGTCTGCTCTCCAGAAATGGGGCACCTGTTATGTGCCGTGTTCGTAGATTTAACTAAGGCATTTGATTTAGTTTGGTTAGACATCGGCCGCACATCAACTGGAATGTGTGCATAGATACATGCTCCAAAATCCTAATCTTAATGAGAAAAGTAATGGGCAATTCGTGGGGAGTCAACAGAGTTACATCAATGATGGTGTAGCCTATCATGCTCTCTGGCCTTCATAAATTGTGGGCCAACACTCTTAAGTAAGCTTGACTCCATCCAATACAAAGCTCTGTGTATTGCGACTGGCGTAGGGCTTGGAACTGGGAGAGAAGCACTACTACAGGAAGCCGCGGAGTTTCTCCTATCCATAACTAGCGACAAGATACTGGGCGAAAGTTCCCCAACATTTGTCAGTCTAAAGAAAACAAGATATGTGAGAGATCCAAGAAAGAAAAGCTTCGGCCAGGGTATCAGGGAAACAGTCAAGGAAGTGCGACTGGGGGAGCTCGTGATAAATGAACGCTATCCACCTATAGTCCGGGAGCCCAGTGAGATTTAATCAAAATATTGAGTCCAATTGCTTGTGGACGCCCTAGAGGCTAAAGTTAATATCCGATTGACTTTAATTTTGCAAGCGTTTCACACTTAACACTAAGAAACAGAATGCATGACTTAAGAGCATACAATGTTGTGCTAATGCTACTTAAGAGCTTAATTAATTAGCACTAATTAATGACAGCCCAATAACTGTTCGGTTTAAACTGCTGAGCTTGTAGCTATCTGTGATGCTATATATCATGGATCTCCCATCAAAAGTAAGTTCGTCATTCCAAGCGACTCTCTGAGCAGTCCGATTTCAATCCAAAATAAGAACTCGGATTCAAGACCAGAAGTCATTTTGGAAATCAGACAGCTGTACCAGAGATTCCTAGAGAAACGAAACAAACTAGAACTCGTTTAGATTCCATCACACGTGGAAATTAGAGGAAAAGAGGAGGCAGATCGACTCGCTAGCGAAGGTCTCAGGGACACAACACCACTCCACACCATAAAATAAAGCATTACGGAAATCTACAGTATGGTTAAAAGACAGATCAATTCAATCTGGGAACTAAAGCTCGATGAACTTGACATCTACACGAAGCCAGCGATCAATCACCATAGAAGAGATGTATGCACACTTATATCGAAACTAAGGGTAAAAGAGCGATTGCGAGACTTCAAACACCAAGTCATTGTCTGTGAGTGCGAAGAAGAATGTACCACCAACCATGTCCTGGTAGGCTGTGAACATGGTGGAGAGAAGGGGACTAGTGGGAATGATGGAGTCCAACAACATGCTCAACACGAAGAATCTACTCTTTCCGAGACCTGATCTGAAGCTGCAAATCTTCGAACTAATCGACGATCTAATGACCACGGTTGGATTAAGTAGACTAGTAAAGTAAGTGGGGGCCACGGTTAGACGGGCTCGGCATCTAAACACTAAACTACATAGGTGACGTATACCAAATTAGCAGGATATGGTGGAGTAAGGGAGGGTCACGGTCAGACAGGCTCGGCATCTAAACACTAATCCGCTAAAAAGACACCAAACCTGCAGAGTAGGATAGTGGTGTAAGGGGAGGCCACGATAAGACGAGCCTAAACACTAAACCCACAAAGATGACATCTACCAATCCAGAGAAGAGACGCATATATATGTCCGCGTACATGCTGTGTCCACAGATCAACTACCAAACAATACGTTTTTATTTTATTAAATAAAGGGAAGAACTTCTCACTAAACCCACTCCATGGCCTAATTTAAGGCCGCAAATGGAAAGATTGCAAAATCATATTTCGACCCATGGTTTAACTATCGGGCAACACATCATATGGTGACCCATGGCTTCTATAACTTTCTTAATTGGTTTGATGATAGAGCATGGTATCCATTGGGTAGAATTGTTGGAGGAACGGTAATTTATTCCAATTTATATTCTGATTTAGATTGAAAAACATCAGCAAAATTGCCAATTAATTTGTTTTCAAGGCAAATATTACTCATTCATTGTTATATATGTCCACATTGTTGTGTAGATAGATTTTATCTGCTTTTGATGAAACTTAAAATAGACGTTTTTATAACCCAATAATACATTCTACAGTAGATATGGCTTGACATCAGTTGCTCTTATTTTTTGAAAAAAATTTCACAAGTTGTTTTCCTTTATTTTGTTAATGTAGAATGGTAATGAACTGCTCTTTTCATTTTCTTTGTTTTATTTGTTTCGTTTGAATTTGATTTATCTGTTTAGTTTTTGATTGTTTAATTTTTGTTAATGAAGCTGATTCTTTTAAACTTCGTTTTTTATTTTTGAACTCTACTTGGTGTAGGTGTTCATCAGGTAATACCTCGACTGAGTTCAATATAGAGATTAGCCGGTTGATTTGTTGGATATAAACCTTTGAATAATAGCGCCTAACAGGCAGCTGTGTTTAATTATGTTCTCCTGATTTTGATTGTTTCTGTGTGTTTGAAGTATATGTTTGTGATATGCGCTTAGAAACACTTCACGTGTAATGAAGCGCTATATAAATCGAACAATAATAATAATAATAATAATATTCTAAAAACAGGAAGAAGCTTTGGCTCTCCATGTCTTGTCTGCGATACCACTTCTGTGGAAGCAGACGTTAAAACACCAGAGAGAGAGAGAGAGAGAGAGAGAGAGAGATGGATAAGAATATGACGTCACCGTTTGACATGACTTAATTGTGGAATATGTCTTGCCCCGTTCTTCGAGTCCCTTGTTACAAATGGCGCTGAAACGCATTATGGTACACGATTCGTGTACCAATGGTAAAGTGTTGATTTTATTTTAAATATTGGTTATCAGAAGCCCATCTTTACCCGGTAAGACCACGTACAGCATTAATGTTGATTTAAATTGACAAATAATTTGTGTTTTCAATGTCGAAGACTTTGGATGATATTGAGTTTGAGACAGCTATTTTAAAGGAGCTAAATCGCTAATATGTGGGACCCAGAAATTGACAATGGGTCGCAATTCGCATAATAATGTGTATAAACTGATGTAAATTCAATTGTTTCCGTTTTTACTCTAATTTCAAATCAGTTATGTTCGGCGAAATAGTATACGCTAGAAGTCTCAAGTTTGAGAGATAGCTACTTTAGCCATTAGCACGAGTCAAGTATAAGTTGTGTACGAGTCAAATATTAGTTGTGGACGACATCACCAATAGTTGTGGACGACATCACCAATGCCTTGTGGACGACTTTACGAGTGGTCGCGGACGACTTAGCTGTAGACGACTTTTCTTGTGGACGACTTAACTAGCACTCGCTCGAGCTCTGTTTACCGTACGTGACCTTTGACCGAATAGACCTAACCGAAAGCTTCCCCTATTTGCGATCAACGGAATCCCTTAAGGGAAGTGGGTACATTAGTCCACATCATCAAGACTTAATGATACCCCAACGCACGATTGGTAGTTATTTTAGGATCCACTGACCAGAATGGTCACGAATGTGGGTTGTTTCTACTTTTAATTTAGTCAAGAAATTGTCAGTAATACTTAGTAGTTCCCTTAGCTTGTCCAGTGATTTTGTTATATAGCTCAATTATTCATGGTGTGCTCTTGACTTGATGAGCAAAATATTCTTTGCAGTACCCAATGGAAATACCAGTTATTTCTTCGCTGCAGAAGTTAATACTGTATGAATCAAAAGCAGTAAGTAAAATCCTTAAATTATAAAAAAAGCCCCCACCCACCAAAAAAAAAAAGCATACAAAAAGTAAATACTATATAGACTATAATAGCAGTATGTATGGATACTATAGTATATATTATTTCATCGATTCCCTTTCAACAAATATTCCTGATAAAATTTTTTTAATTTCAAATGTTTTCTTTAGGGTTCTTAAAATATGTAGGAAACATATTAAACGTACCCAGTAAGTAGATTGACTAATATATTCTTTGAATGGCATTTAGTAATTGGAACATAATCAAAAACACACTTTTATGGATAACAATTACTATGGTTTATTTCACAGCGACGTTTCAACAAGGTTTCACAAGTAGTAGTAGTATATCCTGGTGTTTAACGTCTGCTTCCACATAAGTGATATCGCAGACAAGAAATAGAAGAGCCGAAGCTGCTTCCTGTTTTTAGAATATGATTTTGCAATCTTTCCATTTTCGGCCTTAGGCCATGGATTGGGTTTTGTGGGAAGTTCTTCCCTTTATTTAGTAAAAAGCATATCGTTTGGTAGATGTTTTCTTCTGCTTCCGGATTGGCAGATGTCTTGTCTTCGTCTGACCGTAACTCCCCCTTACTCCACTATCCTGCTAGTTTGGTAGATGTCATCTTTGTGGGATTTGTGTTTAGGTGCCAGGCCCGACTTATTGTGACCTCCCCTTACTCCCCTATCCCACTCTGTAGGTTTGATGTCTATTTTTTGCCGAAAGAGTGTTTAGATCCTGAGTCCATCTGATCGTGACCCTCCTTTACTCCACTATCCTGCCAGTTTGGTATAAATCCCCTATGTAGTTTAGTGTTTAGATGCTGAGCCCGTCTAACCGTGGCCCCCTCTTACTTCACTATTCTACTTAGTCCAACTGTGTCCATTAGGGCGTGGATTTGTTCGAAGATTTGCAGTTTCAGATCTGGTCTCGGGAAGAGTAAGTTCTTAGTGTTGAATGGTATGTTGTTAGTCTCCATCATTCTCACTAGTTCCCTCCTCTCTTCCTTGTATACCTCACAGTCTACCAGGACATGGTTGGTGGTACATTCTTCTCCGCACTCACAGACGATGACTTGGTGTTTGTAGTCTCGCAGACGCTCTTTTACCCTTAGTTTCGATATAAGTCTGCATATATCTCTTCTAGGGTGATTGATCGCTGTCTTCGTGTAGTTTTTGTCATCCAGTCGGAATCTGTATGTCAAGTTCAACAACTTTTAATTCCCGGAATGAATTGACCTGTCTTTTAACCATACTGTAGATTTCCGTGGTGCTGTAGTCTATGGTGCGGGGTGGTGCTGTGTCCTTGAGACCTTAGTTGGCGAGTCGATCTGCCTCTTCGTTTCCTCTAATGTTGACATGTGATGGAATCCACACAAGCTCTAATTCGCTTCCCTTCTCTAGGACCCTCTGGTACAACTGCCTGATCTCCAAAATGACTTCTGGTCTTGAGTCCGAGTTGTCATTTTGGATTGAAATCAGACTGCTCAGAGAGTCGCTTGGAATGACGAACTTACTAGTCTTTTGATGGGAGATCCATGATATAGCGTCACGAATGGCCACAAGCTCTGCAGTGTACACCGAACAGTTATTGGGCAGTTTCCTGCTTATTCCCTGTTCCCCGTTTGGCAGATATATTCCAAACGAGCTATTGTCCCTTTCAGGGTTGCGTCTTTTGTAGACTGACAAAAGTAGGGGATCTTTCGCCCAGGTGCGAGATCTTGGCCCAATACCTTGTCGCTAGTTCTTTTCTGCTTAGGGATAGGGGCAATTCTCCGGCTTCCTGTAGTAATGCCTCTCTCCTAGTTCCAAGCCCTACGCCAGTCGCAATACACAGATCTTTGTATTGGATGGTGTCAAGCTTACTTATGAGTTTTGGCGCGCAGTTCATGAAGGCCAAAGAGCCGTAGTCTAATACAGAGCGTATTAGAGCACGGTACACCATCATTAATGTAACTCTATTGGCACCCCATGTGCTACCCGTTAGGATTTTGGAGCATCTATCTACAATCAAGTCGATGTGCGGTTTCCAGGTCAGCCTTCGGTCAAAGATTACGCCAAGGAACTTGGTTTGGTCTTTAAACTCGATGGTTTTTCCGTTCATACACAGAGTCATTCTGCTTATCCCACTATCCCTGCTCACAAGCATACCGACCGTTTTCTTCTCTGAGACTTTAAATCCCTAGTCGTTTGCCCATGTCATGAATTTGTCTAAGGCCTTTTGCATGTTCTTTTGCAGTTCACAAAAGCTCCTCCCTTTCCTCTATATTGTACTGTCATCAGCAAATTTAGCTAAGTCAGTTCTGGCATCAAGGTAGGACGATTCCTGTATGTCATTGATCATGATATTGAAGAGGGTGGGACTGATGACCGACCCCTGAGGTGTGCCATTTTCTAATGTTTGCCATCACTCAGGAATCTGCCAACATTCACCTGTATCCTTCTATCGCTCAGAAAGCTTTTGATCCATCGAAACATTATGCCCGTTATACCGATACGTCCCAACTTAAAGAGCAGCCCGTCAAACCAAACCAAATCGAAAGCCTTGGTCAGATCTACGAACACGGCAAATAACAGGCACACCGAGAGGAGTGCCTGCGACATAACTTGCTGTAGTCTCACCAAGTGGTCCATTGTTGATCATCCTTACCTGAACCCGCTTTGATTTTCGTCGATCAGTCGGTTACTCTCCAGATAGAACTGTAATCGGATGTTAACCATTGTCTCCAAGGTTTTGCATACTGTGGATGTCAAGCTTACTGGTCGATAGGACTCTACCTTTGTCCTCTCTTTCCCCGGTTTCAGTAGAGGGAAGACGTTTGCTTTCCGCCATTCTTTAGGTATCTCTCCTGAAAGTCAGGATGTGTTGAAGAAGTTTAGTAGTGTCGTTTTGGCGTTTCTAGGCAGATGTTTGAGCATTGAGTACTTTACTTTGTCCTCACCAGCCGCACTATCCTTCTTGAGGGAAAGAGCCTTATTTAACTCTTCCTCAGAGAAGGGTAGGTTGATTGGGTCAGCCTCTTCATTAGATTCAATTACTAATGAAGGGTGCTGCGAGTAAAAGATTTCCTTCCTCTTCAGAAACTCTGGTGATTGGTTTTCATCTCTGCTTGCGTCTAAGGTTTCACAAGTCGTTATCAAGCATATCAAGCATATTTGTGTATAGTCTTGATAACGACTTGTGAAACCTTGTTGAAACGTCGCTGTGAAAAAAACCATAGTAATTGTTATCCATAAAAGTATGTTTTGGATTAAGTAGATTGACATTTGTGTAGACGTAAATGATACAAATTTTTATGGAATGGCTTCTGGGGTAAAAAAACCTTTTTGCCCATAGATCCTGATCACTGTCTGTCTGCTATATAATAGTAAGACTGATATTTAATTAGCGTTCGCCTTGTTAACATCTGCTGCTCCAGTGCTCCAGTGTTCCAATTATCAAGTCTTCCAGTTATCCAGTGTTCCAGTATTCTATTCTATTCTATTCTATTCATCATGGACCCGATAGTTAAAACCTACCAAGTGCCAGAAGAAGAAACAAGTCGCATATCATACCACGTAAGAACCAAATAAGTGAAAACTAAACTCCTCGATAAAGTGAAGCATATACACGTGGGGATAACGTATCAGTTCCACAAACATTTTACTAAAGTAGTCACTCTCACAGTCTAAGACTTCCCTGTATCCTACTCAGATGATTACTTTTTAGAAATTATGGGTGACATCGGATATGTAAGAACTTTTCAAGACCAACAACTCCCGGCCACCAATGTTTACAAAAGAGTAAGAGAAGTTGACATAGAGATCCAGAATAAGAAATTTAAAGATATACCCCAACTGATAATATTAAAAGCCCATTACAGAGATGCAAGAGTACGAGTAGTCACGCCAGGCCAACCTTCTCCATGCTTTAGATGCGAGAAGTTTGGCCATTCACGAAGGGAGTGCATGCCCTCTCCGGGCCCCTGAAAAAGACAAGAAAAAAAAGACAGCTCCAATAGTTCCAACAGTCCCACCAACCACAGTAAAGACCGCCCAAGACAGCAAGCCAACAGTCCCAGAAAGTAAACCACCAGTAACCCAGTCTCCGCCAGTTGAACCAAAAGAAGAAGAGAGGGAGAAGCTAAATCCTCAACAACATTAGAAATATCAAATGAAAAGAATTTCACTAAACCTAGAATTCCATCACTAAAGATTTACGAAAGCAGTTTCAATATCACAGAGTGCAGCTACAATCCTTCAACATCAACCCCACACGACATCGACACCAGAGATCTATTTGATTGTTTTTTGAAATAGATCTATTTGATTGTTTTTTTAAATAGTTAAAAAAAAAAAAAAAAAAGGAAGATATATATATATATATATAACACGTGATTGTCTGCGATATCACTTCGGTGGAAGCAGACGTAAAATACAAATATTTAAAGTTGCAATTTCACATTTTTAAGTTATATTTTTAAAATTTATTAAAATAAAGCTTAAAATAGATGGTATCCATAAACAGTCCTACCTTGTTAAAGAATAATCCTATTAATTCTATAATTCACTATTGCCAGCTGAGAAATTGGCAAAAATATCATTTTCAACTTCAAATTCCAACGTTTGAAGATGGCTAATGCATGGAGGCAATAGAAAAACAAGGGAAGTAATTGTGTTATTATTTCCTGTGTCAATGATTTTTAAGGGTGGGAAATAATGCCCATGGTCGTATAATAGTGAGTTGATAACCTATTGAGCAAAAGACATGAAATAATTATGTTTTGACTTTCTTAGAAAATATGAAATTCTCGCTTTAACAACAACAAACATTTTGAGGAATGGCAAATAGAATAGAATTATTAGAATGACTTCACACAGCAGATGAATGAGAATGACAGGGTCAGACCAATGATAATGTGTAGGCTATACCAGTAATATATAGTGCACTTTATCCATATTGGTTCAAGTGCTCAGAGTGTTATGACCGATGTCTAGGTCATGTGTTGTTTTGTTATTTTATTATTTGTCAATTCTGATTTAAATTTCAGGTATATATTTTAATTTTCATTAATGCTTGGTTAGTCATACAGCAATTAACCTGTAAGTCAAATTATGACATGCTGGCAACTAAGTGGTTGATCTGTTAAGTCTCTTCTTACTATTGTTTTAAATGCCTTAGGTCTTAATCCTTCGATAATTATATGTTTATGTCAACACTTTCTAAGTAACTGATTTTTATAAATAGACAAATGTATGTAAGAAGATATTCATTAGTTGGAGAGACCAGCTTAGGGAACCTATACTAGTTGGAGGTCCGATGCATAGGAAATTTTAAGTTCTTAAATTGTTGCTGTTAATTATCTGCTGCTGAAATAAAGTGTTGAAGATCCATTCCAAGAATCTGTATTCATTTCTGTTACTTAACACCCATCGACGAGCTACATTCCCTGAAAGTCAAACGGTGTTAGTGTGATCCTTTCTCTTGGTACGGGTACAGCCTGTTTATCCTCCCTTAACACATGAACTCTTTATATCTTAGAATTATAGAAAGAGCCCCAACATTTTTTTTGTATAATTGCATACGCCATCCTACCAGTACCCATTTACAGCTGGGTAGACTGGAATACTGGGATGAAGTGTCTAATGAAGGACACAAGAACTTAACGCACAATTTTGTTCTCGAACCTGCCACCATTTGGGGGCGCCATAACACAATTTACAGTTACACTCATGAAGAACAGAAGGAGGGGTTACACAATTTGCCCACCGGGTAACCTGGATTGGATGTTCACTGTAACTGCAATTTGATTAATCTGAGTGATATGGACGAATTCTATAAAGGTGTATAAACTTACAACTATCATTTAGTATTTGCGTATAACATTTCTTTAGTGTCTGAAACGATCTAAATGGGCTTAAACTTTAAAACCATCTACATCACTTCTGACACTAAAATAACCCATCCCACTTTCTTATTGGCATATTGATAAAATAGTTATTTCTTTACAATTTGATGTTTACTGATGAATAATATCTATATTGCCTAAACTTAGGACCATTTACAGCTTCAGAAGGGATATATGTTTTTATTTACACTTCAATCTTATTTTATTGATATATTATGTATTTCAGAGATTCTATATTGTGGGATCAAATGTAACAGAAACAAGATTTAGAGTACTCAAGATTGATCGAACGGAACCACGAGATTTAGTTATACAAGATGACAAAGTATGATATTTAGCACAGTACTATTATGGTATTGTAGGCTTAGGTGACCTTAAATTTAATGTGAAGTATTATTTGTCATAAAACAGCTCATAATTAGGTCACTTTTTATACGCCCACACTGAATGTGGACGTATATTGTCATCGTCCCCTGTCCATTCGTCCGTCCATAGGTCCAGTGTCCACTTGTGGACACTATAGAAGCTAAAGTTAATCATGAGAATGAGTAAAACCAACAGTTTTTACTCTTCTATAATAGTTGGACGCAATGAACAACAAATTGTTACATTTATAAGTAAGATATTTCAATCATTTAAAGTATTTCATAATCATAATAATACTGAATATTTATTTTGAAGATTGGTTTGGGAAAATTACATGTACACCGCAATGTAGACTAGAAAGTGGAAAAAAGACTGATATAGGCTTATGTTACTTTCCGATAGACTTTAAATTTATACACAGTGTTAGCTCTCATGAGACGAAGAATCCTATTGATAAACAGCGATTTTCGATAATTACTGCCAGATTTATGGCCCTCGATCACTTTAAAAAATCTTGTGGATGCTCTAGAGGCTAAAATGAATATCTGATTGACTTTAAATTTATACACAATGTTTAAAGGGACTATCCCGAATTGAACAGAGTCTCAAAATTAAAAGTCCAAGTACGTATAAAATTTAAGCGCCAAAATATAAAGGAATGGTGTATTTACCCTGTCTCAAAATTTCAGCCCAAAATATTGAGTCATTTGGACATGAACGTCAAAACTGCTTATCCGGACATGTAACCCTTTTAAGATTTGGGGTCAATTCTTTCTTTGGGTGACCTGATAATCGATTCCCGTTTCTTTAGAGGTTTATACAGTGAATGAGCCATGTGCTGTACTTGATAACGAAAGGTAAATTTCACCTACACATTATTTTTATAGAATAAAAGTCATGTTTTATCCCGACACCGCATAATACAGCTTTGGGCACCGGTCCCCACTTCCAGATTAAGACTGACTGGTTTAAGTTGTTTGAAAATGTATCAAATATATTGAGTTAGTTGCTCGGCCCTAAGGTAGAGGATTTTAAGGGATTTTAACACAAAATTAACCAGTTTTATTCTCCAAAATATTATCGTGATTGGTCCTTTAAGGTCATGAGATGAAGAAGTCTATTAATTTTCAGCAATTTCTGATAGTTACTGCCAGGGTTATGGTCCTTGATCTCTTTGAAATATCTTGTTAATGCTCTAGAGGCTAAAGTTAATATTTAATTAACTTTAGATTTATACACAGTATTTAAGGTCATGAGATGAAGGGGCCTAATGATTTTCAAAGATTTCCGATAATTACTGCCAGGGTTATGGCCCTTGATATCTTTGAAATATCTTGTTGACACTCTAGAGGCTAAAACTCTAATTCATTCATTCATTCACTCTAGATGCTAAAGTTATTGTAAATTTTTTAAGGTCATAAGACAAACAACCGAAACAAATTCTAATGTTTTCTGATAATCAGATTTTCATGTGTTGTAAATGTTCTCATCACTGACAAAAGAAAAAATATGCAACAACGCTTATTGACCTCCGAGATGACTTAGCTGCTGTGGGCGTATGTTTTGTTGCCTGGCAACCTATCTTTTTATCTTATATGTAAAAAATCTAAACCCATATCTGTCATGTCATCTGTTAGATGTACCGTCATGTTACCTATATATGCACCTTTCAGCATTGGAGTGATAAAAGGTTGAACCCTATTGACAATTGTTGTTTGTTCCTAGGTTTTCCCCCCTTAGCCGAAAAGTTTTGAATGTATTAGATGCTACAGTTTTAACAAAAAAGGGGGAGGGGGATTTCACGGTCTAGTGGTTTAACGCGTGTGCATGAAATCACAAGGTCTGTCATTGAGTCAAGTGGCTTGTCCAGCCTCGTGGGTTTCCTCAGGGTCCTCTGGATTCCTACCACTGCTAAAGACCCCTACGCAAAGTATTGAAATGAAATTTAACCATACCATATGTTAGTCCTGAAATGACCTAGTTTGTGTTGAGTGGACATTTAACCTGTATTTCTTTATCTCTTTAACAAAAAAATTTCAATTTAATATTCAGCGTTCCGTGTCATTCTGTGAACTTATCCTCTTTTCTGAAAACCTTTTGAATGTGGTATAAGCTATAGTTTCTAATGGTTTTTTGTCATATTCGATGTAAGCATTGGCACAGTAAGAGGATGATCTATTTCGATTTTCCCAGTTCTCCATTCATCTCTTGTAAAATGTGGTCATATCTTGCATGGCAACCACTTGTTAAATACTTGATGGGTAGACGGTCATCTCTTATTGAAATTACAACATTTTTTATATCATAAATTGTGGTGTTATCTCCCTTATATTGTATTTTGTAGAATTTTCTTTAAATTCAAATTCTGACTACAAGATACAGGACAAAATGATACAGGACAAAATCCTCTATTGAATTTTTAAAAAAATGTCCGGGATTATTTGAGAACTGGTTCAGAGGGTTTTATTGACATTGATGTTAGAACTTGCATGAAGGACTTTGCTTGTGGTGGGTGTATTATGTTTGTGTACTTTTTATGGCCAACGTTAATTCAATGCTGTGCCCAAGTTAACTGGTATGATTTGATCCTTAGGTAGAATATGATCGGGATGAAGTAATTAATGTATTAACAACATTAGATCATGGAAATCGCACCAAAATTAAAGGAACTGGAATACGACAAACGTTGTCTGCATATGGTATTTTTGGTAAGGTCTTTACTAGTGTACTAGATAATGGTGGCAATTATAAAATTTGTAGATATGTCAAATAATATATTCTCTTGAAGTATCTTAAATGATAAAATGTTTTTGTTTTGGATGTGTTACCCAATGATCTTCGTATGTATTTAGCATTTTAGCTCACTGTCAAGGAAATATATCAGGAATAATGCCTTTAAAAAGTCATTGCTTCTTTATCATAACTGAAATTTATCTGAGGTCTGTTTTTAATAATAATAATCTTTATTCATGAAAAACATCAGGTTACAAGAATTCATTAAATTTCATTTTACATTTTCATTATATTCATATATTCATTTCACATCAAACTATAAATGATTTAGATAAAATGTGTTCCATATGTAGAATATAAAATGTAGTTTGTGAATGGTAAATATGTATTACTTTATATAATAATAGGGTTTGTACGGTTTCTGGAAGGCTATTACATAGTACTTATAACAAAGAGAAGTTGTAAACAGTTAATTGGACCACATGCTATTTATAAGATAGAAGATACCAGTATGGTTTATATACCTAATGATACAGTTCGCTATTTTCATCCACTAGAAAGTCGATATGTGAAGATATTTCAGACAATGGATCTCTCGAATGATTTCTATTTTAGGTTAGTTTTGATTTCTGAGATTTTAAAGGGATGGTAAAGTGATCTTAAAGTTAATAAAACGGGTGTTCTAGAACTATGTGTATACTAATACATACACATTACACCACTTCCATAGTAGTGGTTTTAGATTTTATTTCTATGCTCTTGCCATTTCAGCACTTAAGAATGGCAAATATACCGGTATGTATTATTGTTCACATGAGTTTAGATTGTTTGAATTTTGTCTTTTACAGTTACAGTTATGATCTGACTCGTATGTTGCAGTATAATATGGCACCCAGTCTTACGCCACAGTCTTTATCAACAGACGACAGTATATCACATAATCAGCAACAAGATGGTAACACCGAATCTGGTAACAAAAAACAAGATGGTAACACTGAATCTGGTAACAAAAAACAAGATGGTAAAACTGAATCTGGTAACAAAAAACAAGATGGTAACACTGAATCTGGTAACAAAAAACAAGATGGTACCGCTCAATCTGGTAACAAAAAACAAGATGGTAACATTCAATCTCATAACCAGAAACAGGAGAAAAAACCTAAGTCAGGTATGATGGTGTAGTAAATAATTTGAAGAATAATAGTGTTAAATAAAATGAAACAAAATAGAGACTAATGACCAAATACTAAATATAACATAATAAGACCAATTCTGTAAAAGATACTAAAAGCCAAATCAATGTCAGTGATGAAACCTGAAGTGGTGCGAAATAAATGTGTATTGAAATTAATATGACCCTTCGTATTCTATGCTTGTCCAAAATGAATGGCTTATTGTAGTCTTAATATACAAGTTAGATGCCATTCATCAGATAATGATATCTCATTGTTATGTTATCACTGACATCGATTACCCTACCACCACTGATCATCTTATTACATTTGACAATGCAACTGATTTACAGGAAACCATAACTAACTTGTAAGTTTGTTTAATGTTAGAAAAAAGTGCATTGAAATTAATGTGACTGGCTGTAGCCCATGTTTAATAATGCATTAATATCTTGCCCACATTTATTTCTTTTTTTTGAGGTATTGTAAATCGCAAATGATGGTTATTTTGCACTGAAAAATTGCTTTGACATTAATTTGATATAATCATTAGTATTTTAAAATTTTATCTGATATTATGATTAGTATTTATTTGATAGAATCAATAATTCAATATATACTATTTATTTGATATAATCATTAGTATTTATTCAATATAATCATTAGTATTTATTTAATATAATCATTAGCATTTATTTAATATAATCATTATATATGATTAAAATTTATGTAATATAATCATTAGTGTTCATTTGTTATAATCATTACTATTTATTTAATATAATCACTAGTATTTATTTAATATAATCATTATATAGTATTTATGTAATATAATCATTAAATAGTATTTATTTAATATAATTTTAACCTTTCTTAGGGGTAGAAATTAAGGTAGACTGGCACTTTGGTAACCAACAGTTTAGCCACAGAGGTTAAAAAAGGGCTAATTGTTGCTAAATGGAGCTAACTGGTTAAGTTAGAGTTAAATACAACAATGGCCAAAATGTCACAAATTCGAAATCAACCATCCAATATATTCTTTGAAATTCTTTGTGAGCCATGTGATTGATAAAATTTATGGTACTTTATTTTCAGCTTCTACTCTAACTGGTGTTCGAAGTCAGCCATCATGGAAGTTTGTGTGGAATAAACATTTGTTGAAAAGCTTCTGGAATATTGTTCACACTGATTGGGTATTATTTATTACTCATGGTTTTATTGGTCAGTGTAGTATCCTTTGACTTCATCAAAATGATCTCAATCAATAAACCTGAAAGTAAATTCTAACGTGGAAATAACCAAAAAATCAAATACAATAAAAAAAAAATAAGGATTAAAGAAATGCAAGCAAGGTTTTTCCAGCCAGGTTCCCAGTATTATTCAAAATAACTTGCTGGGACCTAGATAAAATAGATTAGGATTAATGAAAATAAACGGGGGTATACAGGACTAAAACTAGTAAATTTTTCCACTGATTTCGTGATGCCGAATGTAGGTTGTCTGTTTATAGCTAATCTCCCTTTCACCTTTTGCCCCCGTTTTTAATGCAATTTGGGTTGACGTTTTGGTCTAGAATCACAGAAGAGTATTTGGATGTATATTTTCTACTAAGTTTTGGCGAATATTCATGATCTTGGGGTGAAAAGTCCAGGATGTAAACAGACATCAGGTATGAAAATCGCATATGAAAATGACATCACAGCCTAAAGATTCCTTTGACCAGACATAGAAAAAAAATTAGCTGGTCAACTCCTTGAATGTTAAACTCTTTGTGATTGTAAAGATTAAGATTACAGGAATGTTAAAACGTTATAGGCAAAGGAATGGCATGGGTTTAACATGGAAGTGAACATTATGGGGAGGAGATTCTTGCTAGTCTAAGTCCTCCTGTTTTTTAAGCAAAAATGATTTAATTTTCTGGACAGCATGTGGAAAAGTGAGTTTTTTGAGGGAATATTTTTCGAATTTCAACCAACTGATGAGAGGATTACTGATCTGAATCCACCTGTCACCATTAAGTTCAAGAGTTAACTCCCCTTGTGCTGTAAAAGTACTCTACACAAACTAAAATTGAACGACAACAATAAAACCAAATCTTTTTTAGAAGGCTCATCACAACAACTAAAGTTACCACCTGATCTTAAGATCATCATTGGTGATTCAGAAAAAAATTTCTCCAAAAATGTTAAAAACCTTGGTGTGAGTGATATTAATTTTGATCCTTCTCTGACAATGGAAACTCAGGTTGATATGGTATGACGTACATGCTACTATCACTGTATATGCAATATCAGAGACTATCTCACTGCTGACACTTGTCAACTACTTGTGAGATCATTGATTTTATCCAGGATTGATTATTGTAATAGTTTACTCTCTGGAATCCCACAAGCACTTCTAGCCAAGATTCTTAATACTGCAGCCTAAATAGTGACAAGGACTCATTAGTTTGATCACATCCAGAATGTGTTAGCTTCGTTACACTGGAAACCTGCTGAGGCGTGAATCAGATACAAAATACTAACATTAGTGTATAAGTGTATAAATGTCGCAATAACACAGCTCTTCAATACTTATCTGAACTCTTATATGACTACAACCCAATTAGATCACTTCACTCTCAAAACAAACAGTCACTAGTTGTTCCAAGATATAACTTAAAGTCATATGGGTATAGGTCCTTCAGTTCAGCTGGTCCTCAACAGACAAAGCCTGTTTCGAGAATTTTACCAGTAGAGCCATTACTAGAAGTGTTTTAAGCATATGTCAACATGGAAAAGAGGGTGGGACGATTTACCCAATACTACCCAGTACCACCCAAAACCACCTCAATACCACCACATACTACCCAATACTACAACATAATGATGCAAAATAGACATATCGTTTGATTTTTTTCAAAAATAGAGAGTTATATCGCGGGAAATGTACTTCAAATGCGATACCGATATCTGGCTGTTAAGTTTACCTCCCTCTACCACCCCAAAAAAGCCAATAATAACCCAATACTACCAAATACTCATCAAATACTGCCAAATACTACCCAATATAATCAAATAACAACCTAATATTGTCAAATAACAGCACATTAGTATAATTACTGCAACGAATATTTGATATTTTGCAGAAAATTGAAATTTTTAAACAGTTATCTCCCTTTACAACCGGTAAATAGATTTTAGATTGCTACTCTGATTTATCATCTTCTTTGGCTTTGCAATTGGTTTCCAAGACGACAAACTTAAAATAAGAAAACAGGTATGACGATATACCATATTTTATTCCCAAAATGACCCATCTGTCTCTTACCACTTGGTGGGTTTTCTTGGGTCCCCCGGTTTCATCTCACTGTTAAAACATCCCTTCACGCAAGCGAGTTAATGAAATGATATTTGAACTATATGTTAGTCCCGAAATTACCTAGTTAGTATCGATTGTTTGTATCTATTTTAAAATTAATGCTTTAACAAAACAATTGCATAATGTTTATATTCATTTTCCCATGTCAACTATTAAGTTATTGCGTATTTACTGACTGCACGATGTTTTATTTTAAAATTAAAGAAATTGCAAATGTTTCTTTCTAGTGTGTAATTCTCGACGCGACACATCTCAGTTCATCAAAACTATCATTTGCGGCCTGTTACAGCTCTGTCGGTTTCTTGGATAATATAAATAAAAGAGAACTTGATTACCTAATCAACAATCTTAACCCCGTTGATTAATTGTTAAGTCAGGTTGAATGTATATATGAGTAGAGCATTACACATTGTGGGAGAAAACTGGAGACCGTGTGTATTCATTTAGGTGGTAATGATATCGCCGCGACATCGTCACCTGTGGGTATATACCGTAGAATACTTAGAATTTGTTCAATAGTGACAATATTCGAAGAATCAGTGAAATTTTGACAAAGAGGTTTTTTTTCAAAGGCGCCTGGTATGGAACCCGAATCATTTAAAAGACAAAGAAGACGCGTTAATAAGTCATTAAAAGACAGATATAAAGATAAATTTGTGTGCTTTCCTGACATTATGCCTAAATGATTTTTTACAGGACCCAGTGCACTTGTAGAGAGCGTGTTATACTAAAATCACCAGTATGAAGAAACAATTATAGTACAAGAAGACTTTTGAATAAATCACGAGACCGTTAAATGAACATTTTTAAATCAACCTCTAAAATACTCTTTTATTTGGATGTTTGGCTGTTTATTTTATAACACTATAGTGGAGGCATCTATAATAACCTGTTTTCCTTATTTTAACTTCGTCGTCATGGAAACAAACTGCAAAGCCCAACAAGATGATTAATTTGAGTAGCAATCTAAAATCTATTTGTCAGTTGTAAGGGGAGATAACTGCGTAAATATTTCAATTTTCTGTAAATTATCGAATATTCTTTGCAATTATTATACTGATGTGCTGCTAATTGACCATATTAGGGTTGTATTTTATAATATTGGGTAGTATTACATAGTATTTGATAAGTATTTGGTAGTATTGGGTTATTATTTGCTTGGGTTGGGTGATATAGGGAGGCAAATGGAACAGCCAGGCATCGGTAATCACATTCGAAGTACATTTCCCTTGATATATCTCACTATTTTTGAAAAAAATCAAGTAATATGTTCATTACGCAACATTATGTTGTAGTATTGGGTAGTATGTGGTGATATTGGAGTGGTATTTGGGTGGTATTGGGTAGTATTGGGTAAATCGTCCCACCGTGGAAAAGACGCTATATAAAACCTCATTATTATTATTATTATAATTATTTTACGACTCTCTTTTGAGTGTTTATTAGCACTCATCTATGTTTGGGTTTATGATGTCAATGTTAAAACAGAAATAGTATAGTCTTTATCAATATAATAATGTGTTTAGCAATGTTTTACTTTCTTAATAATTAAACAGAAATGTCTGTTTATGGGAAACCAATCTACATAACGCTTATAGGTCGTAGGTCAAATCAGTTTGCAGGAACTAGATTCTTAAAGAGAGGATCTAATTGTGAGGTAAATAATATATTTATGTAAATATGTACATCATAAATATTTCTTGTACTTTAATATCTAAATGATGATTTTTTCGTAAATATTATTTCAAATGAAATAAGATAGTGTTTAAAATAAAATATTGTTTAAGAATAAAATATTGCTTAAGAATAAAATACAGTTTTGACAACATTTAGCAACTATATATATAAATAAATTTTATTGTCAAACACATTGTCCTCGACTCAAATATTTGTCTCCTCATTGCTACCTTAAGTCTTGTGGTCTGAATGCACGATGATTTTTCTCATTTTATATTAAAAACAAGTACCATGTGCCTCAATCTGATTAAAATACAGATTTAGATTTTGTTTCGTTTTTTTTTATACTTTCGATGGCCTAAACTACATGAAGATCTGGCCAGTTGTTTTTGGAGGTCGGGTCAGAGGTCATACAATCGTTTTTTGAACTAATGAACATTGATGTTTCCAGTTGATTACCCACAGTTCCGTGCACCTCATGCCAAAAGCTCGCTGTAACAGACTGTTTCATTGGTTAATTCCTCACATCAGCAAGAATATGTCAATGATAACAACTCTTCCAAATCCTAGCGAGTAGACAAGTAAAACAAAATTTTGAACTATAAAAAATGAAACAAAATAGGATCTGTGTTTTAATCAGATTGCATGTGCCTAACAACATCATAGATTTGATCTAATCTATATATTTATTACAGGGTTGTGCTGCTAATGAAATAGAAACAGAACAGATAGTACATGATGGTTCTAGAACATTTTTAGATAGAGGATGTATTACATCATTTACTCAGTTACGAGGATCTGTACCTTTATCCTGGTCCCAAGATGTTGTAAAGATGGTTCCTAAACCAGCAATTTTATGTAATCTAATATTTGTTTTTTAAAAATGAAAGCTTAAAAACATAAATACAGAACACATTTCCATTCAGAGTAATGTAAAATAGACGACTCTAAAAATCAACCACTACAAACGTATTAATTTATATAACACATGACACAATTGTATGGAATACAAGTTATTTAGCAGTTTATTTCTGGCGACATTTTGATGAGGTTCTCTCGCCTATATCAAGCAAAGAATGACAACCATAGTACAGTATGGAACAATGAAATCAATTATCAAGAATGATAATTATACTTTAACTTTTACAGTGGACAAGAAAGATCCCTATGCTGATATTGCTGGTTTACATTTTAATCAGATATTAAAAAGATATGGTGCTCCTATAATAGTATTAAATCTAGTCAAGGTAAATTAGGGTGCTCCTATGATAGTATTAAATCTAGTCAAGGTAAAGTAGAGTGCTCCTATATTATTATTAAATCTATTCAGTGTAAAGTAGGGTGCCCCTATGATAGTATTAAATCTAGTCAAGATAAAGTAGGGTGCTCCTATGATAGTATTAAATCTAGTCGAGGTAAAATAGGATGCTCCTATAGTAGTATGTCTAGGCAAGGTAAAGTAGGGTGCTCCTATGATAGTATTAAATCTATTCAAGGTTAAGTAGGGTGCTCCTATGATAGTATTAAATCTAGTCAAGGTTAAGTAGTGTGCTCCTATGATATATTCAAGGTAAAGTAGGGTGCTCCATTAAATCTATTCAAGGTAAAGTAGGGTGCTCCTATGATAGTATTAAATCTAGTCAAGGTAAAGTAGGGTGCCCCTATGATAGTATTAGATCTAATCAAAGTAAAGTCGGGTGCTCTTTATATGATATTACAAAGTAGGATATAGTGCTACTGTTAAAAATATTAAATAAAGATGGAAAATTAAAAGTTAAATTAGAATATAAAAATACATATGAAGTAGAAGAAGAGACATCATGATATGTCATTTGATATTTATTTGTAGAGAAGAGAGAAAAAACGACATGAAAGTATACTGAAAGAAGAATTAATGGAGACTATAAAATACCTGAATCAATTTCTCCCCCCACAGCATGTTATACAATATATAGGATTTGATATGGCTCATGTTAGTAAAAGGTTAGTTGATATGAAGATATCTGTTAATGTTGTATTGTGCAATGTCCCATTACCAAAATTTCCATACAAGTATTCAGATAATTGACATAGATTTGATTTAAACTGTACATTCATTAAAACTATCAAAATATTTATGATCATACTTTAAAATCTTAATTGTATCTTGATAGAAAATGTACGTTGGAATAATTTATACAGGCATATTTTATAATGCATAATGTATTTTTATATGCCCGCATTTAATAAGGAGGTATATTGTCAACACCTAGGTTCGTCTGTCCGTTCAAAGTTTGCTGGAATTGGTAAAAAGACTAAGCTGTACTGCAGCTGTCAGGGCCAAATTTCCCACATAGCACACTCCATGGTGTATGCCCGTCTTCCTTAGTCCTGTCAGTGCAGAACAGTATGATGTTAAACCCCATTTCATATCTTCAAAAGTTTATTAAATTGGTAATTAGGAAAACCATATCAAAACTTTTAAAGCTTGTGAACATGATACAGCATGGATGAACAATTTGATGGTGGTGTATTTCAAAACAATTTGTGATACAGGTCAAAATTCTTAATTGAAACATTTATTATTCATTGTGGCATGAAGGAGAACCCTATTGAATTTCCAAATTTCAGAATGTAAATGTGGAAGGTATTTTATAAAGTTACTTTTCCGTTTTTGCTAGTGCACAGTTGATCTTCACATTTTGTGGTATTTGTTGAAAATTATTTTAGATTGAGCATAGACTACTTTGCAGCTGGTGGGTGTATAGCAGCCTGACACAAGCTATATCTATGTTTATTTGTAGGAAAACAGCTGATGTCTTGGTCAGATTGGAAAAAATAGCGAAATATTGTCTTAGGCAGACTGGTTTTTATCTTCAACTTCCCTCCGATCATCAGGGTAGTATTCAAAATGATAAAATGTAAGCTTTACTTTTCAAATCTAGTTTGATCATTGGCTTTTCCTTGCAATCAAAGATATAAATTAGGACTTCGGCCATTTCGGCAAAAACTTTTTAAAAAACCTATTGTATTCTTTGTTTTTGATTATTTATCTATATTTGTGATTTTCTCAATACCTACTCATTATATGAGATTTTAAATACCATAATTTGCATGTCAATGCCAAATTTGCTTATAATGTTGCTTTGTCTCCTCCAGACGTTTTATTATCTTATTGTAACTAGAAATTATCTACATTTTGTAAATAAAAAGAGATAATCTCTCCATGTTTAATCAAATCACTAACCAATTTCATTAAACAGTGTACATCATCAGTCTTCATTAATTATTTTGTTAAACTGATGTTATTATATTAGGCTAAAAGGTATAAATGGAACCTGGTCTAAAAACGGATGTCGTCAAAATGGTGTAGTTAGAACAAATTGTGTTGATTGTTTAGATAGAACTAATACAGCACAATTTGCTGTTGGAAAATGTGCTCTAGCATATCAGGTAACACTAGCTAGTTTATCATTAATAGGAAATCTCATTCTGTGAACACACATAAATAGAAATAATTCCAATAACCTTGATTGTATGGAAATATATCTAGATACCTTTACAAAGAAATTCACATTTATTAATATTAATATGATATCTATTTTAGTTATATGTATTAGGAGTACTGGAAGATCCAGAATTAGATTTTGATAGTGATTGTGTCAGGTAAAGTTCAATAAACTAGACTATACAGAGAGAGAGAGAGGAGAGGAGAGGAGACAGAGTTTCAGGACTAACATATGGTTCAATTTAATCTCAATAATTTGCTTGCGTGTAGGGGGTCTTTAGCAGTGAGAGGAAACCGGAGGACCAGGAGAAAACCCTACTTCTTGTCACGTAGACTACAAAAAGAAAATGAAAAGTGCATTGTTACTTTTATGTTGTCACTGTTTTGTTACATTTATATGGATGAAACTAACTGATACACATATAAAGACTACAGAAAATGCGTTTCTTTACATGCAATTTACTTTTTTCCTTAACAAACCTACCGCAAATGTGCTATGTATCTTATACAGTCTAGAGTTTTTAACAATGAACCTTATCGATTTACCCCCACCCTCTCCTTTTTATGTAAATTTTGTTACAATGATAGGAGTTTTCAAATATTTTTGAGAAATTGAATTTCTGGGTATTTGATACTATTTTTTTTAATACAGAATGCTAGAGATGTTATATGAAGATCATGGTGATACAGTAGCTCTACAATATGGCGGATCACAGTTAGTGCATCGTATTAAAGGTTATCGTAAAATTGCTCCATGGACGGAACATTCCAGAGATATAATGCAGACCTTGTCTAGATATTATAGTAATGCTTTTTCAGGTAGGTATCTGTTCTAATTATATGTTTTACAATGATTTTTCTTGTTATTTGTAACAAGTGGTGTGGCAAGGGTTCTCAGTACCCAGGGTCAAAGACATTTCATTTGGAATCCACACTAGGAGTCATAATTTTGGACTGTTGTATCTGGAAAAAGTGGAGGGTAAAATTATTGATTATCAGGTAATATAGCCAGAGTTTGCCCCTTCACATCTGCACCCAGGGGACAACTACCCCCCCCCCCCCCCTTACTCCCACCCTGCTATGCCTCTGCTATTTATCAGTTTTAAAATGGTAAATGTGCTAATTTAGTTGTGTACTTTGTATTGTTTTAAATATAATTTTATTATTTTTAGTTTGAGTTATACATTTTCTTTTTACCAAATCGATATATCTATCTCCTCGCCACATAAGCTCACACCAGGGATCGAAATCACAACCGCAAGCCAGAGGTGACCAGCCAGCTAGAGGTCGAAGCCGGACACTCTAGACCACTAGGCCATCCCCCCCCCCCAACACACTGGTCTTAAAGGACACATATGTATAGTGTCATTAGTCACAAGCACCTGTGGAGGATCGTTACTCATTTTTGTATATTTTAATGATGATTTTTAAAATTAACAGATTTAGAGAAACAGCAGTCAATGAATTTATTTTTGGGAGTGTTTACACCACAAGAGGATAAACAGAATATCTGGGAATTATCTACTGATTATTATTTACATAATAGAAATTGTACAAAACTTGTCCGAAATACAAACAAATTGTAAGTTTTTGTACCCTTATTGATAATATATTATCTGTATAAGAATATCTGAAAAACCATGAGATAAAATATGTAAACATAAAGGGCCACATATGAAATAATCAAGAATTAGTCCTCTTGCAAGATAGGATCATACTTTAGTTCTATGAAATCAGGCCTGGAAATAACGGTTTTAGATGTACCTGACAATATGTCAGGCACTGATGAAATAGTTCCTTGACATTTTCAACTTAGTGCCGGACATGTATTAATGATATCAATTAAAAAGACAAATCAGACAAAATGACAAGCAGCAGAGGTTTAGTGCCTGAATCTGTGTCTGACATTGTCTGTGAAAGGTGCCGTGTTTAATATATTGAAGTGGTTAAACAAATGGGTGACAACAAAAACTGGGCTAAGTAGGTATTTAGCAAGATTCAACTTTCTTAGACAACTCCCTGACAGTTCCTGTCACCATCAATTTCTGGAAGTAGATTACTGGTGTCCAGTCATCTCATGCACAGATTAGTCAAATTAGATAAAATAATGTTGATGAAAACGGGTGCCCACATGAAACACTTAGCCAAAAATTTCCTGATATTGGATATCAGAAGCCCATCCTTTCATGGTAAGATAACAATATCAATGTTGATTTAAACTGACCAGTAAGTCGTGTTTGTGATGTCGAAGACTGTAGATGATATTGAGTTAAAGACTTGGCTCCTTTAAGTAACATGTTTTAAAATTCCAATACATGCACTTGAAATTTTACAAATATAGATAAACTAACTCAAGATACAACTCTATGGAATACAATTAAAGATACGTTATGTAAGATTTAGATGAAGAGCTGACCATTCTGGCTATAATAGCTCAAAAATAGATAATATAAAATGAAAATATTGAAAATTTCATTTGAATTACTTCGTTCTGTGCCAAGTTATCACTGTTTGTATTTTTGACAAGATGTGTGCATAGTGGTAACCAGGGCACCGGTATCCCATTTATAAATTAAATTTTTAAAAGGCGAACCTTTCTAATCTAGTTACAATCTCAAGTGTCTGATGCCATCATGAGTTGTTTATGGTCTTGTTTTGTTAATAAATGTCTAATTATTAGTTTGTATAACATTTGAGGCCTAAAGAAAGACCTGCAAAAAGCAGATTTACCTCTTGCATAATGTATATTTAATATTGATTTCTGAGTGAGGTTTTGACTACGATTATTTAGCCTTTATCAAAGCAAATGATACAATTAAAAAAATGATAAGGCATATGTACATGTAAAAGAACTTATTGATTAATGAACATAATATGCCACTAATTGGGGTTGATCATTGTTTGGTAACCCAAGACAGTTTAGAGTAATTAATTATTAGGGCACTAGATAATTGATTAGAAGCTTATCTCTCTTTCACATAAAAAACGTCTTTGGGCTGGCATGTTGAATTATATGTTTAAAGAACAGAGAACATTTAATCGTGTTTGAATAGATTAAAATGCTACTGCTTTTATAAAATAATTTCCTCTTTTGATACTGTCTGTAAACATATAGTGATTGTCATATATTTTTTTCACAGATATTCTCAATGGTGGGATACATGTATCATACAACATCTTCCTTTATCATGTGAAGAAGGTAATTGATATTGACATGATTTCACTAGAAGTGGGTCTAGAATATTTTTTTATTTAATTTAAAATGTTTTTTTTTTTTAAATTTTAAAGCTATTGAATTGAAAATGGTATAAGTAGTTAGGAAATGGAATAAATAAGGAAAAAACTAACATTAAATTTTTTTTTTTAAATTTGTTGCCAAGGTAACACATTTTTTTTTTGAAAGAGTATGAAAAAACGTAGGTACACCATATCTCTGACACTAATAAAGATAAATGTCTCATTTTTGGACTGCTTATTCTTTAATGATAACTCTAAAACCAGACAGAATTTTTCTCTATAATTTTTATACATGTAGTTTCTTGGAAAATGGTGTTCAAAATATTTGCCCCACCACAATATTTTGTCTTTGGAGAAATATTTTGATAACTTTTGAAATATTAATGATAATTCAAATTGCTTTTAGTCTGATTCCGTTGTAGATGTTTGTTTCTATATCCTGAAAATTTGGTGAAGCTATCTTAATTAGTTACAGAGATGTGGTGTACCTACATTTTTTTATACTTTTTCCTTAGAAATGTATTACCCTGGCAACAACTTTCCCTTGTTTATTACATTTCCTAACTAGTTGTACCATTTTCAATTCAGTAGCTTTAAAATTAAAACAAATTTTTTGGGCGATCTGCTGTTTCTCCATTCTTAACAAGAGAGAGAGAGAGAGAAAGCGAAATGGGATTTAACCTCCCCTCACACAAACTAGGTCATTTCATGACTAACATAATATGGTTCAATTTTATTTCAATAATTCACTTGTGCGTAGGGGTCTTTTAGCAGTGGGACGAAACCGGAGGACCCGGAGAAAACCCTTGAGGTTGGATAGGCAAACCTACTCCTTGTCACATGCAACCGGGGAATCGAAACCACGCCAGTTGACTCAATGACAGACCTTAAGATACAGTGCGCACATGCTAACCATTGGGCCATCCACCCCCCCCATTCTTAACAAACAGCTCAGAACAACTTATAACAAAATATGCAATTGTATATACTGGAGGTCCTGTTTTTTAAGCAACACATTTGTTGAATAGATTTAATGTGTAGATTTAAATGACACCTCCATGTTGTTGTGATCAAATGAAATCGATGAATAAAGTGACAAAAATATGTTGATGCACAGGAGCATTGATTGTTCTATTTTAAGCGTGACATTCAATTTATAAAAATACTGGTAAACTAACATGTCATCAGTACATATTTTCTCTTTTATTAGAAATGAAAACAACAGAAGAATTGTTTTTAATGGTAGAAAGTAATGACAGTGATGAAAGACTGAATGAATTTGCTGAATATTATAAACCGTGGACATTCACAGTATTAGAAGAATTAACTTGTTATAAACATTCTAGCTCTATTAGGCATGTTATTATAAAGCTTAATAAAATAATATTGAAAAGAAAAATAAGCTAAACAATACATGTCTAGATATATAATTTTGCAGTTATTAACGCTATAAAGAAAGGAATATACCATTTAAAGGGACAATAACACTCTTGCTGTCATGACAGCTCCAGAAAATAAAAAAATAGCCTTATTCTAAGTACTAGATGTTTTAGTGTCCTACCTGTTGTGTAAATTATCCATTAAATCCTATTTTACTTGTCCAGAGGGTTCAAAAATATTTTTAAATCCAAGTCACATTTGAAAAGCTTTACGTCAGGCTTTTCAAATCATTTAGTTGAATTTTTCTAGTGTTTTAAATTAGGTGTGTTAAGATGAAATTTGTATCATCAATTAATTGGAATATTGTAAAATAGAACAATTTGTTGACCAGAATAAAGATTGGGACATATTATTGAGTTACATACAACAAGAGTGGTATTGAGCCTTTAATCAGAACAGTCTAGAAAAACAGAAAGAATTATTATGATATTGGCATGTGGTCATGTATTGTTGTTGGCCCCGTCTGTTCATCTGTGTGTTGTCAACAATTGGTTATGGACTCTCTAGTTATTATACAATTGACATGAAATTTATACGGAATGTTTACATTTACGAAGGATCCTATTTAATTTCAATGATTTCTGATAATTACAATCCAAGTTATATGGTCCTTGACCAATTTTTTAAATCTTGTAGATGCTCTAGAGGCTATATTTATATTCAGATTGACTTAATGCACAGATTTTAACTACATAAGACCAAGAATCCTGTTGATTTTTAATGATTTCTGATAACCACTGATGAATTTTTATACGCCCACATTTTCATGTGGACGTATATTGTCGTCGCCCTTGTCCGTCCGGACGTCCGTATTTCTGGACGTCCGTCCGTCCACAATTGTTTGTGGACTCTCTACAGGTCGCAATTCTTATCTGATTTTGACGAAACTTGAAATATAGGTTTATCCCCAAAAGATCTCGGCTGCTTTCGATATTGGCATGTATCGGATCGAAACTTCATGGATTATGGCCCCTGTTTGTACGAAAAATCACGTTTTTAGCTTGTTGACCCTATAGAGGTCACAATTTTTATCCGGTTTTGTTGAAACTTGAAATGTAAGTTGATTACCCAATGATCTCGGTTCCTTTCGATATTCACGCATATCGGACCCTAACTTCCGGAATTATGGCCCCTGATTGTACGAAACATCTTGTTTTTAGCTTGTGGACCCTATAGAGGTCATAATTTTTATCCGATTTAAAAAAACGTATTATTATAGAACCGTTACACCCTAAGGACGGCTGAGTTTGAATTTCGTGGAAATCGGCCCAAAACTGACAGACAAAATGGCCACCCTTTGTTCTCAAATAGCGTAAAAATATGGTATATCGAGGTTGTGGACCCTATAGAGGTCACAATTTTTATCCGATTTTGTTAAAACTTGAAATGTAAGTTTATAACCCAAAGATCTCAGTTCCTTATGATATTCGTGCATATCCGTTGGTAACTGCCTGAATTATGGCCCCTCATTGTACGAAAACATCACGTTTTTATCTTGTGGACCCTATAGAGGTCATAATTTTTATCCGATTAAAAAAAACGTTTTATTATATCACCGTTACACCCTAAGGACGGTCGAGTTCGAATTTCGTGGAAATCGGCCCAAAACTGACAGACAAAATGGCCGCCCTTCATTCTCAAATAGTGTAAAAATATGGTATATCGAGGTTGTGGACCCTATAGAGGTCACAATTTTTATCCGATTTTGTTAAAACTTGAAATGTAAGTTTATAACCCAAAGATCTCGGTTCCGTACGATATTCGCGCATATCGGACTGTAACTTCCTGAATTATTTTTTATTTAACCTTAACCAGAAGCATGTTTTTACCACAACTTTACCTTTAATGAGTTTTAGATATGTCTGTGTGATATTATGATTATATTAGCAAGGCTTCATGTACTGGAACAAAGTCTTACAACATCAGTGTTGATGAAATCTCCTAAGTGTAAAGACTTGAAGAAAAGAATTATTTTTTGTATCTAATATTTTATTTTTTATACTCTTTGTATCTTTACGTTTTTAAATAGACATTTTCAAAAATACAACTGCTTTAGTAGAAAAAAGATGATTGCTTTCAAGGATTTCTCAAAATGTGTTTGGAAAGAAAATTAATAATTCTTTTATGTCTGCTTATGTCCTTGTAGAAACATCATGCCGAAGGGAGCAAGAGACATCAGTCCATTTTCTGTTCGAGTAATTTCAAACCAAACAAGTGAAACAACTGGTTTAAAGTGAGTTTAATAGAATTACAACAAATTGACTCATGCTTTATGGGGTTGAGTATTATGAAATAGATCTTAATGTCAGTCTATAAAGAAAATTGATATGTTTTTTTAATTGGTAGTGCATATGTAATCCCTCCAGATCACTAACTAGATTTTATTATGTTTATGTTATTTAGTAATCAGTGCACTAATCCATTAATCCATTCAGTTTATTTCGTAGTTATTTTATTATTTGCTACTTGAAATACTATGTGGGTGTGGGTGTGGAATGTGTGATTTGTCTTGTCCAAATAATTCTCTTTTGGGTTTCTAATTAGTTGTTAACATTACACCATTCCAGAACTTTAATTTTTTTTTAAAGGAGCTAAATCGCTTATATTTGGGACCAACACATATAATAATGTAATATGAATGTATACGAACTGATTTACATTCAACCGTTTCCATTTTACTCTAATTTCAAATCAGTTATGTGCGGCGAAATACGCCAGAAGTCTCAATCGAATGGCAATCTCTAGCGTCTGGTTATTCCAGTCCACACCGATAGTATTTATTGCGCATGCTCTCCAGATAAGAACATGTCGTCACCGTTTGACATGACTGGTGGAATATGTCTAACCTCGTTCTTCGAGTCCCGTGTTACAAATTGCGCTAAAACACACTATGGTACACAATTCGTGTACCAATGGTAAAATGTTTATTTTTTCTTAATATTAGATATCAGAAGCCCATCTTTACCCGGTAAGATCACAGCATCAATGTTCATTTAAATTGACAAATTATTTGTGTTTTCGATTTCGAAGAATTTAGATGATATTATTTAAGATGAAGAAGTGTATCAATTGTGAAATATTTCTGATGAGTTATAACCCCTGGATTTGACATCTGATCCTTTGTTTAACTTTATTTGTTTTGTTGCCTGAAACTGATCTTTGTTTTATAACAGTGCTGATTCTAGATCCAATAATAAGAACCCTAATGTGAGTGGTAAAGATTCTACAACATCAGTAGGATCAGAAGGTAGTACTAGTAGTAGTGAGGACTCAGATGTAGAAGGAGAAGTATGTTTATCTGAAACATCTAATTCTGATGACAGTGATATCGATTTAAGCTACACATCTTTTTCAGTATGTTATCAAGTTATTATTCATAACATTTATAATTAAAGTCTTGATCCATCATTTAGTGTTATATGAACAGGCCCCGTAACTGGGGGCGGGGGCAAAACATTTTGCCCACCTGTGACAAAATTGTTGACAATAAAAACAATAGATATACATTGTCCGTCAATTTTACAACAACCCTGAGAACACTTGCCGCCCCTCTCGTTGCTCTGAGCTAGTTACGGCCCTGTATACGAATCCCTTGCATACTACAATATTGTGAAAGATGATTCTCTAATAGGAATATCAGTCCAATGATGATCCAGTTTATACAAAGATATATGGAATTGACATTTCATCGATCTATGCTGCTAGCTATGTAATAATAAGCCCGTCACCATTTTGTTGTATATGAAAATTTATTGGTATTTTGATTTTGTTTTATCAATTAAATGTTAAATAATCAATCTGAGTACATATTAGTGTGGATTAAGCTGTGGAAATTTGGTATTTTAATTGATGTAAAATAACAGATTTTGTGGCTAAAACATGAATATAATAATTATGGCCCATTGGTGTGTTTGACAGGGGCAGGATGGGGAGCAACCACAATGTAGTATGCATTCATCCAAATGTTTCCTTAAAATGTCTTTAGTGGAATGGGTATAAAAGAACAAATATTTGCATGATTTTTGGCTCATGGATTTACATTAAGTTAGCTAAATTGTTATTCTGTTACCACAAACAGGAACTCAAAAAGGAACAACCACAACCAACTTGTTTTTAACTCTGTATAAATGGCAAATATCAATGCATATTTTTTTTTCTTTAATTTTCATTGCTAATAGGATCTTTTTCCATCAATGAAGCAAGTATATAGAACTGATATTACTGAACCAACCAAACGTAACCAGAAGTTATATGAAAGGTCGGTTAAATAATTTGAGATAAAAATCTCAGTAAATCTTGTCCCTAAAAATATTCACCAATAAAGATATATTCCTGCAAGCATAATTAGATGATATGTTTGACTCTCTAAAGTGATTTATATAAGGAAATAGGATGCTGCTAATGGCCAGGATAAACCACTGTTGGTTCTATTTCCTGCTAACCACATCCATCCATTTGTTGTATAAATTGACTACAGAATGGTGGTTACATTAGAAAGTGCACATGGGCTACCTGTGAAGTATATGGAAAGATATGATGTTTTGGTTAACTTTAAATAGATTTTTACACATGATGGATGGTTGGTAGGATTAGGACCATGGTGGAAATATGTATTATGTATTATGTAAGAGCTAAATCTGTCTATTGTAGGTCTTTTGTCTGACTTCTAATGTTATATAAATTATTATTACACATATATTTACATGATATGACAAGCCCAGAATTAACTCTCTAGACCATCGGATAGCCGAGATAATGAATGGATTAAACCATACACACCATATAATTGGTTAATGTTAAAATAGATTTCACTCAATAAAAGGACTGACATTCATGGTACTTTACAATCAGCTATTTCTTGTCAAAATTTCATACACTCATAATATTTCTAAGAATAAAGAAATTTGACGTAAATCTATTTTTGAACTATACTCTTCCAAAAAAAGTAGGGGATATTGAAATTCAAATACCTATGCAGGTTGTGATATGATAAATAGTCATGAACACTTGACATGCTTTGAGAGTATGTTCACAGTTGAAGAACTTATAGCCCCAACAGAACTACTGAGCTGCATGTGCGACACACAATAGCGCCATACATGTGGGAGGGGTTCATTGTCAAATTTGACACTTCAAGGAAGGGTTGATGAAAACTACCGCGTGCTGGTTTGCTTTCCTATCGCTTCTTGCATAAGATTTACTGTTTAGCGTATCTTTGTTTTAGTGTGTTACGTTTAATTTGATTGGGAGACGTGTACGTCAACGTCAACCGACAACACTGCATGGATTGGACGTGGCACTGCAAGAGGAGTGTGCCAGATTGCCCCAAATCGTGATTGGACGGTTGATTAGGAGCATGCCACGACGAATTGATTTATAAATTATGTCTGAGGATTGGTGGAGCTATCACTCATTATTAAGACAAAAATCAAAAACGTCCATTTTCACTTTTGACAGTGTATCTCTTTGAGAGTGAAATGGGACCGTCAGATAAGCCGCCCATATGAACTGTTTATGTTCATGTGTAGGCAATTGGCCTGTTATGAACATACACTGGTTACCTCTAATAAAAACAGCAGTGCATTTCCGCAGTTTTATATTGTTTCTGAATATCCCCTACTTTTTTTGAAGAATATATTATATCTTCTTTTGATAAAATGTAGCTTTGTCTTTTTGATCCAATTCAAATATTTGAAATTATAAAGGTACGTTGAATTAGGAAGTGTAAATGACCAATTAGAAGAGACAAGAGAACAGTCCCCATGTTCTCAACTTATACCATCTATTGAATTGTAAGTTGTATTATTTTCATTCATTTTAAGTTTAACACAGCTGGGGTGAGGTGTCAGTAATTTAAAAGTGGAAGTATAAACAGGTTTTCATTTTGTTCTAATTGGATGTATATTTATAAATTGTAAATTTGTCTGGCTAATCAGTTTAGTGTTTAGTACAGTCTTATTACTTGGAGAATCTGCGTCTTTTGTTACAGATTTCCAATTAGTGCTTACAAACTTGACAGTTCATTCCATGTTGAAATTCCACCAATTAGTCGACATTCTAAAGATATTTACCATTCATATATAGAGAGAGGAAAATATGGTGCTGGTCCACCAACAGACAAAGACTATGCTATGTATCAGAAATATGTTGGGGCTAAATACTCCTGATGTAAGAGGCACTATATAACTTATCTTGTACATTAAAGAAATATACTATTATTATTAAATTTATTATATTAAATCCCCCACCAGCAAAAAAATAAATATAAAATCCAACCCAACAAAGTATATACTCAACCAGATGAGGTTAGATACACCATTATAGTCTGTCTTTTATGGTAGCCTATATTGGTTCAACAGAGCTCACTTTCTTTGGTAGCATGTTTTTTGTTATATTGTTTCAACCTAGAGGACATATAAATGTTTGATGGATTGGTGGTGCAGGCTGCTGACAGTCTAACACATGCTAAGATGATTTTAACTGTCACTGCTTGAGGTTGTTTTCAAGAATGATTGTCTTTTCATCCCAATTTAACCAGAAATTCAGCAGTGATCTACATTCTAAAATAACCTTCCCTGGTTTTTTGCAAAATGGTCAAAAAATTTCTGCTAGCAACATGTAATAAGGTTGGCCTACCATGCTCATTTGATAGAGAGAGAGAGAGAAATGGGTCATCTTGGGACTAACACATCGTTCAATTTTATTTCAATAATTCGCTTGCTCGTAGGGGTTTTTATAAGTGGGAGGAAACCAGAGGACCCGGAGAAAACCCACGATGTTGGACAGGCGACCCTACTCCTTGCCACGTACAAACAGGGAATCGAAACCCCGCCAGTTGACTCAATGACAGACCGTATGATACAGCGCGCGCGTGCTAACCATTCAGCCACCCAATCCCCCTGCTCATCTGATAGTTCATAAAAATTTTAAAATTTCAGATGCCCACATTGATCACTGGCATTAACCATTGCCCAATTTAGATAGAAATCATGGGTGATTGTTTTCATTGGTCCACTAAGTTGAAATCTGAAGACTAATTATTGAGTCCTACATAATGGATATGAGCCAAGTTCTAAACGCATTGTATTAACAGACTGAAGCCTATACATTGAAGCAGACTTATTAAGACTTTGTGCATATATAGGTGGTATTGTAGTATTAGCGACAATATGGTAGTATTGTATTTTAAGTACAAATAAGAGAATCATATGCCTGGTTTCACTCAATGTTAAAATCTATGTTAAGAATATTATATCACTGTATTAACATTATCATAAAATTTTTGTAAATTTAAACAAATAAGTCTAAAACAATGCTGTTAACTAGCCCACATGCTGTTTTTGAGTGGCATTTATATATCAAATAATCTGAGATCTCATGCATGCAAATCCACATACCAAAGTTGCATCAAAATGGGATGAAAAATGTAGACTCTAATGTTGTACACAAGGAATTGTAGAATGTTGGACAGAGGTGACAACAATATAATTATGTCCACATTAAATATGAGGCCATAAAAATGTCTGTTAGTCGTTAGTGTATATTTGATGTAGGATTGTTGTCAATTCCATCAACGTCTTGTCCATCCGCCATGTTTGTATACACCAGCGTGCCTCCTCCAAAAACAAGCAGATGTCAGATAAGAAGTAGCTCCAGAAGGCCCTTACTATAGCTTTAAACATACATTATGCAAGAGCTAAATCTGTCTATTGCAGGTCTTTCTTTAGGCCTGAAAAATTATTAATTAGACATTAATTAACTTATCCAGACTATAATCAACTCTAGATGGCATCGCTAGCCTGCGATCTTAAGTGGATTGTGAGCCGATTTACTGCATAACTTTCCTTCTCGATTAAACGATTAAATAGATAATCGAGACTATGCTATTGCCTTGTACTAATCCCTTTGTAAATTATTGGCAATAAAATATGTTTAAACCATCATGTAACTGATCGGCCAAAACATTAAGCTAACTCTAATGAACAGCTACGCATGTAGCTTCATGGATTAGGCCTATGGACCCTGATTGTACGAAAAATCATGTTTTTAGCTTGTGGACACCCTAGTACAGGTGACAGTTTTTGATGAAACTTAAAATTATGTTAAAAACCTAAAAGATCTTGTTTCCTGTCGATATTTGTGCGTATTGGACCACAATTTCCTGGATTATGGCTCCTGATTGGTTCGGCTAAATCTATTTGTTAAGGCCAGCTCAATTTTCGTCAAGGTCGCTGGGATGTAAATAAGGTTAGGGCACGTGATTGTTGGCAGATTGTAGATTAGGGTTAGGGTAAGCATTAGGGCTAGTTCCAGGTTTAGGATTGGGATTAGCGCTAGCTCTGTTTACATCTCGTCACCTTTGACCAAATTTGAAGTTGGCCTTATCAAATAGATCTAACCATGACTTGTGGAATATGTCGAGTCTCTTATTTGTTACAAATGACACTGAAACGCATTATGGTACACGATTCGTGTACCAATGGTAAAATGTAGTAGTTATGGGGCCTGTTCAGGAACTTTTTTCTGCGCACGCATGCGCGTGCATGTGCGTGAATGCGCATGCACTTGACCTTCCACGTGCGTGACCTTGTACTGGATGACCCCTTGCAGGTGCGTGACCCCTTGCACGTGTGTGACCTTGCACTGGATGACCCCCTGCACGTGTGTGACCCCGTGACCTAGTTCGAGAAAAGGGGCGCGGGAAGAGCGAGAGAGAGAGAGAGCAGAAGAAAGAAGAAGAAGAGAGCAGAAGAAGGGGAAACAACTCTTTTTACATTGCATAAGTTGGCCCTGAAAAGGGCCTTTCGTCTCTCGTCTAACAACAACACTTCCGCTGCTCCCACCGATTGGGTTTTTTCGAGCATTTGTGCAAGTGTTTGCTCCGTCTATGGCATGTGTTCCTAATTTCTGTCCCACACCACAAACAGACAAGGTAATCGGCATCCGGCCGATTACCCCTAAACATAGGGTAATACTCCCACAAGTTGTGCAAAATCGATGATCTTTTCGATCCATTTTGCTTGTGACATCTCTGGCTTTGACACTCCTATACTATTCAAAAAAAGTAGGGGATATTTGATTTTTAAGTGTTATTAAAGTCACCTAATGAAACTGACGAAGAAACAAATGACAAAATGAAATGAAGTTCACATTCATCGATTTATTCCAAATGATCGTTAGACTAAGTAAGGCACAGACTGACCATTATAAGGGTAAAATGATACCCGGGGTCAAACAGCAAAGTTACCACAGCATCACAACCAAGTCAGTAACGGGTAAATCCTCCTCTGTTTGCCAAACAAGCATTGATCCAACGTGGCATACTCCTAATGAGACGTCTTAAGGTCATTTTGGTCCAGATTGTCCCATTCCTGTTGCAACGCAGCAGCAAGTTTTTGGACATTGGCAGGTCGTTGTTGACGTTGACGTAACCTCTGTCCAAGCATGTCCCAGACATGCTCGATGGGGGAGAGGTCGGGACTCAGTGCTGGCCAAGGTAATGTGGTGATGTTCTGTTGTTGGAGGTAACCTGTAACGATCCTGGCCCTGTGACATCTTGCGTTGTCATCCTGGAAGATGAAACGGCGGCCATGACGTCGTGCGAACGGCACAACATGGACTGCCAAGATGTTGTCCCGGTAGTACTGGCCTGTAACACGCCCTGCAACAACATGTAAAGCCGTTCTTCCAGCAACAGTGATGCCTCCCCACACCATAACAGAACCACCCCCAAATCGATCATGTCTGATGACGTTAACGTCTTGGAAGCGCTCGTTTCGACGACGCCACACCCTCCTACGTCTGTCCAAAAAATCAACAGTGAACCTTGACTCATCTGAAAACATCACATTGCTCCAGCGTCGATTATCCCAGTGTTGACGATCCCTACACCAACGACGTCTTGCCCGAATGTGATGATCTCTCAAACAAGGGATCACGCGAGGACGTCGGGCGCGAAGGTGACCCCTATGCAGTCGATTCCGAATCGTCTGGCCACTCACTCTCACACCAGTGTCTGTTTGAAGACGAGCGCTGATCTGATTTGCTATGATGACACGATTTCTCAAGGCCAAGGTACGGATAAATCGATCCTGGGCTTGAGTTGTCGCCCTTGGTCGACCTGAGCGTGGTCTGTCCTGTACAGATTGTGTATCACGGTATCTGGACCATAGCCTGCTTATGACAGACTGAGAAACATTCATCGTCCGCGCCACAACCGCCTGTGTTGTGCCGATCTGTAGCATGCCAAGGGCACGTAACCTTTCATTTTGGGTAAGCCGACGCATATCAAAATTTGTTTTCTGGTCACTAAAACAATTAAACTGATGTTTCCACCCTGGAATTCAATGCCACAATGACTGTAACATTCAAAGTCAGAGTCGTGCAAATCTTGGGTTGGACCCCATGATGATCCCAAGCATCACCTGCATTCCATGCGGTAGCTATTGGTGCGTTTGGGCGTCACATGTAACTGGAAATGTTTCTTCTGTTAGGTTCTATAGTGACTTTTTTCGTAGTCATTTGCATATTTTAGTATTATGCCCCCAAAATCAAATATCCCCTACTTTTTTTGAATAGTATATTTATGGCTCGGGACGGGACGAGTCTAATGTGTTGGGGCGATACCATTTTTCACCAATCAGAATAGCATGACGTCACAAGAAAAACAGACACGTGATATGTTGTCGACATTTTATTGAACAAAACTTACAAAGTTATCATGACAAAAGAAACTTACAAAAAACATATTTACAGAGCAAAAAAGCATCGACATCGTTGACCCTTCTTCTGTTCCTCTTGCAAGTTGGGAAAATGATCCCTAGCCCATTGTTCGACGAGTATATCGTTTAAACGATACACGCGACCGAAAACGGAAAGGGGATATGGGGAAGGAACGTGAAATCGATGACACAGAAAATACAAGCAATAATGTCCGCACACGACACTGTCGAGTCCTTGAATCCATCTGGGTTGGTAGTCGAGTTGTTGATCTTGAACGAAACGTCGAAAGGCGTCTCCATAGATATCAGGGGGGCAACCATAGGAATCAAAGAAGGTGACGTGATTTGGCCCTTCACACACAAACACGGTCCAATGTTTGCCCGGTTGGTCTTCGTCGTCCGTGTTGATGACGTAGGCTTTGGGGTACGAGGTCGGGTACAGTATATCCAGGTGATTACGAGCCCATACACCTCCGAAAATGGGAGCGGGGAGATGTTTTTTTAAAGCTCGTGTCAGTTGTCGGTTGGAGAGAGCCTCACCAATCGGTGATGACATTTCGTAAGTGGTCGATTTCCAAGACATTGTCGTATTCGGCAAACAGAACAAGACTGAGGTGATTTGTCGGGGCCGTACCGAACTTGAGTTCCAAATTCAGTTCACCTGTCTCTTTCAGATGAAAGTAGTTGCCGTCGGCTCCGTGGTCGTTGGTCAAACCAAAACAATACAGGTTGTACCCATTAATATAGTCGTGGAAAGGGAGGTCCAGGTCTTCCCTGGTGTTTAAGACGGCCACCCTTTTCATCAAATCCAGGTAGGGTGCAATGGTTTGTCCAACATTTTCTCAAAATAGTCGCTGGGTTCCGTGATGTATTCGGTCTTGGGAAAGTTGTCTCTCTGTCCGAATTATCCCCACGCTGTGTTCAATTGAAGCTTACTAAACGCCCGCATACCTTTGTTGGGTTTTATGGACGCGGGATCCAGGCGAATACCTTCGGTGTCGTACACGTCGTTCACGAAGCGGGTCTTATCTTCTTCGGTGTGACAGGTGTCGGGATAACCGCTACTTTCCATCTTCTTCTTCAGGTAGTGGTTGATGTAACCGGTAAATAAACCTCCCGTTTTGGCCTCGGGATCGTAGGTGCTGAATTGTTTCCAGTGCCAGACTTCGTACACTTTCAATACGCGGTATCCCAGAGCCACCGCTTTCTTGAGTTCCAGGGTGACAAACGTACCGACCCAGGCTCGCTGTTCATCAGTGTGATCACAAGGTTGGTATTCGGCAATCTCTCCTTGTTGCATGTGTTCGTCGACGCAGCTTCGACACAGGGCAAACACCAATTTCTGTTTGCGTCGAAAAGGGAGCACCGGGTGGTACAGGCCACGAGGCGGCAAAACCGAACACTGGATCAACCCTTCGTACTGCTGCCACTGGTCTTGGTCGGGCTGTGTGACGATCGTGGGTTCCTTGATGGGAAATGTACCGTACTTGCAAATGTAGGGGTAGAGAGACACCACGTCGATGTAGCGCATGTCTTCGGCCGACTCGTTGACCAACAGTTGAATGGCATTCGTTCTTCCACCGAAGAAAGCGTTGCGGGGCATAAGAGGTTCGGGGGCCGGCCATTGCTGATCTTCCAATCCGCTCAGAAATTCGTCCATCTCGGGATCATGGCGTCGTTCTTCCTCCATCTCACACTCCCACATGGCACGGATGGTCTGCATACCGTACTGCTCCTGGAGTCGACGGTGACGTTCTTGGGTCTTCTGGTACAAGTCTCTCATACTGCGAGAGGGATCGTAGGGATGTTTATGTTGAACGTCTTGGACGGGGCCCGGAAAACATTTGGGACAACCGTGAAAGGCACAGCCGTGAAATTCGTACACTGTACCGGTGGTCGTTTCCATACCATCCAAACTGTAAGGGCCGACTCGGCATTCACTACCATTGCGGGCGTGTCGAATGTTTGGTAGAGGGGTCTGGTTTCGGAAAGCGGCATGGTCTGCCGATGTTGTTCCCATTCCAACCATCGAAGTGCTTTGTTGGACTGTTGTCGAGGCTGGAAGCGATGTCAGTCTTTACCCGGTTTCGGCTCTTGCATCAAGGCTCGAGGAATGACGACGAGAGTGTCTTTCTTCAGGTAGTGTGTACATAGTACGCGACTGCAGGCGGAGGCCAGGGTCAGACTCTTCTCAAAGGGGTCGATGCCCGTGTCCATGAGGAATATCTCGCGAAATACACCACAACATCGGCGCAAGACATCCACATCGCAGCGGCAGTAGGCCAAAATTTCCTAGCGAAAATCAAACATGTCGTGACTGTGCTGTTCGTACCACTCGTGAAACTTCTCTCGTTCCGATACACTCATACCATCTGGATCGTAATCGGTGTCGGGAGGTTAGGCGCCCACGTAATCTTTATTCTCCGGTCTGTTGAAGTGGTGAGGGAAATAACCTTTCTTGAGTTCTTGCAGGCCGAAGGTTTTGGGCATGTCCCGTAAAGGCATGGGTAGAAAGTTGAGGGAATCGATTAATTTTACCGTGCCGACAGTGATCGTCATCGCTTTACCCCCGTTCATAATCACTTCGGCCTTGATGACGTCCCACTCCTTCTGGCACTTCTCGCATTTCTTCCACCGATGACATACACTGCAGTTGGCTCTTGAACGGGTAGCGAGGTGGTTGTCGAAACACTGTCGGCTCATAAACACACGGTGACATCGGTAACACGTCTTTGTATTGGGATCGGGTGGACAGGGTGGACCTACTTTCTTGCATCCTTGACACATGACGTGACACGAATGTTTCTCGGCACCATTGTATCCCACCTGACAGGTCTCACAAAAATACGACCTTTCCACAAAGGCCGGCATGGAGGTAATGACGTCATAATGTCTGCTGTGTAAATACACGTTCAGATGTTTTGGTGTTCCGGTGACGTATTTTGTTCCGCGATAGATCGCCTTACCAAAGATGACTTGAGAGAAAACGTTGAGTTGGTATCCTTGTTGGCCCAAATACTTGGCATACAGTTCCCACGTTTCCATCCCCGTACAGGCTTCCCTGGTTCCACCGACGGCATCGATGAGGGCCTCCGTTTTCCGCGTCTGCCAGGTTCTGGGTCCTGTCCTGTCTAATCTCTTCCTCTCTCTTTCCCATTCAGGCGTGTCCTGTTTGTTGGCATAATGACGAGCGACGACAATGGCTCGCTGAAAACATAATTCGTCGGAATTCTTGATGGTGACGAGGCATTTCTTTTTCTTCAAATACTCGTCGAAATTAGCACTGTGTCTCTTCTTCACGTTTGTTCCGCTACCCCTGCCGCCCGGAAGAGACACGTGACAGATATTCATGGACATGCGCTGATCCAGTCGAAATTCTTCATTACTCTGTAATACGGCAGCCACTTTCTGTAAAAGGTCTTCGGCTTTTAACAAACGATGTTCACGGAACGGTAACCAAATAGGTGATTTGAGTCCTGGGTGACTGATGGCGATTCTAACGTAGTCACTTTCTCTGGCGTCCAAGGTTTGACGAATTTCCTCTATGATGGCTTCAAAGGTGTCGTGTAATTGCTGTGGTACATCTACGGCCGGAACGTGGGACCAATCCTCCAGAAAGTCTATGTCCACACATAGCGATTCGGTTCTAAACAATCTACTGTATCTTCTGTCTACGGGTCGTAAAGAAAAACTCATCTTGCTCGGTTCGGTGATAGCGTGAAAGTGTCCAAACCTGCCGCGTCTCTCCCTTTCATCCACATTATGCCGTGACGTCATCAAACGTTCGATACACCCCACGTGATATAACGTTGCACATGCGTTGTATAACGTTGCATCACGTCTATATTTAGCCTTCAACGTACACCCTACGGTGTATAACGTTACATCACGTCTATTTTTAGCCTCCAACGTTCAATCTACGGTGTATAACGTTATGCTGAGCACCGTGACGTCACTCTATGCATGGACTCGTATGTGACGTCATACCCCTCAAAGGGATTCGTCCTATGACGTCACTCCACGAATGGACTCGTCTGTCAAATAGATTCATCCTTACGGTAATAAAACGACACAACATTCATCTCTCAGTATCAGAATGGGTGACGGCGCTCCCATCGTACGCCTCGAGGAAAACCTCAGCGTAGATACCCTCGTGTATCTCAGGGGTAATACTCTGGCCGTGATTACCCCTGACGATATCTTTGTCTTACCTGACGAGGTATTAAAAACACCTCCCAGGAAAAGACCTCCTCCCGAATTAGTGGAGACCATCAGACGCAACCGACATAAAGTGCGTCGCACCCTCACATTCTAGTGAAAACAACGGCCCTTTTCAGGGCCAACTTATGCAATGTAAAAAGAGTTGTTTTCCCTTCCTCTCCCCTTCTTCTGCTCTCTTCTTCTTCTTCTTCTTCTCTCTCTCTCTCTCTCTCTCTCTCTCTTCCCGCGCGCGCGCCCCTTTCTCGAACTAGGTCACGGGGTCACACACGTGCAGGGGGGTCATCCAGTGCAAGGTCACACACGTGCAAGGGGTCACGCACCTGCAAGGGGTCATCCAGTGCAAGGTCACGCAGTGCAAGGTCAAGGTCACGTGCATGCGCATTCACGCACATGCAAGCGCATGCGCAGAAAAAAGTTCCTGAACAGGCCCCATAACTACTAATGTTTATTTTAAATATTGGATATCAGAAGCCCATCTTTTCCCGGTAAGATCACATCAATTGACAAATAATTCGTATTTTCAATATCGAATACTTTGGGTGATATTGAGTTAGAGACTTAGCTACTTTAAAAATGTGTGACATTCTTATTTCCGTTTCATATATTCGCCCAATATTATCTGTAGCGTAGTTTTAATTTCTCATTGCGATTAAGGGTCGCCTGTCCGACCTCGATGGATTTTGGCCGGGTCTTCCGGCTTCCTTCCACAACTATAGAGACCCACATCCACAAGCGAATTATTGAAATAAAATTGAACCCTATGTTAGTCCCGAGATGAGCTAGCGAGTAAGACCCAACCCTAGCTCGTTAGCCGAGAAAGTTCTTCCGGATTTTCTGGAGTGTTTCCCCTTGTCAGTGACGAAGGATTTGTTAAGGATAGCTGTCTAGTCCTTTGGATGGGAAATGATGATGATAATTACCTAAAAAAATGTCACCGATTTTAAATGTTCTAAATTTTAATCCATTAGCCAATTTAAAGAAATTACCATTCCCAAAAAGATGATGAAACAAATAATGATCGATGCCCCAAAAATATCGAACGAGGGCGTCTGTTTACACTATCAAGCTACAATTAACAAATGACAATTAAAAGGGGATCCAGGGTCTGTATTCTCAATAAGAACACAAACAATCTACTAGAATTTTAAGTTTATGATATAAAACGGATGGCAAATAACTATACTGATTGCTCTAGGAGATGGCGAATATAACAGCGTGCAAATAAGTTCTTCCTCTACATTTTTTTTTAAAAAGAAAGACAAAAAAATAAAAAAATAAAAAAAAAATAAACCGCGCCAAAATGAAAATAAATGTTGACAGTAAATGTTAAAATAAGCTCTCGGCCGGTGTTTTAATGCTGGTCACGTTTGCAAGACTGTTAATAAGTTATCGATGACTTAGTGAGATGCCTAAATCATCGTAAATCATCTTATTAAAAACTTCTTTAAAGGAGCTAAATCACTAATATTTGGCCTAGAAATGGACACAAATGAATGTATATAAACTGATTTACATTCAATCGTTTCCGTTTTTACTCTTAATTTCAGATCAGTTATGTTCGGCAAAATACGTCAGAAGTCTCAATTGAATGGCAACCTCTAGCGTCTGGTTATTCCAGTCTACACCGATAGTATTTATTGCGCATGCTCTCCAGATAAGAAAATGCGGTCACCGTTTGACATGACTTGTGGAATATGTCTAGCCTCGTTTTTCGAGTCCCTTGTTACACATGGCGCTGAAACGCATTATGGTACACGATTCGTGAACCAATGGTAAAATGTTTATTTCAGGGACCGTACAATATAAATACATTTATATTTTCATAAAATTTCGCCATGTCTCTTAAAATCATCATAAAATGGAAAAATATCATAAATAATATAAAATATCACCATTTCTCATAAAATGAAACGAAAATGTTTTCAGGGTATAAAATTAACCGTAAATCGCTACTCCCAATAATAAATTTCTATACTAATCCTGTTTTGAATAAGAAAATCATCCAGGCATTTTATGACTCTCAGCTTGCTGTTCTCTTTCATTTGCTATCTGACTGTGTTCAGTTAATGTCGTGATGGTACATATATATGAAATGAAATTTGGGTTTAACGTCCTACTGTTCTGCTCCGACTGGGATAATGAAAACGCCTGACGGGCATACTCCATACAGTGTGCTATGAGGGAAATTTTGCCCTGATAGCAGCGCGAAGACCTACTCTTATATCGAAATCCAACTTTTACGTGCACGCCAATGTGTACACGGGATTTGATTTCGGTTTTTCGTACCATCCGAACGACTAGACAGCTGTCCTTGTCAAGCCTTGCGTCCTGCACCACTGACCAGGGGAAACACGCCGGAAAACCCTGATGAACTTTTGCCGCCAACACCGGGAGCGAACCCGCCACCTCAAGGCTAGCGAGCCATCATCTTACCCTCTTAACCACTGTGGTTATGTGATAGGAGAAGATGACTGAGACCATTAATAATACCAGTGCTACTTGTGGGACGTTCTTATCCGCATAACACTGGCTGAACACTACTTCATGGACTGGAGATAAGTTATTTACTGTCAGGGCAGTTATATAAATAAAAGACATAATATTTGATAATGATAAAAACATAAAAAGTCACGAAATGTGATAAATATAATATAAAAATATCATAAAATTTGATAAAAACATAACAAATATCATAAAATTCCACGAGAAACATTCATAAAAATATAAATTTATGACAAAAATCTGTGTTCGGTCCCTGTTTTTTTTTTTGATATCAAAAGTCGTGTTTTCGATGTCGAAGACCTTGGATGCTATTGAGTTAGACACTTAGCTACTTTAAATGATGTAGTATACCTGTACTCTTCCTTGTCCATAATATGTGAAGAAATATCCTTATAACACGATATCAAAAAATTCTTATTCGAAATATCGTCGATTATGATTAGCAACCAGGAACATGTTCATCGACGTAACTTCCTTGATGCTCACAATGATTGCAAAATTTGTTTTAAAAACAAATGGACAACTTCCTCTTGTGACATTTCGCAATCTTTATATTCGGTGATCATTGGAAAATTAATAAAAAGGCTTACTGGTTAGCAGCAAAGCGACTTTAGTAGTAGCAGCTGATTAAAATTCTCCCAAGAGCGGCTCTTTTAAGAAATTTGACGTGATGATGTATGATCGACAAACCCCGCTATTCAGATTTTCTTCTAGAATATATATTAGAATAGAAATGTATAAAATAAGTTCAGATTTATTTATCTGTCAGTCTGTAAAGGAAACAATGAATCATTTTATAGTACGTTTAGTCATTGCCCCCGTCCAGCTGTGAACCTTAATAATATTCCTTTACTTGCCGAAAGTGACATTTTATATAGCGCCATTTCCACAAAGAGTGCTTAAAAGCGCTTTACAATATAAACAAACGAGGAAAACATACAAGGATGTAAGTAATACGTCGAAGTAAAAAAAATAAAAATATTACAAATAAAATATAAATTGACATATAAAAAGAGTGGTTGTTAAAAATATGACACAGGTAAAGAATGACAGATTTATTAATCAAAATATAAGCTCTTTTAAACGGATAAGTTTTAAGAATTATTTTAAAACTTAATAATTTAAACATGCATTATGCAAGAGCAAAATCTGCTTATTTCAAGTCTTTCTTTAGGCCTGAAATGTTATCTAAATTATCAGACATTAAATTAACTTATCCAGACCATAATAAACTCTCGATGTCAAGGCTAGCCTTGGATGTTGGCTGGATTAGATTCCTATATGCCGCTAACGGCCATTGATAATTAAATGAAAAAAGTGGACAATCGAGACCAGTGGCGGCGCCGGGGGGGGGGGGGGGGCAAGGGGGGACATTTGCCCCCCCCCCCCATTAATCTGGTCTGCCCTCTGTTTGCCCCCCCCCCCCAAATAATTTTAGAAAATAAAAAAAAGTATTTGTGATATGTTTCGGTAATCAATTCCTTCTACGGTGAATAAATCCCACATCCCCACTCAGTCATAAACTTGCATGTTGTAGAGCATTTCCGACAGTCTATTTTTCAAAATTTTCTTGGCGAATTCGTTAATTCGTTGAGGTTCGCAAGTCCGTTCGTTTGACATTTTGTTCTCTAGTCGGATATAAACTAGTGATCAGGCGACGAACGGTATCTGGGCAGATCTATTTATCTCGACAATCGGTGCCTGACAGAATACTGTAAGACAGCATTTCCGGCAGTCTATTTTTCAAAATTTTCTGGGGGAGGACTCCCTACTTTGACGCTCGTGAGTGGGCTTCGTCGTGATTCGCAAGTCCGTTCGTTTGACACTTTACCTCATCGATCAGTGCCTGAAATACTGCCAGGCTGCATTTCCGGCATCCTGTTTTTCAAAATTTTCTGGGGGAGGCCCCCTACACCTAGTTGAAGCTCGTGCCTTTGCCCCAGCTTTGCCCCTCCAATCACCGACGGCTGGCGCCGCCACTGATCGAGACTATGCTGTTTATATTAATGTTTAGTAATGATGACCGAGACTATGCAAAAATTACACCCGCTTCTTTCTCGGCTCATAGTGGATCAATTTGACTGAAATTTTCAGCAAATTACCTTTACACAATCTAGTTTTTAACCATTATAGCGAGAACTGTCATCTCTTTATCTTATCTCCCATAATGTATCTTTAATGCTGCTGCTTATAGTCTGTTGTTTTCGGGTCTTCCAACGTTGGCATACGAAAGTCTACAGTTAACTCAGCTTGAGAACAGACATGAAGCTAGTTGACCGACATTTTAATTTGCTATAAATAGATGATTTTAGTCGAAAACACTAAATATACTTCGAGAATTTTTATTTAGTCTTTGTGTGTATGTAAAACGGATTAGAACCGCATCACTAAATATAATTCTACTTTTTGAATATGGCGGCCATTCTGTGCCTAGATCTTTTCTCCAAAGGTAGTTCTGTAGATGCAGAATTCTTTTGTTATACAGTGGCACTGTAGGGGTTTGGTTCACCCTGAGATTGTGTGCGAATTCATGCAGAATAAGTGTATTTCAAAGAGCCGTTTGAAGTGGAATTTGCATTTACTTAAAAAAAAAAATGTTTTCGATGATGTTGTATTACGTTTATTAAGGTTATGGATTTGTAACAATCGAAGCTGTATGCAGTCACTAGAAGACTGGAGAAGAAATGAACTTTTTGCAGAATATTCCATAATGACTGATTTTTCAAGCACGTCACTTATTTGCGTGACCTGCCCATTGAAGTCGGGGAGAATAGACAGACGTTTTTGCTCATCAACGTCTTGCCAACGGAACGTAGTCTCGATTCCAACGTATAATTTTGAAGAGGTCTGTACGGTAAATCGCACTATATCTGATTAAAAGGTAATATCTCGCTGTCTGTGTTTTAGGTGTAGAACTGATCTCGGTTTTTGTATCTTTTATAATAACCCAATAATCAATTACATGTATTGTCAATTTTATCATTAAATACTACACCAAATATACAATAAATAGCATCATTAAATCTCTTGTAAAATACCCTAGTTAGTATGAAGTTATTATAAACTTGGAATTCGAAATAAGAGTAGACCGTCCGTAGCACCGGTGTCCTGGTAAAATTTCTCTCACAGCACACTGCATGGCGTCTTGATTCGCGTCTGCCCTTCTTCATTAACCCAAATTGTTTCAATGGTATTTAGTCGTTGGACTGGAATATACAGGTCACAGTTCTATGGCATACAATTACTGCTTATTACTGAGCGACGTTATTTAGTGCTGACCAATTACCCTTAATAACCTTGATCACTTTTATAATTACATTACTTTGGGTTCCATTCAAGGTAATTAGAAGGGTGTCTTTGGTTGGTCAGTATTAACCAAGTGTTGTTATTTACATGTATATATTGTCTTGTTATATGATCACACATGTTTATCAGCTGCTGAATACTGAACCTTTAAATTAGTAAAATAAACCGAACCTAAATACATGTATTAAAGGAGCTAAAACTCTAACTCACTATTTTTCCATAATATTCGAAATTTAATATTGCTCCATTTCAATCAACATTTTGATGTTACTATCTTGCCGTGAAAATATATTTTTCGTGTGCCATTTGTAATTAACAAAGAAAAAAACCATACAAAGACAATGTGAAAGTAATTAGTAATGTCTGATTCACAAACGACAAATAATAATAAAAAAAAATAAAAAAAATTGCGCAGAATGAAGCAAGCGTAAACAACTACTGTTCAATTTGGACTGTTCATGTATTTCACCGAACATAATTGATTAGAAACTACAATACAAATTCAAAAATTGCACCAATATGAGCCCCGTGACCCACCGTCTGTTTTAAGGTTCCAAAGAATAGCCATACACCTAATTCCAAGATAGCCTTGCAAAGCATGGAAATGCGCCCACACAGCAGCTATGTCTCGACGGCAGATTGTCAGAAAGGAAAACTGAGATGTTGAACAAATTTGATAAGGATCAAATATCTTCAAGATCTATATGTGTTCACAAGCTTGAAAAAATCTTTTAATAACAGTAGACTCGCAACTGGAATTAACTCCGCAAATAGTGTTCATCCTTTCATGACCTCAACGCTTCACGCCTAATTAAAAAAAGACCCGTTTTCGGCAAAGGGGGGGGGGGGTAACTTCAGAACGAGAAGTTCCAGAATGCTGATTATCGATAGGGTTGCCCTCTAAGCACCGCAATGGTTCCCACCAAATTTGAAAAAGATTAATTAAAAATTGTAGCCTCTATCGCGTTCACAAGGATTTCGAATAAGGGGGCATAACTCCTGAACTGAAAGTCCTGGAACTCTGAATTTCGATAGGGTTCGTCATCTCATGACCACAATGCCAAAAACTAAATTTGAAAAGAATCCATCAAAAACTGTAGCCCTTACTGCGTTCACGAACCAATTCTTGACGGACGGACGGATGGACAGGGTGACACAAATCGCTCCACCTGAATTAGAAACAAATAATTTACTTAAAGATACATTATGGGAGATTCGATAACGAGTTGGCAGTTATCACTATAATAATTATAAACTAGATAACGTAAAGGCAATTTGCTGAAAATTTCAATCAGATTGATCCACTATGAACCGAGAACTAAGCGAATGCAATTTCTGCCTAGCCTCGGTCATCATTACTAAAGTCAGTACGATAAACAGCATAGTCTCGATTATCCATTTAATCGTTTGATCGAGAAGGAAAGTTTTGCAGTAAATCGGCTCACAATCCACTTAAGATCACAGGCTAGCGATGCCATCTAGAGTCGATTATGATCTGGATAGGTTGTTTAATGTCTAATTAATAGTGGATCAATTTGAATGAAATTTTCAGCAAATTGCCTTTACATTATCTAGTTTTTAACTGTTATAGTGAGAACTGCCAACTCGTTATTGAATCTCCCATAATGTATCTTTAATGTAGACGTATTGTTGCCACTGTCGTGTAATGAAATGGGGTTTAACGCCCTACCTTTCTGCACCGACTGGGCTAGTGAAGATTAATTTTTTTCCTCCAAAATTTTCAGGGATTGTTTATTGGGCCAGAAAGAAGGCCAAGTCGAAATTCAGAAACTTTGATCAGATAAAAGTTTTTATAAAATTTGTAGATTTCTCTCAATTTTATAATATAGCCAGAATAGTTATCGAACATAAAAAGAAAATTACATCATGGAAGTGATATCTATATCTTCTGCTAATGATTTTCTTTTACATTTCTTATTCGTTCAATAATTTGATATATCATATAATGATGTTGGAAAGTATATATAAAAGGGTTGGATGACGTGTGATACCACCTATGGTTACAAGCGTGTCTAAACCCACGCTCACGAGTGGATTCCAATTCCGTAATGTGCAATATACATTATACAGTCTGGAGACCAGTATTACTATTAGTCTTGAACACACAAATAACAGTGATAAAACTGTCGTAGAATATACCGCATGGACAATTGTAATTAAAGATGTGCTATACTATCCTATAGAAAACCCCAGTACAAATAATACAGTCAATAGTCGTGGAAAATTACTCTCCCATCATGTTCTTCATAGGTTGTGCGACAAACTATTAATTTGTTTCCTAGCAATGGAGCTGCAAGGTAAGGCATATTATCAAATTATTATATTATTGCATAAAAATATTTCTACAAATGCAATCTATAGGATATCTGAATAATTTATATTCATAATAAATATACTTCTTATTATTTTGTTCAAGTAAGGATATTAAAGTTGTAATCCGATATATACTGTAAAGAACTGATTAGTAAAAGCTAATTGTATTTGTTAGTTTTTGATTGTATATGGATATAAGATTCGTATAATCCAGTATTCAATTAAGAATTTATTTTGTAAAGAAATTAACATGTTAAAAAATGTGTTTCCTTCTCGTCGAAAGTCTATTGTCATGCTTGCTTATATAGACTAACCAACAAAGGCTGGTATTTTGGCTCACTATCACAAGTATGCTACACGTAAGTTTAATTTGAGATACATGATTATTTGTGAAATGAAATTAAATGGAGTTTAACGTTCCACTATTCTGCACCGAATAGGCTAATGAAGACGGGCATATGAGGGACCTTTTGCCCGGACAGCGGCGCTACGGTCTGCACTAATATCGAATTATGTCAGGTATACTTTTACATACACGCCCATGTGTACACGGAACCTCTGGGTTTCGTCCCATCCGGACGACGAGACAGCTGTCCTATAAGGCCATCCGTCCCCAATGACATGGGGAAACCACACCGGGAGATTCTGAGGAAATTTCTCGGCCAACACCAGAAGAGACCGCAAGAATTAAAGGCTAGTTAGCCAGCGTTTTACTCATTAAGACTTATTTGGAATAATAATAATAATAATAATAATAATTAATTTATATAGCGCCGATAATTCAATTAATATAAAAAATTACAACAATCATAACACATTAATCCATAAAAAACGACATAAACATAGTATATTTCGTAGTAAACAGGGGCCCATTGGGATGTTGACAGTCCTAATCACTCTATGATTATTCCCCAGATATCGACTCGGGATACATAATTTTCCCCAAGAGCACAAATCAGGCCCAAACTTAAATATACATTATGTAAGCATGTAAAAGCTAAATCTGCCAATTGCATATATTCTTTTGGCCTCAAATGTTATTTAAAGTATTAAAGATACATTATTAGAGATTAGATAAAGAGCTGGCAGTTCTCACTATAATTGTTAAAAACTAGATAATGTAAAGGGGATATGCTGAAAATGTCAATCAAATTGATCCACTCTGAACCGAGATTTTAGAGATTGAATTTTCGGCCTAGCCTTGATGATCATTACTAAAGTCAGTACGATAAAAAACATAGTGTCGATTATCCATTTCATGATTAAATTATGAATGGAAGCCGAACAGCAAATTGGAACCTAATCCAATAAACATTTGCAGGCTAGCGATGACATCGAGAGTTGATTATGATGTGGATATGTGAATTTTTTAATGACTAATTAATAATTTAGATAACATTTCAGGCTTAAAAAAAGACCTGCAATAGGCAGATTTAGCTCTTGCATAATGTATGTTTAATTATTCAAATGACAAACTCAGAATTAACTCTCTAGTCCATTACCTTTCGGTGGGGGGGCGAACAGTTTGAGGAAATTTTCGGAAAGGTCATTCTAACAGACTGTTGTAATCATCATGCTATGTAGTTACCTAGGCGTCTAATAAGCATTTTAAAATAAGTATTCAAACCAAAAAAAATCGTGATTTTTTAAATTTATTTAAAACTATTTTAGATTAGTACAAAAAAATGGTTTATAAAGTAATGAGATACCGTGGGATTAATATGCGCATAGTCGCCTGAATTATACCTCCTCCTGCTTAGGGAAGCGTAGTTTTTTTAGGTTAATATAAGGAACTGTCTATACTTTAATGATTGTTAGCAATTTCCGAGCGGGGGGGGGGGGCGAGCATTTCACGCTGGGGGGCCATGCCCCCCCCCGCGCCCCCCTGTAGATACGAGCGAAAAATACTCGGCCGAAAATATCTAACATGCTACATACGAACGATTGATCGGGCGAATGTTTCGCCAAGCAGAATCGTCGTCGCCGTGAAGGGGCACATGAGCGCAGGGCCTATTTTAACGTGCCTACAGACACGGACGTGCCTCGAAATGAAAAATCCGTGCTTGGAGAATCTAAAATTCATGCTTTGAAAAGATGGTATAATGGTATGTTATGTATCCTTGTGAATCTGAAAAGATCGCATGAGGAAATTTAGCAAGTGTGTCCTTAACAATCATTGTGATCATCAATCAATGCGTTGGTTTCGATTCAATTTCGTGGATTGTATGTAAATGTCAAAAAATAAAGCAGTTGTTGACGCAAGTAGTCAGCTGCATGTTACAGTAAAGGTTCGTCTGCTTTTGGGCGTTTCTTTGGACTGCCAATGATACCGATACGCAGCTATAAATACAAATGTCAATAGTATGCAAATTTTAATTTAGGCCTCAATTTTTGACCGTTTTAGATGTTGAGGATCAAAAGATCTTGGTTGAATTCGATTTTGGTGCATCTGCTTGGATTATGCACAGAGCGTAACAAAGTTTGTGAGCTTTATATTGTGATGAATTGAGAACACGGGAGCAAGAATCATACCGATAATCAGCATTCCGCGACCTTCTGTTCCGGATTTACCCCCGGGAAAACCTTGTGGAAGCGACAGGGACTTGCGTTTTAACCGTGTTTTATTTTTTCACATTTGATGTGAAGCATTGGGGTCATGAGACGACAAACCCCATCGAGTTACCAAACTTTGCCAAAAACCTTGTGAACGCGATATAGGCTACAGTTTCATATTCGATGTGTGGCATTGGGACAATGAGAGGTTGAGCCCTATCGATTTTCCCTGTTCCCTATCCATATCTTAAGAATCTCGGCGTATCGTGTATGCCAACCGCTTGTTTTGTTTTAAAAGTGTAAGCGTGGTGATAATTCAGGAAGTTTTTATTTCACTTCTGGTGCTTTGTTTTGGTCACAACTAATTTGGTCACGATTTCAGAAGGTTTATTCCAACACATTAGAGCTAATAATGATGATGGAAGAAGCTAAATTGAGCTACCAAGTTCTGTGTGGAAAATCGTGAGTCATGTTTTGGAAATTTTGTCGGAAACCAAAGGGGGGAAACCCAGTCAAAAAACTTCCATCTCCGGAAACCGTGCTTCGTCAATAAAACCTTAAAATAGGCCCTGCATGAGCGATTTTAAAAATCGGCGCGATCTGGCGAAAATATACACTCGTCTGTCCTCCCCCTCCCCCACTTAAGACTGTAATGTATTTGACTTCATTGGATTGTCATGTGTTTGATGCAATGTAGAGCTATAGATTAAAGATGCATTATGTAAGATTTAGATAAAGAGCTAGCCGTTCTTGCGATAATAGTTCAAATATAGATAATGCAAAATGATTATATTGAAAGTTTCATTTAAATTACTTTATTTCGAGCCAAGTTATTAATGTTTCCATTTGTTGGACCAGGAACTGGTCGATAATCGCTACTCATCTTGGTCTTCTTCTTTTTCTTCTTCTTCTTAGGGTGACGCCCTTCGAAAAAACCCAAGGCTCCGTTAGTTCAAGTCCGATCGAGATGACATTTGGCATGCTTCTTAGTTGAACAATTCTGCATCGATTTGGTGAATTACATGTTTGAATTTAATCTAACAACCTGGTCAGTTCCTGGTCAATAGTACGATAGTACTTGTTAAATTAAATTCTAATCTAGTTAAAATCTCAAGTATCCGATGTCATCGAGAGTTGATTGTGATCTTGTCATGTTAATAAGTGTCTAATTAATAATTTATATAGAATTAAGGCCATAGGCAGATGTAGCTCTTGAATAATGTATCTTTAAAAGAACTGCACCTTTCAGATATAGCGACAGATGATCTGATGTGTTACATCGATCAGTTATGGGGCAAAGTGGATTTGATTAAATCTACATTTCGCCAGTTAAACCCCCACAGTTACGCACTATACCTTCGGGCCCAACTAATGCCACTAAAGGATTAATGCCCAACTGTTATTGTTAATCAGGGATAATGTCTATAGATAAATTAATTTCGATGAAAACTTCGCGAATCACTGATACCTAACTTGGGTTTCAATAGCGTTTATGCCTATGAGTTGTCAAATAATCCCTGAAGAATTGGAGAATAAATCCCCAAAACTGAAACCTATACAAAGCGATTAGAGGGTCCCAATGATGCGAGATTATATATTCAAATAGAATTCGTGTATACTGAGTATAGTCAAATAAATCCGCAAAAGTGGCAAAATCACTTTGATAATGTTAACCGGTTCCTTACGTGTGTGAAATAGCTCCATTTAACGCTCGCTTCTATGAAGTGATATCGCGGACATCGGGTTAATGTGATATCACTAGTTGCATAATTAATTAGTGGTTTGCAAACAATCTAAGCAACTACCGTGAAAAATATCGTACTCTAAACAGTTCAAGACTTGGTATTTTATATTGAATATGGTGTTAATGAAAACTAATTCCTGGTTTTTTTTCTCTTGAGCTACGTCTACACTAGCAGCATTCACCGTCTACACTAGCCTTTTAAATCCCGGTTTTTTCCTAAAAGCCGGCTTTTTCAATTTCTCAATCGTAAAAGCCGGCTTTTTAAAATCCGGCAATTATTGAGGGATTTTTCAAAATCAAAAAGCCGGCTTTTTAAAAAAAAACGGCAATTTTATGTGTGTAGACGGTAAATCAGGGATTTATCAAGTACCCGGATGTCATTCGTCCCGAGCTTCCGTACATTCATAACATTGGCATTGCTTCCGGTTCTAAGAAATTGCGGTAAATCTCAAATCCATCTATAGCCTAGCCTATTTAATTTCAACATGCCTAACCTAAAATGGGTTAACGAGGAGTGCTTATTGCTAATTGAGATTTGGGGGCGGGGGAACATTCAAGCTTTGTTTGATGGAACTGTCAAAGACAATAAAATTTACAGGGTTATATGCGCTGAATTAGCCGAAGCTGGCTTCACTCGGTCCACCGAAAAGGTCAAAAGCAAGTTAAAACGGCTCAAGAAGGAATACGTCGGTGTTCATCGTCTTTTTCCGTTCAGTCAGTGTAGACGCTACACTTGAAAAAGCCGGGTTTTGAAAAAACCGGGTTTTTAAAAAGCCGGCTTTTTCAAGCCTAGTGTAGACGAAGCTTTGGTGACAGAGACAAATCTTTAAAATTCGTATAGGGATCACAGAAAGATGTTTCAAAAAATAACATTGCTGTCAAATTTACTCGACACGTAACGCGTGCAAGTGATTGTAACCGCCGAGTAGTAAAGGTCATTGCGGACCATTGTGCACAGAAGGATTAAATATACAGAGTATTCTATACACCTCTTTTACTGAAATATCATAATCACCGAGACTGTCGATAACGAATCCTGTATGCACTTTTGGGCACTGGAAATTACTATTCCAATTTTCGTGTTTAAAAAGTCATTTTGCTATATAAAACAAAATATCAATATTCAGTGTACACTATACGGTTCAATTAAACACATTCCTGGATATTTTTTTGTAGTAAGTGGTTCAATTTGAGGCTAAGAAAATAATTTAATCGATGAATGTTCAAAGAAGAATAATCACAGGTTTTTGCAGCATAACCTATTAAAAGCTTGCCATGACAATCTCCTTTCTTTCATGTCTAGTTGGCTGACATTCGGTCTAATAATAGCACCGCGGACCTTTCATTCGATATTGATTGAAAGCTCTCGTACACGAAGAAGCCACCAATTTCCATTGTTTAGTACATTGTTTGGAAATAGACAAAATGACAAACCTTATTTATATATTAATTATTTCACTGGTATTTAGAAACTACAAACTAGACAATCTGCATTTATCAACAATTTATTACTTATGCGGGGCAAGCTACATTCGATTAAATTTGATTAAAGCCCCCAAATTACGTACTTTAGCTTCGTGCTCACAAACAATTGTTACGCATCTTCTATTTTAACTAGGACCACTAAAATACTTCCAAAACAGCTTTATTAAACAATAAATATTAAATGGGGGGGGGGGAATAACGTCCACAAACTAGGTCATTTCGGGACTAACATAATAGTTCAATTTTATTTCAATTATTCGCTTGCGCGTAGGGGTCTTTAGCAGTGGGGGCAAACCGGAGGACCCGGAGAAAACACACGAGGCTTGACAAGCGACCCTACTCCTTGTCACGTACAACCGGGGAATCGAAACCACGCCAGTTGACTCAATGACAGAACTTATAATGCAGCGTGCACGCGCTAACAATTCGTCAGGTTCGGGCCGGTTTGTGGGCGTCGTTAACAATAATCAAACCCTTAACAATAATAAAAGGGAAATTTACCGTTCAAGAATTAACTGTAGCACCATGGGTCGTTTGTCAGACGCGGAGAACGGTCAGCGCTAAACCCGGTCGCCACATCCGACGTATAACCCATGCATCGTTTCTTACTACATATTCTGGAACAGCCCATGATCGTCTGGTATTGTCTCTGGCCGCATTTGTTTCTTATTTTCTTCTTGTAGGACTCCACTTTAAATATTGTATATTTATTCTGCCATTTACTTTATGGTTACACACAGTAACAACAATATCACATTTCGTTTCTACATTTTATATTAAGCACTGCTACATATAGGTTACAAAGTTACAAGCATAATAAAGTCATTCTCTCTAACCCGCTCTCATGCAGACTCAGTGAGTCTGCTGATGGAGATTCCTACATCTTCTCCCTACGAGAACTACATGGCTGTCTACCCTAGAACGCACATTCTATTAATTATATATTCTCAGATTCACACCCATTAATTATTCTATTGGCTAATTATGATGTAATTAATCATGTGATTGGCCACTCTTCCCAAATATGAAATGGTAACTTTCCTACCACGTGTATTTCAAACAATAACAATTTATCCTTGAAAAATGACCATCATGTTTACTAAAATCTAACTGCGTTAACGTATCTAAACAACCAGCATACTTTCTCTATTTTTGGTTATGAAGTTAGAATCAATAATTTAAAAGATAAAGCTATTGTTCTAGCCATCATATTTCTACATTCTTATCTTTAGACCCCATGTCTGGTTATTGTCAAACTATTCCTAAACAATTTTAATTTGCGTTTCAGAATTAACTTATACCATAGCTAATATTTTGACAATGGAGAATAATTAATCAAAACCCTAATATTATTTTACATAGATGTTTCAAAGCACAAATTCTTTCCCTCCATATTACTACATTACCTCCCCTGCTTTAGGATTTGTGCTACTTATTAGTTAGGAGACTCCTTGAAAACTTTCAATTTTTCTAATTCAACATACATTATAATTATATAAATATTCATGCAACATGCAAATATTTAGGATTACTATACGATTATCATTCAATCATAAAACAAAGTCATCAAAGAAAAACACACATAATCAAAAATCGCATGCAAATGCTCTCCAAAAGTTCTTCATGTCCTAAACACTGCAATTCAATGACTTAAACACAGAAAATCTCAACCGTAATTGTTTATTAAATCTCCAAGTGTCCTAATTTCAAAATACTATAACACTACACTTAAAGTTCAGTTTCACTTGGTAAATTGGTAACCATTTCTTCTTCTTGGATTTCTATTGGTCTATTCCAGCTATCACAATTCTCAACAATAAATTCTTTTCTTGACTTAGTCACAAGTCTTCTGACTTCCAAGAACATTCTTCACTCTTCTGTGATGATTGGGTGGGACATTTCATCCGTCAAATCAAAACATGTCATTGCCATCAGACCAAGAATTAATTATTCTTAATTTAAAACTTTATTTTAATATTATTTTAACATTATTATTCTTAAATCTTATTATTTACTCCTACTGTTATCTAAAAGTAACCATGTATTTAATTATTAATAAATTATGGTGTGTCTCTTTAATCATCAGAATGCTAACACAGTATTACATTATAAATCTACAAACTAAGTTTGACCTCTTGCCCTTAACTCGTAATCTACAATTTTATACATGTAATTGCGTTTTCTTTTTTATAATTCCGGTTTTGTATAAACATCATCAATGTTACACAAACATCTACTACCGGTAATCTCACCTTTGTGACCTACCCTCATTAATTTTGTATGTGAGCTAAAACAAATACAACAATGTATGTCGTTACCTTTTCTATCATAATCTTTAAGAGGCATTTAGTAACTGAACTGGGTAGAGCAATACACAAAAAACACATACTTATGGAAAAACAGCTACTTATTTATTTGGGCGACGTTTCGAAGAGTATTCTCTCAACGTTATCAAGCTAATACAGTAATACAAGAATAATGAGATCAATATATACAGAAAACTGTAACAACAATTCATGAAACCATACAGGACAACAACAAGATCAAAGGGGTTTATTCTACAAAAAGCTAATTAAGTGTGAAGAGTAGCCATTGAGTATAGTTAAGCAATTAGGTAGCTATGATGATAGATACAATACTACCGACAGAATGGGATAGTACCTACAATACAATTATGATATACCATGGTTTGTTTAGATAATGGTAATTTACTTTATATGTCTGTGTGATTAAATGTACAATTAGACTAGAGTAACCCATATGTTGTAATAATTCTAAGAAATAGAGTGGATATAACTGATAAATTGATAATAATATTAGAAAAATGAAAAATAATAAAACTCATAAAAATTCACAAAGGTTTCTTATCCACTGTACTGTAGTGCATATCTCAACCCTCATAGTTTCATTCAGCTAATCACTGAAGTCACGTAACTTAATTTGTAAAGCAGACGACAAAATATCGATTACACATTTTTAATCCAGCACGCGTGAACAATTTAAAGCAAAATTTAATGACACAAAATAACATGCATAACGCGTGCAGTTATATAGGATTATACATTTTAAAGCAACACTATACGAAATCATAGTACATTAATTCACTGACACTCTCGATAATATTGTAAATCCAACGAGTCAATTATCTTAAATGCCTACACACACCTTTGATTGATAAGGCATAATAATCAATACTGGCACTTCTTCTGCCAAAACGTTAACCTTTATACTCAAAGGTCATATAACTCTTTTTTATTCTTTAATTACTCCCTAAACGCTATTCGCGACTTATAGGGTTCTATTTTGTTCTTATTGAAATCTAACCTTATACTCAAAGATTAAATTACATTGTACTTATTTTAGCCTTACCTGGCTAACACCGTGATTTTGGACTTGGACTAGGGTCTCAAAATCATATTAGCTCTACTTAGCTAAATGGACAACTCAAACACGAATTTTAACGAGCCAGCAGAACGCCAACTAAAAACATTTTGAGGTAATCACTCACAAATTTTACATTTTAGCTCTGCAGTTCTTGCCAAACTCGGAGACAGCATTCATTCTGTATTTTATTCCCTATTCCGTATTATTGTTATTCCTGGGATACCTAAAATTTAATAACCTACTTATAGGCCCACTTTAAATTAAGATAACTCCAATTTGACATTCCTAAATAAATTATTAACCTACATGTCACGCTTAATTATGTCTCCTATTTCCTACGCTTAAAGTTATAACCCTTATTTAATAATTTAAATTTTAATGAACATTATTTGGTCTGTTAAACAAATTTAAGCATGTTCAATTTTTTGGAAAAATGTATTTACCCAATTAAGAATATTTCCACCAATTTGTCCGCCAGATTTCTTTTAGTTTCTGGATTATACACGGGTTTTCTTCTAGACAAATTCTTCCAGGGTACTTGATCCTGGGGCACTGCAGCCAAATCAAATATGTTTTCATCTAGATTCCCTTGAAGGTCGATTCTAATCACAGAAACCAAATCAAATATGTAGATTCCTTTGAAGGTAGACTCCTGTCACGGCTACCAAATCGAATATGTAGCAATATGGGTCGTTTGTCAGACGCGGAGAACGGTCAGCGCTAAACCCGGTCGCCACATCCGACGTATAACCCATGCATCGTTTCTTACTACATATTCTGGAACAGCCCACGATCGTCTAGTATTGTCTCTGGCCGCATTTGTTTCTTATTTTCTTCTTGTAGGACTCCACTTTAAATATTGTGTATTTATTCTGCCATTTACTTTATGGTTACACACAGTAACAACAATACCACATTTCGTTTCTACATTTTATATTAAGCACTGCTACATATAGGTTACAAAGTTACAAGCATAATAAAGTCATTCTCTCTAACCCGCTCTCATGCAGACTCAGTGAGTCTGCTGATGGAGATTCCTACATCTTCTCCCTACGAGAACTACATGGCTGTCTACCCTAGAACGCACATTCTATTAATTATATATTCTCAGATTCACACCCATTAATTATTCTATTGGCTAATTATGATGTAATTAATCATGTGATTGGTCACTCTTCCCAAATATGAAATGGTAACTTTCCTACCACGTGTATTTCAAACAATAACAATTTATCCTTGAAAAATGCAAATGACCATCATGTTTACTAAACTCTAACTGCGTTAACGTATCTAAACAACCAGCATACTTTCTCTATTTTTGGTTATGAAGTTAGAATCAATAATTTAAAAGATAAAGCTATTGTTCTAGCCATCATATTTCTACATTCTTGTCTTTAGACCCCATGTCTGGTTATTGTCACACTATTCCTAAACAATTTTAATTTGCGTTTCAGAATTAACTTATACCATAGCTAATATTTTGACAATGGAGAATAGTTAATCAAAACCCTAATATTATTTTACATAGATGTTTCAAAGCACAAATTCTTTCCCTCCATATTACTACATAACCTCCTTTATAATTCTAGATACCAGTAAAGTCAAAATCGACTAAAATTCCGACTAAACTCTTGAATTTGTACTGTTGCAATAACAGAGATTGATATAGTAATCAGATCAACGGGCATGTCTTTAAAAGGTGAAGGATTGGTATGTTCAGACTTAGAAAACATTTTAAAATCGTATATAAAAGAACCCCCGCCTCAACTATAAACAAATATACATTTCCCATATTTTTACACTAAAAATCTACAAATATATCAAAGAAGGTAACTAATATTTATGGAAAAGTTAATTAATTAGAAATGTCCCTTAGATGTACATAACATGTGGAAGGAAAACAGTACCATAAGTTGTACGGTGAATAAAAAGTAATTGATATAATATGTGAGATATTTTAGCCTCTTTGTCATTAATAAGTCTACACCAAAATTTTATCATTCGACATTTTACGTATGTAATAATTGGATAACGTCCTAGTTCTGCATATATTATAAAGTCAGGTGTAGATTTAGATGTAGCATTAATTTGCAAAGACGAAGATGGATCCGTTCCAAAAGATCGAAATTTTCAAAACCCCACACTTCTTCACTACCGTGGAGAAGTACTGATAATACAGTTTTACCGAATAACTCAAACTGACACTCAATTGATAGATTATTATGTATGCATTTTCTTAATACTGCTTACATCGCTTTTGTACCCTGTGCATACAAATACATATATTTTCTTGTAGTTAGAAATGATCAACTTCTAACAAAACAAACCCCGAGATATTTATAATCGTTAACAATTTCTGTTTCTTTATCGTGAAAGTAAAAATGTAAATTGTTAGGAATTCTTCTTTATTAAACACTGAAATCTTAGTCTTTTCAATATTTACTCTTTTCAATATTCCACTCTTTACAATATTCTGAGAAAATATTTAAACTATTTTCCAGAACTGTGCTGCTTTCAGCTAATAATATAGTGTCATCAGCATATAGGAGAAGAAATATTTTTAGATGTACCGTTAGCTCATTTTCTAAATGTTCACTGATAGATTGTAACCGATCACATTTGATTGTTCTAAATATTCTTGCAAAGCGTTCCAATATATAGAAAATAAAATAAACTCCGATCTCATAGGGGAATATATCAGATACTTCATTGTCATAAACAATTCTAGATTTAATGTTCTGATACATATTTTGAATAACTTTATACATTTTCCCTTGTATATTGTTTTGTATAAGTTTTGGTAAAAGAAGATTTCTTTGAATAGCGTCAAATGCTCTTTGGAAATCAATAAAAGCACAATGTAACTTTTTCTTTTTTGATTTTAACAAAGCGTACAAAGAAAAGATATGATCCGTCGTAGCTTATCCGTGGTGGGGGGGGGGTGTTTGGCCGAATGGTTAGCACGTGCGCGCTGTATTATGAGGCCTGTCATTGAGTCAACTGGCGTGGTATAGAATCCCCGGTTGTACGTGACAAGGAGTTGGGTCGCTTGTCCAGCCTCGTAGGTTTTCTCCGGGTCCTCCGGTTTCCTCCCACTGCTAAAGACCCCTACGCGCAAGCGAATTATTGAAGTAAAATTAAAACCATATGTTAGTCTCGAAATGACCTAGTTTGTGTCGAGTGGACGTTAAACCCCATCTCTATCTCCCTCGCTCTCTCTCTCTGATTTTCTCTAAGAAATTCGCAAGAATGTTTACATAATCTACTGTTTAAAACAGAAGTAAGTATTTTACCTAAACACGATATCAATGTAATAGGTCGGTAATTCTGGGTCCCCTTTTTATTGCCTTTATTTTTAAAAACAGAGATAAGGTTACCGATTAATCAGACTTCAGACAATGTACCAGTATAAAAAATAACGTTAAATAAATTTACATAAATGTCAGTCATTATTTCCATGGATGAAGAAATATACTCAAATAAGATACCATCGTCACTAGGGTTTACTTCTTTTCTGCACCGAAGGGTTTAAGGAGTTAACAGAAAAATACTTCCGGCGTTGAAGCCCCTTTAAAATAAATAAAATATTCTTCTTTTAAAAATATCAAAAATTCAGATTTTATCAAAATAACGCCATTCTTGTTTTCACGAAATTATCTTTTTAAGACAAAGAAGATTATAGAAATAACTACTTCCATTATCCACCATGCATTTGTTTGACAAACATTTAAACAAATGGAAATCAAATAAAGGTTGAGAAAGCCATATTAGTTCATGAAAACCTATAAATAAAACCACCTGCTAAATTGACTATTCCTTGACAATAAATCGGATTAGAAACTATTTTTGTTATATCAAATTCTCCATACTATTTATTGAATGACGTTCAAAACAATAACGTTTAACACTAATTTGAAAACAAATTTTATTTGTTTAAAAAATTTAAGATCCACTTTTGTCACAATTGCGTCACTTTCGATAAAAATGGAATATTTTGGTTACAATGATCATTTGCATTATGATCAATGATCATTTGCATCTTTGAATTTACAATTCCCGTTGCTTACCTTTTTATACGCTCACATTATGCCGTCGCCTCTGTCGTCCACAATCTGTTTGTGGACACTTTACAGGTCTCAATTTTTATCAGATTTGGACGAGACTTGTAATATATGTCTATCTCTCAAAGGTCGCGGTTCCTTTCGATATTGGCATGTATCGGACCATAACTTCATGGGTTATGGCCCCTGATTATACGAAAAATCACGTTTTAGATAGAGGTCAGAATTTTTATCTGATTTTGATGAAACTTGAAATGTATGTTTATAACCCAAAGATCTCAGTTCCTTTCGATATTCGCGCATATCGGATACGAAAAATCGCGTTTTTAGTGTGGTCCCTCGACAGGTCACAGTTATTATCCGATTTCAAAAAACGTTTAAATATATCACCGTTACATATGGTGGTATACGGTCAAAGATAATTTATCCTGAATTTAAATCTCTAATAAACAACTATGACATCTTATGTTTTACAGAGACTAAACTGGATAACTTAGATGAATATGAATTTTGAATTTTTTTGTTTTGTTGTTATGAAAAGCATGAATTTGATAGTAGGTTTGAAAATGGCCTTATTGATTTTAATGAGTTTAATGAGATTAAACTGTTAGATGACCTGGGTATTCATAGAATACGTAATAATCCAGACGTAGTTACAGATACTTATGGTATAAAGTTGATTCAGTTTTGCGAAAATAATAATGCTTACTTTAAATGGTCGGTTTGGAAATGACAAAATTGGTAAACCAACCAGCAAAAATTTAAGTGTTGTTGATTTGCTTAAAACCCGAGACAAGCATATTCATAACGTCATATTATTAAAAAGTCGTGTAAATTATAATTCTAAATGGTACATCATTAGATTACAAATTGCAATTCTGCGTGCGACTATAAATTAAGATGGCCTAATTGCCGATTTAGAGCGCATATTAAATTGCAATTTGTGATCCACATGGCGGAAATAGAAGTAATTGTAAAAAATAATAATAAACTATAATTATCGCTTACAATGTGTAAGGTAATTTACCAAGGTAATGCACGGACCTTCGTTTTTTGACGCTTTCTCTTATCTCCTCACAGACAAATCTTTTTATGAATTGTTGGATTTAAACAGACATCCTCTTACAGTCTCATATAACAACGGAATTATCAGTGAGCTGAAAATCGACCGTATATTTGTTATCGCTTGCTACTTCAGTCAGTTATATATACTCTTCAAAAAAAGTAGGGGATATTGAAATGCAAATACCTATGCAGTTTGTGATATGATAAATAGACATGGACACTTGACATGCTTTGAGAGTATGTTCACAGATGAAGAACTTATCGCTCCAACAGAACCAGTGAGCTGCATGTACGACACGCAATAGCGCCATACACGTGGGAGGGGTTCATTGTCAAATTTGACACTTCAAGGAAGTGTTGATGAAAACTGCCGCTTGCTGGTTTATCCTATCCATGTTTGCTTTCCTATCGGTTCTTGCATAAGATTTACTGTTTAGCGTATCTTTGCTTTAGTGTGTTACGTTTAATTTGATCGGGAGACGTGTTCGTTGACGTCAACGTCAACCGACAACACTGCAAGAAATTGCCGTGGCACTGCAAGAGGAGTGCATGGTCAGATTGCCCCAAATCGTGATTGGACGGTTGATTATGAGCATGCAACGACGAATTGCTGAATGTCTGGGGATTGGTGGAGCAATTACTCATTATTAAGACAAGAATCAAAAACGTCCATTTTCACTTTTGACAGTGTATCTCTTTGCGAGTGAAATGGGACCGTCAGATAAGCCGCCCATATGAACTGTTTATGTTCACGTGTAGGCAATTGGCCTGTTATTAACATACACTGGTTACCTCTAATAAAAACAGCAGTGCATTTCCGCAGTTTTGTATTGTTTCTGAATATCCTCTACTTTTTTTGAAGAGTATTTAAGGAAAACTCTTGTTTCCTTTGCGTCACTTCCACTTTCTTCAAATCATCTTTACGCATCTACCGTAGCAATGATCTCTGGAATGTGTTTAACCAGTTCGATCAAATATGTGATATTAGCTGACACCAACATGCTCATTTAAAGATTATCTCTAACAGAGCTATTGTCGAATTTGAGCTGAAAATCGACTGTGTATCTGTTATCGCTCTATACTTATCGTTATAAAAGCCCCTCACCCCCACATCCAACGTTTGACGCACACTCTCTTCTGCTACACATTTTATTAGCCTTGATGATCGTTTAGATTAGTCTCTCTTTATATTTGTAGTTCTTTTCTTTTGGACTTCTTTTAGCTTGTGAATTTACAGCTTACTATCTCAGTAGTTAAGACGTTTGTCTACCATGAACAACAATACAACAGTTCGTTTTAACATTTTATATCAAGCGTTGGATACATAGGTTACAAGCTTCCGTTACATTACAATACTTACAATTAACACGGGAGTTGGATGGCTAAATGGTTAGCGTGTGCGCGCTGTATCATAAAGTCTGTCAATGAGTCAACTGGCGTGGTTTCGATTCCTCGTGGGTTTTCTCCGGGTCCTCCGGTTTCCTCCCACTGCTAAAGACCCCTACGCGCAAGCGAATTATTGAAATAAAATTAAACCATACGTTAGTCCCGAAATGACCTATATTAACATGTTTTCTCCCCCCCCTCCCCTTCACAGATAAAATTTACTGACGGAACGACTACATCATATGACTCTCCTACGACTTAACGTGGCAATCTGAATCCGGATGGTGTCTCTTGAACCTCAATGGTATCTACATGTATCTTTGTTACCAGTACCGGATCTAGGGGGGGGGGGATGTCCCGGGCCCCCCACATTTAGGGGCCCCCACAATTATCCTGGGTCATACTAATATTTTATCCCGGACGGAGCCAACCAGTACCTGGGCTGAGGGGGCGAGGATTGGGGCCCTGGGCAGTAAGGGATATTGGGAACCCTGGGACTGGTAGGTACCATCAGATTTTCGGGGGCCCAGGAAATCGCTACCGAAATTGTCGCAGATGCACTGAAATTAATCCTAATTTTAAAAAAATTCCTGGAGGAAAACACCCCAGGCACTCAAGGGGGAGGAGTACATACTAGTACGATCCGCGGTCAGTACGAACAATTTGAACAAACAACAATGGGATCCCCCGCACAGTTGGGATGTCCCGGGCCCCCCACAAGGTTAATCCGACACTGTTTGTTACTAATGTATTTATTTATTGTCTTCGAATGTAGATGATTTATCATGCTTATTGTGTCTTCACAGTACAAATTGTCGGCATGACAATTTCTATATCCTATTTTAGAAGGCAGTCCCCGTGGTGGGTAGATTCAAATATTACCATAAATACCCACCAAACGCTGAACTGTCACGAAACCTGTTTATATTTATCTATGAAAATAAAAGTTTAAATTTTATATAATGCTGATAAAAGCAAAGGTTTGATCAAATATGTTATCAAGGCCATCTTTTAAACGAGAACCCAACGTCTTCCATGAAACAATATCGCACGCTGTTACCTGCAACTTTTACAGAATAGGCAATTGGAATTAAATGTTTCATCGCCCGTTCCCGTCTTCATTAGCCCTGTCGGAGCAGAACAGTAGGACGTTAAACCCCATTTCATTCATTTCATTTCTATAGCCCATTTTGAAAAATATTAACATTCTGTCGAATTTTCAAAATGTATCTCCGTGAACTGATGAACCTACGCATGAAATACAAAATCAACAGTATACAATATTAGCAAACAAGACATTTTGGAAAATTAACGTAAATAAAAGAATTCCAATCTGTGTTAAGATTGCCGTTGTTGTCAAAGTTGCTGGTAATAATGTGGGGGTATAGCATTCATCATTAATGTACCATTTACATTCGACATTTTGATGTGGCGTTTCTATACGTTTTGATGTGACTTTTTTATACGACATTTTGATTATTAACCTCTCTGCGATTTTTGGCTCTCCTGGACAATTTCGGAAAACTCGGATATGACTTTTTGACTCCCCACCGACAATCCTTCAAAATTGAAATAAAAAATTAACAAGCAGAAATAACATTAACAAAATTGTTTTAATTTCACTATATATTATGTACTCCTAGAGTGAGAATTCATCGTTATGTATTGTGTATCTTTAATACTGTGTCAATTGGTGTTGTTTATTGACATAATATTGTGTCGTTGCTTGGGTGGTTCCAGGTCACCGGCGCACTGGATCATCTTGATTTCATTACTATGTTATTCCTTTCTCAAAACGAAGTCATTCCGAAAATATTCGGGTGAACGTTTCCGACAAGTTTGTTGATTAATGATTGCCACCCTTCTAAGTTCTTAGTTCTGTGAACTTGACCGGTAGAATAAAGACCTTCTATATACCATTGTAGGTCATCTAATGAGATTGGGGTCTGCTGTCATATCTGCAATAATTTCTTATTAAATATCTTCAGTAAATCCCATTGAACATAATTCTGGTTGAACATAGTTTAATGGTGGGTTGTAAATAATCTTTAACATCCTTAAAGGGGCTTTATGGAAGATTAAATAAAGAGCTGGCAGTTCTCACTAAATTAGTTAAACACTAGATAATGTAAAGGGAATATGCTGAAAATTGAAGTTAAATTGAACCGAGATATTAGCGATTGAATTTTTGACCTAGACTCGATCAGCATTACTAATGTCGATACAATAACAAACACAGTTTCGATTATCCATTTTTGCATTCAGTCATCAATGAGCGTTGAGCAGCAGATCGGATTCAAATCCAGTGAATATCCAACACATACCAATGCCAGGCATAACATGTCGTTATATATGAAGCGCCCCCCCCCCCTCCCCAAATGGTGAGGCGCCTCATAATGAATCACACAATTTTCACCACAACTTGATTGATGGAGCGCCCAAAATGACGTGATCTGTGGGTGCTTATCCAGGAGGGGCGCCAATAATGACATGGCTGGTGGGGCGGCTTATAATGGCAATATATGATTGTCGGGCCGCACATAATGCATAACGCCGAGTGAGATTGGTGGGGTGCCTCATCCCGCAGGAGCGCCCATAATGACGAGATTGGTGGGCCGCCCACGACGATAATATGGGCGCCAATAGGATAAATGGGGGGGGGGGGCATAATGCCGAGTAAGATTGGTTGGGCGCCCACGAATGAATTCGTATTCCTTCCTTTAAATTTGTATGCTGTCCATATCAAAATATCATAATACGCCAATATCGCTAATTCATCCTCAAAATTGAAATTTTCCGTCATTTTCATATTCATCTCCTCAGGTGCAAACCCTATTTTTTTTCCAAAGGGGTGGGGGGGGGGGGGGGGGGCACGCTAGACCCTACTCCGAAGGGGGGCGCGTATACGGTGTCGTTCGCCGTGGAACATTTTCTACCATATCTATAATATAATAATAATTCTCAATTTATGTAGCGCAAAAATATCTTATGATAATTTCTGTTCCGCTTTTCAAGTTTGAACGAATTAATTCACTGCTGACAAGCATAATGCCTGTTTGAAAAGATGAGTTTTAAGCTGAGATTTGAAAGTTTATACAGTCTTAGTCAGCCTAGCTGACAAGGGTAATGGATTCCATAGAAAAGGGGCCGAGTATGCAAATGAACGGCGGCCTATCTTAAGATTGACAGCTGGGATCGTCAGTAGATTTGTATTCGTTGATCTTAAGTTTCCAGTGGGACCGTGCATAATGAGAAGATCTTTTATGTATTCTGTTCTGGTGCTTTGACGTTTAAGGCTTTGAAGGTTATGAGTAGGATTTTGAATTTTATTCATTCAGTAACAGGAAGCCAACGAAGATGTTTCAACATCGGAGTTATGTGTTCGTTTTTTTTCCGGTTTTTGTTAAGAGGCGGGCAGCAGAATTCTAGACGCGTTGACGGTTTTGAATAAGATACTCTGGTAGCCCAAACAGTACTGCGTTATGGTAATCTTTCCGCGAAGATATGAATGAATGAACAAGAACTTCGACACTGTCTCGAATCAGGTATTTATTTTTAATTTTACTTATTCTATGAAGATGGAAAAAAGATACGGAACAGATACATGTAATATGGGCAGAGAGTGACATATTTGAGTCCAAGATGACGCCGATGCTTTTTTTTTATCAGGGTTTAATTTTAAGAAGTGGGTCGACATCAAAGTTCATCAACTAGTCAGGAAATGAGGGATTTAGCGTCCTACTTTTCTGCACCGACTGGGCTAATGAAGACTGACAAAGTCATACTCGAACCCTAAACAAAGCAAAATCACATGCTTTGGGGTTCAATATTCCATACATGCATAATTTAGGTCAGGTGCAATACTAGGCAACTCTAAATTTCGATAGGATTCAGCTTTACGATGTCGAAAATTTCCGACAAGTTTGAAATATAAATCCCAGTCTGCGTGTACAATAGCAACACAACTCTGATATTTTAAGGCTCCCTTGTGGTATCCTACTAAAGCAGTCATAGGAAGAGCAACGTCAATCTATTAAATCAGTTTTACATCGATATGTTTAAACACAAGTATCTGACCCATTTTATTCATTTTATGTTTGCGCGTGCTAATTGTTTTACCATTTGCAGTAACTACGATATATGTTTTAATATTAGTTTAAGTTTTTTAACAGCAGCGAAAAAATAAAGCTAATATTGACGACTCATTTACCTAGCTCTATTTTATCCCTTTTAGTGACAGTAACGACAGAGCGATATTTTGACAAATTTAACCGCAGCCAATTTTGGATCGACCGCTTTCGCAGCATCAATGTAGAGCAGCATACATTTTTAAAGCATAACCTTGGGCGTATTAGTCGTTTGAAAACTGTTTCATATTGTTGATTTGGGTTGCTTTTTAAGGATGCCTTTCCGCCTAAAAACTGTGTGATTTGATATAGTGTTCGGCACGAATATTCGCTCGTCGAATATAATATTCGAATAACAATTAAAATATTCGAATATTTTCGAATATCTATTATTTATTCTATTTGCTCTCAAATATTATCAAAGGCGACTTTTCTTGCCACATTTACATTCAAAGCTTACTTAGATTCCCTAACCGCAGCTTGTAAGGGTGCTACCCCTACATAGATCTACCGTCTTCAGAGACAGTTATTGGGTAAGTAGCTTGTTACCTACTTTGGTTAGCCAGTTAGTTCCGCGATGGAGTTGGCTGTCTTGACCATAGAGGTGTATATATTGACAATATATACACCTCCAGGATCTTGAGTAATATCACATCAAGGCTAATCTTTGGAACCACATGAAGTTGAAACATGGCTACGTAGCTCCAGATTCTTCCTCTGCACGGGACGTAGGGTCAGGCAAGATTCGGCCAATTAAAAAGTTCTGCACAAAGTTCTTCAGGCAACAGCAAGAAGTATGACAAGATTCAGCGCAGCAAAAAACATCACTGAGAAATTGATCAAGTTTGTAGCCAAGCATTATCAGAAGCCTTGAATCCATCACACAATTTGCGGTCAAGTAAAACACTCAAAAAAAAGAATGGACGAAATCTATGATGCCGTTCGTTCCGACGAACGTCAAATCAGGAATGACTCAAGTCAGAAGTTATCCACAGATGTATGGACATCAGATAAACAAAATGAGTCTTGCATTAATTTAACCGCTCATTTTGTATCACCAGATTGGGAACACTAGACTAATTTGATAATATAGTAGGACTAAAATCATATTCAAACTAATTTATCCACCAAAAGTTTGCTTCCACCCCCCCCCACCCCCCTGCTCTCAAAATTTTTTAATATCAAGAGAACTATCCATAAACCACAAGAATGTATTTCAAACATCACTGTTTGACACGTGACTTGATTGGGTGTGTGTGTGTGTGGGGGGGGGGGGGGTCGATTTATCTTGTATTTGTTGTTAGTCGTTGTCTATTTACCATAATTATCTACGCCGTGGTACATTCTTTGATTATCCTCTGCCAACTCCCTTTTCCCCCATTTAATCGCAGAGTCTACTGGACGCTTAAGTCCTCTCAATGTTTCAACAGCCACTAGACATTAGATCAAAACATAAGAAGCGTCACTTATGACAATCAATCAGGATGTTTTTCTACTTTTAGTTTATTAAAATTAAACGTATTTCATTTTCATCATTTTCTTTCTGATCTGCTTGCATTATTTATTTATAAAACCTTGCTAGATTTTAAGACCATGCAAAATTAACAAGATGGTCATCACCATCCTGCGCCCTTGAACTTGTTTGGAAGATATAAGAAAAACAACTTCTTGGGATATCAATGGGACTTGTCATACTCTGATCACAGCAGCTCGGCAAGGGACGACCGCTACTTCCTGTCAGGTTTTCACAACAACCTTTGCCTACCTCAATCAGCTACTGTATGTTAAACATTAAGCTTATACATCAGAAAATAACATACTATAATAGTTAGATGTGTGTAGAAAGTTTCAAAGGGATTTCTTGATCGGATAATGAAATATGCTCCGGAAATGAAATCGGGACGGAAGGGCGGTCACCAGAAAATAAAATAATAGGTTAATGAATATAAACGTATTATATACGTATCTTGAACAGTTTCTGAGACATGCTCTAGAATAAAAATTATATACCAAAAACTAATTCAAATGTGTAGTAAAAATTTAAAAAATCATTCATCAGAGAATTTTGTTTCCATGGAAACACAATAATTATTAATTCCGACAAATTGCTAATAACAAAATGCACAACTATACTGCAATAGGATACTGTGTGTGCAAAAGTTTCAAAAAGATATTTTGAACAGTTTATGACAGATGCTCCGGAAACAAAATTGTACATAAGAATTAAGTCAAATTTGTTTTCATGGAAAGACAAAAATGATTAAATCGAGAAATTCCAAATTAGCAAAAGGCCCAACTACTGTAATAGTTTGATGTTTGTACAAAGTTTCATGAAGATATCTTAAAAAGTTGATGAGATATGCCCCGGGAACAAAATTGTATACCAAAAACTAAGTCAAATTTGTTTCCACGGAAACACAAAAAATATAAATCCCAGAAATTCCAAATTAGCAAAGAGCATAACTGCTACAATAGGTTAATGTTTGTACAAGTTTCATGAAGATATCTTGAACGGTTTATGAGATATGCCCTGGGAACAAAATTATACACCAAAAACTATAAATCCCAGAATTTTCTAAATAGCAAAAGTCACACTTACTGTAATAGGTTGATGTGTGTACAAAGTTTCAGAAAGATATCTTGAACGGTTGATGTTATATGCTCCGGAAACGAAATCGCGACGGACAGACGGACAGACCCCATTTCAATTGCCCCCCCCCCCCCAACATTTGTATTATAAAACATTTTAATTGATGAAAAGTTCTATTGATTTCACACCGCCACAGTTATCTGTCTCGGATAATTATATAATAATTATGCTATATTTTTCTTACAAGTCAATCTATTCTTAATGGCATTTTTTTATATATTGAGATGTGCTGTTAAAATTACATAATAACAACAGTTTTAACATTATGTAACATTTAGATAAAGAGCTAGCCAGTCTTGCTAGTTCGAAAATAGATAATAGATCATTTACTCTAATGCGAGCGAAGATATTAGCCTTTGAAGGTTTGACAAGACGTGCGCAATAATTGCAACCACCGTACTGGTTGTTCGAAGCTAAGTCTCGCTCCTCCATTTTTAAATTAAATTAAAATATGACCAAACCGTTGTAATCTATTTAATAGCGGAGAAATCCGATGCCATCAAGACCCGATTATGGTCTGGATCAGTTAATTAATGTCTAATTAATAATTTAAAAAAAAATAAATATCATTTTAAAAAAACATTTCAGGCCTAAAGAAAGACCCACAATAGACAGATTTAGCTCTTGCATAATGTATGTTTAAAATAGTACATAAATAAATGATATCTCTTTCTGTGGAGCCACGGTGGCTTAGTGAGTAAGATTTTTTTAAAAAAAAAACCAAACAAATGTCTGATTATTGATTAATTAATGATTCTATTCGCATTGTAGTAGAGGCCATCGAAAGTATAAAAAACGAAACAAAATATAAATCTGTATTTTAATCAGATTTATAAAATCCAACGCTCATTCACTAACTTCCGGGTATTACCATGGACCCTGTAATACGGCCCATGATGTAAATAAGGCAACGGCAATCGGCAATTTTATGATATTTTTCAGACAAATCTACTCACGTGTCAGTCTTTTCAGCCATCATTGAACTATCCCGACCGTGCTCTATCACGACCAGCTTGTGGATCCTCTAGAGGTAGCAATTTTTATCTTGTTTTCAAAATCGTTGAAATATATCACCGTTACACCATGTGGTCGAGTCAGAATTCCCTGAAATGGAACCGAAACCTCCCGTCAAATAGTGTAAAAGTGTGTAATACCAAGGTTGTGGACCCTCTAGAGGCAACAATTTTATCCGATTTCGATGAAACTTAAAACGAGCGTTGAATATCACTAGTTCTTGGGCGAGTTCAACTTTCGTGCACATTGTACCATCCCTTCTGGAGTTATACCAATTGCTTTTTACGCAAAATGTGAAATATGAATGAAGTTTGTGGACCTCCTAGAGACGACATTTTTTTTCCGATTCATGAGTTGAAAATTAAACTATGTGTTGAGGTCAAAAGTTCTTGGATGAGTTTCACTTTGGTACGCATTAGACCTCCCATTTTAGAACTTTACCCTCTGCTATAGAATGTGAAAAAACTCCACCCGTCGTGTTTTAATTACCTAATCTGTCATAGATAGAACAGAAATGAGATAGTATGAAATATTGGACTGCTCAGTAAAGTTAACTAATCGCGACCCTCGCAACTTCTGGGCGCTTAACTCAGGGATCAGTATAGGGCATAGCAGGGTTCTTTCTTCTGAAAGTCTACATTCTAGCTCTAGAAAGTCTCACTTCTATGTTAAAATCAGGCCTCTTCCAGTTACGTCACTGCAGTGCCGTGACAGGTGGGCCTAAGCTCATTAAAAAAAGTGGGCCTAAGCCTATAAAGAAAAAAGAAAAAAGAGAAAAGAAAAGAGAAAGAAAGGAGAGGGAGAGGAATGAAAAGAAAGAATGATTCTCGCTATATTCTGTCAACTACGTGTACTGTATGTATATTATAATTTGCATTATTTTCATCACGGAGAATAAATGGTTTTTGTTATTGACACTCAAGAGAATTCTCAAATTCATCTAATCATAGTGCTCTTGAGTCATTCTGTTACCTAATTGTATCAGGAAATAAAAAATTGCCATTCTTCTGCTTTGGTCCTAAATGCTTGGAAAATGGGTTTGCGGTTGTCAATTTTCAAAATTTTCGAGACCCCCCTCGGATACTCACGCCTCTTCGGCGCGTACGTCTTGTGTGGGCCTTGGCCAATGATCTGACAGGTGGGCCTTTGGCTCACCAGTCCGGCCCTGCGTCACTGTGCCTAACCGAATAGTTACTTGGGTGCAAGAACAAGGATAAAAGAGTATAACCTTAGCCGCAAATAGATCAGGAGTGAATATTCGCTTGGCCAATACAATCACTGAAAGGGATTTAAACGGGTGAGTTAAAGTAGCTAAGTCTTTAACTCATTATCACCCACAGTCTTCGACATTGAAAACACGAATTATTTATATCAACATAGATGTTGTGATCTTACCGGGTAAAGATGTGTAAAGATGCGCTTCTGATATCCAATATTTAAGACAAAATAAACGTTTTACCACTGGTGTACCAGAATGCGTTTCAGTTCCATTTGTAACAAGGGACCCGAAGTACGAGGCAAGACATATTCTACAACGGTGAATATGCTCAATAAATACTATCGGTGTAGACTGGAATAACCTGACCCTAGAGTTTGCCATTCGACGAACATAAATGATTTGAAATTAGAGTAAAAACGGAAACGACTTCGTGTAAACCAGTTTAGATACATTCATATAATATTATATGCGTTTCGACCCATTTGTGTCAATTTCTAGGACCCAAATATTAGCGATTTAGCGCTTTAATTACCTCTCACAATTAACTTTTAAAATTAAATTCCAAAACATTTTTTTTAAATTATTAAGAAAGAAAATAAATGTGTTGGAAGTATATCTGGATACAAAATATTTCCTCTTTAGTGTAAATGGGTACACAAAATAGTGCGCGAAGGCGTAAAATGAGCAAAAGACACCATTCTGTCCGAGGCAGTTTGTGTTACAGTACATCTTATGTAACCAATGTACGCGCTATCGCTCCGTATGGTGTGACGTCAGACGTAGGCCTATAATGCACGTGACATTAAAGGCCAGTCATGGTTAAGTTAAAAGAAGGCTTTCGCCTTACCTCTGTGAAACAGATTGCCTTCGCAGACGAAACATTGTGCTAAGTACGGGCAGCCGACATAGATCTCTTGTCTGTTAATACATAACTGGTTTAAAACTTACAAAATAGATGTAATGTTATCCAGAGAAGACTTAAAGGAGCTAAATCGCTAACATTTGGGACCTAGAAATTGACAAAAGTGGGTCGCAACGCATATAATACTGTAATATGAATGTATATAAACTGATTTACATTCAATGGTTTCCGTTTTTACTCCAACTTCAAATCAGTTATGTTCGGCAAAATAAGCCAGCAGTCTCAAGTGAGTGCAAATTTCTAGCGTCTGGTTATTCCAGTCTACATAGGCCGTTTGATTTGGTGCAATGTGTCTAGCCTCGTCCCTCGAGTCTCTTGATACAACTGGGGCTGAAGCGCATTATGGTACACGATTCGTGTACCAATGGTAAAATGTTTATTTTGTCTTAAATATTGGATATCAAAAGCCCATCTTTTTCCGGTAAGATCACAACATAAATGTTGATTTAATTTGACAAATAAATCGTGTTTTCAATGTTGAAGATTTTGGATGATATTGAGTTAGAGACTTAGCTACTTTAACTAAATGTACCCTGCCTCGTGCAGGATATACCTAACTGTTTATAGCTTATTGGATCTGGGAACAATGACGTTATATCTGCTCTATTCAACAGAATTATTACGGCCACACAAACCATTAAAGTCTCTGAAATACTGAACGGAATTGGAACCAATTTTGGACTGATATTCTTTTTAGAAATTCAACTTTTACAACATTGTAGTTTGCAAGGGATTTCTATATCGCTCACATCGCGCTTTAATAATGGATAATTTCGATCAACATTTTTCAAGGTATTGCTACTTGGTTAAAAACAAATCCTCCACATTTATTTCTTATCAAACAAAAACAGTTGTATGAACCCCGCTGTCATTTATAGATACACCATCAAAGTTAGACTATCTTTAAGACTTCCGATGATTGTTGATGTGAGTTATCGTTCGTTTTTTTGTACTGTAGAATGGTGGCTACTGCACTTCCTATTAACACTTTTAAACTCCTAAACGTGTCCTGATATACACATTAAAACTATAAAAGGTGACAAATAGACACAATAATAAATAATGCAAGACAATCATTTACAGGCGAATAACCATTAAAAGCTGATAAAATATAAACGTTATCTTTAAATGTGATCGATCCACTGGATCTAATAAAAAGTGGAAAAACGGACTACTTAATAATACAATCAATCCTAAAATTAACAGGCAGCCATTGAAGATTAAAAATAATTTGTTTTATGTATTCTTACTGAGGATAATCATTTATAACTATAGCAGATGGAAATTTATAGACCTATAATTTTGTGAATTAGGACAACAGGGCATTTTCCTGAATAATTGTTTTGACATTTTGCGTTTTGCTGTATGGCGTGATGTTTTTGTGAAGACATTCAATGTACCTGAATATGGAAGAATAATGTTGCCATTTATAATTTCAATGTTCACGGTCCAAAATGCATATATTATGTCAGCAGTTCAAAATACTTATTTGGTTTTACAATTTCCATTGCTCCTCAATACCAATGGCACAGTGCTAAATTAAAGAATACACTTTTCAATAATACAAAATACCGTATAAGAGAGTCATATAATATTAGTTATTTTGCACATTACACTGATCCATTCTGCATTTTACATTATATAGGCCTACAAATGTATTTGGGACTTTTACATAATTGTATATTTTCTTAAATAACCCGCTTACATATATTATTCCTTTGAGGATCCATAAATGCAATTACTGATATTTACTTGTCAATATTGCTTTTGTTTCTTAAATAATAATAATCCGATTTACAGATATTATTCATGCTTGGCATTTAGTGGTACTTATTTATAGATATTGTATATGTTTCTTAAAGATACCTTCCCGCGTACAAACTGGGTGATTTGATGATATATTTGGACTAAATACATATATAAACTAATTAATCTATCAAAATTTTGATTCAAATCCTTCTCAAAACATTGTTTTCGCGAGGAAGTACCCCAAGCGAGGAAATACCCCAAGCTAGAAAAAATCTATCCAAAGAAGTTAGGTTTGTGTCAAGTGACTTGGCTTACGCGGTATCTAGTAACGGGTGCGAAGGCGGAGGAGAATTCATTGCACATTCAAGACGATGTTATCTTAATCGCTGTCCATTTATCATAATATCGAAAGCGTACTAAATTCTTGGATTATTCACTGCCCACGTTTTTTTCCCGCTTTTTTTTATCTCGGAAACTGTTGTACGTTTAAATTTCTCATTTTTTCCTAGTCCGCTCACCATCAAGTTTATCAACATATACATCAAGCGCTCCCTAACGCTGAGAGATCAGACAATCTTCGCATGCAAATTTTTGACGCCACTCGAGCTAACATCCATAACCGGTCAGGGAAACCCTTAAATTTTTGTCCTGTATGCCCTCCATGGATAATTTTCAGGGAATCCAGTATTTTTCGAGGAAGAATGGATGTTTCTACTTTCCATATATATCAGACATACACTTATTAGAAATAATCACCCGATAAATATTTTCTATGGGAAAGTATCTTCAAATAATAATAATAATAATTATAATCTTATTTACAGATATTATTCACGTCTGGCATTTAGTGATATTTATTTATAAATATTTCCCTATGTTTCTTAAATAATAATAACACGAATAATCACGTTTGGCATTTAGTGATATTTATTTATAAATATTGCTGATGTGTCTTAAATAATAATAACATGATTTACAGATATTATTCAAGTTTGACATTTATAAATATTGCTGATGTTTCTTTAATAATAACAACCCGATTTGCATATAGCATTCAAAAACGTAAGCTAAAACGTGATTTTTCGTACAACCAGGGGCTATAATTTAGGAAGTTACGGTCCGAGATCTTTGAGCTGTAAACATACATTTTAAGTTTCATCAAAATCTGATTAAATTGTAAACCTCTAGAGGATCCACAAACGTTTATACTAATTGAGTTTTTCGGTCCGTAATGGTGTAACAGTGATAAAGTTGAACTGTTTTTGAAATCGGATAAAATTTATGAACTCTAGAGGGTCCAAAAGCTGAAATTCCAACATGTTTTGTACAATTAGAGCCATAATCTAGAAAGTTACAGTCCGATATGCGTCAATATCGAAAGAACCGAGATCTTTTGGTTATACATAATACATACATTAGGTGCCCACAAACTAAAAACATGTTTCATCGTACAATCACGGGCCATAATCCTTGGGGAGCCACAGTGGCTTAGTGGGTAAGACGCTGGCTCGCGTGTTTGATCCCTGCTTTGGCCGAGAAAGTTCATCGTGATTTTCCGGCGTGGTTTCTCCTTGTCAGTAGTGCAGGACAGGGGGAGGGGCTGACAAGGGCAGCTGTCTAGTCGTTCGGATGGGACGAAAAACCGAGGTCCCGTGTATACATTGACGTGTACGTAATTAAGATCTCTTTGCAGTTGGAATTCGATATAAGAGTAGGCCATAGTGCCGCAGCCCGGGCGAAATTTCCCTCATAGAACACAGTATGGCGTATGCCCTGTCTTCAATACGTCTTTATTCACGTCTGCTTCCATTTTCACATGCCCTCGTTCTGTCTTGTATTATATAGGGTCCGACAATAGGAAAAATAGATAAGACTCGTGATCATATATCGAATTATCTTCCATATATTCCTTTGAAGTCATGCGGAGCTTGAACACAGATCATATGTAGTTTGTAAATGACATATGGGATTAATTACATGTTTAATTAGAACGTGACTCAACAGAAGTATATGGAGTTGAAAAGTCAGTATCATATATTATCAAAAACTAGCTGGAGTCAATACGTTCTAGAATACTTTGTCACATGTTTTCGCCTCTTTTTAACGTTGATTTTAGTTTCTCAAGATGTCTTGGTGAGCATGGCACTGCCTCAGTATCCGGGTGGTTCCGATTCTGGTATTGGCCGAGATAGTTCCGCGGGATTTTCCTAGTCTTTCTGATATAGTACCGAAACGATGCCAACAAGTGTACTTATTGGAATGACAGTTGAAATTCCATAAATAGTTGTCGGAAACCAGTGGCGTGGTGACCCATGTTTTTGCACGAGAAACAAGATCCCGTGCAGACCCCCCAAAACAATATTTATATGTGTGTACGGGGGAGGGGAGTGCGGTGTTAGTCCCTCCCAGTGCCACCTGGTAATATTGGGCTGTGTGGAACATGTTATAGAGTTGATTTATGTAGCATATCTGATCTACGGTATATGTTTGACACTGGTTGAGCATTATGATTATGATAGAATGTTGAAAACCGCATTGAAACCGCGTGATTTTGTGCCATTTGTGAGGGGCATAAAAACTCATGGTGCGCAAAAACTCAAAACCATGACGTAAAACTCGTCATTGCGTCCCTCTCACTTAACCCCTGGCGGAACCGCTATGACCGATAAAATATTGCCCATAGTGCTCTAGATACGTTCAGTATAATAAGCACAGAAAAGTAGGAAAATGAACCCCATTTTTTCAATTCATTTTCATAACTTAGTTCGATACCTCAGCTATTAAAATCACAAGTTTTTTCAATGAATCCAGACAATATTAACATTCCCATCGGTGATATATCTGTATTACCAGCAAACCAGACACATAAATAGTTATCGGGTGAATTATGTTGTTTATGATTGTCATTTGCATTTGTCGCAACATATCTAATTTTTCACTGCATAATTTACGACACATTTAAAGGCTCGGGGTGTTATTTAGCGCTATAGGAATCCATAACTAGAATATTGTAACAGGAATATAAGTTCAACAATGGTTCAACAATGATCTTCCTTGTTGAGATTCAACTTTCAGAATAACAATCAGAGAAGACTTTAATATCAGTGTATTCGTAATTTCCTCTCAAACACACGACGTATGTACATGCGCGTTAATTCCTCACTTATTGGTCTCCTGTGTAAATAAGCGTACAGTTTAGCGCAAGACTGACTAATCACACAAATAATCATCATCAGAAACCCAGAGTTTATACGTTCAAAGGCTACAACTCATGCCTCGTGTGCGATACACTTTACTATCAGCTTCATTTTGTCGTCAACGTCATGGCCCGACTGCCATAATGTCCGAACATCGACTTCGACTTCAAATTTTAACTTTACTATTGTTCTGGACAAGTCAGTCATTGTTCATGTTGCTAGATTAATCTGAAATTCCCGATCTTTTAGGTACGTTATCTCACTTAACCACAGATACGTGGGAAAACGTTATCCCCCTTAAACAATAAGATGCGCGGAGTTACAGCAAGATCAAGCCTTTAATTTAAGATGAAGTTCCCCATGATTAGGGTCTTGTCTGCAATTTATTAGTTGTTTAAATGACATGAAAACCCAGACCTGACTGTATACAAATTTGAAGCACGTGTAATACTATAACTTATACTATAGGGGATACTTATATGTATAGGGCAATTGATCATCTCAATAGTCCGGTCTTCTTGGGTCGATATTTTCATAAAAATGTACACTTTTTGACCAACATATGAAAATGAACAAGTATAGATAGTTTTAAACAGGTCACAATTCCATGGAATACAATTACTGCTTATTACTGAGCGACGTTTCGGCTAGGCTTCTCTAGTCATTATCAAATGATGATAATGACTAGTCTCTATCATCCAGAAAAATATGTTGAAGACTAGGAGGTTCTGGGTGACCGAGACTAGATAATGACTAGAGAAGCCTAGCCGAAACGTCACTCAGTAATTGTATTCCATAGAATTGTGACCTGTTTATTCCAGTTCAATTACTAAATGCTATCGAAGCCTATAACTACCATTCATAATTTCTACTTTTCGCCTCTTCAAAACACGAAAGTCGAAAAGTAAAAGTTACAACAAAATGTGAGGCGACAACACGCTATACAAGCCAAAATCAACTCGAAAATAGGAAATTAAGAAACAACACAAAGCGATAATAGCGCCCCTCGTTTTTTCCTAATTTCTTATTATCGACTTGCATTTTGGCTTGTATACCGTCTTGTCGACTTTCGACTTAATCATATTTTTGTATTTATTGATGTCAGTAAGAAGGCGCAAACCCGCTATACAAGCGTCCAACATTTTGTCGTAACTTCTACTTTTCGACTTTCGTGTTGTGAAGAGGCGAAAAGTAGAAATTATGAATGGTAGTTATAGGCTTCCATAAAATGCCATTAAAACAATTTATATAGTTTTTGGTGTTCGCCTTCACAAAGAGCTCGATACACTCGCCTGACCTGATTTAGGATAACAATTTTAGATTTAAATGTCAGATTTTGGCTATTTCAGCTACACGATTGGCTACTTTAAAAAATTGACCCACTAAGTTCAGCAAAAGTGCTGTCATTATTTTCAAGTTTAGTTACAGAAAACACGTAACTCTCGACTTTCGTGCCTTGGGCTTTCGAGAATGACGGCACTTCGTTACAAAATGGCTCAAATCTAACTTCACACATCAGAACCTTCCCACTATTAAAACATGCTACGGTCGATTTGTAGCATATCTAAGACATGTTTGAGCAATATGATTATGAAGTAATAAATATCATAATCTGAACATGAACGTTTGTGTTAAAAACTCCAGACGAGGCGCAGAAACTCCGAAAAAATAATGCAAAGCGTGCCATTGCCTCTCTTCTATTATCCCCGGATGCTTGATTTGTAGGACAATGTTAAATATTATTTTTCTTTTTAATTATTTTTCGGGTCCTGCTAGAGAACAACAGTAATGATTGAAATATAAACCCTGATCAAACTTGTTTTTGAACTTTCAAAAATCTAGAGATTGTACCGTAAAACAGCTTACTGAAGACATTACTATTCCAGGCAGCAATGAAAGGAAATGGGTTTAACGTCCTACTGTTCTGCTCCGAACTGTGCTAATGAAGACGGGCATACGCCGTACAGTGTGCTATGAGGGGAAATTTTGCCCGGACAACGGCACTACGGCCTACTCTTATATCGAATTCCAACTGTCAAGGGATCTTTTAAGTGCACGCCAATGTGTACACGGGACCTCGGTTTTTCGTCTCATCCGAATGACTAGACAGCTGTCCTTGTCAGTTCCTCCATCCTGCATCACTGACAAGGGGGAACCACGCCGGGAAATCTGAATGAACTTTCTCGACCAATGCAGGGATCGAACACCCGACCTCCAGGCTAGCGAGCCAGCGTCTTACCCACTTAGCCAGCGAGATCCCCCAGGCAGCAATGAGTCTACCATTAGTCTAAACAGGGATTAGACTCTCATATTTTTTTATTTAAAGATACATTATGGGATATAAGATAAAGAGATGGCAGTTCTCGCTATAATAGTTAAAAATTAGATAGTGTAAAGGTAATTTGCTGAAAATTTCAGTCAAATTGATCCACTATGAGCCGAGAACGAAGCGGGTGAAATTTTCGCATAGTCTCGGTCATCATTACTAAAATCATTAATATAAACAGCATAGTCTCGATTATCCACTGTTTCGATTTAATTATCAATGGCCGTTAAGCGGCATATATCAATCTAATCCAGCTTACATCGAAGGCTATCCTTGACATCGAGAGTTTATTATGGTCTGGATAAGTTAATTAATGTCTAATTGATAATTTAGATAACATTTTAGACCTAAAGAAAGACTTGTAATAAGCAGATTTTGCTCTTGCATAATGTATGTTTGACGCATCAATAGGGAAGTTATATTCTTTAGAATGTATAAATTTATTGCTGTGGGAAACAGTATAAACACTATCTGAGGTCACTGTATCTCTCGCGAATTGTAATCTATATAAACATTAAAGAAATGTTGCTGCCATCACTTCGAATGACAAACGGAAATGAAATGAAATAGGATTTAACGCGCCCAACTTCTTAAAGCCACACTGGCTAATGGAATCGTGACCCGTTTAGGAAGTTCTTATTTATAGATAACAATATGCGCTGTTTTATGATGACCAAGTTATGTCCAAGATGGCGTTTTCTGTGGCGTAGTAAGACATCTGAATTTTCTCAACAATGTATACTCATAATTTCGGTCTTATTTACTAGTTTCTCTTTTGGATTTCTTTTGAGGTTTACTAGTTTATCGTCCTACTTTTCTGCACAGTCTGGGTTAATGAAGACGAAAAATTTTCCCAGACGTGCTACTCTTATTTCGAATACCCCCGTCTTCATTAGCCCAGTTGGGAGTAGAACAGTAGGACGTTAAACTCCATTTCATTTCATTCCATTTATTTCGAATTCCAACTCTAACTTTGTTGTTCGTGCACGCCTTTTTGTCCAATCCGAACGACTATACGCTGTCCCTTGCCATGCCATTCGTCCTACACCTCTGCGAATGACAAGAAACACAATGCCTCCAAGACGTTAAGCTACATCCTTTTCTGCCATGACAAATTATGTATTATTCATATCTACGTTTTTGACATAATTATGAATTATGGTGTTTATGTACTCCAAACATGTAGAAATTGTTGTCAAAAAGTATCCAGGAAGCCGGCTGGAGAACTGGTGTTCTTTTTTATGCCTTAACCCGAGCCTCTCGATTTAACACTAATGTTTACATCAGTGTCTTAATTAGTTTAATACCAGTGTAAGTGGAAAATAAAAAAAATAAAACTATTGTTATTTTTAAAATTTCCAGTTGTTGTCTGCTGTCCTAGCACATTCAAATCTTTTCTGATCATCATCATGCCGCAGATGCGAACGATTTAGAAGCTTCACAAAATCATTAATTGCAAACAGACCCTATACCAGTAACGTTGATACATAGAGATTAGCCATGAATTTTCTGTAAGCTACACTTCCCAATACCACATCATTAATTTAGGCCTGTAGCCAAAATTTATTTTCTTTTCATTACAATTGCTACTCTCTTAGTTTTTGCGATGTATTCATTTTAGTGAGAAAATTACATATTAATAGATGCTTTGTTTCAATTCAAATATTTGTTAGGAATTTGGCCTCAAATATTATCTGAACTAAAAGTTTACAATACTAGTAGAAATACTGTTTTGAGAGAATTTACATTTACATAGTCCCTTGCCTGTTGTTCAATCCGATTCAGTTTGTTGTTTCAGATATTGTTTAAACTATTGCTTTCCGTCCAATCTGAACGACTGGGCACTGTCCTTTCCAACCCAATGTCATCCTGTACCACTGACAAGTGGAACCCGCACCGGAGTTATCTCTGTGTAAGTGTAGCCAATGTGAAAATGAAACAAAAAGACTGTTAAAGAGACAGAATTTGATGTTTATACGACGACTAACTTTGATAACATTTTAAGTCAAGAGTCACTGCGTAATTTTGATTTTCAATGAGTGTTTTACTTCAATAGATAATTAGTTTTGCCTTATATCTATATTTGTAATCAAATTACACAATTACTGACGGTTTCAGTTTAAATATGCCTGTAATTTGGCTTTAAATCATATCTGAACTAGAGGTTTACAGCTACATGTAGTAAAAATATTATTGGGTCTTATTAAAAGGATACGTTGGGTGTGGTTTTATATTTTAATGGAAAAGATAATTTGGTTTCAATGCGATTTACAATGCTACGAACAGATTCTGGTCACTATTACTTCATAACCATATAAATATAGGGCTTGTGTGCTCACACATGGTCTTGTGCTTCATACAGCATCAGGAAAATGTTCTAGAAGGAAAAGCGAAAGCTGCTTACTTCAATTTACAAACGAAACTAACATTTGTGTTCCGAATGGCAAGAAATATTTTACTCGTTGATCTGTCCAGGGCCCTGTTTCACGAAATTTTAACAAGAGATAAAATCCAAATTTTAGTAGATACTTCAATTTTGATTGGCTAAGCACTAAAATCAATCTAATATTATCTTAGTTAACATTTCGGGAAACAGGCCACAGATCAGTGGAAAATATGTCAGTGAAGTTGTCGAATCTTTTCACAATTAGCTGTGTTTCCTTTTATGTGCGAATTACGGGAAGGAACTCCCTACACCTCATTGAGTATGTCACTGCATCACAGCATATTTACTTCGGTATCTCAATGTCATAAGCAGTCGTACATAATGTGTTTTTTTATGACTTCCTATTTCGCTACTTAAACTTACTAAAAGAATTTGATCACATAAGGAAAATACCTGCGGCGTGATTTGTACTCTTTAATGATAATGTATAGCATCGGATGTAGTAATCTTGTACTAGTATTTATATTAATGACTAACATAATTATCTAGCCTCTCTATTTGTGTAAATATAAGCTGTGGGTGTAAAAAAAAATACCTTTCCATAATGCTGTTGCATAATTATGTTTTGATCCCATGGGCCCATATTTATGTCAACGGATATGTATCGTCAATCGGGCTCACTTAAATAGAGTGAGCGTCCAACTATAAATAGACTGACAAATCGTTTACTTTTTGAATAAATACTATATTGGTGAATTAATACCGTTGCTATTCATTTATTGACTTGCATAGATAAGTTGCCATACGATCAGATAACCAAAACAAGCACATAACACCATTCGCCCACCCCACCCCATCCAATTTGCAATAGGCGGAAGGTAATTGGTAATAGATGAATATTGCAGCACTATATGAGAATACCTTCTCTAAAAATCAATACCAATTTGCTTCTTGGCCCTCATCTGTCCATCCTAATTTATAGAGATAGCAATAAAAATAGAATACGTGGTATATTTAGAAGAAACCGGATGGAGTACTTCTCTGGTAAGACGTCACCATTTGTCTTTATAATCCATTATCTGGTGAAGTGTATTACTAAGTCATTAAAGGGGCTGCACTTATGTTCTATTTGTATTCTAGACATCTTAATATACATTACGAAGAAAACACACTTAACTGGAAATCAAACACTACGTGAATACAACTCATAAATTAGAATATAAGTAATTGATTTATAGGCGAATACAGGAGCAATGCAAAATATTTTCCCCTTTTCTTACGACTTTTCCGAGAAGTAGACCAACAAGTGCAATTTGTTACACGTTACATTAACACAGCTTATGAAATTCTTCTTGAACGTGTGCTTTGAGATTTTTTAACATTAATATATAATATATTGGCAAATTCAGTTGCAATTTAATTGGCTGCATATTTCGGGTGTCCAAACACGTAGAGCAAAACTAGTATATAAAGGCCCAATTAAACTTCTTTCAAGATTGACGGTTGAATTTTATGTTTTATGTATAAACGACCAGACGAGTGGGGCGATGCGAAACAATTGTCTTAAAATTATATAAATCTTCCAAATGATCGGCCTGCGCCTTAAATCTTTTTAAGTAGTACTTGAAATTTCAACCCCACCGAACCTCTGCTGTTTCGACAGTATAGAATAGTGCAGTGTTAAGAGATCCTACACTGATCAAAAAATGGCATAATTGTGCATATCTATAACATATCTTTCCTTGTCGGGCACTTTGTGCTATGCACTGGGCGCTTGTCGGTTCTTGTTGGTGGTGATACGTAGCATCAATCACTAAATAGGGATAAACAAATGAAGAACAGGGATATTGCAACTTTATAGAGAATTGACAAATACATTTGACAATTTTTTACTTTGTCGAATCCCGAAGCGCATTACGTTGGAATTATAAAACGGAACTCCGTGCATCCAGAAGAATAGATAACCTAACCACGTTCGTTGTACATAATGCGAGATCTTTTTTTTTTCTAACCCTAACCTTTGTTTGATGGTTTCATATCGATTGAAATAGACATCAAATGTACTTTAGGCAGACCAATTAAACAAAACATTTAGTAGGGTAATACATGAAGGTCTACATCTTCATTCAGTAAATGCCATCACCTCAAGTGCTGCCACTGATCAGATTTTCTTTTTAAAGATGTATCAAGCAAGAATTAAATCTGTCTATTGCAAATCCTGCTTTTAGCCTCAAATGTATATAAATTATTAGACATTTATTCACATGACAGGCCCATAATCAACTTTCTAGGCCATCAGATGGTAGTGCTTTTGAACGGATTGAAACACGATCGCATTTTTATAATTTAATTTAACAATAGATAATAGAGCCTTTGTTTATTATCGTAACACGGGAGCAATGAAAGTCGAGTCTACGCTATTCTTCTGAAAGTCATAACTTCGCTCAAATGAAGTAATTTGACTGAAATTTTCAATATGTTCCATTTTCATTATCTACTTTTAAACTAGTATCGCGACAACTGTCAGCTCTTTATCTACAGATACATCTAACAAATTCCAATCAAAGCACCCAATCTAACAGGGTACGACTTCGCTTGAAAAGTGACACATTTTATTTTTATTTAAACCTTGTGGTTATCTTTTAAATGCCTCATTGATTTAATACCGGATAATATTATGTTATTACACAATATGGCTTCTCTATATGGTCTCTTAGTTGGTTCCATCTGTGTTAGCAAAGCCACCGCCCAAAATAGCTGTCTGTATTAATATGTTTTCTTTGTACATGGTTCACTGCTACCCACCCCTTTGGTGGTTTCTAAACGATTATCTCTGATTGTGTATAAATGTTTGTCTTTGTTCCATATGTACTATGGTTGTCATTCTTTGTTTGATAAAGACGGGAGAAACTTCGTCGAAACGTTGCTGAAATAAACCCTTCAAGTAACTTGTATTCCACATAATTGTGTTATTCTGCTCACTAATTTTAAAAACGAGATAAACGTGACGTACAAGATTTTTCTTTGTAGAAAGTACATGTTTAACTGCCTCCGGCGAAAATGTGAGTGATAGTTAAATGAGCTAAGTCGCTAATATTTGGGACCTAGAAATTGACACAAATGGGTCGCAACGCATACAATAATGTAATATGAATGTATATAAATTGATTTACATGCAATCGTTTCTGTTTTTACTGTAATTTCTAATCAGTTAGGTTCGGCGAAATACGCCAGAAGTCTCAATCGAATGGCAATCTCTAGTGTCTGGTTATTCCAGTCTACGCCGATAGTATTTTTGGGGCATGCTCTCCAGATAAGAATATAGCGTCACCGTTTGACGTGACTTGTGGAATATGCCTAGCCTCGTTTTTCGAGTTCCTAATTACAAATAGCGCTGACACGCTTTATGGTACAATTGTAAAATGTTTATTTTGTCTTAAATATTGGATATCAGAAGGCCATCTTTTCCAGGTAAGATCACAACATCAATGTTGATTTAAACCGACAAATAATTCGTGTTTTCAATGTCGAAGATTTTGGATGATATTGAGTTAGAGACTTTAATCTTGGCGGAGTCATCTCCAAATTAATTAGTCAAATGTACAAACTCGAGCCTGTCTGTCTTTTTTTTGATTCAGGATATATTTAGCTTGATTACTAACGACATAAGACGTCGGTCAGCATTTCAGTCCATAAAACGCGAAATGATTAACTAACGATCTCGTCGGGATTTGCATGAACGCGGTATACTTACAGTGACAATTTATAGGAGCTAAATCGCTAATATTTGGGACCTAGAAATTGACACAAATGGGTCGCAACGCATATGATAATCTAATATGATTATGAATGTATATAAACCGATTTACGTTTTTACTGTAATTTCTAATCAATTATGTTCGGCGAAATACGCCAGAAGTCTCAATCGAATGGCAATCTCTAGTGTCTGGTTATTCCAGTCTACACTGATAGTATTGTATTGCTCGTGCTCACCAGATATGGAATATGTGTAGCTTCGTTCGTCGAGTCCCTTGTTACAAATAGCGCTGAAACGCATTATGGTACACGATTCGTGTACCAATGGTAAAATATTAATTTGGTCTTAAATATTGGTTATCAGAAGCCCATCTTTTCCCGGTAAGATCACAACATCAATGTTGATTTAAACTGTCAAAAAAATCTGGATTTCAATGTCGAAGACTTTGGATGATTTTGAGTTAGAGACTTAGCTACTTTAAAGCAGACTACTTTAAATTAATTAAATATCAGGACTTGAAGGGGTTGTCTCTGATATGTTGTTGTGTACAAAACTATGGAAGACCAAACAGTTTCTTATTTAATTTTCTTAATTCTTAGTTCTTAATTCATAGTCCTTAATTCTTATTTCTTCATTTGTTGTCGTATTCCGACATTTGTACACTAAAATTAACATTTGTATCTTAAAATCAATATTTTTTTTACAAATTAGACATTTGTCATAAAAGATTTGTGAAATGTGGTTTGGTTTAAATTAATTTTGGTTATATAAAGATAAAATTAATGTTAGAAAATATTAGCCTACATTTAAATTTCATCAGGGAAATGAATTTCGAGAAAGGTATTTGGATAAATGTATTTGAAGAAATGTTTTTCAAGATTTGTATTTGGAGATTAGTATTTGGAGATTTGTATTTGGAAATTTGTAGTTCGAGATGTGATTTTCGTTGTATGTCTCTGAAATGTAAATGTACGCTAATTTTCTTATTTTCTAAAATAAATTTTATTTTTATATAACTATAATTAAACAAAATGCAATTTACAAATCTTGTATGACAAATATCTGACCCTACTCCTTGTCACGTATAACCAGGGATTCGAAACCACGCCAGTTGACTCAATGACAGGCCTTATGATACAGCACGCACTTGCAAAGCATTCGACCATCCAACCCCCTCCGATCAAATTAAACGTAACACACTAAAGCAATGATACGCTAAACAGTAAATCTTATGCAAGAACCGATAGGAAAGCAAACATGGATAGATAAACCAGCACGCGGCAGTTTTCATCAACCCTTCCTTGAAGTGTCAAATTTGACAATGAACCCCTCCCACGTGTATGGCGCTATTGCATGTGCAGCTCAGTGGTTCTGTTGGAGCGATAAGTTCTTCATCTGTGAACATACTCTCAAAGCATGCCACATGTCCATGACTATTTATCATATCGCAACCTGCATAGGTATTTGCATTTCAATATCCCCTACTTTTTTTGAAGAGTATATATGAATATCTCTGAACTTTAGTAGATCAAGACATCGTTTCCGAGCCAACTATAAGCCAGAAATCTATAATCAATTTCATTGTGGAAAATATGTTACCATACATATGCTTACTTCTATTTTCGTGTGATTAATTTTCGTGACATGTAGAATAAATCTAAGATAATTTTTAGCCGCGCTCTAACAAACACGTAGAAGACTGCTGCATAAATAATGAAGTTCCTCGTGATTCTATGTACTATATAAGGTGCATAAAATATTCTCTCTGTATTCTGATATCAACATTCTCACTTCTTGCTTTACAGATAATTGTTTACTTAAACATTATATTTACTTTAATTTAGGTAAGTAACATTGTAACATAAAAGTATGATATTGTGTTAAATGAAGTTTAACTTATCAAAATCTTTATGCCATTTATGCCATTGTGGTGTCACAATAAGTTCATTAGTCGGTAGGTTTCAGAAACGTAGGATGTTAAACCTCATTTCATTTTTTTTATAACAGTATGTTTTTCATTGATTATGCAATGATATGTTATGCATATGTACAGCAACATTAAATTTTCTTTTGTGTTCTTCCTTATACAAGTTTAAATACATACCTAAATATAATAAGCAACTCACTTGCTTCTCACTTTCGAGATGTAAACGGATATAGTCCAGTCAAAGTAAGAGCTGACCGAGAACAAATTGCAACAGAAGTTTTCTTGGTACCGTTGTGATCGTGGGATCATCCTCTACAATATATCCAAAGTTCTCGGGTAAAAGGGCCTAAATTACATAAATTCAAAATGGCCACCAACTGTTCCTTTGGAGTCTCATAACTCCTTTAATACTGACATTTTCACCATATAAAATTAATACAGATAGAGACATGGCCCCCCGCGAATCAGAATATCTTTTTTCAGAAATTATCATAAATCAACCACATCACGTCATCACGTCTTATTTTGAAAACTTACTGAGATCCTTGGAAGAAATTAATTGATTGAAATCAGGCGCGATCGCGGTGGCGAACAATTTTTACCCCATATATTCTCGCGGGAAAGAATTAACAATCAGTTTAGGTTGGAAATCGTAATTTACTCCGACGAGTCGGTTGGCGACTTGGTTGATTGCCTCCCTCCCCCCCCCCCCCGATTTTTTGCGGTGGCGAACAATTTTTTACCCTATATATATTCTCGCGGGAAAGAATTAACAATCAGTTTAGGTTGGAAATCGTAATTTACTCCGACGAGTCGGTTGGTGACTTGGTTGATTGTCCGTCAGTCCGGCCACCGAGGGCCGGGCTTCGCACTCCCAAGTGGGGCAGCACGCTCCCCCCCCCTCTTAAAATCCTGGATCCGCCCGGGAAATGTTCGAACTCTTCTTGCTCCCACACAACACGTGAAACCTTTACATTCGCCGAGTCCGTGCACTTTAAAACTGTGTCGCTTACTGCTGCACTTCGCTATGTCATATTTTACTTTATAGCCACAGTGGTTGCTTTTGAAGATTGTCTCTGTAACTAGTACGGAGTCAATTGTTTTGGGGTCTAATTTGTCTTTCGCAAGTCTCCATCCCCACTTTTCTGACCTCATCCACAACTGCACCTGCTTGTAGACTAAAACGGTAACCATGATACATAGCAACATCTGAAGTCGACGGCAAATTCCCAATCTGGACACAGAACAAGCTTTTCACTACCTTTTCACTAATCTTTCTCTTGCGCAAGCTTTCTAGTGTTTCAAGTATTCGCCCAACGTACGAACACAACAGGGCCTGTTCTCCTGCAGCTTTAATTCCATCATAAGTGGATTGTTTGTGAACAAAGATATCAGCGTGTTTGCGGAAGTTCTAATCCTCTTGAATCTGTTTCAAAGCAAAACTTTTAACAATTCCAAAAAATCTGGATATTTTGTCACGCCCAGCTATGGCATGCACAAACGGGAGGTATCGTGTGACGTCCTCACCCAAGAGTTCTCGGTGTTAAGTTTATGTTCCTACAACAAACTTTGGACTTATTAAGTTGCTTAGCAAGATGCAACAGTAGAACCAAGAATGCACCCCTCCCCCAAACACATGTGTACTATCAGGCAGAGCACATTCGATTCCCCTCTAGACACATTGGCTTCCCCATTCGCCTTCAGTCTTATCGCATTTACCGTGTTCAAAAAATTTTATTGACAGAGTTTTCTACCTCCCGTTTGTGCATGCTAAAGCTGGGTGTGATACAACATACATAAAGTGCCCCTTTCAAAAATATTCACGAGTATTCGAACTCTTATATTTTTATGGTGGGCGAACAGATTTAACACAAGAAAGCTTGCTCATGAGGAAGCTAGAGGGAAAGTTAGTAAAAGGCTTGTTCTGTATCCAGATTTGGAACTCGCCGTCGACTCCAAATGATGCAATGTATCACGGTTTCTCGCGACACTACCAGATGCAGTTGTGAATGGGGAGGGGCGGTGAATTAAGCCAAGACAAAAATCCAGAAAAAGATAAACAGATAAATACTATTTGGGACATATGATGAATACTAAGACTTAAGAAGAAATGGGACAATTGAGGACGGCACTATAATTTAGTGCACATGTGATTTTTTATATGCCCACACTTTCATGTGGACGTATATTGTCGTCGCTCCTGTCCATCTGTCCACAATTTGTTTGTGGACACTCTACACGACTAGCTAGATTGGCTAGGAATATTTTGCCTTTAAGCATTAAAATCAAACAGGTGTAAAATTTTATCAGAAAATATGTTTCTAAGGACTGAAGATATAAAACGGCTATAGAGCTGGGCTGTATGTACAGAACGTTTACTTCGACCCAGATCACATATAATCCGTAAACCACTTGACTTCATTTAACAGATAAAATTTACAATTATACGCTACGCTATGCTTACTTAGATTTAACTAATGAACAATATTCAGACATCTTTATAGATGCAGTTGGTGAACTCAAAGGCCTGGTAAGAGTGAGTGCTTTTGACCGATAGTAACATAGCAGGAACACCAACCATAACCATTGACTTCAAATAAAGTGTTCAGCGAATGGGGGGGGGGGGATAATTGGAGCTTAAGAGTAGTAATTGCATTGCATGGTCTCATTCTGAAGTACTATCGGGCTTCCTTGTTGTGATTGTTTTCTTCGTGATCGTAATACTATTCAATAAAAGTAGGAGATATTTGATTTTTAAGTGTTATTAAAGTCACCTAATGAAACTGACGAAGAAACAAATGACAAAATGAAATGAAGTTCACATTCATCGATTTATTCCAAATGATCGTTAGACTAAGTAAGGCACAGGCTGACCATTATAAGGGTAAAATGATACCCGGGGTCAAACAGCAAAGTTACCACAGCATCACAACCAAGTCAGTAACGAGTAAATCCTCCTCTGTTTGCCAAACAAGCATTGATCCGACGTGGCATACTCCTAATGAGACGTCTAAGGTCATTTTGGTCCAGATTGTCCCATTCCTGTTGCAACGCAGCAGCATTGCGTTGTCATCCTGGAAGATGAAACGGCGGCCATGACGTCGTGCGAACGGCACAACATGGACTGCCAAGATGTTGTCCCGGTAGTACTGGCCTGTAACACGCCCTGCAACAACATGTAAAGCCGTTCTGGTCGACCTGAGCGTGGTCTGTCCTGTACAGATTGTGTATCACGGTATCTGGACCATAGCCTGCTTATGACAGACTGAGAAACATTCATCGTCTGCGCCACAACCGCCTGTGTTGTGCCGATCTGTAGCATGCCAAGGGCACGTAACCTTTCATTTTGGGTAAGCCGACGCATATCAAAATTTGTTTTCTGCTCACTAAAACAATTAAACTGATGTTTCCACCCTGGAATTCAATGCCACAATGACTGTAACATTCAAAGTCAGAGTCGTGCAAATCTTGGGTTGGACCCCCATGATGATCCCAAGCATCACCTGCATTCCATGCGGTAGCTATTGGTGCGTTTGGGCGTCACATGTAACTGGAAATGTTTCTTCTGTTAGGTTCTATAGTGACTTTTTTCGTAGTCATTTGCATATTTTAGTATTATGCCCCCAAAATCAAATATCCCCTACTTTTTTTGAATAGTATATATACCACAAAACCATAAGTCAGGGTGTAAATATATCTTTCTCGGTAAACAGCAAAACGCCATTAACTAATTAAACTACCAGATTTCGAATATGAACTATTGCCGTTATGAATGCATGATAGGTAATACTCTATTAGTAAGCTATTAATAAGTGAGAGTGGACCGCACTACAAACAAACCAACAAGACAAACATGCGAACAAGACAAACAACAAATATCAAGTCTAGTGAATGGATCCGGGGGCCATCTGTAAGGGTCCACTGCGCTGTACAGTTCTGGGCCTATGATGAATGAGCTCAATTTAACATTAATGGTACAGATAGTCATGTGTATTATTCTCGGAAATGAAATGAAATGGGGTTTAACGTCCTACTGTTCTGCTCCTAACCTGGGCTAATGACGACGAGCATACGCCATACAGTGTGCTATGAGGGAAATTTTGCCCGGGCAGCGGTGCTACGACCTACTCTTATATCGAATTCCAACTTCCAAGGGATCTTTTACGTGCATGTGTACACGGGACCTCGGTTTTTTGTAACATCCGAACGACTAGACAGCTGTCCTTGTCAGGCCCTCCGTCCTGCATCACTGACAAGGGGAAACCACGCCGGAAAATCGGGATGAACTTTCTCGGCCAATGCAGGGATCGAACACCCGACCTCTCCAGGCTAGCGAGCCAGCGTCTTACCCGCTTAGCCACGTGATCCCTCCCCCCCCCTGGGCCTATAATGATACAGGCTTCACTCAAAATGAAAAAAAGAGAGACGATGTGTGGATCACCCGAAAGTCCTCAGTAATCTCCATACCACCCGATTTGTTGTTATTGTTGATTACAAATTTAGCGTTCAATACATAATACATTGATTGAAAAAAGATTATTTACACATGAAGGAGTAATAAAATCTATTATGTACCTTGATTTCGTTTAAGTAACGTTTAAATATGTGTAACTTGATTATTGTTTAACTGCTGTTTAGTAACTCTAATTTGATTGGTCGAGACTTTTGAAATGAAATGAAATGAAATGAGGTTTAAGTTCCGACTGTTCTGCTCCGACTGGGCCAATGAAGACGGGGAGACTTTGAAGTATACAACCTTATATACTAAACAGCAAAAGAAACGTCAAGTTGGTATGTTACTCTGAATAGACGCTTTGCATAAAACTTGCCAAATGTTTTTATTGTACATTTGTGACCCCATCTCCAACTTTACCTGAGCAATAAGGCTCCTTTCCAAACACAGAATTGAACCCAGGAAATGTTCTCAAAAACGCAACCTGACTTCTGAAATGGTAATGTGTTCTCCATGATTTTCATGTAACTCATGCTGCACGTGCTGTTTACCGGGATCAGCCCTATAAAATGCACCCCCATATCTGGTTGAATCATTCACACTACAAGGTCAGCAGCATGCCGCGACTCACGACAGCTCAGGGGAACCAGGCGCTTGGAAGACTCGACGCTGGCAATACTGCCCAAACCGTTGCCAATCACTTCCAGGTCAATGTTCGGACCATCTACAGGCTTCAGCGACGCTTTCGGGCCACCAGCACCACGGATGATCGCCCCCGAACTGGTAGAACAAGGGTTACCACAAGGCGACAAGACCGCCATGTTGTGCGACAGCACGTGCAGGATCCCTTCACACAGGCATCTGAGACAGTACGTGAGACAGTGGGAACACACAGAAGACCCATCAGTACCGACGTCTCACCTAAGAGAACATCCATTGCCGTAGACCTTACCGTGGACCGATCCTCACCCCCCGCCATCGACGTGAACGTCTACAGTATCCCCAACAACACCAGAACTGGCGACACAGGCAATGGAGAACTGTTCTGTTCACAAATGAGAGTCGGTATTGCGTATCAACTGCGGGTGGCAGGACCAGAATATGGCGTCGACGTCGCCAGCGTTATTCTGACCAATGTGTCATGGAACGAGACTCATGGGGAGGTCTAAGCATAATGGTTTGGGGTGGAATCGGCCTGAACCAGAGAGTGGGTCCTGTGGTGTTCCTAAACCTTGGTCTAGGGAGAGGAGGTGGCATCCTAGCAGTGCGCTACATCGATCAAGCTCTCAGACCCCACGTCATACCACATTTCGCACTTCAGCGAAACAACGTTTTCCAGCATGACAATGCCCGTGCCCACACCGCTAGAGTTACTCGGGACTTTCTACAGCAGAACGGTGTCAACTTTATGCACTGGCCAGCCCTTAGTCCGGCCTTAAACCCGATTTAACGTTTTTGGGACGATATTCAGAGGAGACTTAATTACGTCGTACCGAGACCAAACACAGCCGACGGATTGCACCGGGATTTTCTGAGAGTGTGGTTCCAGGTGAGTGGTGTTCATCAATCGTCTGGTCGACTCCATGTACAGATGCTGCGCTGCTATTATTGACACTCGCGGTGGACACACCAGATACTGATGTACAGACTGTGTACAGACTCCAAACCTTCTCGTAATGTCTTGGAATTGTGATGAATTAATCACTAATGTGTCAACATATTATTCACAAAAAATTGCTTTGTACAGACTCCAAACCTTCTCGCAATGTCTTGGAATTGTGATGAATTAATCACTAATGTGTCAACATATTATTCACAAAAAATTGCTTTGATCCATTTAGTAAGTCGTTTTCTAGAATGATTTGATTAAAGTGCCTCTCTGATTTTGAAATCATACTGACGTGGGTTTTTTTTTGCTGTTTAGTATATTATGGTTCATATTTAAGAAAATAAACAACCTTTTTGTTCTAAATTAAACTATTGCTAGGTGTCGTATCACAGTCTTCATCTTCGTCAAGCTGTTAGTTTCATTTTCTTGTAACTCCATACAAATCAAATGTCACATAATGTCGTAGTTAGCCAGACACATACCATTTGTGCATTAAAGTAATTAGTATATTTTAAACTAATATTAAATGTTTATTAGCTTTCGCCACTTTCATAATATCCGTAGCCCGTCAGAATAATTGAATTTAGGTTTACAAATGTTTCAATCAAATATGTACGTACAAAAATAGCTTCTTCTATTTCAGATCTCAATTTCCTGAACTAAGCAACTACAGTTCGTAGTGCAGAAATGTTATGAGCAATAAACAATAACTTAGCATTATTTTTCGTTTTCATTACATTTACTTTAGAAAGGTTTAATAATGATGATATATAAGAATTCTTATAATAATTTTGAGTTGACTTTCCGCGTTTTAGCGCCCAGAAATAAAACAGCCTGGTTTCATTCAGGGCTCTTTTTTGATCGCTCGCATGTCGGACTTTTGTTACAGGCTGTCCAGGTCTATAAAACAATCCCGACCACCCATTCTACAACTCCAATGTAATTTATACGAAACGCGAGTTTTAGGATTGATTATTTTTCGATTTAGGAAACACGCGTTTCAGACAACTACACACGTTGAAAGATGTATAGAAAGATATTGAAGCAGTCGCTTTACTGCAATCTTCAAAATAGCTCTGCTTATGGAAATTTTTTAGAATTATGTAAAAGGACTCACTCCAAATAATTCTATTTCGAAGTATCGTGTTTGGCGTGATATGTTGTTTGAAGGGTCTACCAATTATTATGATTCACCCATAGCCTGGAGGTCGCGCATTCGATCCCTGCATTGGCCGAGAAAGTTCATCGGGATTTTCCTGCATGGTTTCCCCTTGTCAGTGGTGCAGAATAGAGGGCCTGACAAGGACAGTTGTCTAGTCGTTCGGCTGGGAAGAAAAAACGAGGACCCGTGTATACATTGGCGTGCACGTAATAGATCCCTTGGCAGTTGGAATTCGATATAAGACTAGGCCATAGTGCTACTGCCCGGCACAATTTTCCTCATAGCACACTGTATGGCGTATGCCCGTCTTCATTAGCTCAGTATGGGAGCAGAACAGTAGGACGTTAAACCTAATTTCATTGCATTTCCGAGAATAATACACATGACTATCTGTACCATTAATGTTAAATTGAGCTCATTCGCACGGGAGTTGATAATAGAATTAGGAACATAATAATGTCTTTATTAACAGGAATATCATAGATTAACCATATTAAGCTATGTGTTTTCGTTCGCCCCTAACGAATCCAATGAACAGTTCTTTAATTGTAACATCAAACTTTTCGCTTGTAATCATTTCATATTAAAAATACATTTAATGTACTCGCATTGTATTTTAAAAGAGATAAGTAGATCATACAACTCTCCAAATTTTAAAATTAAATTGTTTCTGTCAATGCTATCTGGTGGAAGTTGTTAAAGATGATAATGGAGCGGAAGTTGGGTGACCTGTTTATTGATTACAATACATATCAACAGAGATTCAATGTAAGTAGTCCGCCATTCATTATACTTTACAAAACTTGGATACTGGTTTTTACAAATCGCAAAATCTAATATTCGGCGGATGGATCTTAAAGGGCCAATCTCGATCATATTTTGGAGAATAAAAGTGCTTAATTTTGTATTAAAAGCCCTTAAAATCCCCCATCTTAGGGTAGAGCAACTAACTCAATATCCGTGATACGTTTTGAAACAACTTAAACCCGTCAGTTTTCGTCTGGAAATGGAGACTGGTGTCCCAAGCTGTATTTTACGGTGTCTGGATAAAACCAGACTTTTAACTTATAAAAATAACGTGTAGGTGAAATTTACCTTTCGTTATCAAGTACAGCACTTGGCTCATGCACTGCATAGATCTCCAACAGGAACGGCAATCGACTGATCCGAAATCTTAAAAGGGTTACGTGTCCGGATAAGCGGTTTTGACGTTCACGTTCAAACGACTCAATATTATGAGCTGAAATTTTGAGACAAGGTAAATACACCATTCATCTTAAATTTCATACGTACGCAAACTTTTATTTTTGAGACTGATGAAATCGGGATAGCCCCTTTAAGCATCTACAATACTTAATAGAATACGTATTGCAGGATACATCTGTGCTATAGAATATGCCTCGGGGAAACTAGATTCTGTAGCTGAGCTCTTTTCAAGGACTTTGACTTCAATGGAAGATCAATATCTTGGAACTGACGTCATATAGCATGGATAATACTGAACCGCAAACCAAGGATAATGCGTTGGAAAAAAATGTTTTCAGAAGTAAGCAAGATAAAGATTTAGATATTAATAACTTTGTTTTAAAAAAAGAGCAAAAAAAAACCCGGTTTACTAAATGACAAGCAAACAAAACAAATACTGAAAGTCATACCGTAGAGACTAGGTTTATGCTAATTAAAGATAAATCTATTTTATATCTGATCCGGGGGGATTGGATTGCCGGATGGTTAGCGCGTGTGCGTTGTTTCATAAGGTCTGTCATTGAGTCAGCTGGCGTGGTTTCGATTTCCCGGTTGTACGTGACAAGAAATAGGGTTTCCTGTCCAACCTCGTGGGTTTTCTCCGGGTCCTCCGGTATGCTCCCACTGCTAAAGCCCCCTACGCGCAAACGAATTATTGAAATAAAATTGAACCATATGTTATTCGCGAAATTACCTAGTTTGTGTCGAGTGGTTGTTAAACACCATTTCTCTCTCTACATATATATCTGATCCTGAAGTCATAAAACAATACCATGATGATAACTATTATTGCTCCAGATTGTATACTGAAATTTGATATTAATTAAAGCGTATCTTCCTCAACGCAATGCGAAGGTGGCACGTTTTCACCGAATCATGGAAGATACGCCCACATTTTGCAAGAGATGGACAGAGAACAAGCTAAAAATGTGATTTTTCGTGAAATTAGGGGCCATAATTCAGGGAAGTTATGATCTGATATGCGCGAACATCGAAAGGAACCGAGATCTTTGGGATATAAACATATAATAACAGACAGCTTTATGGATGACATTCACTAGGTTTATTAACTGCAACGTTTCAATGAGGTTACTCTCACCGTTATCAAGCAATGATACAATCAACATGTTAAAGAAGGTTATATATAAACAGATAACAATAAACTAATTAACAAAATAAGGCCGAAGCCATTCAAAGTCATACCTAAGTAAACTATTAATAATCAATGAGAAACCCTTAAAGGGGGTGATGGAATGTACAAATCATGCTAAAACAACAACTGATCATAATTAAACCCTTAATTTCCATATTGCCAATAAAGATTACAAAATTTAAAAGTAAAGATTAAATTATTTAAAAAAAACTATGAATGAGAAACCATGTTATTGTTGATACCATTAATGACCCTCTCCATTAATAATAAGTTAATAAACCTAGTGAATGTCATCCATAAAGCTGTCTGTTATTATATATCACTTTCACTAAATGCCTTTCAAAGACACGATATAAACATATATTTTAAGTTTCATCAAAATCGGACAAAATTGTGACATCTAGAGGGGCCATAATCCAGGAGGTTATGGTCCGATATGCGCGAATATCGAAAGGAACCGCAATCTTTGGGTTATAAACATACATATCAAGTTTCATCAAAATCGGACACAAATTGTGACCTCTAGAGTGTACACAAGCAGTGGACGGACGGACGGACGGACGGACAGGGGCGACGACAATATACGTCCACATGAAAATGTGGGCGTATAAAAAGAAAGCAGTCTAGATATGTGAGCCGCAACACGAAAGACACCTCTGTAAAAAAATCATCTTCGGAAAAAAAAAAGTTACAGGAAAGATGGACTCATTACTACAGAATTATTGAGTAAAATGAAATAAAATGGGGTTAAACGTCCTACTGTTCTGTTCCAACTTGGCTAATGAAGACGATTATTGAGTAAGGCTCTCTTGTTTCCTGTATTCTTAATAATCAGCTCTCTGGGGGGGGGGGGGGGGCAGGATAGCAAAGGCTCATGTACATCATTTAAGATTGACAAACATACGGATGATCAGCAGATACCAGAAGGCGGTCCTAAATAGAGAGAATTAAGCTGTTCACCCACCTGGTCAGATGACGAGTTTGATCGTCCCGATGATCAGTTACAACTTACATGTGGTTAGGCTTGAACGTGAATGTTCGTCCATTTTAGTAAATGATGTTGAAGGCGAAATTATATCTTAAAGATTAAGTATCCCCCATCGCCATTAAACACATTATTGCTTGGAATTAGATAACACCAGCCAAAGAGCGTAAAATTGCCATATAATCCGATGCAAAATATAAGCCAATAATATTATATAAAACATTGCTTATGATTTATACGTCTGTTAAATTTACAAATCCAATGCAAAATATAAGCCAAAAATATTTTATAAACATTGCTTATGATTTATACGTCTGCTCAATTTACAAATATGTACCTATAAATTCACAACTAATGCTACTCATAAAATGATTTAAATTAATATAAATTAGAGACACCCTATTTGGTTCTAAGTATGGGTGGTCAAAAATACATTTGTTTAGGTAAAGATGGAATAAATCAGATGGAATAAATCAATGTACCGATCTGTAGCCTAAATTTAAATCGTTTCTGTCAAGACACTTTATATTTAGAGGACACGAATTAAAGATATATGTAAGGTTAATGTAACGCTCACCAGCATGCTTCCTTTGTCTAGGAATCTAACTAATGAGTTATGGATAGGTACGACTCGAAATAAGTTCCGTATCTTTATGTTGTCACGATATAAGTATTGTGGATTCGTAATGGTTGTAACTCAGCCGTTGGACCTGATGGAATTAATTGTGACCTACCGAGCGACAAGCGACGAACTAATATTACCAATGTTTTATGAGCATGAACGATGGATAGATTCAGAGAAAGAGTCGACCTTTCTTGCTATAATAGTTAAAAAAATAGGTAATGCTTGAAATTTTGACAAGAAATAGTTCATATTGTCGATCGTCAAGATTAATAAATGAAGTCCCGATTACCCAGTCGCTTTTTCGGATGTCTAAACCTCTGATCATATCATTGCGTTTAACGCAGACATGTCTACTTTACTCAATATTTAGGGATTTGGTTATGGGCTTGTGATGTGAATAAGTTCATATAACATTTGAAGGCAGAAAAACGCAAGACAACAGGCAAGTTTAACCCTGGCATAATGCCTCTTTTAAGAACTATCCACACGTTCAATAAAATTCTAGAAAACATGTGGGAGCCTCTTCATACGGTCTTGGAAAATAAACACTAACAGAATTATCCCTACGCGTAAAGGCGGGTGACCGAATCGAAAACCCTTAGGTCGAATAGCCCCGAACTTTTGGGTAATTGGTATGATGAGATCAACAGTCCTTGTTTAAACAGACATTATGCAAGGTCTTTCTTTAGGCCTGAAATGGTATCTAAATTATTAATTAGACATTAATTAACTTATTCAGACCATAATCAACTCTCGACGTCATCGCTAGCCTGCGATATTTACTGGGTTTGGATCCGATTTGCTGCTCAACATTAATCATGTAATAGATAATCGAAACTATGTTTTTTATCGTATCGACTTTAGTAATGATGATCGAGGCTAGGCCGAAAATTCAATGGCTAAATTTTCGGTTCAGAGTGGATCAATTTGACTGAAAATTTCAGCAAATTCCCTTTACATTATCTAGTTTTTAACTATTATAATGAGAACTGTGAACTCTTTATCTAATCTCCCGTAATGTATCTGTAAAGAGAATAGTAAAAACAACAGAAATTACCCAATGCAAAATCAGTGTAAAGATGGTGGCCAGTTTAGATAAAGTATCCATTTAAGTTTTTCCACCTATAGATTCAATAGAAATCGAAACAACGCATTCTAGGACTGAAGTAAATGCCTGCAGCACAGCTTCGTCCGTTTTGACATCAGTTGGATATTAGGTAAGAGTTTTTCCAGCTAGATTGTACTCCCCTGAAAGTGACCGTAGCTCTAACTATATACGGTGGCGTTAAGAGTGTAAACTCGGAAAGAAAACTTGGATGTGTAGTGTTAAAAAAAATCCCAGTGAAAAAGAAACATTTTGCTTTAAGGTGCATTTTGTTTTAAATTGCTAATTTGTCTTTTCGGAATGTTGAATGATATTACCAAAGAATAGAAGAATGTCCATAAGTGGCGTGCAGAGGTTTGGTGATAATTGGAGACACACATTCCCCCCCCCCCCCTTCAAGTCTCAGTTTTCATTTCGGGAAAACAGATTAAATAAATGTCTTACTCAAATTAAACAGGGCAGTTTATTTTTCTCAATTCTATGTTAAAAGGTATATAGATCTCTGTGATTTGGTGGGGGTTGGATGGCCGAATGGTTAGCACGTGCGCGCTGTATCATAGGGCCTGTCATTGAGTCAACTGGCGTGGTTTCGAATCCCCGGTTGTACGTGTCAAGGAGTAGGGTTGCCTGTCCAGCCTCGTGGGTTTTCTCCGGGTCCTCCGGTTTCCCCCCACTGCTAAAGACCCCTTCGTGCAAGCGAATTATTGAAATAAAATTAAAACCATATGCTCTCTCTCTCTCTTTCTCTTTCTCTCTGTGATTTGGTTAAAACATATAAAATATTCAGATCTGTTGTTTAATTTGGGTATCTGTGTACATTTAACAATCTAGGTCCACTGATAAACGTTTACTGGGATATAACTTTGTATCTGTACAAATATTGTGACTTACATTGATGTCTACATAAATATTCTTCACTTCAGATTAATTTTTTTTGGAATAAATATTCTTTGGCTTTAATGTATCTGAATCAACATCATTGAATGAATTAAAATGATGTATTGTGTAAGCATTATATTTTTAATCTATTTCCATTATTACTCGCACACGAGATATCAACTATCTCATTTTCAATATTTGATTTGTGATCTTTGTCTGCGTTCCTCATTAATATCGCATTAAACGGAAGTTCCTTGAATAATTAAGAAATCATTGTATAAATTTCTGCTCAAGGTTTGTAATGTGCGCGTTTTTGTTTCATGACACAATTTTTTTATGCTATATACATGGTTGATATTGGAAGAAAGTTGTAATATGCTGAAAGCAGAATGTAAATAATTTTAGCCATGAACATGAGTCCATGAAGATTTTATTAATTCAAAACAAAAATGATTTTAACTGTGGTAATTTTGAAAGACAAAAAATACTTTTATTACGATTGTTTTACCAATCAGTGTTCATTTTCGTATTTTGATATGTTTTGATTTATTAATTTTATATTAAAAATTCACCTGATTACTGATGCATCAAGGGATAAGTAATGCCAAGAATTTTAAATATATATATCGTTTATATGATGGACGTGGAGCTGTATGAAACATTCTGGAATTTATTTGTAGCATGCCTGAGCCAAGATATATTTATATTGTAATAGTCTAGTACTATGGTCTCTGCGACCATATTATAGCTTTAACTAATTATTGGGTTCACATACATATACTGTAGAGAAGTCATATCTCATGCACTCTAATGAGTGAGTGATGGGTTGACACATAACAAGATTTATAATTTGAGAAACATAGTCGTTTCTGGGTCAAATCAGAATATTATCATGTTTATCGCTAATGATAATAAAGGTACCATTCCATATTTGGCACGAGTGACCAAAGTCATGATTAATTACATCATAATTAGCCAATATATAATAATTAATAGCTGTGAATCTGAGCGTATACATGTATAACAAATATAATGTGTGCTCTTGGGTAGACAGCCGTAAGATTCTTAGAGAGTAGGGCCATGTAGATACCGTTGATGTTCAAGAGACACCATCTAGATTGAATAGATCCCATTGATTTGTAGAAAAGTGATATGATGTAGTGTGTTCCGTCAGTAAACTCGATCTACAAGTTAGGGATAGAGAGAAAGGCAATTCTATTTTTAGCATGGTAATGTAACCTATGCATGTAACCGATGTATCCAGTGAATGATATAAAATGTAGAAACGAATTGTTGCATTGTTATTCCTGGTAGATAAACGTCTTAATTACTGAGATAGTAAGAAGAAAATACACAGCGTGAAAAATGGGTCCTAGCCATAAGGAGGGACTATGCGTGGGGAGTTTTCCCGTGTACTTTCCACGCCTAACCTGCGGGGCATAACAATGCATAGTGTTACAATAGTCTGATAATTCATGCTTACATGGTAATATTTCTTAAATTATTCACTTAAAGATTAACTGGATAGTAATGCCTTAACTTTAACAAGCTAACATTGGGTAACGACGTTTATCCCATCTATTGTATTTTTTTTACATTACTTAATTCTTTATGCCCTGTTCATTTATCGCCATGTCAGTTTAATTACAATACTTAATCTGTTCATATTATTTGATTTGCCTTGTACATTGATGGCCGAATGGTTAGCACGTGCGCGCTGTATCATAAGGCCCGTCATTGAGTCAACTGGCGTGGTGTCGAATCCCCGGTTGTACGTGACAAGGAGTAGGGTCGCCCGTTCAACCTACCACTAACACTGCTAAAGACCCCTACGCGCAAGCGAATTATTGAAATAAAATTAAACCATATGCTAGTTCCGAAATGACCTAGTTTGTGTCGGGTGGACGTTAAACCCCATTTCTCTCTTTCTCTCTTGTACACTGAAAAACAACTTATGATACCTTACTATGTACAGTAGCCGGTTTGTCACTACTATTATGACGATACAATTATGTATATTTATGTTCCGAAATGTTGAAGAATCATTCGAAATCTGTTACAATCCCAAAAGAATTTACACATCTAAAGTATTTCACAAATATATTTTCTATCGTTATTATACGTGCTAGGCCCCAATATTTAAATATTTACATAATGATGATCTTTTCCTGTTATTCATCATATATTTTCTATCGTTATGTGCTATTTTCCCCATATTAATTATATTTACCTTTGATATATATTGTGATGTTATTTACAAGTTTCACGATTTATATTTATTTTACATCCACATATATTTGTATTATTATATACCGTATTATGTATAAGCCCAGTGGTGCATAAAATAGTTAGACTCTAAATTAATAGCAGTCATGTGTCGGACTTGTATTATTATATACCGTATTATGCATAAGCCCAGTGGTGCATAAAATAATTAGACTCTAATTTAATAGCAGTCATGTGTCGGACTTGTATTATTATATACCGTATTATGCCTAAGCCGGCGGTGCATAAAATAGTTAGACTCTAAATTAATAGCAACCATGTGTCGGACTTGTATTATTATATATCATATTATGCCTAAGCCGGCGGTGCATAAAATAGTAAACCTCTGAATTTAAAGCAGTCGCGTGTCGGCCTTGTTCTCCCTAGCCACGTGTCATACCTGTTGGGATCCTTTGCTTACCGTGACGTATGTTGCATGTTGCATCTTTCTCGGATTTATCGGTTGCTATGCCTTATGAGGAGAAACTATGGCCAAGATAGTTTACCCTTTATTCTCGGCGAGGTAGCCGATGATGGTTTAGTAAGAACTCTGAACAACACTGAATTGAAATGGGGAGTGTCGGAACAGGAATGCCATTACGTTGTTCTTGAGGGCATCAGCTACTTCTACGTTTATCTTTCAAAGTTCACTGTCATTACAAGGCGGTAACATCAATTAAAATCATTAAGAAAATCGGTCATTAGGGCGCCAGTCACTGAGAATTCGGGTATAGATCTGTCAAAATGAACACCAAGGCTGATGCATATACCCGCCGAACTTATGCCGTGACGTCAAACTTGTCATGTGGGGTTCAAATGCCGGAAATTCAATGTGCGTCTGTTGCCACATAAACACAAAACAGTGGTTTTGAAATAAGTAGACCAAATATCATCTGCACCAACCTACAACCCTGCAAAACTCGACATAGCTACCGATAATATTTTGATTTCAAAGACATTATTAGATATTTAGAAACCGGTTTTTTTCCCGTTTGAGTTTTCAGCAGGCAAAGCTAAAGGTTTGATATTTAAGGCTGAACAACAATATGTTCATAAAAACCAGAAACTTAATCTTTTCTAAAAAGCCGAGTCCAAAACTCGAAGAAAAACCCCGTCTTCATTAGCCCAGTTTAGGAGCAGAACAGTGGGACGTTAAACCCCATTTCATTTCATTTCATTTCATTTCGAAGAATCCCCAATTACCAAAAATCTCCGCTACGGGCACTAGACTTTAATTATCACGATTCCTTGACAGGCGGTTGTCATAAAGACAGAGAGACGACACGATCCGTACTTATTTAAAAAAATATTATTGGCCTAGAATGTACCAAGGAGTGAAGTACTACTAGATTAGGATGTTTCTTATTATTAGGATTGTGTCACATAATATATTGAACAATCATAACTTTGAAAGGTTTCGCTAAATATTTGATGGACGTTTAAAGGAGTTCACTAATTTTAGATACTGTCTTATTACGGCGATTGCGACTCATATTTTCTTGAAGACTATAAACAATATCGATATATTGAACAATCACAAACGAAGTCGCAGGTCTTAACAAGCACCAGTCTCTTGTGAAATTTAATCTTCTGTGATGTATTGTGCGTCATGGACATTCATCTTTAACACCTAGACCGCTGCCGATCGTGTTCCGGTACAAGAACATTCGTAAAACGTATTGGGACACCGAATGATCATCATTAAACTGCAAACGTAAATTTATGGCAGACTGCTCAGTCCCCTGCAAGGAAAAAGAGGTAAGGGGTCTGAATGGCATAGATTTGGCTTGTCACCCCGCCGTACATGAAATGTAATCTGTATGGGGGACGACTAGTCCCCCGTCCCCGTCACAGTCGTACACGAAACAATAGTATGCCGTATCCGAGCAAAATGTACATCATATCACGCTGTATGGCGTACATCCGTCTTGATTAACCCTGTTGGTGCTGAAAGTAGAATGTTAAAGTAGCTAAGTCTCTAACTCAATATCATCAAAAATCTCCAATATTGAAAACACGAATTATTTGTCAATTTAAAATAACATTGGTCTTGTGATCTTACCGGAAAAAGATGGGCTTCTGATATCCAATATTTAAGACAAAATAAATATTTTACCATTGGTACACGAATCGTGTACCATAATGCGTTTCAGTCACAGTTATAGCAAGAGACTCGAGGAACGAGGCTAGACATATTGCACCAAACCAAACGGCGTATGTAGACTGGAATAACCAGACGCTAGGAATTTGCATTCGATTGAGACTGCTGGCTTATTTCACGGAACATAACTGATTTGAAATTAGAGTAAAAACGGAAACGATTGAATGTAAATCAGTTTATATACATTTATATTACAGTATTATATGAGTTGCGACCCACTCGTGTCAATTTCTAGGTCCCAAATGTTAGCGATTTAGCTCCTTTAAGTCCCATTTCATTACGTCAATCAGACATTTAGAGATCATGATGTAGGCCACCCCCTCTACGCTTACTACAAATCTATTACTCGCAATTGGAAATCCATTCACCTAAGGTAAACAAAAGATACGGTTTATAATATGGCAACTAAATATAGATGCCAGAAATTTCACAGTATTTGAAAACCATGTGTGATTGAGGTAACTAATAAATTCGACGTTTTATAATCAAAAGAGACGGACAATTCCTCATGGCGCCATCGTGGATATTTAAATTTCCCAAAGGATGCCAGGGTGGCATCATTTGGATTCTGAATCTGCAATATAATCCATATCTAATCCAATGCATTTAAGGTTATGTGGACTCCATTTCGACCCCAAGGCTTAAAATGGGATTCGGCTGCTTGACTAATAATATCCCCGAAGATGTCTTAAAGAAGTTAGTATCCAAAATAACAATCATGGCGATCAAAGGGGTAATTGCACCATGGTTTGTATGTTGTAGATAGCAACCGTGGAAATAGGTTGCTATCTAACATGCACATCGACACTACTATAAAAATTACCGCATGTGGTTATTGGAGATTAATATTATCTCAATATCAACCCCTAATAATATGGAAATAGCCAACTTAACCAACAACAGTTGCTATGGGAGATGTCAAGATGTGTCTAAGAGCAAATTTTATCCAGTCCTGTCCGCGAATAACAAACATCTAGTGTAGCATTTGTGTTTTTGACTTGCTTCAGTTCACTTGGCACAAACTAGGTCATTTAACGGGGTAACATGGTTCAATTTTAATTCAATAATTCGCTTGAGCGCAGGGGTCTTTAGCAGTGGAAGTTACAAAAATTCTACCGGTTTATCTCTCTGGTGAGAAATAATGTTGTTAAAAGGGTGTGAAGCCCAAGTAAGAAAAAGGTTAGATTCATTTATTTTTATGGTAATGATGCCAGTGCTGTAGGCATCTGTCATGAGAGGGTTGAGCATATTAACGCCAACAAGTTAGGAATTACAAAAGTTTATACACAATGGTAATGGTTTGGCCAGATTTGTAACCATGAATGAGGCCTGTTTCGAAAAATGAAAAAGGAACTAGCCGGTCGTCATTTTCCTATTAATGATAACGTCATGTCATCTGTAAACTTTTTTAGGTTGGATGAAGAAAATTGCTTCCTGACAGGGGACTATGTAGAAAAATAAATGGAAACCATTGACTTTGTACAGGTCTTTCACAGATAATCTTAGAACTTTTCAGCCAGGCCTCGTACTCCACTTTGAAACGTCTGTTCAATAATCTATTAGACAACATATAACTTGTCTGCTATAGAATGTCTGCTATAGAAACCCTTAATGAAGGCTTTGTTCGGTGTTTTCAACTCGTATCAAACAAGATTATCTTCATGTTGCTCACATTAGGACTATATATAGTGAAAATACGTTGACGTACAGAACAATAATTAAATTTTTTTATTCATTATGGAAAGTATACGCCTATAGCAACATTATAACAATTATTTTATGCCACAGGGAGTGGCAATATGTAGTCAGTCAACTGAGTCGGTATTCCAGGTTAAAATCTATTAAACAATATTGTTGTTCTTGGTATGTTGACTTCATCCAATGCCATTATGCTCGAATATTATTCTTGTAGTTGATGTCTGAATTTTCATCCTCTTCAATCTTCTCGGTTGTTAGAACAGAAACAACAATATCCTTTACAAAAGAGTGAGAGGATAGGAGTATACCTAGAACTTGTCAAATGAGAATATCAATCACGAAAGTTCACAGATCTTCATCAACAGAGTAATTACTTATATTTATTTGTCTATTTTTTTCTTCTTCAGAAGACGTCACAAAAACAAGTAACTTCGACATATCACGGAGTAATCAATGGATGAAAACAACGTCACATTATCAAACCTACTCGAAGCTTTTACCATGCAGAACAAAAGTTTGGTTTTACCGCCACAAGATGCGAGTTTGGCGCAGTTAAGTAACGTGGTAAAAAATTTACAGGTGTATTTCGTTCCCACTGTTATAGGATTAGGGATGAGTGGCGGTATTTTAGCAAGTGTAGTGTATTTAAAATCCGTTATAAAGAATACGTTTTTCGCACAATTTCTTGTAGCTGTGTCCATCTCTAATACTGGATTTTTGAGCACTGTGATATTAGGCTGGTTATTTGAGCATGGATTTGATGTATATGCTGCGCCTGGATTATGTCAAGTGGTTGTGTTTTCTAGCCATTTCTTTCCCTTCTTGACATTCTGGTCCAGTATTTTGGGTGCTTATTTAATTCTATGGGATACTTTAAAACCCAAAAGCCTTACATGGATTCACAATGCGTCTGTGTCGAAAACTATAGTCATTGGAGTGGCTTTGTTGAGTTTTACCTGTTATTCTTACAAATCGTGGACGAATGGAACTCGTCTAATAATGGGTTATAGTGTGTGCACCGTTTTACCAGAAAATGAAAATGCCATGGAATTTCTTAACATTTTAGATGTATTGGTTCTTCTTATTCTGCCTTCCATTTTGTTTGTTTTGTTCGATATTGTTCTCATTGCTTCGAGTCTTTACGACGCTTTCCGGAAAATCAAGAAGAAAAAGTGCCGGCGTAATCAGGAAGTGTTGCGAATAGCGCTTTCTCATTCTATTTGTTATCATGTACTGGCAACTCCCCGTGCCATATCTATGATGATCTTGATTGTTGAGCGAATGAGTGAAAAGAGATTCCCGGATATTAGTGACATCATGTTTCATAAAATATTTCAATTTGTTTTTTACATGTATTTTGCTGTGTTACCTGTACTTCCAATGTTTGTTTCTACAAGATTCCGACGGGGATTATTTGGGATGATTGGGCCGAGGAAACGCAGGAGTCGTACAAAATTTACGAGAACCTCTAGTATCCACCAGCAAACTGTGCTTTAGTACAATCGCCTTAAATTCAAGGCATTATATGTACTCTTGATCCGTATTCAAAGGTTTTCTTAAAGTTGAATAAAAATACTTAACTTAAAGATACATTATGGGAGATAAGATAAAGAGATGGCAGTTCTCGCTATAATAGTTAAAAGCTAGATAGTGTAAAGGTAATTTGCTGAAAATTTCAGTCAAATTGATCCACTATGAGCCGAGAAAGAAGCGAGTGAAATTTTTGCATAGTCTCGGTCATCATTACTAAAATCATTAATATAAAGAGCATAGTCTCGATAATCCACTTTTTCTGATTTAATTATCAACGGTCGTTAGCGGCATATAGGAATCTAATCCAGCCAACATCGAAGGCTAGCCTTGACTCAAGGCTAGTCTTGACATCGAGAGTTTATTATGGTCTGGATAAGTTAATTAATGTCTAATTGACAATTTAGATAACATTTCAGGCCTAAAGAAAGACTTGTAATAAGCAGATTTTGCTCTTGCATAATGCATGTTTAATTTTTCCACTTAAATAAGTGTGTTACCTTAAATCGGTATTCAAAGGCTGTATGTTACATATCCTTGGCTATATGAAAAACTTAACTGTATACTTAAATTATGGAATAGCCTCAATCACCAAAAAGCATGAATCTCTAACTTATGGAATAGCCACCACTGCCAAAAATCACGAATTTCTTACTTCACACGCATGTTATGTCACCTTAAGAGTACCACTATACTCATTCTAAACTAGTTTTTGTCTACAATTATCTCCCGTTTAAGAACAGACACTAAGCTAGTTGGCCGACATTTTAATTTCTAAATGGACGATTTTAGTCAAAAACTCTTAAGTATACTTCGATAATGTTGAGAAATATTTATTCCGCTTCAGTTTATTATCATTCAATAGGTTTATTTAGTCTTTGTGTGTATGACAGATATGAAACGGAGTAGAACCACATTACAAAATAGTATACTAGTTTGAGATATGGCGGCCTTTTAGGGCAGAGATCTATTCTCGAAGAAGATAGATTTCTATGTGCAGAATGCACTATATTCTATTAAAATCATAGCTGCCATTACTAGGAAAATATTTGTCGAAATGTTATATGAAAATAGCATGACTATAAATTATGATAAAACGTATCCTGTTGTTTTCGTACATTTTTTATTTATAGAAAATTCAATTTCAATAGATTTAAATTGCAGTTATCGAATAGTGGTATAGTATAATGGCGTTGTTTTTTTTTTATAAAAGTATAACGAATATAAAACAACATCTTAGCAATACGCAGGACCTTTTGGCTTAAAGTTAAACTGAACACATCATTCAATGTTCTTTATCAATCTATCATTTGAGAAATTCATAGAAATTCTGTCAGTGCCTAAACTTTAGAATCCCAAACTCCTTGCAGCGTTGATGGTACATTGTTTGTATGAAAGATGCACGTGGTGTTATTTTCTACCTGAATAAATATTACCGATTAAAACGCAATAAGTAATACAAGAAATTAATTGTAAAACATTGGTGGCACCCTGCACCCAGCAATCATCATCATTATATTTGCAAATTTATATACAAACAAAGACAAGAACATGTTGCAAACAATACTACTGCCAAATATGTATATGGGAATAAATTGTAAATAATAAATCATGCCTTGTTTCTCATGGTAGTATAAATATTTGTCGAAATCGACAATGGAATATCAACAGTGTTAAATTTTACAAATGAATTTAACGCATTAAAAAGACAGTCGTGGAAAACCTGAATAAGCAATATGAAAAGGAAAAAGGTTTGAGGTCAGCTACGCTCGGCGACATTGTCTTTGTTGCAATCTCAATCCCCTAACTTTTAAAATCGTCGTTACAGGCATGCTACTACACTGTGTACTCCGGTTACAAGAAGTCATTATAATCTGACTTAAATTCAAGGTACCTCCTATAGGTTGCTTAAAGTTAAGTGGATTTTCTCACTTAAACTGGCCTTTGAATACCGCTAAAAAAACTAAACACTTAAAAGTTAAGGCAGCTTAACTTAAGGGCAAAGTTTATACTTAACATTGCCTGTGAATACCACTTACCCTTACCTTACAGGAAGTTACGTTTATTTAAGTGAAATCTGGTAATTAAGTGACTTTCTTAGACTTAAGATATCCTTTGAATACGGATCCAGGGTCCGTATTCAAAGGTTTTCTCAAAGTTAAAGAAAAATACCTTTTCCACTGAACCAATGATCTTAATGTTGCAATTTCATATTTTTAAGTTATATTTTTAAAATTTTTTAAAATAAAGCCTTTAAATAGATGGTATCTATAAACAGGCAAAAATATCATTTTCATCTTCAAATTCCAACGTTTGAAGATAACTACTCCATGGTGGGGAATAGAAAACAAGGGAGGTAATTGGGCGGTAAATGTGTTATTATTTCCGGTGTAAATGAGTTTTAAGTTTGAGAATGATACCTATGGTCGTATAATAGTGAGTTGACAACCTATTGAGCAAAAGACATAGAAATAATTATGTTTTGACTTTCTTAGAAAATATGAAATTGTAACTTTAACTTAAATCGGTATTCAAAGGCTCTATTTTACATATACTTGGCTATGTGAAAACTTAACTGCAGACGTAAAATATGGAATACCAACACTAGCCAAAAAGCGTGAATTTTTAACTTATGGAATAACCTCCACGAATTACTCACGTCGCACGCAAGTTATGTCCCCTTAAGAGCACCATTATACTCTATCAAAATCTTAGTTGTCATTACTAGGAAAATATTTGTCGAAATATTATATTGTAAAGCACGAAAATAGTATGACTATAATTTATGATAAAAAAATTATGATGGTACGCATCCGTTGCCGGAACGGCTGTTTTCGTGGATGTTTTTCAAAAACAATAGATTTCAATAGCAGTTATCGAATAGTGGTAGTATAATGATGGATATTGTAAACTTTATTATTTTAACAATGAAAAACGAATAGAAAACAACATATTAGCAATACACGGGGCTATTGGCTTTAAAGTTAAACGGAACAAATCATTCGGTGTTGTTTATCAATCATTTGAGAAATTCATAGAAATTGTGTCATGGTACATTGCGTGTACGATTAAAAGGCAATTTCGGTCAGCAGTCAACATCATAATTTGTAAATTTATACAAACGAAGACAAGAACATGTAGCAATCAAAACTACAATGGAATGTCATCGCAATGTGAAATTTACAAATAATAAATTTAACGCATCAAACTTTATTATATGACAGTCATGGAAAACATGTTTAAGCAAACATGATAGATGATCGGGGAAAAACCGTGACCATTTCGGTGGTAGTAACCTAACACTTTTACGGCTCTACAAAATCAAAGCTGACAATGAAAAAAAAAAAAAAATTGATGCCAGCTATATGCTCAGCGACATTGTCTTTGTTTAAATCTCAATTCCCTAACTTTCAAAATGGCCATTACTGGCCTGCTACTACATTGTGTACTCCGGTTACAAGAAGTCATTATAATCTCACTTAACTTTAAGGTACCTCCCATAGGTCACTTAAGTTAAGAGGATTTTCCCCACTTAAACTGGCCTTTGAATACCACTAAAAGACCAAACATTTATAATTTAAGGCAGCTTAACTTTAAGGGAAAATTCGATACTTAACACTGTTTTTGAATACCAATTACCCTTAACTTACAGGAAGTTATGTATATTTGAGTGAAATCTATTAGTTAAGTGATTATCTTAGACTTAAGATATCCTTTGAATACGGATCCAGATCTCTACTAAAATGGCCGTAATATCGTAATATAAAGTATGACAAAGCCTGCGTGTGATCTAAGGAAGTGCCGAATTCTTTTACTGTTTAAATTTAATTATTTATTTCAATTTAGCAAATGGATTTATCATTATATTTGTGAATTTATTGGATTTTATATAACACCCAGAATATAAGTAATCCATCGATTACTTATAGAACTATGACACTACGAAGGTAACGAATTGGACAAATGTTCGTTTGCTGTTCATTAGACACGGTACTCAAAATTTAAAAAATATTACGCTGAATATAAAATATGTTCATGATATGTTTTGATAACTAAGTTGAAAAGTTCAGAAAGTTAGCGCGATCCTCGATCTCTATTAATTCATTCCAAATATAACCCAAAACGGTAACAAAAAGAATAGATTTTGATAATAAACCATTCATCTGTTTTTATACGCTTACGTATTATGTCGTTGCCCCTGTACGTTGGCCACTATTTTTAAAGGGACGGTCCCGATTTGAACAGAGTCTCAAAAATAAAAGTCCGAGTACGTATGAAATTTAGAGGAATGGTGTATTTATCTTGTCTCAAAAATTCAACTCAAAATATTGAGTCGTTTGGACGTGAACGTCAAAAATGATGCTTATCCGAAAACGTAACCCTTTTAACATTTCGGATCAATTTTTTGGGTTGGCTAATCGGATAATCGATTCCCGTTCCTTTAGAGGTCTATACTGTGAATGACCCCCGTGCTGTACTTGATAACGAAAGGTAAATTTCACCTACACATTATTTTTATAAAATAAATGTCTGGTTTTATCCAGACACGGCATAATACGGCTTTGAACACAGGCCTCCATTTCCAGTTGTTTGAGAACGTATCACAAATATTCAATTGGTTGCTGGGCCCTTAGGTAGAGGATTTTAAGGGATTTTAACACAAGATTAAGCAGTTTTATTCTCCAACATATTATCGGGATCGGCCCTTTAAAACTGAGCCTTTGTCAGCATGTGTATGACATACTTAATTATTTAACTATTTGTTTTCCATCATCTCTTGTAAAATGTCGACAACCGCTTGTTTTACATTTGTAAATAAATGCACACCATACATAATAATTGAACCATCACTTATTTCTAGTTTGAAAATTTAATAAATGAATCATTTTAAAGATATATGTCACTTGAAAGTCTTGATGGTTTTAATAATATATTTTATGCTAGTTCAATTGGAAACACCCACCATTCTGATGGTTTACCACCGACAATGGCAATGGCAACTGCTGTTTTCTTAGTTGCAGGCATCTTCAATAGAAGGATTGATCTCGCCTTAACTACGTACATCTTATCAAGCCCTTCACGGAATACCCCGCATATTTTAGCACTAATTTCGATTGGGTATACGCCCAGCTTGTGGTCCTATCAGATTCCTTCGTTAAAAATATGGTTACGATTATCAAGTCTCGCGCTTCTAGCTAAAATGTCTACATGTGACAATCGAGTTGCAAAGTTCAAGGTTCGATCAATGTCAAGGTTGCTGGAAATCATGGTTGAGCAACAAAGGCTGTAAACTTGTCTATTTCTTTTTCTATGGAGGCCGCCATATTTGTTTACAGTGTGTTATGTGCCACGACCTCTGATCGGACAATGCTAATTAGTCACGTGTAAACACAATGAGCGCAAAAATTCGGTAATTGTTGAGTATTGAAGCAACGACTAGATGTTGTAAAACTCGCGGTCGTTGCTTCAGGAACATAAGTTGCAGGTGAATGTATGAGTGGCAAATGGCCAAGAGGTTATCTAAGGTGGGGGTGGGGGTCGACATTAAGTTGCTCTCAATTAAGAAGACGTCTACGCCATCCACGAGACCATTGTCGACTACCCCTTTTTATCACCGAGAGCGTTGTGCACCGACCATGTCGACAAATATACAACAATGAAAAGTGGATGATTCTAAGCGTGGCCTCTGGTCCTGATCTTAGTGAAATCCTTATCCAAACTCTTAGTAGTGACGGATGGGGCACTGTTTCTACAAATATGTTTTTTTTTTGTTTATAAGAAATCGGGCTCGAAACCATTTATGTTCATAGAGAACAGGACGTCCTGTACTGATTTAAAAACAACATCAATAATTATGTACCAATGTTGAATTTTAATTTCGAATATTATGGAAATTTAAAAGGCAATCCATTTATGAACTTAGGAAATCAACATGACCAACTGAGATTTATTTCTGGCCAAACATCTATGGACTGTAAATATAAAAATAATTCAACGTATTATCAGTATAGTTCCCTTAATAACTATAATTAATAGAAATTGCTTCATAAAATTAAAACTGTGACTGAAATACTAAACTGTTACGCAAAACGCTATATTTAAAAATAAAGCTTATACCACTGGCTAATTTCTCTAAATTCAACAGTCCATCAACGGATGAACAGGTGATATTGAAAAGTCGAAGCCTACAAGCATGTCACATGTCAAGGATATTCGGTGTTCTGTCAGGGGATTATTCATTGATCATTTACAAATGACTAACAGCTGATGAGTGAAAACATGAACTGTATGATGCCACCTGGGATTCGTAGCGTTGAACATAGTTTATCCACTGTACCAGTTGACTCGCAAAAACCTGATACCGTTTAGCCATGTTACTCAAATGATATTTGTTTCATTAATTGGTAACATAATTTACGTCTAAATATGTCTGCGGTTTATTAGTGCCACATACTATACCATTAGAAATAATCACTTAACAATAAAGATTGATACCGGCTCTTTGACGTTTGCACTTGACCCGTGGTGAGTCAATAGGCTATAATCCCCATACATGACAGGATCTTAAGAAGATATATATGGTTTGATGAAATGGTCATAACTTAAAGCAACAGTGCGTAATTTGCAAATTTTAGAAAATGTCAAATTTCTCTGAGATTGATTATTTCAAAAAATCAACACAACAACGCTAGATAATATCCAGGCTTGAAATCTGTCGGATTAAAACAAGTCTATCAATAAGATTTCGCGAACACTATAAAATAGCGGAAGTTGTGTTATAATATCATGACGTCACCCGACAATAAACAGACTTGTAATTTGCTATCAGCCTACTGTAAAGTTCAAAAGATTCTGTCAAGACAAATAAGCGAGAAGACAGAATATAGAAAAAAAGTAAAATGTAACGGGAAGCATGGATCGATTGAATTTCGGTTCATTATATCTTAAATGAACGGGATTGAACCATTTTTGGACTGATATTCATATTAGAACTGGAACTTTTAAAATATAGTAGTTGGAAGGGATTGCTCCTACATCTCTCGAATCATACTCATGGACTTTAAATTTGGTGATAATGACAGAGAGATAGAAAGAAATGGGGTTTAACGTCCATTCGACACAAATTAGGTAATTTCGGGATTAACACATGGTTCAATTTTATTTCTATAATTCGCTTGCGCTTAGGGGTCTTTACTTTAGCAGTAGGGGGAAACCGGAGGACCCAAAAAAAACACGAGGTTGGACAGGCGACCCTACTCCTTGTCACTTACACCTGGGGAATCGAAACCACGTCAGCTGAATCAATGACAGACCTTATGATACAGCGCACACGTACTAACCATTCGGCCATCCACCCCCCCCCCCCCACCTGATATTGTCAGATATCACACTCGGCGTATAATACAATATGAGCAATGTCGTATTGTTAAAGTAATAGTGTCGATTTTACTAACTCTTCACTTTCATGTATATTTGGTTACTTTTGGTATTTCCTCCATTGTCGAGACACTGTATATCTCACATGCGCCCGATGCTGATAAATTACTGTCTGTCCCCCTGACCCCCCAACCCACACGTACCCCACCCATACCTAGTTCATTGACATTACGGGAGGCGAGGCTTTCGTTATTTTAAACGAAAGTAAAACACGTTTATCACTGTAATTTTGCAACATAGAAAAGAAAGAGATTAATATTCGGCCTTCGACATTTCCAAAACGAGACCCCCAAAACAAAGGAAGATTATTCTTGAGCCAAAATAAAAATCTTGTGAATTGGATCCCCTCCCTACACATATGTTAAAAAAACAGACTCTTCCATTATTACTGCCCTTTCTGTTTCTGTTGAAAATAGCGATGGTGTTTTCCCATATGTTCCTGGTGTATCCATTATACGCCCACTACATAAAAAACCTAACCTAGATGCCGATATCACGAAGAACTATAGACCCGTAAGCAACCTCATTTATGTATCTAAATTGAAAAAAACGTATGCCCACAACCAACTTGTCTCTTACATCAACCAAAACCATTTGGACAATATTATATACCAATCAGCTTATAAACAGTTCCACAGCACAGAAACAGCTTTACTTAAGATAACCAGGGATATATACAAGTCGATAGACAAACAGCACTGTATATTCCTGGCACTTCTTTACTTATCAGCCTCATTCGATACCTTGACTGTCGATGATCTTTTAACTGCCCGTGAGTCTGAAATTGGAATCTGCGATGTAGCCCCGAGTCAAACTGTCAACATCCATTGAACAAAATCCGCATCTTTAGCTATGTTATGTGGGGTACCACAAGGCTCTGTTCTGGGCCCTGTGCTCTTCATAATTTGTACTGCTCCATTGACAAGAACTGCCGCAAAATTTGGTCTCGAGATACGGTACATCTATATGCGGATGACACTCAGGCATATGTCGCCTTCTATGAAACATCTATCACTGAGGTTAGCACTCGCATCGAGGCGTGTTTAAATGAAATGCATCAGTGGATGACCATCAATTTTTTTAAAGCTGAACCCTGAAAAAGACAGAACTTCTACAACCAACAAATGTAGCTAAGAAGATCGGAACATACACTGACTCAGCTCTATCCTTCGGACCACATATGAAGTCAATAACTTCAGCTTCCTTTCATCAACTTCATAGACTAAGCCGAATCAAGAAATATCTCACCACAGAAACTATGGAACTTCTTATTCATTCGTTCATCACCAATAAAGTAGATCGTCACAATGTACTTCTATACAATATACCAGACTATCAAATCAATCAGATACAGAGAATCCTAAATTCCGCAGCACGATTTTCAACAGGCAGCAGAAAGTACCAACACATAACACCAATCTTGAAACAATTCCATTGGCTCCCCATTAAGCAGAGAATTGTGTTCAAAATACCCCTTCTTACTTTAAAAGCTCTCAGTGGTTCATGTAATACAGTATCATTTAGGATCTAAATTTCAATATTGTATTCTTAATTCATATTTTATTTGTAACTCAATTTTAGACATATATTAAGTGACAGGTTAATTGTAAGATTTAATCTATATATCAGGTGTAGGTTGTTGAAATAGTATTATGTAAGATTTAATGGATTGTACAAACATGTATACTCGGAGTGTCTATATGATATAAGATTCAGGCTTAACACGTATTGACACCTTTTGTCTTGAGGTAAGATGTGTGAATCTTAATAATTACTTTTCATTGTCCTGATTACTAATGGTATTAACTATGGCGTGCCTTAACCGATATAAAAAGCCTAGTTTACAAGCAGGCAGGGGGGAAGTACAAAGGAGGGACAAGAGAGACCCGTAGAGGCTGAGAGGTCTCCCGGACCTCGGGAGAGGGTCTGCCCTCGACACCGGGCAGAGGGTTCCTGTGAGGCCGAGGGGAAGCAGCTATAGCTAGACGTAACTTTACCCAACCAAATGATGTTGTTATGTACCTGTAAATATGTTATCCAGTATTAAAATATCTTTTAATAAATAAGAGTTATGTATTCTATCACATCCAGCACCAAAATATCTTATTGATATGTTGATACCATATGCATGTAACAGACCATTGAGGTCGTCAACAAAAAACTATTGACAATACCGCCGATACACCTGGAAACGATCATTTTGGTTTGCAGCACCCTACTCATGGAACTCCCTCCCCCACCATATTCAAATAATATCATCACTGCATGTGTTTAAACAACAGATGAAGACTGCTTTCCAAGACCACTATTGAACAATTTGCCTAGCGCAATAGAAACTGTATTGTTGCTCGAACATAAATTTAGATATATTATTATTATTAAAACCAAGAAAGACTACGGAAGTGAGAATATAATTAGACGAGTGGGTAGACTGTGTTGTCTGATTGTAAAATGTGAGCTTTAGCCATGTTAATCAAATGATATATTTGTTCATTAATTGGTAACATAATCTACGTCTCAATACATCTATAGTTTATTAGCGTTACATACGACGTTATCAGTGATGGAGAAACTTGACAATTTGCTGAGATCCCCACAGGTAAAACTTATTCCGAAAACAGATCGATTAGATAATTGGGTCACACAAACTGTGCTACAAAGACAAGCAAGGTGCTTATATTGTGTCAGATGTAATGTCAAAATGGATATTGAGAGAGAGAGAGAGAGAGTTGAACGTCCACTCGACACAAACTAGGTCATTTTGGGACCAATATATGGTTCAATTTTATTTCAATAATTAGATTGCGCGTAGGGGTTTTTAGCAGTGGGAGGAAACCGGAGGACCTGGAGAAAACTCACGAGGTTGGGCAGGCGACACTCCTTGTCACGTACAAGCGGGGCATCGAAACCACGGCAGTTGACTCAATGATAGACCTTTTATTCAACGCAAGTGCGTTAAACATTCGACCAAACAACCACCCAAAATATGGATATTGAGCTCAGGGTTCTAATCTTAATAATTCGACCTTGTTCAGTAATCTAAGGATTATGCGGATTCCTTTAAAAGGGAACATTATTGTATCGTTATAGCTGTAAAGATGCATAAACACTAAAATGTATTCCGAAAAAACATGATATTTTGAGTCTTAACGGAGCTATACATCCACCTCAATCATATGCATAATACTGGAAGTCAAATGCACGAAATAGTGTTCCATTTCAGTCAATACTGAGGCTGTTATCTTACCGTGAAAAAATGAGATCCTAATATCCAGTATTTAATTAGTATTATTATTACAGCATACTTATAGTCCGTCCTTTCATATCAACGAATTTCAAGTAACATAATAATAATACAATAATTGTTTTAACAATTGAGTATTAATCGCTTTATATATGCTTTTAGACGCATTTAAGGTTCCAAAAATAGAGCCATAATAAGATATGACAAGGCCATGGGTTTTTGGGGTTTTTTTTTGTATTTGCGAACTTCTATGCTCGATTTAACTGGTTTAGTTTTGTTAATCGACTACTGCTTGTTGGCGAATAACTTGTTTCTAGTCCAAACTATGCTTAATGTGCTCCCACAGAGCGCATGACTTCATGGCATTAAGAAATGCATTCTTCAAAATCAAGATTTATCTGACATATCAAACTAGTTACGACGTCATTGAAAGATTGTTTACTACTGGAATATTCGGCATGTCAATTATCATAGACAGTTCTATATCCGTGACATCCCAACTCACCGTGGCAGTATAACAGGGAAACATTTGATGTTCAGACTACTTAATTGTGTTGGACAACCAGGTATATAATTACACCAGACGTGGTCGATATATATGTAGTATTAAGCAATATAAAAACAAAATTCTGTTGTATAACTTATGATCGTGTTTAATATCACTGTGATGATCGGGTCCTTTTAGATATACCTCCCCCTCCCCGGCGCCACACACGGCCTTAGCGTGGAGATGCCGACATAAAATAAAATATCAATATTTTACAGCTTATTTTGACCTTACTGTTTGTCTTTCGCCATCTCCTTCGAAATATATTGTTCATCGTAGTAAAACAGGCATATTTTTGCACCCGGACGCATGTTCATTTATCACCAGCAAAATTCGACAAGCGGATGAGCGAGCCAAATTATTGTTGTGCCGTGATCGATTACACTTGACACATATTGGATATGGTATCCAGAAGAAATGACGTACTAGTGTTGTGCCACACTGATCCGCAGTGAATATTTGCTTGGCCGCGACAATCACTGATAAGGATGACATTGATGCGGCTTAATGAGCTAGAAATATTAACTTTTTTCCTGCGACAAATTAAATTCTAAAACATTTTTTGTATATATTGGAAAAATAAATAAAGGCGTTTGACGTATTTGTAGTTAAAAATTATTTCCGATTTAGTGTAAATGGGTATTAAAACGACTAAATGCAGCATTCTCTCCGAAGCAGTTATGTCTTACGTAAACAATGCACGCGCAATTCAGCCAATGATTCACACCGCGTGCTGTGACAGAGCGTGTTAAGGCAGTCATCTATGACAGAGATATTATACGAGACTCGTAATTCTCTGTGAAACAGATTATACGAGACTCGTAATTCTCTGTGAAACAGATTGGTGTTGTGCATTGTCAATATACTATAGTCTTAGTGAGGTGGCGAATTAAGCCATCGCCTGCTTGTTTCATGCCCACGCATGGACCAATAAGGCGATATCACAGTCAGGTTTTCCTAGTCAAAGGTGTTGTCATAGTTATATTCTCAGTGACGACATTTAGTGTAACTTTACCTTTACCACGTCCCAATGGAGATTGGCATGATGATTAGACCTTGAACCCGAGAAAATATTCAGAAAAAGCTGCCAGTTCGGACATTTTGATGGCGCATGAAGGACATTTTCCGAACGCAGTACAGTAATGTAAAAGATAATGAAGTACACAGGTTGCTTTCGACAAGAAAATCCAATGTTTTTGTTGATCAACCTCATTCCCAGACTTAACACTAGTGATGATATATACGTCTAGGAATCAGCGACAAGTGGTAAAAGATATTAAATCTAAGTTTATTTAAGAACTACAAAATTCATCCATATTCAAATAGAGTCAATAATAATTGAGGTAAAAACTGTATAAAGTTAAATAAAAGACCAAGAAACCCATTACCTTAAATCACGTTTCCTACGTCTGTCCAAATCCAAAAACGACAAGTGTTAAAATATATTAAATCCAAGTTTATTTAAAGCGGAAATAGCAAATTTTTAAGTTATATTTTTAAAATGTATTAAAATAAAGCCTGAAAATAGATGGTATCCATAAACAGTCCTACCTTGTTAAAGAATAATCCTATTAATCCTATAATTCACTATTGCCAGCTGAGAAATATTTTGAAGTAGCCGAACATCTAGGAGGTAAAATGACAATATTTTCTTCTTTTACTAAAGAAATTAATTGAGGAATAGCAGCGGATACTGGTTCTAAACAAATAACATCCATGTTAAATGGAGTAAAAACATACCAATTTCCCTTTGTTTAAAAACTTAGATATAGGAAATGGTGGTAACAACTTAATAGTAGTATGACATAATTTTACAATATTCTGAACATCTCTTAAAATTAAAGCAGACATACAAGATGGTGAAGAATTAGTTGACAATGCAGGTTTATGAAAAGTACAAAAATCATATTATTATTATGACATAAGTTAACCTTAATTTCAGATAAATGAATATAAGAGTTTCTATTTTGTGAAATAGCAAATTAAGATTGATCAAATTCATAATTAATACTTTTAGTACCATCAGAATTTAACATTGGTAAATGAACAAGTTTGTAACTGTCATATAAATTATCCTTTTAAATAAGTGAAATAGGAACAATTAAGTTAACTGAATTAACATCAGGAACTGACGTAGCTTGTAATATTTCATAATCAATGGCTATTTGAGACTTAATTTAATGTAAAGGATAAGGTAACTCAAGACCAGTCGGCAATTTAGCCTGTAAATCAAGTAATGTTTGATATAACATATCAACAAGAACAGGAAAAACAGATAATTTACCGTTCAAAGAATTCATAATCTGCGATAACTTATCTAATGCGAAGGAAAAAAACATCAAAAATGCCATTAAATAAATTCACTAGTTCAAAATAACCAATTTCAGGTTTTAATTCTTTATTAATATTAATCATGACATAAGATATTTTCAACCCTAAGGTTTCTGTAGAATTAATTAACCTATTTATGGCTCCGTGGTTTATCTGTACATTCCTATTCGTGGTATTTAGCAAGGATAAACCCTCTTGTAATACATGAATAATGCGTTTTTGAGAAGGTTGTAAAACTTTTGCCTGATACTTTACTTTATTTACCACTTCTGCATCTGCAGTACCAAAAGTGATGAAAGTATACCCTCAAAGGCAATAAACTGCGCTTGTTGCGATTATTCCTAGTATCAGTTGATACTAAACCTTTCAATTCCCCAAATGACTTATCCAAAGAGTCCAACTGACTTTCACATTGTGAAATCTGTTTATGAAACGAATTATATAAAGATTCATGAACTTTTCTTAATTGTTTCTGAAAAGATATTAAAGATAGAATATATTCCTTATTAAATAAATTCGATATCGTAGCCGGAATTCTATCTTTTGTAATATCTTTACTATAAAATAATTATGAGATATCCCCAGGATTTTCGTCAAACTCCATAGAAATATATCAAAATCGGGAATGAGGTTCGTCGTTTTGCTCACCGACAATCTTAGTTTTTCGGAGAGGTTGTTGACGAGAAGTTTGGTATTTTTCTTCATTTTGTTTAAGACAGACGTTGGATTCGTTTGTCCGACTTCCTACGAATCATCCGGATGAGCGATGAGCGGGTCGAAAATTAACACTATGTACCATTTTGGTCTTACCGGTTACCTGGTGTCTGAATGCGATAAAAGGGATGCCATTTTAAGTGAAGTTTAGACGAGGTTCTTTTCGACCGGGCAGGATTAAAGTAAAAAACTGGATCACCATTTTCAAAATTTCCTACCTTAGCTCGTATAAATATTTTGTTTTTCAAATGACTTTCTTACATGTTTGTTTTAACAGACTTAAAACACATATTAAAATGTTGAAACATAGTCGGAACATAATCATCACCCATATAACGGAATAGCGAAGTAGAGAATCCATTTTTAAAAGTGGTCATAGGCTTCTCTTTCGATGGTGGGCCATTTCCGTTGTCCTGTACCTAATTGATTAGAAATAAACTGAATAACATGCTCACCATCTTCAAATTCTTGTATTAGAATACCACCAACAGTATGATCAGAAGCATCAGTATATAATTTATAAAGCATTTTCAGCTTCTTTAGACCAAATAAACATAACATTTTTCCTAGTTAAAACTGTTAAAGGATAAGCAATGTCCGAAAAACGAAACATAACCATTAAAAGAACCTACCTCTTTAACAGTCGTTGGTGGAGACATATTACGGATTACTGGAATTTTATCTGGATCAGGACGAGTACCATTCTTGGAAATAATATGTCGCAAATATTTTAACTGGGGTTTTAAAAATTCACACTTAGAGGGTTTTAAACGAGTAAAAACTTCCTGAATATGAAGAAGATGTTCGTCAAAAGTTTATTATTAATAAAAACTTTCACATACTTACTTAACAATCCAGACACTGGGGGAGCTGTACTGCCCCCAATCGAGCTATAATCCCATAAAAGTAGTAACAGCTTTCTTTTTCGATGATTCTGCCATTTCAATCTGCCAAAATCCAGTTTTTAAATCTAAACAACTAAAATAGTTCGATCCAGAAAGAAAATCAATTAGATCGTCCATCTGGGGTAATGGGTAATTGTTTAAGTTATATTTATAGCACGGCTTCCATGAGTTAATAGGTTTAACCAGAGGCCGTAGGCCGAGGCGTTAAACCTGTTAACGAATGAAGCGTGCTATAAATGATTTGTAACATTGACACCTGCTTCACATGCCTGTTGTTATTGCACAAAAAACCCACCCCACTTATGATTTCTACTAAAACTAGTGTAAACCCGCAAAAGTGTGCAATAACATTGAACATGTCCAGTTATTGCACGGTTAAGCTCCACCAAATTACTAGAGGGAAAACAATCTGCTTATTCAACGAAAAGAACAAAGGAAGATTTCCCGTCCATGGTACAAGTCTAGTTCTTGCACGGTTAAGCGCCACCCAATCTACTAGAGGGAAATCAATCTGCTTATTCAACGAAAAGAACAAAGGACGATTTTCCGTCCATGTGACAATCGTAATTGTTGATTACGTTTTCTATAACCAACACCAAATCTATGAGTTCCATCCGGTTTTGGAAATTGGAAACGAATAATTCCCAGTACCAGGTCTAGTAATATCAGCATCTAACATTTTCTTAACTTCTTTTTCAATGATAAGTTTTCTACTAAGTGGTACACGATAAGGTTTTAATCTAAAGTCTCTCTAAAGTTCACCCTAAATGAATGTCATCCGTCACAAATAATGTATAATATTTGTTCAAGATGGATAAAAGCTTGGACAGTCTGATACTAGAAATATGTTGAAGATTTATCAATTTCGACAAAGGTTTCTTCTGTTCTGTTAAGAAAAACGTATTATTAGAATTTGAACTCTGATTGGAACTATCTATATTGTCAATAGTTAATCGATAACTTCAGCCACTGCTATTTGTTCGCCCTTATCTAGTTTGTAATTCATACCTGTTTCATTTGTTATCTCAGGAATTGGTGTGATTACACTAGTCATCATCAAACCAGGTTGATCGTCAAATATCCTAGCGTTATCTAATGGTGTTATTAATAAACATCCAGGTGTGACTAGATCTGGTACAATACATGAAAAGCGACTAGTATTTCTAGGTACAATATCTACTACATTCTTCACTATAACAAATTCAGTTTGCAAGACTTTATCCTTAGTATTTAATAATATCATTTCATTCCGTATCTTTAACGATTTATACTCTTCCAAAAAATAGGGCATATTGAAATGCAAATACCTATGCAGGTTGCGATATGATAAATAGTCATGGACATTTGACATGCTTTGAGAGTATGTTCACAGATGAAGAACTTATCGCCCCAACAGAACCACTGAGCTGCACATGCGACACGCAATATCGCCATACATGTGGGAGGGGTTCTCTGTCAAATTTGACACTTCAAGGAAGAGTTGATGAAAACTGCCGCATGCTGGTTTATCTATCCATGTTTGCTTTCCTGTCGGTTCTTGCATAAGATTTACTGTTTAGCGTATCTTTGCTTTAGTGTGTTACGTTTAATTTGATCGGGAGGCGTGTTCGTCGACGTTAACGTCAACCGACAACACTGCAAGAATTGGCCGTGACACTGCAAGAGGAGTGGGTCAGATTGCCCCAAATCGTGATTGGACGGTTGATTAGGAGCACGCCACGACGAATTGCTGAATGTCTGAGGATTGGTGGAGCAATTACCCATTATTAATACAAAAATCAAAAACGTACATTTTCACTTTTGACGGTGTATCTCTTTGCGAGTGAAATGGGGCCGTCAGATAAGCCGCCCATATGAACTGTTTATGTTCATGTGCAGACAATTGGCCTGTCAATAACATACACTGGTTACCTGTAATAAAAACAGCAGTGCATTTCCGCAGTTTTGTATTGTTTCTGAATATCCCCTACTTTTTTGAAGAGTATATTATAAAAATCAAGAACTATAGCATTGCATGTTAAAAAATCACTTGTTATTATCTAAATTATCTATAATAATAGAATTAAAGATACATTTAATACTTCCTAAAAATAATTCTAAAATTACTAATCCTTTCATGTTTAATTGTTTTCCAGAAACACTTTGTAATGGAGATATTTTAGAAATATTATCATCAAAAGACTTAATCAATTATTTATCCATACTTAGGAAAACATTATACTCGATAACACGTAAATCAACCCCTGAATCTAACAATGCATTAACAAAACCAAAATCATGAAAATTTACCTCACAATATAATGTATTAATAGTTGTATTACTAATCTTACATTGTGGGTGATTGAGAAAATTGTCATTATTGCCCGATTCACACCCAGTCAAATTAGGCACTTCTAGTTTCCCAAACGATTTCGTGACGAAAACCCAGATTGTGAATTCGAATATTGATTATGATTATTCCTTGGAAAATTTTGTTGTCTACCTGATGTATTTCTCCTTATATGTCCAGTCCTTGAGCAACGGAAGCAAGTAGGTTTCCCGTCCTCCGTCCATTTAAAATTTGATTGAGCTGGACTCGGCGATTTATTAAATTGTTTTCTTACCTGAGGTGAGGGTGTTTTCATCATCCTTTCGTTTAAAAGTAATAGTCGTTCAAAATTTTCAGACAATTTATCCGCTTTGCCTCTTAATTCCCTATAATTTGTTCTTTCTAAAGAAAGTAGTAGGGGTATCCCTAGTCAATATGTTCACAGTTCGATCCTCCCTTACACCGTCTATAAAAATGTCTACCAGCATAGACTGCACTATAGGATTATTCAGGTGCTCGTATGAATAAGCCTCCTCGCATAACCCTTGTCGGTTCACGTGGGGTCTCCGTGGACCCCATGCACATGTTTTATAGTGTTTTGTAACAACTACTGGGTACAGCTTTCTGAGACTTAGTGACTTTGTCTCCAATACATTTTTACACGTAGCAAAGAGATCGGTATTCATATGCTTCCCACATGCAGAGTTATGTCACATACAAATCAGGCCCAACGCTTGAAGGGAACAAGGGGTCCAACCCGACCCCTAACTTATAACTCACAGTAGTGATTTTGCTAATGTGTTTGCTGCCTGAAACCATATTGCGTATACCAGAGTATTCCCTCTTTTAGCATCTGCATGTTACAAATACCAAAAATTAAATGATGAATTCCAAATATTGAATGGTTTTTGTATCAAGCGTGAATTGCCATTTAACCTCTTTATCACATAGTACACAAAGTAGCAATTTGGTGAGAGTTATTAGATCTTTTCCATATGCCACTCAAATGTTTTTGGATAATAATTTAGTTGTTTTTCAGATGTCAAATATGAATGCAAATAAAAACCAAACCGCTGCCTTTTAATTCAAATATGTCTGTACGTAAAAACTTGAATTATAACTGGGGTCCATATGGACCCCATGATACCTGCTATGTGATTCTCACAACGTGAACCCACAAGGGTTAAAGATTTTATTCTATCCCAAAAACATTGCACCGTCTCCCCTTGACCTTGTTTGAGTTTCTTTAATTTTTGGAGTGCACACTGTGCATCGACGTAGTCTCCAAATCGATTTTTCAAAGATTCTTTCAATTGATCCCATGTGGAATCCGGGTGTTCTCTAACATATCTTGTTATAAATTCCCCTGCCATAGTTATGGATGTTTGCAAAGCTAGAGCGATCATGCGTCTATTATTGGCGGAAATCAGCATGCGAGCTTTTTCCAACTCCTTTAACCACTCTGAAAATCTTTTATATCCCTCGCCCGAAAAACTTTTGATTGGGCTTGCTATATTTTGAGCCCTTAACTCTAATAGTATGTCCTGGAAATTCTCAGACAATAGTTGACTAGGAATTTGAGCGTCCGTATTCAAATTTGTTAGTAATTGGTTTTGAAATTCCCAAAAGTTTTGGGTTTGTTGAGCTTGCAATTGCTCAGCCAATTCGGATACACGATTTTTAATTTCGTGTTCCATTTTGTTTGTTGTTTTTAAAAAAAAAAAAAAAGATATTGCTACTTTCTGACTTAAACGTAACAATCTTAAAATAATTACCCATAACTAAATGGATTTAAACAACAACAATAACAAATTTAAATATGATTAACCTTAATTTACAATATTCTTATTTCTCGTCTTCTTCTGTTCCGGTCCCTTGATTTCCTCCAAATTGGTTTTAATTAGTTGATCTAAAAGTTAAGTTGACAGCACCACGCGAATCACAAATTTTTCCGCACAGAATTAATGATAAATGTTAGTTCAGGGATATTTAGACAGAATACTAAATGAATTTATCTGGAACAATTTTGAACTGGAACAACTAAATACTGAATGTTTTATTTATGTTTGAACTGGAACTTAGTTACCTGGAACAATTTTGAACTGGAACAACTGAATACCGGAAATAATGTTTTAATTTAACTGGAACTTATTTATCTGGAAGAAGTTTTAACTGGAACAACTAAATACTGGAACTAATGTTTTATTGTTATTTTAACTGGACAGTAGAAACTCTTGAACGATTTTTACCGGAACAATTTTCTGAGAATGTTTTGGAAACCAGGGTCCTGTTTCACGAAATCTTAACTGAAGATAAAATCCAAATTTTAGTAGATACTTCAATTTTGATTGGCTAAGCACTAAAATCAATCTAATATTATCCAATCAAAATACTAAAATTTGGATTTTATCTTAGTTAAAAATTCTTGAAACAGGCCCCTGGATCTCAGGAAAATGATTTTAACTGGAATATTATTATTATTATACTTTGGTTTCCTTTTTTCAGATACCTGGGAACGTATATATATACATGTATATATATACTCAGGCGTTTCTTGGTCAATTTTTGAAAATTAAATGTAGTTCTATTCGAAAGAAAATCCTCGGCACAAGCCTCCGTAAATTGTTATGTAACACTAGTGATAATATATACGTCTAGGAATCAACGACAAGTGTTAAAAGATATTAAATCCAAGTTTATTTAAGAACTACAAAATTCATCCATATTCAAATAGAGTTAATAATAATTGAGGTAGAAACTGTCTATACCTATTGATCACAGATCAGTACTTAAGAATAAAGTTAAATAAAAGACCGAGAAATCCCTTACCTTAAATCACGTTTCCTACGTCTGTCCAAATCCGAACCTAAACTGATAGATTTCAGATCTGTATTTATAAGAATACTTATATCTAATCAAGACAAAGTCAAACTTCAACAATAACGTAGAATTGTAAATTTGTTATTGATATAATTTAATTACTTAAACTATCTTTGAATATAGTGTATCAATAGTTATACAATTTCTTCACCCAAAAAAAAAAAAAATTGAACAATGTTACATGGGGTCTTACAGAGATAATACGTAAATCATGTTTCCTTGTCATTGCATTTTATATGCAATCATATCTAGTACTTAAGTCTTAAAGTAGCTAAGTCTCTAACTCAACTCAATATCATCCAAATTTGAAAACACGAATTATTAATTGTCAATTCAAATCAACAGTGATGTTGGGATCTTACCGGGAAAAGGTAGGCTTCTGGTGTACGAGGCAAGTTTTTGGCAAATAATGCAAATGACTTGCAAAACATTTACTGTGCGTGAACGCTGATCTGAAATTGTAGCAGCTGCGTGGTGTGATGTGTAAGGCGCTTCTTGGGGGTTGGTGTAGCTTAATACTTCAAACTTTTTCAACTGTTCTGGATCAGGGGAGAGAGAGAGAGAGAGAGAGGGTGTGTTTAACGTTCACTTGGCACAACCAGGTCATTTCGCAGATATGAATTAGAGTAATCACATCACCCTGTTTAGTGCGCATAAATAAGTATGGACCGAAGGGCAGGGGCGACAACAATGTAATACGTGGGCATAAAAGTGACAACAAAAACATCATGAGATTAATCGCCTACTACTTTTGTGGGTGGGTAGGATATCAATAATAACTTCTCTGTTTATGGGAAATGTCTAAATTTGCTCTGTGTTCGTGCCAAACAAGTTATTTATCACATATTTCATTGGCCTATAAAGCCAACATTTCTAAAATGAAGTACTAAAAAGAAAATGTGTGCTTAATTTTCCTAATCTGTAATTTTTTCTAACAAACCGACCAGGGTATATCGGATGTAGATATTCGAAACCAAGGCTAAATTATGTACTATTTCCTAAATAATTAAAACGCTTTTTCGCCGTTGTTCATATATTGTCAGTTTTCGTCACCTATTAAGCCTAGCTTTAATTTGTGGCTACGGATACTATTTCCACATGTGTTGACTTACTTCTCAAAGCCAATACTGCAAGGAGTACCCAACAATGTGACCCAATCCCATAAACTTTTAAGATAACCAATTTTATTTTTATTAAAATCAATAGATACACACTCTTCCAACACCCCTCTCAAAATTACTAGCGCGTAATTCCTGGCAAATCAATTACCAATCTACGATAACGTTCTTTGTTTCCGTTAATACTTAATTTGATACAAAGTACCCAGTGGGCTGGAACAATAATTGATCCATCTATACTAATATTTGTGACTGTCGTTTGTCTGTCTGTCCGGGGTTGGCGGCTTCACTAGGTCTGCCCCGAGTCTGAAATTTGGGGTATAGGGGTAGCTCGGACCGGGGAGTAACATAGGCCAGGTGGCGTTAGTCTACCACTTCCGGTTTCGGGGTTATGACCCCCGAGCGAAGCCGGGCATTCTTTTAGTGTATGTATAATATTTAGATGTTGAAATGACGTTATGTAATGATTTTCGTCTTGAAAGCGAAGAGTGATAAGTACCAGTATAGATAACAATAATGCGCCCACATGCTTCCATTAGTGCTGAGAGTGTTCGTCGATCACTATAAATTCCCTGCTGGATTGCTTGCCGTTCGGCCTTACGCTGTACCAATTCTAACGCAACATCATCAAGATCTGCACACGGTTCAAAATATTAATACTCGAGAGCATACAGTACGTACATCCCTGGACTCATTGAAACAAAACAGACCGATCTTCTAATCTATCGCCAATCGAGCATCACTAAGTGACATTGTAAGGATAGTGGAGAAGGTCTCCAAGCAACCGTTACTGATAAACTAGTACTGTATCAATGTTAATCTAGTACTAGAATCAATGATAAATTAGTACCACTATTATATGTTGTAATAAACTAGTACCACTACTGCATGTTGTGTCAAACTAGTATCACTATTGTGTTTTGTATCAAACTAGTATCAATATTAAGTGGGATGTCAAATTAGTATCACTGTTGCGTGTTTTTGTTAAAAACTAGCATTACTATTACTTGTTGTGTTAAACTAGTATCAATGATAAAATAGTATCACTATTACGTGTCGTGTCAAACTAATATCACTATTACTTGTCGTGTCAAACTAGTGTCACTATTACGTGTCGTGTCAAACTAATATCATTATTACGTGTCGTGTCAAACTAATATCACTATTACGTGTCGTGTCAAACTAATATCACCTAATGAGTCTTGCGTTAAACAATTTTCGCTAGTGTGTGGTGTGTGAAACTAGTATCACTATTACGTGTTTATATCGCTACTGGACGTCAGTGAACATTTCCGGTTTAACGACAAAGTCAAAGCATCAACCATTCGGATAAAACTCTAAACAAGTCATCAAATAGTTGGCTTTTTGTAATATAATGCCCACCACTGATATCAGACAGGGGGTATATTAGAAATCAGGATAAGTCTGAAATCTCTCCACTATGTTCTATAATCTATTGTAGCGTGCCATTTGGCGGGCAAAGGTACGATTTATACCGCCATTAGAAGTAAAATATCACAGGCTAGCGATGACTTCGAGAGTTGATTATGGTCTAATTAATAATTTAGATAACATTTCAGGCCTAAAGAAAGACCTGCAATAGGCAGATTTAGCTCATGCATAATGTATGTTTAAATAGTGTATTATACAATAACAATGTCTAATTTTATTGTGCTATGCCCTGGAGGTAATTAATATGTTACGTTCATATTCAAGTATATGACCTAATTACATTCAAGTATATATTTCTAATATTTCAAATTTCAAACAGAGAGAGAGAGAGAGAGAGAGAGAGAGAGTAAACGTCCACTAACGCAATTGAAGATTTTTATTTCAATTTCAATTATTCATTTACGCGGAAAGGAGAGGGTGGGTGGTACTCTCGACTAAAACGTTTCCTGAAGAAAATTAAATATTCGGGTTAAAAGAAAGTCCATTCGTGTCCACATTGGCGTGTATGGAAGTAACTTTCTAATAACTAGTTTATTTCCTCCAGTATTGATTTCATATTTTTCAAGTCCAACTTTCACTGGCGCCTGCACGGAAATAACTTTATAACATCTAATGAATAATATTGCTATTTATTTGGTATTTTTTGATCCGGTATTTGTGGATTAATGACAGAGTTCCCGGTATGTCTAAGGGATAAAACTCTATTTTGCAATATTGGGTCGTGGAATTTATCCACCTTGCACAAGATGTTTGCGCCCTTGAGACAACAAAAAAAAGAGTTATTATTTAATGATGAAATTGACAATTCACGATTGTTGCGTTACGATGGATGTTGCAAGACTGGGGATAAACATAGTTAACATTTTTGGACTAGGAACTGGTTGCTAACCGCTACTCATCGTGTTTTTCTTCTCCTAGGTCTTCTTCTTGGGGTGACGCTCTTCGAAAAGCCTAAGGCCCTGCCTGCCAATTCAAGTCCGATCGCCATGAAAATTGACATGCTTGTTCTTTGCACAATTCTGTATCGTTTTGGTGAATTAGATGTTTGAATTTCATCCAACAACATGGTCAGTTCCTGGTTCATAGTACGTTCGTACTTGTTTTATAGAACAATGTCCTATTGCAAATATTCATGATTTACCAATGGCTTTAATTATTTCTGATGAAAAATCTCTAAATGGTGTTTGTGTGATTATTGAACCTTGTTGTACAGGATATGTAGGGCGCCAAATGAATGATGAAACATCAAAAAGACCTTCAGTCGATAAACCCGCCGATATATAGTTTTGATATAATTAAGTATTCCTCAATCAAGAAGCTAGACCTTTAACTCAAAATCGTCCATAATTTTCGACATTTAAAACATAAGCATTGATGAATTAGGTATTATCATTTGGACTTAACAGCCAAGTATAAACCTATCAATAGATTTATGCAGTAATATTATTTTCTTCGCAGGCCGATTATCAGAAGAGTATTCATTAGCTTTCAAAAATGGTCATGAAATGAAAGTCTTACCTTTCCTCTGCTATGAGGAAAATTTTGACGAGACAGTGGCCCTACTGTTTAATTCGAATTCCAACGGTCAAAAAATTCTTTTAGTCCACGCTGCCGAATCGATTTAAATATGAAAATTAACTTTCTTTTTACGGCTTTTTTTCTTTGTGCGTGTCGTTTGCTCTGTTTTGGATGTGTATAAATGTTAAAATAAGTCCCAAATATAGCTCGTTTATTGGATTTTTTTCTGTGCATGAATCAGTCTACCCATGAGTTTCGTCTCGGAAGTTGATGTAGTCTCTACATTCCAGGTCGCATTTGAATACGCGCACTGATAATTGAATTCATTGTAAAATATACAGGTTTTCACGATTGGATAGTATTGTTTCAAATTATATTGTCACCATAGGTAGAACACATAAGAACCATTCGAGCTAAAATGCTCCAAAGTGAACGACGAGTGTGATGTAAACATCTCTTACAAATGAAATGGAAATTTCTATCAGGATTCAGATTCTGGATCATTACGGTACCTGAAATTAAGAAACGGTCTATTGTACACGCAACACGTAAATTTAATGAAAACGGAGAAAATGGAAATCCTTGGATGAGATTGGCGTGTAAACGTCCACTCGACACAAACTGAATGTTTCCGTTGTATTTCAGTGTTTGGTCAATTTGATTGTTATAAGATACGCATTTCGCAAGAATTAAGAAAAGAACTTGAATTTTGACGGTATCTGGATAATTAGAACGGTTCTCATCCATGGAAGCCAGAATATCACTGTACTTTAAATAAATCTATCATCCGATTATGGATGGGGTGTTAAATTTACTTCAAAAGAAGGGTCAGTTTTCATCCATGATTTGTGGGACAAGCCTTTCTTAGATACCTGGGGGGGGGGGGGGGTTGGATGGCCGAATGGTTAGCACGTGCGCATTGTATCATAAGGTCTTTCATTGAGTCAACTAGCGTGGTTTCGATTCTCCGGTTGTACGTGACAAGGAGTAGGGTCGCCTGTTCAACCTCGTGGGTTTTCTTCGGGTCCTCCGGTTTTCTCCCATTGCTAAAGACCCCCACGCGCAAGCGAATTATTGAAAGAAAACTTAACCGTATGTTAGTCCTATTACTGTTAAGGAAACTAAGGCTTTGTATTTAGCTGTTGTATGTCTTAAAGATAAAGTAAAAAAATTGTAGACTCGATGCTTGTGTCGATAACAAAGTATTGATTTATTGCTGAAACAAGCAGATGATCAGTTCTCCTCTTCTAACTAGCGCCCTGAAGAACTTGTTATTTCTTATTTTGGAATACAATATTTTTATTAACTTGATTTATGTATTGCCGCTCTCTAATGAAGCCGATGCTCCTTCCAGAACCTTGACCAAGTCAGATGCTTGTATTTCTCATAGGACATTTAAAGGGGTAGAGCTGTTCTTTGGACCTCAAACTTTAGATCAAATGGCGTTTGATTCTAACTGTATCATTAGTTTGAATGACTCATCACACACTTTTGCAAACCCCTTTATTGGCTGGAATTAACATATTTCCCCATATCGTAACGGATAATGAATTGAAAACCCTTACGGTTTTAATATTATTCCATCCATCTTTGTTGGAAGAACAATCTATACGTTATACGGTTGTACCGTAGTGCCTGCATTAGCTCCCGTCCCTGCATGCTTTCCAAAGTTTGCACGATTCTCACATGAAGCTTATTTGTTGGCTTTTAAAGGACAAGTCGGCCTTGTTATATCCTTCTAAGTCAGGATTTAAGCCAGACAAATTAGGCATACCGTGGAATTTGTGGGTCGTTTGTTTCACACCCCAATGTAGCTAATTTAAAATTGTTTGTTTGTCCTCCACCAACTCATTTTCCGTTTATTATTGGCGATTCGATCGTGTCTAGTTTGAAACTATTTGTTACGGAAAGGAAGCTGTTTTTCGAGAATTTCAGTTATATAGCACATGTTGGTATAATAAAGATATTAATAACCCGTCGAAAGAATTCCATCAGCTAACTATTTGAAAGGAGAGCTTGAAAGACTTAATCTCTGTATTAATAAGCTATTTTAAGGAAATTACTTTCATTTTTTCTTATTGTATACGACAAAAACGACATTGGAGCTCGTTGGGAATTGGTAAATGAACATGTGTTAAGTTTGTCAGAAATGGAGTAATGATTTAATAGATGGCTTACATCTGATTTATCTCGGAGTTCGAAAATTTGTTGGAAATTTAGGTTTACACTCCTAAATACAACAATATTTTCTGCTGCAGGATGTTAATTTATGTTTTATGGCATCTTTACAATAAAATAAAATTTATATATATATTTTTTTATGACAATGCAGTTCCGTCGCAGTGAAAGACGGAAATATACTTTGATGCCCCACCCCTGTCCCCATCCTTTTGTAACTGAATGCATACTTTCAGATCATTTGAAAGTGGTCCTTGACTCTATATACCAATTGGTAGTACGTTACTGTTCGGGTCTTTGGACCCTGACCGGAAGATGGGAACACGTGATCTTTGAGTGGCGTCATTCATTAACAGCCGAAACGTGAAAGTAGAAAATAAATTAACTACTGCACAATTAGGTTTTAGCATTTGTTTTTCCAAATTAAATAAAATTTGATCCACCCAACCCATTGCCCTATTTTATATTTTTACTTTATTCCTACAGTCATTCCGACATATTTTTACTTCAGATCTCACATCTGTAGAAGTGAAACGGTGCGGCCATTATATTATGTATAGCACAATAGAGACTGGAAGTTGATTTTCAATTATTACGTATTGGAAATAACATAAATGCGGGATTGTCCCGTCTGTCCGGCTCGAAAGCGTTCGGTTTAAAACAACTTCCGTTAAATTGAAAACAGAAACGAATAGAATATTTTACTTTAACCATTACTTATTTTATTATTGAATCTAATGTTATACAAAAATGCAATTTCAAAAATATACAAAATGCCCATCTCAACATATCACAAAATAGCGTAACAAAGTAAGCATTAAGCTCAATAAAGAAAGTAAAAGTCGTGGTATTTGAAGATAAATACATCATCAGATGTCAGAAGATATTTATTGTGGGTTTTTGTAAAAAAAAAGTATTAAATTTCTTCCATTATACTATATATGTTCCATTTTACAGATCATCTTACTTCAGTAATCTGAAGACAATGTCGAAAGGTTTTTTTTATCATTATATAAAATTGCGAAAATGTCGAAATGAACAGAAGAAATTACTTTTCTCTGGGACTAATATGGATTGAGTAGTACTGTGTTGTAGCCCATATGCAGTACACATATAACATGACAGACAATAGTTGTTATAATATTACCCACCAGTGCAGAGATTATAAATAATCCTTTCATGCTAGAAAGTTGTTAATGGTGATTATTGTTCCGTATTTATCTTAACTACAGCTCTTACATCGTATGTCTTTAAATACCGTAACTGATGACAAGTTCCGTCGCTTTTTATGTACGGATTACGTATATAATGGATACATTTATTTGACTCTGTTGCTCTTAAAGGTGGATATCGTAAGAATTAGAGAAAGAGCTGCAACGTTTTTGCTATATTCGTTCAAAAACGTTACCTGACAATCTAGCCTAAGTCTCGATTATCTCTTTTATGGCTTAATTAACTCTTAAATTGCCTCGGTGTTCTAATCTACTTAAAATCAGGGAACAACGATGGCCAAGAGAGTTAATCATGGGCTTGTCATGTTAATAAATGTTCAATAATAATTTATATAACATTTGTTGAAGCCAAATATATATACCTACACTAGGCAGATTAAGCTCTTACTTAATAAGGCATCTTTAAGAATAAATAAAGTTGTTAATTGTTTAAAGTTTTGACCATACTATCATTGTAGCCACAAAAATAAAACAATTATGTATCCAATTGAATACATAAAATATCACACACTTCAATTTGCTTGACAAGTTTGGTCAACAGCAGAATAATATGGTAGTATGTAATTATCTGTGAGAGAAGATACACTTCCTTTGTAATCGGTAATGACTTGTGTTGGCGTGAGCACTACACGACTTCCTTGTAGACCGTTTTTTTAGTTTGTCAATGATTTCGCGAGAACACTGGCGATATGGCTGGTAGAACAACATCTGGATCGCCTTTAGGGTTTTGTAATATTGAGTCCCTAGAGTTTGAAATGTCTGACAACCGATCTGTAACCAAACATGTGTTGAGTTCGAGTCGCTCGTCCTTCACACTTTCAACAGTTCGTGATTTTTTTACGGCTTCATTTTTTGACGCCGATTTTTTAGCAATTGAAACCGGGCGCCTGAGATTATCTATTTTACTCTGACGACTATCCATCTTGTTGGCAGCTAAATAATTGATTTGCACTGGTCTTTTATTCATGGGTTTCAGATCTACACTTATATTATTAGAATTACTGCGATTCACTACAGTTGTGATGACCGGCGTCTCCGATGACGAGCCGGTTTTGTCCGTTCTGCTGTTTCGTGATTTTTGCGCTTGGCGAGTGGGATTCAAATGTTTTCCCAGACGAACATACACGCTACTCTTTCCGCTAACATTGGAGATGATTTCTGTTTCTGTTGTAGATTTTTGTGGTGAGAGTAGTTTATTGATGTTTGATAACTCATCACTCATTGTCTTTTTTTCCTTTTGACAGGTTTTTCTGAGCCAGGTTGGGTTGGCACATAGTACTCGTTGTATATTAGTAGTTTTAAAGACTGAGCGTCTCACTGGGGTATAATCTTCACTTGTATACACGGCAGTCGGTATTTGGATAGGTGTTTTCTTTCCTATAAAGTAAATGAAATGAATGAAAACACATTTATTAAGGTAAATATAAAGCTATCGCAAAAAAGTGATGTGGTTTAGCGTTGCTTGCAAGAACTACCATTTCATTTGGCGCAAGAAATGTGTGTGAAATAGCTTTATTTAACGTCCGCTTCCACCGAGGTGATATCGCAAACAAAGGCGCAAGAACTGTGGTATGGTTTCCTTTATACAAATATTTAGTAATACAGATATTCACACGAAAAAAATCACCATTCACCAACTGTGCTTATGAATACGGGCATACGCCTTGTAGTGTTCTATATAATATATATTATTATGAGGGTCATTTTGCCAGGACAGCGGCATTTGCGTTTGCTCTAAATCGAATTCCAACTGCCAAATGTTCCTTTACGTGCACGCCAAAGTGTACACAGGAACTCGGGTTTTCGTCCCATCCGAACGAATAGATGCTGTACCTTGCCAGACTCCCCTTCCTTCACCACTGGCTCGGAGAATCCACAGTGATTCTAAAGTTCTAAAATTCTGATTTTAAACAATGTATAAGATCTAACACATACATTATATGTGCCCGTCTTGATTAGCCCAGTTCGTAGCAGAACAGTAGGACGTTAAACCCCATTTCATTACATTATATGCGAAACCTTGACCTACATCGGACTTTAATTATATTAATTACGGAATAAAATACAGCAAATCAGCAGGAAAATGGGAATAATTAATGAAAACCGTCTGCCTACCTTCCAATGTCACTGATGTGTCTTGAGAATCATCCGAGGAATTTTTATCATTGTCTAGTTCCGTAACAGTAATATCTTTTTCTACTCTGGGCGATGTTATTTTGGGTGATCGCTGGCTATTTGCGATGATATCTGGAATATCATTGCCTGGTTCACGGCGTCGTAGAAGTTTCACCCCAGTTGGAACCATACCTGTTTTTCTGTGTGGTAAATCCTGTGAAAACAAGGTGCTAAATATTAACACAAGATCGTTGTGGCAAAAAAAAGATAAAGTATATTTTTCCATCTTAAGAATTTTTTTTAACTAATATTTCATTTAATTGTGTTAATATCCTACAGAGGCAATTAAAATAAACAAAAAATTTTAAAACAAGAGATTTTATAACCGTTATGCAACTGACTTTCTTTAGCTAACGAGTTTTAAGTTTAGAATCAAACTGAAAAGAAATACGTTTTAGATTTCTTATTGAATGTCATATAACGTCATAAACTGTCAACCAGGAATTGTGCTATTCTTTAAAGTACGATTTTAGCTGTTAAAATTGTTGCCAGGCAACGAGTATATTTCCACCCGCAGATTCTTGAAGACAGACAGCAAGAATGCTAAGGGTTTTTGCTTAGTCCAAGAAGCAGCAACACATCTAAAAAAATGTTCAGCAACTGAATGTCAACAAGGTTTTAATGACCGGAGAAAGTCAATTGAATGTCATATATAATAGGACCTGTGGAGTGACTACAAATTATCAGTGACATGGGCAATAACTCCAGCTAAAACTGATGCGCGACTGAGGCAATAAATGGATATGCAACTCTGAATTTCGATACGATAACTCCCTTTCGATAAGCCGAACAATCACAGCTATGTAATTAGAGTACGGATACGAAGGGATGTTTTCTATCGTGTTCACAAGCTCTTCTGGAAACGTAATACATCCATGTAACGGAAAGTCATAGAATGCTGAATACCCGTAACCTCTTTCGCGTTCACAATGTATTCGGTGGGGGGGGGGCTCCGAAACCGGTCATAGTCTTATCCATGACTACAATTCTTCACGATAAATGAAATTTGAAGAAGTCGCTGTCAACAACTATAACCCTTTATCGCATTCACAAGCTTTTCAGAAAAGGAGGGGTGAGGGTGTTCCGGTACAGATGACCGTTCGTTCTCTCGGTAATCCAATGTTTTGCACCAAATTTGAAAATAATCCAACAAATCCTGTTGACTCTATAGCGACCACAGGTTTTCGGAAGGGGTGGGGTTACTCCGGAACAAACAGTTGAATATCGATAGAGTTTGTTCTCTCCTGAAAACAATACTGCACCACAAGGTTTTTGGAAAAAGTAACTCCGGAGAGGACAGTCACGCAAAACGGATTTAACTAAGATAAACGTAGCTCCGATTAAATACAGTAATTCTTTATCCATAGAACTCCTGTGTTTATCTTACTGTGTTCAATTACTAAATGCTATTCAAACATTATAAAAGGTTCGTCCGCTGACGAACTCAAAGCTTCACCCCAAATTTGAAAAAAATCTTGAAATGAAATGAAATGAAATGAAATGGGGTTTAACGTCCTACTGTTTTGCTCCGAACTGGGCTAATGAAGACGGGCATACGCCATACAGTGTGCTATGAGGGAAATTTTGCCCGGACAGCGGCACTACGGCCTACTCTTATATCGAATTCCAACTGTCAAGGGATCTTTTACGTGCACGCCAATTTGTACACGGGACCTCGGTTTTTCGTCTCATCCGAATGACTAGACAGCTGTCCTTGTCAGGTCCTCCGTCCTGCATCACTGACAAGGGGAAACCACGTCGGAAAATCTGGATGAACTTTCTCGGCCAATGCAGGGATCGAACACCCGACCTCAAGAAAAAAATCTTGAAGCCTGCTCATTGATCCGACGGTTAATAGAACTGTAAACACAATATTATAGGAACGGTGTACGGACTGATAAAGGGGCATAAGACAGCGCATTCTGACGTAAAAGAAAACTCGAAATACTAGCGATTCTAACCAATAGTCAAGAATAATAGTAAATGAACTATCCAAATTCAACATAATACATTTTGGAAAGGAGTAAACAAAGATTCCAAGTTAAATATAAAACATGTCTTACATGGAAGACCAGGGATATTTTCGTTGGTTCCATTAAACGACTGTCCACTGCCGGGATTTTTCCCTTGACTCTTGCGTCGGCGTTGTAACGTCGTAATTTCTTCAAAAATAACTGGTATGTGGCGTTAGCTGCACTGGGAACATTTCCGGTACAAAAGCGAATGATTTCATTCATTCTGAAGCCAAGGTTGTGACACATATGTTTTAATAGATTGCTATCTAGTTCGTCTGTCCTCAGTTTATTTGGGCAAGGATGTCGTTCAAAGAACCCACTTTTACCTGCAATTAGAATTTGATATTCGTAAGTTATACATATTCCAGGGCGAGTAGAATATAACTATAAAATTACGGACACACACACTACTAACAGCGGGATCTAACCACGGACTTCCTGGGCCACCGACCGCAGGTCCATACGTACGCGCATAAAATTGTAAAATGTTGCTACACCCCTACTATAACGTCAAAACGGACGACATTTCTTCAATTTGAACCTCTATTTTCTACTTCCTTCTTTGAGGGAATATTGAATTTTAAAACAAAATTGATTCAGTCTCTTTGTCTATACCCAGTCTGTTCCAGTGTTCCTTTTATTGATGGCTATCCCAAATGAATGGCAAGTTGATGTATATATTATAATAATTGGTGATTAATTGACAACCAAACTGATGTAGATATTATAATAATTAGTTATTAATTTTGGTTTCATTAATACAATAATAATATAAAGATAGCGGACATTATGTTCATTTAACTATTGCTTGTATTACAGTTGTATGCAAATAGACCTTTCTGTGAAAGCGTGGATGCGCGATATAGAAAACACTCATCAAAGTAATTATCATAAAATGGATAAGAAATTAGATGAAAGAAATATAATACACTCAACTTAAAAACATGAACCAGGAAAACAGATAATAAACAAGTCGACAGTGAGGCTGACGCTCCGGGTCTTAAACCCAAAATAAATAGATAACAAATATTAATCAATTACACATTTATTTTTTTAAAAAGCAAATAGCAATAAATCTGCTTATTTAAGTAGAACATCCCCATCACTCTCCCTCAGTTAGAATGAAAGTTATTGTGTCAAAAAACATCGACCAATTAAATGGAAACTTTTAATCATCAGTCAAGTCATTCACTTAAAGAACGTTGTTTAAAGGAGCTAAATCGCTAACATTTGGGACCTAGAAATTGACAAAAGTGGGTCGCAACGCATATAATACTGCAGTATGAATGTATATAAACTGATTTACATTCAATGGTTTCAAATCAGTTATGTTCGGCGAAATAAGCCAGCAGTCTCAAGCGAGTGCAAATTTCTAGCGTCTGGTTATTCCAGTCTACATATGCCGTTTGATTTGGTGCAATGTGTCTAGCCTCGTCCCTCGAGTCTCTTTATACAACTGGGGCTGAAGCGCATTATGGTACACGATTCGTGTACCAATGGTAAAATGTTTATTTTGTCTTAAATATTGGATATCAAAAGCCCATCTTTTTCCGGTAAGATCACAACATGAATGTTGATTTAATTTGACAAATAAATCGTGTTTTCAATGTTGAAGATTTTGGATGATATTGAGTTAGAGACTTAGCTACTTTAAATATTATGTGAATGTTTTAAATGTGGTCTGAATCCAATAATAACGTCTGAGAGTTTTCTCTCTTTTATAGACTCTATCATCTAATGATGTTTTATGTAGTAAGAAAAACGGGAAGGTAGGAGCACGTTGTTTATGCGCGTCAATTAAAAGCAGAGTTTTTTTTTTTCAACGCCTTGACCAATCAAATCGCTTATTGTAGGTTAGGTTTAAGCATTGGGTCTAGGTCTAGGGTTAGTTGGGATTAGCTCTAGCCCTGTTTATATCTCGTGACCTATGACGAAAATTGAGCTGGCCTTATCATTTAGCACTAACCTCAACTAAGCTTCGTAATTCTCACTTACTTAGAATCAAAGTTATCGTGTCCCAAAGCACCGACAGCGACCTTGCTTATCTCTGCTTAGCCGAAGCAGAAAATGTACATTCGTCTAATAAACACCAAGTTTGAACATTGTAGCAAAATTAGAAGTAGAGTAATTATGTCCCAAAAAGTGTGACTGACAGACAGACAAGCGGACGTACAGACAGACAGACGGACGGACGCAGCCATTTGAATTGAAGATTCCCCTGCTTTCTTCGAAATAGAAAAGGAAAAACCCTGTAAAATATTTTGTTGATAAATGGACCGACTTATAATACTACAGCACATATCTATTTACAGAACATAAAAAGACTATATTGACGCCGAGGAAAAAAATATTTTTTTATATATATAAATCGTGTCGATAATCGCGCTTCTATAAGCATGCATTAAATACAGTATTTAAATTAAAGACCGGTGCCTAGAGTGTTTCCATATTAAATAATTTATTTAATGTTAGTTCAATACGGGCACTCCTGTGCCTGCTTGTAATCCCCTGCGATACTGATTTCAAATGTCTTACCATACTTTTAAGTACAACAATACCACGACGTAATGAATGGAACCATCATTAATTTTTGCCATCAGGGAAAAAAAATCGACACGACACATCCGACGTTATATCAGGTGTCTTACCTTCTGACAACCAGACGTGTTTCATTGCGTCTGTGATAGTTATTCTTTTGGCAGGATCCGGGGTTAACAACTTTCTCAACAAATCTCTACATTCTATACAAAAAAAATATATAAAAAATCACGATTATTATAAAGTCTTCCACAACCTCATATATGTGTCCTAATAAAAGTTGAACCTACTTGGCCATCTCGATCCCAGAGATAAATTTACCCTTTGTTTATCTCTGGGAAAACTCGCCGTCCATACGTCGGCCATTTTGAATGCCACGTGATATCCTTCTCCGTCGCTTCACAAAGATCCAAGATGGCGGCTCAAACTCGCGTTCTTCGGAAATCTTACGTATTTAGACCAATCACTCACATTGTGCGCTAACAATAGTTCCCGGTAAATCATCAAATCGGTTGTTTTCGAAAGAACTTACATTAATATGTAACTGATGCAACAAACCGATGCATAATCCAATTGGAAGCATTTCATTCTAACAAATCCTGTCAATCAGTAGGCACTAGGGCGGAGCTTAGGAACCGATTTCACGATGAATAATGACTGGCGAGTTTTACCATAGATAAAGGAAGGGTAAAGTTATCTCTTGAATCGAGATTGCCTACTTGGCTGAATGTTACATCTCTAATGACAAATTCCTTCAAAACACTTGATACTATTCATTGGCTTATTTATCGATGAAGGCCTTAAGAAATACCTTCTTTGGCGTGCGCGTAAAATAGCCCTTGACACCTGGAATTCGAAATTAAGTGTAGGTCGTAGTGCCGCTGTATGGGCAAAATTTTCACCATAGCACACTGCATGCACATATGGCGTGGATGTCCGTCTTCATTAATCCAGATAGCGCAGAAACGTAGCCCAGTAGGGCCCATTTCATACCATTTCTTTATGCGTCGGACTGTACAAATTTGAAAACTAACTGAGTAAATTATAGTCTTCGTTGTCTTGATGTTTGTATATTTTCTGGCCGTGAAGCGCCCCGATTATTAACGATACATTATTCAAGAGCTACACTTGCCTATTGCAAGGTTATTCTTTAGGCCTTAAATGTTATTTTATTTATTAATAAGACATTTATTAACATAAGACCATAATCAACTATCGATGCCATCGGATACTCGAGATTTTAACTTGATTTATTAGAACGGTTCGGCTAAGCCTCGAATATACAAGAACCGTGGTTACGATAATACACAATCAATTCACACATCTTGTCAAAACTAAAAAACAATAATAATTTGGTTCAAAATAAAGTAATTTGAATGAAATTTTCAATATATTCATTTTGAATTATCTATTTTTGATCTATTATAGCAAGAAGGGTTAGCTCTTTATCTAAATCTTACATAATAGAACCTTAACGATGTTAAGCAGACTTGTTTGTGCAATCAGTATACAGACTGAAAGGATTATTTTACATATTTTTAAATTTTAAGAATGTTTGCCTATAATATTTGCAAATATTAAATCTGCAAACTTCGTTACAATTTGGTTGTGCTATTGCCATTAAGCTAAAGAATTTATCGAGAAAGGAATATTTAGATTTTTTAAAATTTCAATATGAGTATAGTTTCAACTTACCGTGGGTAAGATTATCAGGTGTGGGATTTATCTGTCCTATAATCATCTTATTATGTAAAGCTTTTATATTAAACGGTTCAACCGTAAATGGTAAACTTCCAGTCAGCATGGCAAACATATTTACACCACTAGAAAATATCAACAAAAGACATTAATTATAAGCTAAACTTAATCTTAATAATTGACGTCTGAAAATAATTTTTTATATCAAAATTAAGTACAAAGAATATGAGACTAAAATGTGGAAAAAATTTTAATTACGATATCTGACTTAATTGTATTGCACCGAATTAATTACGTTCGTTACCCATGCATTCGTCTTATTCCTGTACAGTTTTAATATTGCTCAAGTTCCCTTGATTCTCAAAGTAAACCACACCTGGAGATCATATTTCGGTTGACAATTATTTATTAATACTCACGAACATAATTGCTTCAATTATTATATATTTTTGATGCGTTGTATAGTCTATGCTGGCTGGGCCATCCAAAGGTCATTGAGCATCAGACAATAAAATTAATTGAATAACAATACTCGTGCTCTTTTGAGCTTCAGGTTGAGCATTTATAATAATATAAGGGAGAGAGTGAGAGAAATGGGGTTTAACGTCCACTGAACACAAACTAGGTCATTCTGGGACTAACATAGTCTTTAGTAGTGGGAGGAAACCGGGGGACCCGGAGAAAACCCACGAGGTTGGACAGGCGACCCTACTCCTTGTCACGTACAACCGAGGAATCGAAACCACGCCAGTTGGCTCATGACAAACCTCATGATACAACGCCCGCGCTAACCATTCGGCCATCAAACCCCCCTATAATATTAGAGCAATGAATGAAAAATATGTACAACTTAAATACAAGAACCATTACTTACCACATAAAACAGATAATAAATACAAAATATATTTATAAATGACAGAAATAAATATAAAAATGAAAAGAAAAAGAATAACCCTGTAAAATACTTAGTTGATAAATGGACCGACTTATAATACTACAGCACATATTTACAGAATATAAAAAAGACTATACTAACGTTACCTTCAGGTGTGTATATTTAAAAACCCAACAATTTGAAAGATCTATAGCATAATAAAATAAATAACCAAAGTATGACACAATTCCAAAGGATGCAGTTTCAATCAGTTACAAACCATGCATAAAGCATTCTTAATCCATCCATTCGAGAAACAGACTGTTTATTTCAAGTAATTTGTGAGATGTAAGAAACATCTATGGTGACTATTATACAATTTCGCTTGTGGACAGTCTTTAACAAAATATAGCAAATGGTGCTTTTGCGTGTGGTAGCAAAAATGTGATGTTAGGTTCAAGCAAATCCTTGTTTTGCACAATATTTTAGTTAAAATTCCACCTATTTAAAAAAATCAACCATTGATTTTGTTTTCATTTTAAAAGAAAATGGAAATACCATAAGCTATTACGTCAAATATTTTCATAAAAAACGTGGTTTGGTTATACTCTTTCAGCTATGAACCAGCCACCTACCATGGCGTCATCTCCGCCAACTCGGATTTGTGAATATTGTCCCCCTCCCCTCCTCCCCCAACAAAAATCACTTCCTAGCGCCTCTCTAGTCAGTTACCAGAGGGTGTTAATCGACAGCTGTAGCATTAAATAATGTTTAAATAATGGATCTAATAAAGTTTGAAAGAAGGAAGTTATTCGAGATGGTATTAACCTATACAGTTGGTATTTAGATATTGAGCAATATCATCTGTTTGGTAAATGGGCCAATTATTACGGGGGGACATTTATTATCATCAACGTATTACCTGTAAAGAAATTTATTTCTTTCTTCCTTGTTGAATTTGCAAGATTTCGCAATTCATCTCTCAAAAGACTCTTGTATTTTTTTTTAGGGAAAATGAATTACATGTGTTTGTTGCATTCACACAAAAAGATGTCTTAGTTAATATTAACTAATATTCATTCTTTATATAATGACCACGTGTGCAACTGTATAATGTTCCTGTTGCTATGAAGGTAACTTTATCACACACCCCAGGAAATTATAGAGACAGGATTCAGTCGCACCGATACTCGATCAATCCCAAGAAAAAAACGTATGGTAGCTGTTTTATACGCTGACAACAGCAATATATTAACGACCTTCTACAACCATAGGGCTTCAGTCACCAACTTCTAATAAAATGAATTTGTCTTTTAATTTGCCAAGAAGTATATAAGAAAGATAATCTCTTGAACATGAATAAATAGATAGGTTTAGAGAGATTTCTTGCATGCCAAGGTCGTAGTTAAATCAAAGGCGTGATATGTAGATTATGTAAGTCATTCTAAAAAGGGAAACTAATCCGTTTGATCTTTCAATAACTTTGCTAATCAATTAAATACATCTTGTAAACTGTCCTCAAAATGCACGTTTAAGTTGGATTCTTCATTGTTAAGCAGATTAAGTAAAGTATCCAATGTACGACAAACGAAAGGATCACGGATGACGCAGATGAAGAACTTCAAAACATAGGCATTGAAAACATTAAAAAAAATCTAATCCACCATAGACACTAGGGGAATATTTGGCAAAAGAGCAACCACGAAATGCTCTTAAGAAAAGGCATGACACAGTTTGCACGATTCACAGCATCGTTTTCCTCCGATAGGAAACCTAATATACTTTAATGGGTATTATAGACAGGTGGGAGGCTGTAGATGTTTTAAACCTAAAGCTTAAACAGACATGGATTTGTCAATACACAGTTACACCATGCGATTGTAGCAAAAACCTGAGACAAGTGGTATTGGCTTGGTCAATGGGGAGATATGAAAGTTTTGATTGATATTTTTACTACGATTTTAGTGGATATTCACACAAAATCTCTGATTTTCGGTAATTGAGAATTTAAGCTTATATTTAATAAGATTTTTTTTTAAAGTAATTAACTTTATTAGTAACATATATATCACTAGTAGCGTAAAGGGCTGTGAAAATTGAAAATATTCGAGTAGCAGTTTGGCCACACGTCAACAGCATGTCAAATCGAAAAGTTGGTGAAAGGCCATTTCAAACACGATTAATAAATATATTTACAAGAGAAGGCCACTTTAAAACTGTGATCCGTATATGATGGATCTGCTTTAGTTAAAGGGACGTTAGGTAAGATTAGATTGCTATAATAATTAAAGCATAGATAATGAAAACAGAATAATATGCTGAAAATTTCAGTCAAGTTGCTTCACTCTGAACTGAGATATTAACGATTCAATTTTTGGTTGGCCTCGAACGGCATTACTATCTTTGATTAGTATTTCTTTCTTCCTTGTTGAATTTGCAAGATTTCGCAATTCATCTCTCAAAAGACCCTTGTATTTTTTAGGGAAAATGAATTACATGTGTTTGTTGCATTCACAAAAAAATGTCTTGGTTAATATTAACTAATATTCATTCTTTATATAATGACCACGTGTGCATATCTCGATTATCCTTTTTTACGTTAAATTATCCATCACAAAATGCATTCAAATCCACTAAATATTGCCGGCTAACGATGGCATCGAAAGTTTATTATGGTCTGGATAAGTTATAATGTCTAATTAATAATTTAAAGAAATACCTGTAATAGGAGGGCAGATTTAGCTCTTGCATAATGTATGTTTAATGACGTACTAAAATCAAGTTTGAAGTAGACTGAAGACATAATCTTATAAGTAATTGCTGCATGCGAAATACTTGAATTCGAAAATAGTAATTTTTGCAATCAATCATGAAACGCTTATATTTAAAAAAAAATAAATGGCTAAAATATAACATAAAAAATTCGATTTAGCATGAATTGCGTTTAAAGGGATGTCTTATAGTTTAAATAAATTAGAATTGAAATGTTAAAAAATGTTGTTAATCTGTCAAAGTTTTACTTCCGAACGCTGATGAAAAACAGATATTACCTCAATATAGAGGACGCGAAGTCTTAAATCAAAATGATTAAACATGTAAAAAGAAATTGATAAATACTCGTATACTGCTAATTCGATTCATTACCACTGTAAGGATGGTGACAATGATAAAGCACTCTTCTTAATGGCGACAAAGATAAAACATTAAGGGTATAAAATACTGTTATTTGTTTGTTTTATGTATTCCTTTTTGTTGTGTTCTGTTCACAGCTGATTGAAACAACCAGAAGGCTGTGTCCTTAAAGGGAACTCTTGTTTGTTTCATTGGCATGTAGGAGCTAGGGCAATTTATCATGAATGTTCCGATTTGACGCATGGTGGGTGTATATAAAACGACAAATCAGGAAGTTCTAATGGTAACGAAATAGACCCAAAGAAAATGAAATAGTCACGAGAAAGGACTGTATATAAAATCAATTCATGGGAAACAACTCTAAATCGTATGCAGACTAATAAAGAAAGAAAACTGCGGGGTCGCATTTGAGAGAGAGAGAGAGAGAGAGATGGGTTTAACGTCCACTCAACACAAACTAGGTCATTTCGGTAACACATGTTTCAATTTTATTTCAATAATTCGCTTGCGCGCAGGGGTCTTTTAGCTGTGGGAGGCAACCGAAGTACCCGGAGAAAACCCACGTGGTTGGATAGGCGACCCTATACCGGGGATTTGAAACCACGTCAGTTGACTCAATGGCAGACCTTATGATACAGCGCGCACATGCTAACCATTCGGCCATCCAACCCCCGGGTCGTATTTAATGTTGAGTCAAAAAATTGTAAGTCATGTCGAGACTGACAAAAGTGATATATTTTTACTTCATTAAATGCCTTGTGCGCAGAGGTCTTGGCAGTGGACATGGGTCTTATCAGTGCCTCAGTGGACAAGAATTACCTCTACTCTGTACAACTTACAGTGTTGGATCAAAACCCTGTCCCACCATCTCCCAGTCAGTACGTGTATGTATTTCTATCACTATTACTCTACGTTATCAATAAGAAAGGATAATATCTGAAAACCATAAATAATAGTCTAGCGTGTCTGTAAAACATTTGCTATACATGCCTAGACTTGGCAGTATAAATTAATTCACTGTCTAATGAATCACTGAAAATAAATGGCCTGTATAATTTATATTTTATTCCGGGATACAAGACATCACTTATAAGACATTTTCTTATGAATTAATTAGTATTTATTTTAAATGTGGGCTAATTAATTTAAGACCCCCCAATCCCTTCATTTAAGAAATTTATGGAGGATTTCGTACCCCCCCCCCACCCCTCAATTGACAATACTAAATGTCGGTAAAATTAAATTAAAGATCATTATTGACATTTTTGTGAAAGTAAAACTGTCCCTTTAAAATATTAAATTACGCCGAATAAAATTGATCTCGGGAAGTATTAATTTTATCTTCAAATCTCTACTGTTGTAGTTTCCAAATGAGGATATTGTCGGAAAGTACGAACATTGGTTATCGACTGTACTATCAATTGTTGTAAAGTTTGGATTGCTGTGGAACAAGTTATGTGGTGTGTTTGTAAAGGGGGAACAAATATCCATGATGAAGAGAATACTATGTGATGAATGACGATCAAAGCTGTATTGTCCGAGAATGCGAATAACATGGCTCTCTTCTTTTTAAACAAAGATTAACAGAGACAAATTTTGTTTCCAATTTAGAACTAAGGACACGATCAAATGTATTGTAAATAATGTAAAGAGATTTATTTTTAAAAAAATAACACCAGAGAACAAATTTTGAAAACGATTAACAGGGGTTAAAAATATGCTCTATCCTTCAGTTTTGTGATGAGTAATCAAATAACAGGCTTTGGAACACACTAAAGCAAGAGATAAGTACACGCAATTATTGAACGCTACGAGTCAATACAATTCAGCGAAAAAATACGCTTTTCAAAAAAAAAAAAAAAAAAAAAAAAATCCAGAACGTCAAAAATGTCACCCCGGCATGTAATAATTTGTAAATATATAATTGCAGTCTCACCACGTGACTTGCTTTCGCCTCTTTTTTTCTCGAGAGAAAATAACTACAAATATATTTTCGGTACAAAAATGGCAGTGAGCCAACGAATAAATATTAAAAGCTCGCAAATTAAACATTAAAAAACAAAACTATACCACTGAGTGAACATTTCGGAAAGGCAAATTTGATGTGCTCCCCTTGTTGAAAAAAAGATCAATTCTATGGAAAGCTAAAGAAGCCATATTTATAGATACAGATTTGTTTTGTTTTTTTGTCCATAATTCAAAATTAACCCCTCGAGACTCATACCCTGTAAAATCATAAATATGTGGCATAAAAAATTACTTTTGGCTGATACATGTTATGATTTTACTGGACATGGGCGCATTTTTACATGAATTTATTTGCAACAGCTTATTGATATAACACATACATGTGACTTATACATAGCGACATAACACACCATGCTAAACTGTGGTTGTATGATTCCTTACTACAAATAGACGTTTCAAGTAATCTCCGTGAATAATATAATATAAGCTTCCATCAGTTCATCTTGGCTATCAGAAATATTGATTTCTAAGAAGAAAGTGCGAATAATGTAGGGACATTTTTAAATCAATGCAATAGATAACGTTTATGTAGTGCAATATTACTCTATAACGGTAAATCACGTGCGTATTACATGTATAGGACGATCGATCCTCATCTTTATATCAACCAATGAAGGTGTGAAGCAATATATTTCCATTTGTTTTAATAGAATTGGTTTAAGATTGCTTATAGAATTTTACTAAACAGTCTCACCATGCAATCTCTGTCTTTAAAAAGATTTAGGTTAAAGATCAGCAGTCTACCGTTACGTCTATTTTAATACATCGTATCCAGAAACGGCCTTGAGCATTATTCCGTTGATAATCAAAATGGATTACAGTTTGTGCTGAAGTACATGTAGAGTAAATGCACACAATAATTTTTCATAATTTCCAATAGCGCCCCGAGACATTAGTCGAACTTCTTCTATACATGGTTGTTTGTGTACCTACTGATTAATCATAATCTTGTCGATATCATATAACTAAAAAATATTCATTTGTCCTCCAGAAACAGGAAAAAAAAAGAAAACATACCAGCTCAACTCAAGGTGTTTAAACATCCTATGACTTAAAATACCTTAAAATCTCGAGCTACAACAACTTGACCAAAACCCACATGGAAGAAGAGAATCAAATAAAGTTAGTTAAATGATAAAACAACATTAATATCTGAAGAATATTCATTACATCCGTTATTTTGTGAAAATAATGTGCACAAAATATAAACACATATTGGACAACTTTCTAACTGTATTGGTGAATTTGATGATGGAGAAATAACATGTCCAAAGTGATGGAAACAATGATTACACAAAGAAGTGATGGAAATAGGAAAGATCAAAAGGTCGCAGAAAATAGGAAATAACTTACATGCTCCAAACGTCAACTTGGGGCCCATACTTTTGATGACTTAATAACTCTGGTGCTGCATATGCTGGACTTCCACATTGGGTAACGCAAAATTCTTGAGGATGAATTGTTCCGTCTGTGCCCATTGAAACTTTGATAGAATTGCTCAATCCAAAATCTAAAATTAAGTAATTTTATTTTACCACATTTATATATTTTATGATTTCTCGCTGTCCAGGTAAAATTTCCCTCATAGCACACTGCATAGCGTATGCCTGCCTTCATTAGAATCGGTGCAGAAAAGTAAAGTTCGACACACAACCCCATAACATTGCATTGATGATTTCTGAAAGATGATGGTCATTATGACTAAAATCTTTTTGTTAATTATAGGTCATAAAGCTGATTAATTTGTTTCTCTGGCCAAAAACATTAATTACTAGCGGATGACCCAGCGATGCACGAGTTGTGGTGGGTTGAGCCCGTAGCTCCGAAACCGGAAGCGGTAGGCCAACGCCACCTAGCCGATGTTACTCCCTGGTCCGAGCTACTATACACCAAGCCCTATTGTAGCCGCTAAACCTGAACAGACAGCCAAACAGACAGTCAAACGACAGTCACAAATATTAGTATAGATTTAGGTTTACGAACGCCTCATAAACCTATTTGATCATAAGTAATTTGGTCATAAATTTATCAGTTTTGATAGACCAATTACATGGCGGATATCACACAGTTATTTATGCAGACGATGAAACTTTTGTTTTGTCTAGTTGGTCAATTATGTTTTCTATGTTGGAAGATGCCAAACAGCCTGTGGACATCTTATTGTGAAAATACAATGATTTGTCATATGGTAATGGACTTGGTTGTAAAGATAAAAGTCATTGAAGCATGATCAATCTAGATAATCGATTCTAGCACACACGAATCGATTACTGTTAGAATCATAGTACGGTATTTTGTGCACCGATGTCTCCAATAGACGTGATCTCCTCTGTTTTTAGTAACATCGAAATGTTATTATCGGCAATAGTATGATAAGTTGTTAGATATTGGATCGGGTATAACTTGAAACATACTTCCGGTGGTCAAATCGAACATTAATATCTTAAAGTGAAATGGAACCGTAAATGTATAAAATAATTATAATTCCCAGTTATAAATAAATGTATACATACCGATAATCTTAATATCTTTATTGGAATCTAACAAAAGATTTTCTATCTTCAAATCTCTGAAAAAACAGATTGTTTAATTCTTATTAATGGCCCTTGTTTCAATCATTGTTTATCTTAGTACAGAATGGTTGATGTAAAAAATAGCAAAACATTACCGATGTGAGACAAAATTAAAGGGAGCAATTCCCCAAATACACCCTGGCTCATATACGAGCAATCGCCAAAAATGTTTTCAAAGTTGAACATGAGAAAGTTGAAATTTCAGAGAAAATGTGCGATGATATGTAAGCTTCTCATCACAACTAATCTCTATTGTGCTCCGATATCTATATAGACTTAACGACCATTGAAATTATTATTATTATTACATATTTCTATAGCGCACAACTGCCACATAAAGAGATGGTATGAGGGAAATTTTTCCAGTGGCGCTAAGCCCTACTCTTATTTCAAATTCCAATTGTCAAGCGTTCTTTTACGTGCAAGCCAATGTGTACACGGGACCTTCGGTTTTTCGTCTCATCCGAACGACTACACATTGTCCCTTGCCAGGCCCTCCATCCTACATCACTGACAAGGGGAAACCACGATGGAAAATCCCGATGAACTTTCTCGACCAACGCAGGGATCGAACACGGAACCTCCAGGGTAGCGAGCCATCGTGGTCCCCCAAAAAGAGGTAATAAAGATCATACTTGATAATTATATAAAGAAAAAATATTAATCAGATAAAATTACATTTGATTAAAAACTAGAACTCTGAAAGAGTACTGGCGTGTTTCGGTACATCAGGTCACGTCAGGTCATGCCTTGCCAGGTCAGCAAGCAAGTTACACCATGAACTATTGCGTATAGTGACATCCAATACCTATGGTTATTGTTGTCCTATCCGTAAAACTATTCCGGTTTGTCAAAATTGATCCAATTTATATTTTATAAATAGTTCCACGGAGGTCAACAATATCTACTTTGACAGAATGTTTGCACCATATACAGTTGTGGCTGCAAACTGACTAAATTAATCCGTTTCGACCGAACGTCCGAAACACGTAATTACAGAAACAATACGTGTTTCGACCGTAATTAAAATAGCTCTGTATAATCTACCTATAAAGGATCATTGGGTCCAGTTTATTGACAGCTACAGTAGATATTTCGATACAGATCAGACGGCATCACTATTTAGCAGTTGTTTGTTTTCTTAATTTTACCAAGATAATTCAATTCAAAGTAATCAAAGCGGAGTTATTTTTTAAAACAACTTTGGTACTTTTATAAATAATTAATGGTCTATTTCAGAGTGTACTGGGTTGCTGCTATGCACCGTTCACGGAAAGATAATGTTTACGTCAACATGCTATTCCGGCCTCTGAGGTAGTATAAGTAATTTATAAGTTAATCGTCGACTTTTATCAATAATTGCTGCACGTGTATATAAATAATAAATATAGATCAGACGTATATATCACGAATCTTACACTAGGCTATGTCAACTGTTCGTGTTTATAACCATGTTTGGCTTTAATTGCCGCCATCATTAAATATACAAATAATTAGTACAGCAGTCTATGCGATCTGCAAATAAAAGTGTAGCAGTTAGTGCCAGTTAACAGATGGGAAAACTGTCAAAACTGTACACATTAAATCCCTGCATACTTGATGTTTCGTTGCAATTAGAGTCATCGGGATACTTGCATACAATGTGTACATGAGATTTGTGGAGATGTTTTTTGTTTTGTTTTATATTTTTTTCGTTATATAAGAATGACTACACACAGCCAACTTGGCTACAGACAGATGTTAACACTGACAAGTGGGAACCGGGCATGTAAACCCCCAGAAGAGTATCTTGGACTACAAAGTTCAGTGGGGATGAGCCTTTTTTTATCCACAAGTGTTAAAATAAAAGTAACTTCATGAGACTGCAAGATTTCAACTTTTCGCTAAAATATCAAATTTCCCACGGCTTAATTCAGGCTAATATGTACTCAGATTGATTACTCTACATTTAATTAAGAAAACAATGTGAAAATATCAATAGTAGATAATCTCCCAGCTTTGATTCACTGGGATTAAAACAGGTCTATTAATTAGATTTGGCAAAACATAAAGGTGGCGGTGTGTTTGTTTTACATAGGGGGCAGCAATGAGAAAATTAATGCGAGTTGCCAGCGAGATTAATAAGATTAATTAGTCTTTGCAACTGCCTGTGTTCCAGGTCCCGTATATACCTTTGCATATATACATTGCTGTCCGATCAAAATTTCCCTCGTGGCACACTGCCCGTCTCCATTAACCCGGTTGATGCAGAAAACTAGGACGTTAACCCCCATTTCGTGCATTCATTATACTAGAGGGGTGTCTTCAATGCTTACCTGTGTAAAATGCCTAATCTGTGTAAATAATCTACAGCCGAAACAATTTGGCGAACGTATTTTTTGCCCTCTTTCTCGTCTAGTTTCTTTTTCTTACAAATATAATCCATGAAGTCGCCACCCTGACATAATTCAGTCACCAAATAATAACTGTTCTCTGTTTCCATGATTTCCAACAATTTCACGACATTAGGGTGACGAACCATTTGAAGTAGCTTTCCTTCTCGTCTTAAATTTTTTCTCACGTACGAGTCGGCTTTAGCTCGCTTCTTGTCAATAACTTTGATGGCAACCTGTAAAATATATAAGATTTAAACTTAAATGAGAAAGGAGCTAGAAAAGATAGATAGAACAACTGGATAAACAAAACATTTAAAACGTGCCCAGAACATAAATTCACTAACCGTGTAATGTTTTGTTAACCATATTTCCCTTTTATTCTTTATTGCATCCGTAGTCGCAAGTATTTGGTTGGTATCTCATCTGGAATGATGTCTACCACAACAGCGACATAAAGATTTACAGACAAAACCATGTTGTTTTAAATATTTCATTCTCGTGTTTGTTTTTAAGACAGCTAATCCCCAGCTTTTATGTAGAAATGCTTTTGGTTAGTATTGTTCTATATTTTTTATTTTGGAAAACCACAGCCTCTCTCTCTCTCTCTCTCTCTCTCTCCAACTCTGACTATGCTGATAGTTAGGGTATTTCTGATCTCGGCTAGTTGGTCAGTTATAAACAACATGCATAAACTACATGTATATAATCTGCAATACACGCTCACATTTGCCAAGGATAGTCTGCGATGCTGATTGGGAAATTGTGTAGATAGTACCAAAAGACAAGATTCATACGTGAAATGTACAAATTGGCATGCAATTAAAAGACCATGCGACAGTTGGAGCTCGAAGATGAGTAAAAGGCGGCAATATCACTGTGTGGGTAAAATTCCCCGATTTGCATAACCATAGAAATGACCAAACAACCGAGTTTTTAGAGATTTTAAACCACTTCCCATTCCGCTAGTTTATAAGAGTACTATTATTATACAGAATTAGCTGTTTATTCCTGTATGATATTGGCTACAGTACTACTGGTTGCAATTTTGTGTAATTACAAACGATTTGCGGCATATTTTAGCAAACAGTGAACCTATAAAAACTGGTAGATACTATGGATTACTGATAAGATTTTGATTAAGTGAATAATAATCTCGACCATGATTTGTTATTATCAACACATTATCATCATAATATAGTTTGTGTATGGTGGCCATCGAATATAAAAAAAAAACGAAACGAAACACAGATTGGAATGTGGAGGCCACCGAAAGTAAATAAAAAGAAACGAAATATAGATTTGTATTTAATCAGATTGGTGTCAAAACAGCAATACACCATGGGTTTTCTCAACATTGCCTTTGTATATGGACTTTGTATTTGGAAAGAAGACAAATTATCATCTCATAAATACACCATGGGTTTTCTCAACATTGCCTTTGTATATGGACTTAAAATTTGGAAAGAAGACAAATTATCATCTCATAAAACAAATCTAGTGAAACATCCAATTTCATATTTGACCTAGACGAAAGAGATAATGTCATTTTTAAGACCGATGTAAAAGTACAACGAATATTTATTAGTGAAGTTATATACACACATTACTTAAATTATATATTTAAAAATCGAAGAGAAAAAAACCCCAAACATAATAAGAAATGAAACAAATGGTAGACAATGAACAATTTTAATACGAAAGTTATACAATAAAACCTATCCGAGCTTCCCAATTTTGAATTCAACTTGATGGGTGCGGCATCGAATTTTTTTTCTGTGGTCAATATGCTGCAACTGTTAAATAAATGGCTGATTTGAATGAGTGTGTTCTGTTGTCCAGGGAGACGAAATCATGAAAGAAATCAGTTTGATAACTTATCAATTGCATCCTTTCCTGTCTTTAAATATTTTTCAAGGTGTCTTTTATCTGTAACAGTTTACCAACTCGCTTTTCAATTACCTTTCACAGTCTTCCCACGACAGAGCTCAACTAAAAGCCGATATGTAGGCCGTATCTTCTTACAAAAAAAACAGCAGATGACATTGCATTTGACATGAACTTTTGTGAAACTAATGTCAGTCGCATCAACGTGTTTTCAACTCAAATTCGATGTTAAAGCAACGAATCTGTCACGTTCCTTGCAAATGTCAATACTGTAATAAAGTTCACAGTGGCTACACCTGCATTTAGTATGGTACGTGGTTAATTTATCTCACCACACCTAGAAAGGATGTTTAGACTGTGTTTGATGTTGGTGTTGCATCATGAGACGACCCTAACTCTTCCGTTAAAACAATCGCCAATCTAACCAACCGTCTTCTTAATTTACGTATTCTATTATTAGAGTCAAGACAGTAGCGCAGTCTAGTACGAAGATATCTTACAGTAAACTGTTAAATCTGAAATACGGCGGATTTCGTTTAGCAGTACATTTAAAACGTGGCTTATCAAGACGTAAAGATTTAAAAGAAGTTGGCAATCTTCCTTTCAGCTTTTTAAAATACTTATATGACCTCCAGAAAGGGAAGTGCTGTAAAGCCTATTTGCTTGTTTACAGCCACTCCGGTGGTTCATAACAACATATATGGTAATATTCGGAATGTTTCCAAAACCATTCCAATAAAAAGATTTTAGGATAATTAGAGCCATCAATTGTAAAGATGAAGAATCACTCTCATCAAGAAAATAAATGTAATTAATTTTTAATAACATCACAATAAAAACAAAAACAAAAAAATGGGCTGTGCTAATTACCAAAATTTCGAGTAAACACTTTGCATGAATCGAAAATTGACCATTTTAACCATTAATATCTCAGCCATGGCTTGACTGTTTTGTCTCAAATTTAGAAAATACAATTTAATTTGAACCCCACCCCACCAATGTGTTTAATTAAATCACATCGAATCAAGACCCATACCGAGCTAAATTCACACCCATTCCAATAAAAAGATTTTAAGATAATTAGAGCCATCAATTGTAAAGATGAAGAATCACTCTCATCAAGAAAATAAATGTAATTAATTTTTAATAACATCACAATAAAAACAAAAACAAAAAAATGGGCTGTGCTAATTACCAAAATTTCGAGTAAACACTTTGCATGACTCGAAAATTGACCATTTTAACCATTAATATCTCAGCCATGGCTTGAATGTTTTGTCTCAAATTTAGAAAATACAATTTAATTTGAACCCCACCCCACCAATGTGTTTAATTAAATCACATCGAATCAAGACCCATACCGAGCTAAATTCACACCCAAAAGTTCTGAAAATACTGATGATTTTATACTGGAATGCAAGAGTATTAGATTTTCTTGGCAGTGTAAGCATAATTTACCTCGTATACGACACCCGCGACTTTCGTGAGATATTCGAGGCAGTACACACATACCTTGCCCATTACAAGTTATTGGCAAATAGCTTCGTTTCGGATATTATGGCGGTATAAATTGTACATGAGTGACCTAATAAATTATACAAAATGGTGTTTGTGTACAGAAATTGATAGACCGCAATAAAAAAATTAAAATCATTTCAATATAATGTCAAACATAAATGTTTTTGTTTTGGAGAAGTAAGTATATCATCGATCTATTAGTTTAAGTTACATACTGTTGTGTGTTTTTATTCAAACATTCAGCATTTTTAAAAACAAAAACTTAAGCAACTTCATAATCATCATAAAGTCTCGATATCATACTTAAGCAAAAAATTAGAAACTAGAAAAATAAATTCTTTGTTTGGTCGAAGAAGAAATGTGAAATATTTTACCTTTTCTCCTGTAGGTACGTGTAGAGCTTCTTTAACTTTAGCAAATGATCCTTCTCCAAGAGTTTTACCCAGAAGATAATTTCCAACTCGTTTTGTATGTGAAAATGTTTTGATGGCATCTTTGGGTGGCTGGGCTACTTTAGCTGGTAGAAACTGTGTAGTAGGTGGTAACACCTCGGTATATCCAAGCTCCTTCATAATCTTAAAGGATTCAGGAAATTAGATCCTGAAATTAACAAGAATAAATGGATGAATGGGTGATGATTTCAAATGAATTTCCAGTATACGTCTTGGTGTCCACAATATCCGTTATAATGTGATCGAACGTCATGGTGCGGAGTTATACTGGCCATAAAGTAATTAATCGAGAAGAAACATATTTTAGTTCTAATTACGGTAATTTTGATCGACAGCCCCAACAACAACCTCCTAACATTCAAATTTGACAATAATAGCACTGAAAACCTATCTTACCAGTCGTGACAGACGTACATTGAGCTACAAGATACGGCGTTCCAGATGATCCAGATGCCCTGCTCTATTCAGATTAAAGACAACCAGCCGTGACAGATATAGACTGTCAATATAAAGGACGATAGTCACGTATGTATGTATGATGATCTAAACTAAGCTAGTTACTGAAACTATTAGCGCTCTGTTATTATTGTAGCAAATTAATAGGAACATGCCGGATACTGTTAATAATTAAACACACCACCTATAAATCATATCAATTATTGATCATAATGAAGAAATCAATTATATTAAGCTGTCATAAGGGTCTATTGTTTGACACATGTTCTTTTGAACATATCCAATGCATTAAGATAACTCTTTTATATTCTCAGCAAAAATGGACAGATGTTGGATTTAATGTCCAGTAACTACTAACGTAATGATATATTTTCTTTCATTTTAGGAATCTATTCGACTCCCAATTCCATGGTCAAAGAATCTTATATATACGGCGCCAATTAGTAAACGGATTTTGTATATACAGCCCAAACGACGAGACAACTTTACTGTGTGACAAATGTAAGCCTGGCTTAAATGATTAAAATAATATAATACTAAACTGTACTACAAGTGCTCTTAAATTGGTCGATATTACATTTAAATTTAATAATACATTCTAAAAAGATTAATTATACCTGTTCAGTCGATGTTGTAGAGTAGAGTAAAATAAAATTGGAAGGGAGGAGTGAAGAGGACGTAATGAAAGGAACAGTGTTTGTAGTTTTGTCAGTCTCCATATGTTGTACAAATAAATACACATTTCTTATGGACGTTCAAATGTTTATCAACCTTATATTTATTTGTTTATAAAAACGCTTGTGACGAAATTGTATTGAGTCTTTGGCATGCGTCCATTAACTGTGTTTAAACTGTACAAACATACAAGATGGAAAATGTCGAAAAATGTGAACCGACATTGAATCGTGCATATCCCCTTTAAAAAAAATTTAGTACAAAAATTACAACAAAAACGATTATACACAGGACGCTGTGAATACCATTATTGTTTTAGTATTGTATTCTAGAATTGTGTTCTGTGTATTTCTAATTCAAGTTCTAAATGTCATTGAAACCATTTAAAAATTGATTTGATTTGTTCAACTCAAATGGTATCATAAAGTTAAATCCAATACTTCGGTCATTTTGAGAATAACATATACGGTTAATTATATTTAAGGCTACTATGTGTGAAATATAACAGAATATAATTTAGCCTGAACAGCGACGTTCCAGCCTATTGATTTTTAAATTCAGTTTTCAAGCGTCCTTTTAAATGTAAGCCATGCAGCCATTGCGTATATAGAGGGGGAACTTTGTCTGCGATATCATCCAAGGTAGAAGCGTTCCTTAAGCCCTAATCAAGTCAAGTACTGTTCTACTAGTTCCTCTCGGACCATTCACGTTCCTAACGGCTTGACTACCGCGACACAGGTCACTCTAGTAATCAATATTATCTGTCTTTATACATGTATTACAGAGGTGATATATTGAGAAAAAACAACAATGAATACATTTTTTCTTGTCCCGGAAGCACTATTTCCGTTTCCTTCCTGGTTAACACCCCACTTCTACATCTACAAATGTCCAGAATTCAACTTACCAAATAATCAAATGTTACCAAACAAATAATAAAATAAGGAAATATACCCAATGAAAATAACAAAAAGAAAAATGGGCATATTTATTTAGCCTTTATTTGCCAGCTTAAAGACTCAAACTAAATAACCAATGGGTCCTGATATTGTATCTCTAACACATTCTGTCACGTTCATTACATAAAAGCCAATGTTAGTCATAGATAGTAGTTTGCACCAATTGAGCCGTTGGTATATGACACTATACGATTGAAGTAAACTTTAGATAATAGTCAAATAGCGTTTACATAAATTGTATGGGCAATTAACGCTTTGCATCAATTATTTTACAAAAGTATTTTCTCCTTGTAAATGTTATATATAGTGATATAATTATTGTATACTAATAAACGTGTCTTCTAACTAGATCGAAGGAACTTAGAAAGGACTTTTATAATAAACATACCGAATACTAAACTCTCTTGACATGTTATTATGGAGGGTAAGAACTTCATCCTCAACGTTTTTACATTATAATAAGTTTATCAAGTCATCTAACAAAAAGTAATCCTGTAGTTTGTTCACAAGGAATTGTATACGGACAACTGGTCGGCGGACAGACAACGAATGATGGCGAGCCCGGAAAGGTGTCAACGTCTCAATACAATTTGGGTATTTTCACACCAACTTATGGCTAATTTTCCTAAGGAATGAGAAAATTTAGTCCGTTCAGCGGTGCTTACGCCTTCATCGAAATTCAATGTCCATGCATTCCAATGTATACACGGGTGTACCTAGGTTTTCCGTTGCATCCCAGACACTGAGCAACACTTCACTGTCCCTTAGGAACACATCGAGTTTCGTACCCAGGACACTCAAGTCCAGTCGACTAACGCGGCAACCACGATGTAGGCCTGATTAAGATTATTCAGAGGACGAATGTTTCTAGAGTTTTAAAACGTTGCGTGTTGAAAACACGGGGTCCATTCTATACATTCGCTTTAATAACGTTCTATATTATCTAGATAACAATAACCCAAATGAAGCGTTTCACTTTTAAAGATTCATGCCGATAGTGTAGGAGTTCATAATTATTGATATTTATAGAGAGCAAACATTATAAACATAACAAAGATGGATAAATTTTGATAGGTATAAGCGAGATTCACAAACAGTTCGTAGGCGTCTTGTATCCAAGAGACAAATGCATATTTCCATATGCGCTGTGATAATATTCATCTAGAACAATACCTTTTATTAAAAGTTATAATATGATATGATATATACTGCGATTCCCATTCAAGTGCTTTTGAAACTATATTTTATGCAAACTATTTTAGATATTTTCGAGATAAGTTTAGCATAGGAAAATATAATATAAAGTGTTTCTATAAAAATGGCTTTAAAAATATAATAATGTGCGATGTTTTCGGGAAATTTTAACAAATAGTATTATATTTTTCAAAAGTTTGTCGACAACATTGCGATCAGAAAGAACAGAAACTGGCAACAGAGTCCAATTTCAAATAATCTCTCTGACTTGACACAAACATGGTTTTGTTATCTAAAAGCCGTAGATTGGCAAATAGATTTAGTCATTTGGAAGGTATAAAAATTACTACAAAACAAAACTCGAAGTCATTATGAATAATTGATAGCGTCTTATTACTCCTTTAAACTGCAGTTTTAATGCAAAGTCTTCTGATATTTTATGGTGTTATATTTGTAATCCAGTAAATAGTTTATATCTCTAATTTGTTTATGTCAGTACCCGAAGTTATTCGCAACCTTATTTGTAGTGTCTAAAGACAATGCTTTATCATCTTTTGTTTTATCTATCATGTGACATATACGTTTCAAGAACTTTATCGAATGTCAATTGTTAAGGAAATATTTTCATAATTGTGTGATTTATTTATGTCTATAGGATAATCAATACACTTTTGATCAATAAGTTCCTTTTAATTGTCAAAGTAAAATATGTTTTATGTCACCCATGTAGCTCTTTAAAGGACAACAAGCCATGGTCTACAATTAAAGGGAGACCTTGTAATTAGGACGGTTCTGTGCGTTTGGGGAGAGCGGAAAGTCCAACAAATCAAGTTAGACACCGCAAGGGTTAGGGATAGTTCCCGATAGATAAGTTTTTTTGTATGTAAAACCAACATTACTCCACCATAACTAAAAACACCATAACTCTTCTAATCGTAGTATGCCAATTGAAAATAGATAAAATTATGAACGTCTTTACATCACAACAAGCCATGGTCTATAATTTAAGGGGGGCCCCGTAATTAGGCCGGTTCTGTGAGTTTTTGGGGAGAAGGGAAAGTCCCACAAACCGAGTTAGACATCGCAAGGGTTAGGGTTAGGTAAAGTTCCCGACAGATGAACCTTTTTGTATGTACGTTAGACGATACCAACATTACACCACTATAACAGAAAAACACCATTACTCTTCTAATCGTTCTATCCTAATTGAAAAAAGATCAAATTATGAACGTCCTGTCAAAAATATTCTCTTACATTTGACCGACATGGAGCTATGCCATTTTTGAAATCCCAGGGTAGACATGATATCAAAAACAACCCGTAGCTTTATTTGGGGTTAATTAACCGCCATAGATATCTTTTGCAATGAAATTCAACTGATTCATGTTAGCCAACGGACATCTATTTTTAAACAGAAATAAACCTTTCTGCAAGCTCAGTTCGTAGCTATTTTGGGCTGATATTGTGGATACACATTCTAATTTCCCTATTCATTGTAGTGTTCCACTGTTTAAATGGAAGAACAGTGTCATTTCACAGTAATTTTGCCATTTGTCGAGTCTCTATATGTGCCCCTCTTTCACGCAACAAATTCGAAAGTTCAAATGTGAATTTGATCTAAAACATAGCGAATTTTAGAAGAAAAGACGAAAGCGTGAGACAATATTATCAACATACATGTCCTCAAAGACTTACCAGTTCGCTGAGCAAGTCCTTTCTCAAACTGTTTACGATATCATGTTTTATAAATCCAATAATACCTGTCTATAATAACTACCGGTCTTCTCGGTCTTCTATACAGATCTATAGGACGACAGTAATTAAATTACATCAATAGCTCATCATTACCTTTATGTAGTCCAGAAGATGATATAACCTTTACTTGGTGTTCTCTATACTAATCCCAACTCTTTGATAACACAGGTTTGTCCATTCATACATACATTGATGAGTTAGGTCTAAACACTTCAAGTCCCTCGTAACACTGGGAGTGACTAAACAATACAACCTTCTTTTCTTCAACTGATAATAATTTTTTCGAGACTAAAATTCTCCTCCTCTTATAATCTTCATTGTTTAAAATCTAATCGAACTCCTTACTGATGTGGTGTTGGTGATCTTGACGTCCGATTCCGGTTTAATGATATGACTGACATGAGCGACTGTCTCTATCCAACGGGCTATAAACCCCAAGCTGTGAACACACATTGAGCAAACACTACGCGACAACCGTTCAAATATTTAGATGACGTTACATACACTCGACAGTCTTTCCTTAATTCTGACGTACAAATCAACACGACTTCATTGTGCTGTTTATTTTTCTCATTCCCGCATTTACTTTACATTGTTGACTGTATATTTCCTCTATTCAGTTGTTGCTCAAACAACCTGCAGTTCTTTCATCTGGTAAAAAGGCTTGTAGAGAAATCCCCATTCCTAGCACTAGCAGTATCATTAGAATTTACAAACCTTAACTTGTTTGCTCAGCTATAACTGTGGATGACGGCCAAAACATACGGAAACACCCATATGCCAAAAACAAAACAGAAAAAAAAAGAATCTGACCGCGTGGGACTTTAGTTTCCACAAAACAATCCTAATTGACTTCGTCTGTAAAGTTTAATTAGAATGCATATTCCTTCATTAATTGGGGTTTGCACCCACAAGACACAAAAATAATTTATAAGTCAATCGTGTTCCCTTGACGCATTTTTAAAAGGCGTGATTGGATGCCTTCTGAATAGAAATGGCAAAATGCTTTCTTGCATATATTTTTTTAACTGCAGTCGAGCTAACGCCTGCAAAGCGTAAACAAATTAAAAGTAACGAATTGGATGCGTCATCAAGGTAATTCAATGCTGGTTCAAAATTATACATCTCAGCTAAGCTAAATCTAATCCTTGAAAAGTTATGTCATTTGCGAAAGTAAGGTTATACAGTAAATATCTAGCCTATCTTTCTTCGAAAGGCGAAGGGCAAATAAAACCGTTAGTTACTTTATATGGCTAATTCTGATATTTTGAGAGCCACCACAAACATGATAGTTCATAATATATGTGATCTAATGACATATATGTAACTATATTATTTTTGCACCACATAAATGACAATATATGATCCGATTACTCTATATTCATTTCCCATCCGACATTATATACTTTTTTCACCAAGACTTAGATTTCAGAAGCTACTGCACATCCATAGCATTCTATACTTTTTTTTTAAATACAACACCCACTAATAGGAGACCCCTTTATAAAATGAGTTAAAATTGTGCACGTTATTTGCCAGAATTTTTATAGCTTGAGAATATTACTGAGCACAATATTATTGCAATTAGTAGGACTTCACATTATAATATGCCGCTTCAATGGACTGTTTATACGGGTTATAGCATTCATGACAGCCCCAAATTCATCAAATAACTCCGAATTACTGAACGAGTATTAGGCCTAAACACTTCTTCTGTCCGGTCCTGATCGTTTGCCAGTATTCATACACGGTTTGCACGAACATGTGGTCTGTTAAATGCGTGCAAAACAGAGTTGAGCCAATAAAGATGGTCATTGCCTATTCTATAAAATATTTAAAATTCGACCACAACATTGACCCTAAATCTAAGAATATTATGGCGTCAGATATAGACATGATTGGCCACCATTAACTGGTCCGTACTCGACAACGAGAAATGATATATTATAAGATGATAGAAGTTGTGCAAGTCCGATAACGGTGTTTCGTGATCAGTTTCTATACGTTCGGAGATCCCGTTATATACTTTGGCATGCACGTAAACGATCTCTTGGCAAAACTTCTCCTACTGTACACTGTATGACCCAGTCGGAGCAGAATAGTAGGATGTTAAAACCCATTTTATTTCATTTCTTAAACTATTCATAACGGAAATACCAAAGTAACACTTGTAATAAAACACATCCCTGCGTCACCCCAAGATCATAGTATTGTTAATTTAGAATACTAAATATCATTGTTGATATATGGACTCTTTACATATCTCTACAAACAGATTTAAACGCAGAAAACGGCCCTTCATTATCTTTAAGTGTATAGTAAAATAATACGCCAGTACTAAAAAATAACAACTAACAAATCCAGCAGCAACTTATGTAAGAAAACATAATAATAATAATAATAATAATCGTTTTCTATAGCGCTGAACATTCAGTCAGTTCGATTTTATTAGATGGAATTCAAAGATTTGTTGTGTTAAAAGCGCGTGAACTTATTTAATTTGATTTGTGTAATTTGGTCAATTCAAAAAATGACAAACATCGTCATCGATCGGATTTTTTTTTTTTCAATTCAGGTTTGAATGGCCAATGAATGTACAAAAATATTGGGAAATTGATTTCAAAAGGTGGTAGTTAAATGTGTCCAACCACTTCCGTTATTTTGCCAATCAATTCAAGACCATTAAAAAGGTTTACTCTTAAAGCTTAAACATTCTTTTATTTTTTATATTGTATTGTGCATATTTTAAACCACAAAAATGCTGTAGATACAACTCTAGTCCATGAAATACCCTATAAGATCTTTTTTTAATGCCATAGTTTACAGTTCCTTCTTCTCTCAAGGTTATTGATAAAAGACCCCTACCCCCATTCTAGACCAAGAGACGATCAATGGTATTTTTAAGATGATGACGCCAGTCTGGAAGACGCAGTGGGGATTTACTTTTTGACAACTGCCTTCTAATTGTTATTTCTGCGGCGTGGCCAGCCAAACTGATGTTTGAGAGAGAGGTGGTCTATATTTAATTTACAAATTAAGAGTGTTACAGTGGATTTCGAAATTCAATATGACGACACGCCAATAATATATTTTTTTGAATTATGTTCTGCGTTTTTGTTCAAAGATAAATGCGTTTATTATTAAATATACACATATCGAAACAAGGCATTTGTAAGGGTTTTTTTTTTTTTTTTGTATTGAAGTCTATTCCTTTGCAATGTCCTGGGCATATTATATGCGACTGTTTATTCAAACTAAATACGTTACTAACTCTTTCGCGTTTTAAAAAGTACATTTGGCTGTAGGAAGCGGAGAAATTTAGCTTATATCAGCCAGGCAATATGACTTTTTGAATACAAACTCGCCACAGTCATATTAATTCTCTCGGAAATAATTTCTAAAGAGGTGATATTTAAAAAACAATTTACAAGCAAGTTAATGACAAATATCTATTACTGTTATTTCACGGTACTGTAGAGTCTGAAATTGACAGTAAAATATTCCATATTCATCTCAGATTATTATTACTGTTATTTCACGGTACTGTAGAGTTTGAAATCAATATTAAAATATTCTATATAAGTATCAAATTCGGCAAAGTCCTTTTTAAAAAAAAACAAAAACAGACAAATATGAAAGTAACAAAGAATGATGATAAAAATTCAATTTTTCGACTTCAAATAAATTTTCATTCGACTTTTAATATGCGCCTCGAAGAAAAAGACGATATCTATATGCTAGCGGGTGGTTATAAAACTTCGTGACATGCACATAACATGATATAATAATGTATATAAACCTATATATTTATTTTACAAATTCTAATGTTTCAGAAGATTCCAAAATTCAATATTTGGCGTTTACGCTCATTTTACATTATTATCCTTTAGGGTTAAATTGGTACATCTCCATCAGTCACCAAACTTCACCGCTTTTATATTGGGATTTAAATTCCTAATCAATTGCACAGTCTATATCTTCTATTTGATTAGAGAGATAAATCCGGTTCGTTTCAATCATTAGATATTATTCAAATATGTATTTTATAACCTGGAATTGAGATAAAACACGTTTTGGGATATTTTCTTTGGAAACAGGATTGATCACATGAAATGCAAATGAGATTTAACTTCCCACTTTCTGCACCAACCGGACTAATAAAGACGGGCATACGTCATATAGGGGGGGGGGGGGTGGCGAATGGTTAGCACGTGTGCGCTGTATCAGTTTTACGTTCCTGTAGTTTCCGTGGCAAGACCTATTTACTGCGATTAATCAAGGAATACTGTCTTACAGTGATTGAAAAGTAAAGTTAACAGATATTTTATTTTAATATATGACCGACGACCGTCGTGGCGACTATATACCTATTTTTGTTTATATAAATGAAATTCATATATTCATTATTTTTCATCGGGATTGGAAATATTGTAATAACAAAGTTGCCCTGACATAAAACAAATGTTTTTGTTGAACCTGCCTGTTTGCTACACCTGTTGGAGGTCAACAAATACGCCAAATATCTAAGACCTCTGTTTGTTTCAATTGTGTTTAGTCCCCTTGGCTTGTTTTCACTCGGTCAACATTCCAATGGCACATTTTTCCTACGTTTGAGTTGTGCTGTTCATGTTTAGTAATTACAAAGCAACATTTACAAGAGAGTGGAAAAAGTTCAAAATCTACATGTTTTCAAGTTTAAAAAATAGTTTCTATATAAGTCTTGAATTTTAAACAAAAACGTATAGAGACTGGTAGTATGAGATTCTTCTAGAAAAATGTTTGGTATTTTGGATATATTTGTCCTTCACACCTCATTGAAACATGTTATTCAACTATTTTATTTATATTTAAATTTGAAATACTTTAACTGTGAATCTTGATGTGTCCACTTTTTTTACATTTCAATTTCTTTGAATGTGAACGTTACAGTCTTGAATCAGATGAACGCTTTGTTGTTATTGGATGAAAGGACGAGCCGAATCCTGGAATCTGAAACACGTTGTCGTGGCTTGGCTCGGTTTCTTGTGTACAGGACTCTAGTCAAAAATACCAGCTATGTATCTATTTGGTGCAATAATTTCATATGTAACTTCTTTTATAACAGCGGGTATTTAATTTACTTTTGTTTTCTTTTCGCTGTTTTTATGTAACACGTTGACATGCATACTCCTTGCAGTGGTTCGTTTGATTATACCTAATCCCACTTAACACTGATGTAAAGAAAGCAAATTTCTGTTCTAAATTATGACTGGTCAATATTCCGATAAACAACCAATAGCTAACTGCGTATTACTATGTCACCGTTTTAATACCTTAAATCACTGTCCAAAGTTTTTGGGAAGACCCCAGATTAAACGAAGGGCTGTCATGTTGCTCTACTTGGGATAGATTTGATTGAACGGGAAGAATAGACACATTCCCTTAAAAGCTCAAGTATCAGACGCCAATCCAGCAATTGCCACAGAGGGATTTCTCGGCCCATTGCTTCAGTAATATGGTTGTTAGGGAGCTTTCCGACAACAGGATTGTTCATTATTAGTGTTGTAAATCATTTAGATATAACATTATTTATTATCATTAGCTATACTTAGGTATCGTATTGTATATTATACTTTTATTCAGTGAGTAAGGTTCTGGCTCGTTAATCAGGAAGTCTTGGGTTCGCTCCCGGTGTTGGCCGAGAAAAATCCTCGATATTTTCCGGCGTGGTGTCTACGTGTCAGTGGTGCAGAATGGATGGCTTGGTAAGGAACTGTGTCTAATCGTTCGGATGAGACGGAATACCCAGGTCCCTTGTACATTCATTGGCATGGGCGTAAATGAACCCTTGACAGGGGGAATTCGAAATTCGAGTTGGTTGTAGTGCCGCGGACAAAATTTCTCTTATAGCAACACTGTATGGCGTATGCCCGTCTCCATTATACCTCGATTGGTGCAGATACAAAGGACGTTAAACGCCACGGCATTTTTATTTTCTTCACCATGTCGGAATTAAAACATCCACGTACAAATCTTTTGAATAAAATTGACACCAATATAAATCATAAGTCATTACTTTATACATATTTCCACGACTTCTATTAGCATTCATAATCTAATTTACTTAATTTGAACTATCTGCCTATTTCGTTTCACAGATTGCGAAAACATATTAAATCAGTTCGTCAATTACGCGAACATTAACGTAATGTTGATCACGGCTTCCATAATCATTGATTTTTAGCCATAATAAACATTACACAGATGAAACCAGAACGTTTATATTAACGACAGTTGGTCATGGGTCACAGTTAATTATTATGACCTTTTTATACTCAATATACCACTTTATCTCTTTAACCGTTATTAAAAAAAGAAATACCTACATAACATCGACTACCGCAATATTTTGATCTATGAGAAACATCAGTCACATCGGTTTACAAAAATAAACGTTTTGTTTAGATATTTCTACAACTTGGATCGATGGTGTCCTACAATCCGTTTATGTAGACTGTGTCATTCTTGATAAACAGATTTGTTAATATTTGCTATCGTTCTAAAATCAAGAAAAAACCCATAGATGGCTCTCTGTGTTTAACAGCTGATATGACCTGTTGTTGTCATAAAGCACCATTAACAATATAATAAACATAAAATTACGCCTCATTTCATCGTGGTATTAATAATTTGCCAGTCACTTAAATTTTAAGCACCATTCAAATTATTGTATCTTATCGCCTACTATAAAACTTGTAAATGATTCGAGTTTCCGTGGTAAGTAGAGGTATACATTGCTATAAAATATCTGACCTAAATGGCAATACTAAAATCATGGCCACAGAAAACGTTTGTGTTAAACTCACCTTTTATCAGCTGTTATAAATCAAATTGACGACCACATTTACGACTATCCTCTAACCATTCACATCAAAACACGAAAACATAGATCAGGTTATTTGAAAAAATTACCGAGCTACAGAGTGAATTAATGCATGACGGCTACTTCTATAACTGTTATATCGTGATTGTCATAGATTCTGGGAGTAATTAGTTTCTATCGGTTAATTAATATTTCATTCTCTACATTCAGTGATGGGGTCTTTGTTTATGGGTAACCAATGGATGCAGTGACAGCTATCGGGCTATGTAAACATGGGCACATCCTTTCAAACCAATACGACATTATGATAACCACATTATGATGTATCGTGTTGTAATAACCTAAATAGGATTGATAAACGTCAAGTGATTGGTCAAGTATGCTTGGGTGGCATAAAATATTCAAACATCATTTGAAGTCTTTTAAACACAGTTAGATCTTATAAATTATCTGACGATTAACATTGCCATGTGGAATATTATTTGAACGATTGGCGTCTGTTGTTTTAGCAGACTGTGATCGATAATGTGCTTGTCTCTGGTCCTGTTAAATTATTTGTAATTGTGGTGATATAATAGCAAATCTATGAATGCAAAACCGTATTACGTGTGTAATCGTTCACAACAGACTATTGATTTATTACATATATACCTAACCATCAAAACATAGTACACCAATTTGTATTAGGACACAATGAATGAAAGGAAAGATGCGCGTTTTCCCGTATGCTCCAAAGCGTACGATTTAGCAACCAACCTAATCCGGTGCCCAAAAATACGTCATTTTAATCGAGATTGAAGGCTTCGTTAACAATCTGAAATGTACGTCCTGATTTACTGGAACGAAAAAGTATCCGATTAACGTCAAACTCGATAGGGATCCTACAAAGTAAAATTGAAAAGAATCCACGAATAAATGTAGCCAGTAGAGTGGGTGCGAGTCGAAAATCTCGCTACTTTGGGTGGAGTAACTCGCTAAAAAATTTCCGATCGACATCAAAATCGATAGAGATCCTCTGTGTATTGGTTTTGACCTACAAAAATACAATTAAAAAGAAACCATGAATACTGGGTGCAAAACCGTAGCCTGCTGATTGATGACGAGCAAATGTCGCGACATTCAATGTCGTTTCTTGGTGAAAAACTATATGATCTTCACCAAAATCGATAGGGGCCCTCATTGCATTTACTATGGACCCATATAATAGATTTAAGATATGGGGTTGGGGTTTAACGTCCTACCTACTGTTCTGCTCCTATACTGGACTAAAGAACACGGGCATGCGCAATACCGTGTGCTATAAGGGAAATTTTGCCCGGGCAGCGGCACTATGGTTTACTCTTATATCGAATTCCAACTGCCAAGGAATCATTTACGTGCACGCCAATGTAAACACGGGACCTCGTTTTTTCGTCCCATCCGAATGACTAGACAGCTGTCCTTGTCACTCCTCCGTCTTGCACCACTGGCAAGGGGAAACCACGTCGGCCAATACAGGGATCGAACACGCGACCTCCAGGCTAGCGAGCCAGCGTCTTACCCACTTAGCCACCGTGGCTCCGGTTGTCATGCAAGACACGCCCACATTTTGCAAGAGATAGACAGAGAACAAGCTAAAAACGTGATTTCTTGTACAATCAGGGGATATACTCCAGAAAGTTACGGTCTGATAAGCGCCAATTTAGACAGGAACCAAATTATTCGGGTTATAAACATACAGTTTCAGTTTCATCGATTTTGGATACAAATTGTGACATCTAAAGACTGCAAAAGATAAAGACACGATGTTTTTGTACATCAGGGGCCATAGACCATGACGTTACGGTCTGATACATGCCAATATCGAAAGGAACGAATATCTTTGGGATATAAACTTATATTTCAAGTTTCGTCAAAATGGAATGAAAAGTTTTCACCTCTAGAGGGTTCACAGCCTTGGTATTACATGCTTTTACTCTATTTGCGTAAGGGGAGCGGCCATTTTGTCGGATAGTTTCGATCCGATATATTTAAACGGTTTTTAAACTCGATAAAGACACGATGTTTTTGTACATCAGGGGCCATAGACCATGACGTTACGGTCTGATACATGCCAATATCGAAAGGAACGAATATCTTTGGGATATAAACTTATATTTCAAGTTTCGTCAAAATGGAATGAAAATTTTTCACCTCTAGAGGGTTCACAGCCTTGGTATTACATGCTTTTACTCTATTTACGTAAGGGGAGCGGCCATTTTTTGTCGGATAGTTTCGATCCGATATATTTAAACGGTTTTTAAACTCGGATAAAAAAAAATGTGGCATCTAGAGTCTCTACAAGCTAATAACGCGATTCTTCGTACAACCAAGGCCATAACCCAAAGTTACGGTCCGATATGCGCGAGATCTTTGGGATATAAACACATGTTTTAAGTTTCAGCAAAATTGGAGAGAAATTGTGGCCTCTAGAGTGTCCACATCCGTGGAGAGCATGGGGCATGGCAAGGGACAACGTATAGTAGTTCGATGGGACGAAAGACCGAGGTCCCGTGTACACATTGGCGCGCACGTAAAAGAACCTTTGGAAGTTGGAATTCGAAATAGCGTATGTCCGTCTCCATTAGTCCAGTCGGAGCCGAACAGTAGAACGTTAAACCCCATGTTCACTTCATTTGCCTCCAATCTCGATTGAAAATACGCATATTTGGAATTTTAACGTTTTCGCAAAACGAACCCACCGAACCTAATCTGTTCAATCAACACCACATCCCCGAGACACTCAAGGCTAATGATTATTTGGAATAGAGATATACCTTATGTTAGTCCCGATGATCTAGTTTATGTTGAGCGGACGTTAAACCCCACGATTTTCTTTCTGCATTCCAAGGCGCCAGACGACTGAATATAGTTAAATATACAGAAAATTGTATCTATATTTTCCCATTCTCTCATCAGCACCATTCCCCGGGGTGTTGCTAAAACGCGGAACGGAATACTGAACGGAATGCGGAACGGAACCATTGAGATAAAGTCTCGCTTATATACAATGTTTCTATATTCGCCATCGTAAGCAGATAATATTGTGTGTCGTGTTTCATAGACCTCAATGTCATTCAAATTACAGCGCGACGACATTATTTAGTCTGTCAGTCACTATATAGATTTACTGTAGACTTTATGTTTAAACACACAGTATAAGATTTTAGAATATTAAACGTAATGAAACATTTTAAAGGTACTGGCCTATGAAACGGTTTCTTGTTTAATCTTTTTCTAGTTCACAGGGAATGAATGTTCAATGGGTTTAAGGAAATCAGACATGGGGTTAAGGCCCCAATAGATATTCCGAATTATTCGATTGTAAATCGCTGAGTTAGCATTCCCAGCCACTCATTTACGCCAAGTCGTCCGATGTTGTTTACTGTCCTTATTATTTCCGGAGAGAGAGAGAGATTGGGGAGGGGGTAATCGAAGCATTCCCACCCATTCATTTACGCCCATATTTGCTGAAAAAAACGACACATGCCCCGAGTCCGCGAGAGATGTTGACTACTGTCTTTAGTATTTCCGGAGAGAGAGAGAGAGAGAGAGAGAGAGAGAGAGATTGGAGAGGGATAACGTCCATTCAACAACACACTATCCCATTTCGGGACTAATATATGGTTCAATTTTATTCCATATTTCGTTTGAGTGTCGAAGTCTTTAGCTGTGGGAGGAAACCGGAGATGCCCGAGAAAATCCACAAGGTTTGACAGGAGACCTGCTCTTTGTTACCAGGAGACCATGCTCTTTGCTCTTTGTTACCAGGAGACCATGCTCTTTGTTACCCACAGATTAAATAACGCAGCTCTTAGTGACAGTCTTCGTAGACCATTGTTTATTAATTTTATCAGGGCTAACGTGTATTGTGTGTTCACTTAACTTATTTGAAATTTGAATAAACAAATCTTTCTTCTTTAACTTTCCAGAATCAACTAAATTCTTTCTCCTCGAAAACTCATCTTGTGAACTTTCAACTAGAATAAAGGAATAAAAAAGTAATTATGACCTCTTTAAGTCGAAATGAATAGAAGCGCTGATCCTATGGCCACCATAAATTGGTTCTTGATTCATTAGATAATTTGGAGAAAATCGAAATTATATTTTCTGAAATGGCATGTCTATGTAACACACGGATCTTGATACGCGTGTCTTTCAAAACTAATTTGCAAAGAAAAACACATCAACTACCATCGAAAAGTGGATTTTGATCTTGAGCATCCAGAATAGAAGACAACTCCCAAATAAGCAATAAGCAATGTAAACCTGGCAATCCATTGTTTTCCCGTATATTTCAAGCAATAAACAAGCATGGAGTACACAGTGAACATTTAGATAGGATAAAATGTACAAGCTTAGTCTAAATACCATACCTCCCATATCAGCAAAATACAATTAACATTCTGAGCATTCAAACGTCGCGGTTCTGACAACTGCGTCCGACGCCGTCTTGAAAACACGTTTTGCTCCTCTGCACCACCTCGTTATATGATGTAAGCGGGACTGTGTTCGGAACAATACTCTAGACAATCTGTTTTGTCATCTGGGGTTCCCCAAAGTTCTGTTCTTGGCCCGATTTTATTTACCCTCTATACGTCACCATTAGGTGATATTGTCAGAAAATCTGGTCCCAGCTTTCCTTTGTATGCCTATTATATTTTTCATTTACACCTAATTGTTCATCTTCTTTCAATTTATCAAAATTGCAACTTTAGAACTGTATATTAGTGAAATTAGAAAATGGATGTCAAAGAACTTTCTAAAATTGAATGATGATAAAACCGAATATTTGTTATTAGGCTCAAGGCATCAGTTAAGGCATCAATTGGTAATTGTGATATATTTTCATCTTATTCTGCTCGTAATATTGGCGTAATCTTTGATAGTTTGATGCTTATGGGAGCTCAAGTAAATAATATTTGTAAATTGTGCTATTTTAATATCAGAAATATAGGCTTCATGTATGTGCACACCAACGTGTACACAGGTCCTCGATTTTCCATCCAATCCGAACGAATAGACGCTGTCCTTGCCAGACTTTCCACCCTGCACCACTAACAAGAAAACTCTCAAAATGGAGAAAATCGAATGCATAGTCGTGATTAAGTATCTTCATTTGAACAAGTTAACGTCAAACAAATTCATGATGACATGACACATACATTAGGTTACGATGCTCCTTCTTATAGAACAAACAGTGGTGTGCTGAACTTACAAGCGGTGTGATCAGCAGTAGAGACGCAGCACGGTCTGATCTCCCTTGTGGAGTGACCGTCCAAGATAAAGTTGATGCTGTTCTCGACATAATAATGCAGGGTAGACGAGTAACTGTTAACCATGTAACTACTGCACATGCCATTATCATAACATAAGTGGAACATTTTCATATGAACAAGATTTGAGACTGTGGAGGAGTTTTTAGGGTTACATGACAGCCAGCGGTTTTTCGATGGGTTAAATATGCTGGAGAAACGGTGAAACACGGGCATTGATGTCAAGGGGGGATGGGGGCCGGTATGTTGAAAATAACAGGGAAGCCGGAATCTTTTTGGACACCCCTCGTATATGCAGAACATGTAACAAGAACCTACGTTATCGGTATAACTATAATTACACTATATTTATCATTACAGTGAACATACTGTAATGATTAGCGAGATATAAATTCGCACATTGACCAAAATGAATAATAATTAAAATGACTACAAAGATGTGCTATGACACAAGGATAGAGCGTTTTATTCCATTGACGTAATACGTTTTTGACGCAATGCGTGATAAGATTGTAAATTGGAGAAACAAACACGAAGTTAATTAAGAAGTTCTGTCAACGTGTTTACAAAAGTTTTCAAGAACGAGCGTTTTGGACGTTGGAAGATCGGGAAACGCCAAATATCGATAGGGTTGGTCCTCTCATTATCCCATTGGTTCATGCCAAATTTGAAAAGAAAACATTAAAAACTGCAATCTCTATCACAAGGTTTTCGGCAACGGTGAGATAACTCAGGAACGGAAGGTCGCGGAACGCTGAATAGCTATAAGGTTCGTCGTTACATGACCCCGATGCTTCACACCAAATGTGAAAATAAACTGTTAAAAACTACAGCCCTATCGATATTCAGCATCCCGCGACCTTCCGTTCCAGAACATCGACTTCTTTTACAGTTCGCATACTATGGTAACGTTTTTGACAAGTCCATGATACTGTTTAGTCGTTCATGGGAATTGGTTAGAATCTTCGAGATCGTCCGGCAAGAACTGGTTCTGAAACCAGGTGTATGATATTTGAATACGGAACCAGAATTGCATCAAGTCTTTATATAGTTGTAGTCTGTCTTCTTCAATTTCTATGATATATTAACATATCAATCCCTGTTGCGATAAGCTGCAACAATTGAATCAAGGTCTCAGAATATTTTGAAAAATAACGCTGCTGGAAACACGTTTTTCGGCCACTCTGGTGTATTATATATATGGTCGATTTCCTTTCAGGGGCGGCAGATTTTTTAGGAGAGGCAGTTGCTCCTAGTGCCCCCGCGCCTGTGGTGGCGCCCCATAGCCTCCACATAGTGATATAAGAGTGTTTGGATCAGGTACCCATTGGCGACTTGGCGTGCGGGCGCCCTTAAAACCGACCGATTGATCAGTGCCTTAAGAGCATCACTGAGTGATCATAATCACGTGTATTATTTTATAATTGAAAGGTTGTCAAATTTTTTGAGGGGCGCCATTTCTCGGGGCGCCTTATTTTTCTGGGGGTGCAATGTACCCCCTGCACCCCCGCTAGATACGGCCCTGATTAAATAACAAATAGCTTTAATAAACTACAGTGTAGACAATTGTTAGACCTATATTTAAAGTTCGGCGGGTTTGAATCCTATGCAAACTACTATATTATGGAAGTCGAATCTCTGAAAGAAATATAAGTCTTAAAACGTTTGAATTCCGTTCAGTATTTACATGATGAATTAAACATTTAGCCCGACATCCTCTGTAGACGATATATAAAAAAAACTCTTTCTATAACTTTGTGTGGGGTAAAATCTTTGTATGGGTCCCTTTTAAATGAATTCAAACCCAGGAATTATCTACGATCGATATGTGTTTCTTCATGAAATATTAATAATCAAATTGAGAACATTTTATTGGGATTGGGTTCGGAAAGTTTGATATTTTCTTAATGACAGTCAGTGGATTTTAAAATGTAGGAGCTATATATGTTGACAAAGGTCAATATGTCATTATTCATCCAAAGAATAAAATAAACTACAAAATATTAAAATCAGTCACAGGGATTATCAGCCCTCATCCATAACCCACCAACGGTAACATGGTTCGTACTGGCTATACGGCGTGGTTTCAAGATAATTCCGTAGATAACACTGGCTCCTGTAACACGTTCGAAATTTGATACCCGACAAAATTCGAATCATGAGAATCTTCCCTGTGCCTCAATTAACAATGCAAACATGTTTTAAACAATCCCAAAGACAACTACCGCATCTACAAGGTATTTTAAAACATAAACGGGGAGATAACTCCATGGTTTGCAATCAGATTGACAGATTCATGAATAAACAATTTCTGTAAATTTGAGAAAAAATTTGTGGATGGACCGACCGAAGGAACGAAAAAGAGTTTAACGTCCTACTTTTCTGTACCAACCGGTATAATAGAGACAGCCATGCGCCATCCGAACACTCAATTAGAATCAAAGTAATCATATTCCATAAACTTATGCACGTAATTATGGAAGAACAACTACTGATTACAGATAGGTAATTGTTCTACCATAAGTATGTGTTATAGTGTATGCTCTATCCAGTTACTAAATGCCTCATCCTAATCGTATTCTGAAGTCGTAACGAATCAAATCAGAGACTTTGCTTAGCCTAAGCAGATTATGTTCATCATCGAACTTAGTCAAGGCATTCGACGCATGAAACCTGCATTCTACCTACGCTGGAAGTAAAATTATTGTTTGAAGGTTGGGTGACGCAGGAAAGTCGTCGAGATATTGTTGACAGACCGAACGATAGAAGTATTGAAATGGGATTTAATGTCCTGCTTTTCTGCACCAAACGGGTATACGCCATGGGGAGAATTCCAGCCATAGTTGCTTGGACTTGGTTTCATCCTTAATGACGACTTCGTGTATATTCTTAACATAATAGTTCAAAAATAGATAATGAAAAATGAATATATTGACTGTTTGAAGACGTAGCGTAGATAGTTCATTATCGTAAAAACAGTACTAAGCCTCGATTATCCATTTTTATCGAAATTTTTTGAAATCTTGCAGGTTAAGTCCAATTAAATCTCAGCCACCCGATGATCCTGAAATTTGAATTTAGGCTTGTTATGTGAATTAATGTCTAAACAATAATTTATATAACATTTGAAGCCAGAAAAACGACCTGCAATAGGCAGATTTGCCTCTTACATAATGCATCTTACACATTTCAAGGGGGCAATTTAAAAGGTATATATATAGTTCGTTGAGCAAAACATTCATAGCGAAATTATAGTTCACATGGAATCCCTGATATTCGCTGTAACATATATTATCTATGGAAGCCTATAACTACCATTCATAATTTCTACTTTTCCCTTTGAAAACACGAAAGTCGAAAAGCAGAAGTTACGACAAAATATGAGGGACAGCGCGCTGTACAAAAAATATGGACTCGAAAATAGGAAATTAAGAAATAATACACTGCGATAATAGCGCCACTCGTTTTTTCCTAATTTCTTATTATCGACTTGCGTTTTGGCTTGTGTACAATCTTCCCGACTTTCGACTTCGTCATATTTTTGTTTTTATTGATGTCGGTAAGAAGGCGACAACACGCATACCAAGCCATAATGCAACTCGAAAAGTAGAAATTAGGAAATAAACACAGCAAGCCAAAATGATAGGTCGCTAATAGCGCGTTGTGTTTGTTTCCTAATTTCTACTTTTGGAGTTGCATTATGGCTTGGTATGCGTGTTGTCGAAAGTCGACATGCAAGTCGAAAATAAGAAATTAGGAAAAAAACGAGGGGCGCTATTATCGCAGTGTATTATTTCTTAATTTCCTATTTTCGAGTTCATTTTGACTGTCGCCTCACATTTTGTCGTAACTTCTACTTTTCGACTTTCGAGTTTTGAAGACGCGAAAAGAAGAAAGCCCTGTCCGGAAAGGTGTTATCTGCCCGCGCCGCGATTACGTCCCTTTCATTGTTCGACATAATAATACTTCTTCCGGAGGGCATTTTCTCGAACGATAACAAAGCACAACAATGTCAACAATGATGACAAACAAAGAGAATGAGTCAGCAGTGCGGAAAGAGTTGGATTTTGAAAAGTTGAATGTTAGTGAGTTAAAATCATATCTTCGTGATCATGGACAGTATGTGTCAGGAGTTAAATCGGAGCTGATTAAACGCGCAAAAGGAACAAATATTCTTGGAAAACGGCCGTTTAGTGAATTGGATTTTATAGAAATGAAATGAAATGGGGTTTAACGTCCTACTGTTCTGCTCCTAACCTGGGCTAATGAAGACGGGCATACGCCATACAGTGTGCTATGAGGGAAATTTTGCCCGGGCAGCGGCACTATCGCCTACTCTTATATCGAATTCCAACTGCCAAGGGATCTTTTACGTGCATTCCAATGTATACACGGGACCTCGGTTTTTCGTCTCATCCGAAGGACTAGACAGCTGTCCTTGTCAGGCCCTCCGTCCTGCATCACTGACAAGGGGGAACCACACCGGAAAATCTGGATGAACTTTCTCGGCCAATGCAGGGATCGAACACCCGACCTCCAGGCTAGCGAGCCAGCGCCTTACCCACTTAGCCACGTGATCCCCCTGGATTTTATAGAGGATGAGAATTTAGAAAAACGAAGGAACCTAGAAAGATTAATTGTTTCGCCATTAGGAGAAATATTACCGCACCCGTCGTCCCTTAAACACGGTTGGAATGACGATTGTGAAAAAATACCGGATTTTTCAAACGCAGAACTTTACAATTATCTAGTGTTAAGTCAAGGTCAAATTGACAAAAAAGAGCAGAACAATGCCAAACGACAACTGAAAGCAAAGGTGTTCTATGAGGATAGACATGTACATTCAGTACAATATCATGAAATCGAGTCATCAATCACTCACTGTTTCATACGTACCAAAGTCATCCCATCCATGCCTACCCTTGATAAAAAGAAGAAGCCAGATTATGTAGTTTGGATTAGTATGTCTAAAATTACTGCAAAGTGAACTTGGGAGAAAAAGTGCACCCAGCTTTGGTTTGGCGCTCTACCAATTGAGTTAACCGGATGGCCTGGTCAATCACCACACTGGATCACTGTTCAAATTATTCAATAAATTTCACTATATCTTACATTTTATTGGAAATCTGCATGTGTGCTTGGAATATGATAAATAATGTGTGAGCATTAAACATTCTAAATTTGTTTCATCTTTTTCAGTGAAGTTGAATCCTGTAACCATAGCGGCAGTACTCCACGGGCTAATTGACATTACCGAAAAAAAAAGGTCTTCACGCGTCTACATCAAACAAGTGTAAATGGAATGAGCCTCGCAAACGGAAACTTAGCCCCAAAAAATCTCAGGACATAACATTTGAAAAGTGCAAATGGACTCCAGAGGTTCCAAATTCCAAAGGAGAAAAGACACCATTTAAAGAAGAAACTGTTTTAACTGTGACACCAGTGAATGTTAATAACTTTGCTAGGAAATTAAGGCAATGTGCACCACATGCTGCATGGTTATTAACAAGACCGGACACAGTTGTTATAAAAGATGCTAAACAGGTGTTGCCAGAAATACAGTGAATGTATCCAGGAACCAGTAGTAGCCGCCTACTGTGCTGTTATACAGTCCCTGGCCTAGCAATGCTAGTGTTGAACTTGCTATTAGCACTCCTCATTGATTTGTTCAAATCTAAACTTTGTAACATAAAATATATTTTTCATTCCGTTAACATGCCGTGGTATCAACAGCTTTAAGCTAAAATAAATCTTCAAAATCTAGGGGATCCGAGACTGCGTTTTACAATTTATGTTCCCGTCTTCATTGGCCCAGTCGGAGTAGAACAGTAGGACGTCAAACCCCATTTCATTTCACTAATTATGTTAAATAATAGGCATTAGTAAATTTTCTCATCAGGAATGGAAAAGATTAAAAACACTAATGCCATAGGCAGACCAAAATCTCATTCAATTTCCAGAATCATTTGTCATTCAAATCTCACAAATGAATTGGCCGACTGGTTGATACATCATTTGTTCAGAACACAAGAAAAGGCCATATCGTCATTTGCTAGATTCCGTGTGACGTCCATCTCTGTACAGATGACCATTTCTATAGCACATTACTTATCAATTACAGGCCTTTGTGCATAGAAGAGTTAGCTACATGTAATACATGTCTGGAATAGGTTTTGTTATTCAGGACATAAGTGTTCACAAAATGTTCTTTTTTGAATCGTGGATGCTATTCATTCATAATTTAGTAATTCTAAAATAACTTTCATCTGTAACTCTGTAATTTCCGGCATTGTGGCATCTCCTGTACGAGGAAAATGAGATTTGTAATTAGAAGCTTTAATACCTAACGCGTCCTGGGCTTTATTTAACTGATAAGAGTTATTGGCAGTTAGATAAGACACAAGATAAGCTTCTGAATAACTGCTTTTAGGATCTGTCTCCACTATCATTGCATGGGAGAGACGGCATCCAGTATTGTCCTACAGATGCGCAAACAGCGAGAGAGAAGGAGGAGACAACGTGGGCCATCGATGCAACGTTGGTTGGTTAATTCAAACGTCCGTGGAGACACCAGTTGTATGTGCGCGAGCATTTTCAGGCTGAAACGTGTGCAGATCTTGATGGCAATCGGTCCAACGTAAGGCGTAAGGTTGTTTTTCATATAGGAATCAACTGCCTGTCCAATTTCTAGTTGAAGATCAAAACGATTTCAATGTTTGCCCCGCTTTATGGAGAGTGTGCACAAAGGATATGTTGATATGGATATTAAAAAAACAATCTCTGCGTGTACAATTTTATTCAAAGCCTATCATGGACTAGAAGTAAAACTTTAAAACATAGATATTGAATTACTTTGTCATTTTCATTTCTACTTAAGAATTAATTGATATAATTTGGATTTTACACAAATTTATATTGGTTTTTTTCACAATTACATCACGATATAAGCATACAAGTTTTGATGATGGAAAGAGCCCATTAATAGCGCATATCGACTAATGTTTGCCGCAACAAATTGCCAAATATCAAACAGCCTAAAAGAGTGGATCAATCGCTGTGTGTGCGACAGAGTGCATTTGACCAATCAGCGCAAGCACCAAAATATATAGATATTTGGATAATTGAATACTTATATATAAAACAAGCACTCAATCTACTGTCCAGAAATAACAGGTTATTAATGTTTTCAGTTTTTGTAATAATCTGTGACAAAATATCGCATAAGAATACAATTTGTAATGAAAATGTACACTGTTTCACTATTTGGCACCCACCAAAAAAATTAAAAGAAAATTAAATCATTTAACATGGCACATTAAAATAAATTTAAAAATACTATTCTACTCTAATTTAACCAATTCGTCTATATATAGTATATTAACAAAACAACATTAATATTATAATAATTGCATATCAGTACAATAAACAATAAAAATATACAATAAACTTCAAAATAATATATGTGCACAAGTAATACATGTAATAATCTATATATAATACTGAAATCTGTGAAAAAGATTGTTTCATGAATTAAATACATATGACTAAAAAGCCTTGCACAAAATATCTAATTACTTCCGGAAACAATATCAAAAGACCTATAAAAATGGCCATTGTCTTGGTAAGAATGAGGCTATTGCAGTAGAAATATTTGGGCTATTTTGATTTTTGATATTTAAATACCCCATGAGTATTTAGAAAAATACAGGCAAAAGTTTTTTAGGGTTCGGTTCCCGCAAGCCTATCACGCATGATTAAAAAAACAAATAGGTATCATTGTTTGGAGAAATGTGCAATAGGTATCAAAGAGCGGCAGCCCCGAGGCTTCAATGACCCAAAAGTCTTTTAACAACCTCCTACCGCCACCCTGTCCGTAAAACGACAAGCGGTTTGTATCATATGCTTCATACGGTAACAAAAAAGTTTTAGATATCCGAAGGGAAGGTTCAGATAAAAAAAAAAGAAATCACTGGAAACTAGTGAGAAACACAATTCCCAATAATAATGGCGACTAGATCAATTTCATATTACATTAAAAATAATTCTACCTTATACGTTATCAAAAGCAAACTAATGATCCAGATACTTTAGTCAAAGACAAAGAGCAGTCGTATGACGAAGCCATTATAATTAGGTTAGAACGAATTTATGCAAAACACTTGTCTGTTTGACAATATATATAAAGAAGAAGAAAAACGTCTACCATATCAAATTTACATACATGGTATATAATTATACGAAAAATATAATAAATGCCACAATAAAATAATGCATTAAATCACAACCTCGAAGGGTAGAAATATTATCCCCTTAATATCAATGTGTACACGTTCTATATAATAATATTTATCAGATAAACAATACATAAATTACGTGCATATTATATCTTAGTACTATATTCATATTACAATTCAAATCTTCAAATTCACAACTCCCATATTTCAATTCAAATCTTCAAATTCACAACTCCACTATTGTCGTTTCACAGGAATAATAGCAAATGCCATTCTTTGTACTAGCCATTCCATCGTCCTTATGTACAAAATATAATATAGTAAATTTAGCTTACAAATTCTCACCAGAAACAGGGTTTGTCTCTTCTCTTGCCCTTGGTGGTGATTTATGGTTTCTGAAGTTGAACTCCCACTGAACATGTTTCGTTAAAAGAACAGCAAATGTGGCCAGCCTGTGTAAAAGAAAATAAAGGTCAGTGAGCAACAAGAAGACTGCGCCATCAACATACCGTGGCCTTGGATATGTTTTGGAAGGTACAGGGTTAGACAATCTCTGTATTATTGGCAATCAACAACCAAATACTGTTGTGTATTGTGTTACTTATCACCACCGTTTTCTTTAGATTACACCATCAAAGTACGAAATGCTCAGTTCCGGATGTACGGATGATAAAAAATTGCTATCTTAAAAGGTTTCTGACTTAGATCATATCTAAACTATATAATATGAGTAATACTTACAATACAATCACAGGTAGTACATGGATCACTATCTAATAGCCAACTATTACCATGTCTATACGTTCTACCTACATAGATACATGTATCGGACGAATGATCTAATCCACCAACATCTAGATTCAGATTGGTACATGGACTATCATCAATACATCTAGGACAACAATCACCTGGTTCTTGTATAATATTCTCACAAATTATATTAGGACATTCTAGCGGCCAACAGTCTACTTCACCATGCTGAAAGAATTTTGTTAAGTATGATAACGGCATAAAAGTACAACCCGTCCTCCCACCCGATTTATGTGAAATTACATTAACATTTGACAGATCAGTTAACTTTCTAATTAATCAGATTGTCTGGTTTGGTAAACGGGGCTGCCTATTATGGTCAGGTATGAAAAAGCGTTTAAGGGAGTGATTTCGGGTGGTTTAGGGGTTAAAAACATTTAGAATACAATTGTCTGATACGCATGTTACTCTTTATTGATCAAATACAGGCGTTGTCTGTTATCAGGCCATTGTTCACTTAATGAACCCCACACTTCCACCATAGATATCGTAGATTTCTGCACAGAAGTATTACTATGTTTTCCCTAGTATAAACACCAAACATTTGCCATTTTACCAGAAGACGACTGCCAAAATATTACCCCAAGAAAAGAAAACACAAAATGATTTACACTTCCCGTTTACATGTCTAAATTGAATCTATTAGTGTATTAAGGTGAGACAATCAGCAATAAGAATGTATAATATTGACATAATTACAATAATTTACAAGATACAGTACTCACTAAACATTCACATGTCTGACACTGAAAGGACCATTGTTCTCCATTCTGCATGTAAAGAGGATATTCTTGATGCGAACACTGCGCTGTTAGATCACAGTGAGGACAACAATCTAAATCAACATCTGGGTCCATACAATCACAGCTCCTCTTATGACATGTTGTAACACCAGACTATAATAAACAACGTTACAGAGGCTACATTCATTACCTCAATAACTTTAAATCTATGAGATTTGGTGGGGGGGGGGTCTAACTCTTGTGCTGTACGTCATAAGATTCGTAACATCAGACTACAATAACAACGTTGAAGAGGCTATATTCATTACTTTAATAACTTTAAATCTAGCTTGTTATTCATTTAAGTGACGTTGTTTTGATCCCACACTTGTACGTGACAAGGAGTAGGGTGGCTTGTCTAACCTCGTGTGTATTATCCGTATCCTCCGGTTTACCCCCACGGTTAAAGGCCCCTGCGCACAAGCGCATTACTGAAATAAAATTCACCATATGTTAGTCCCAAAATGACCTAGATTGTGTTGAGTGGACCATAAACGGTGTTTGTCGCTAATATAATAACGGCACATATCCAGATACGGTCGATTATCTGCCATGCTTGCAAGAGTTACTTCCCCTCAGTAAACGCACGCTCTTCTTTCTCGTCTTCAAAGTTTCAAAGATGCAAATTAAAACTAGTGTTGGCACGAATCCCAGGACCCCAGACATGGGACAGTCTGAACGTTGACATTTATTGTAGACAGTAAATGTATCTCTCGAATTCCAGAGAAAGGTTTAGATTTTAGTTGTGCCATGGTTGGGGTCCTGGAACGGTCTCTAAATATAAAAAAGACAAAAGTGGATCTGTTTCAAGTATAGTTTCTATTCATGATCCGTGTGTTAATAGTACACTGGAATTTAATGGGGACATATCATTCCTTTGATAAATTGTATATTTATTGCAATATATGAAGATATTTACCATACAAGAACACTGTAAACATTTGTCATTTGTAGAAAACCATTTCTCAGAATTCCCGTATTCCTTTTCTTCAAAGATACAATCTAATGAATAAATTTAAAAACAAATCAGATATTGACTTGAAGAAAAAACAAACACGCTGTTAAATTCATCTTTCTGTAAGTACAATCGCTGTTGTATAATCATGTGCGGCCTTGATGAACTACTCATATATATTTCCAGAATTGGCACGCGGTTGAGCCCCAGTTGGCACTTACGACGCAACACAACTAGTGGTAAAGCGTGGTTTTCAGCAACTATTGGCAACTAATGATAGTTTTTTTACCCGCATGAGGGAGGGAAAGTTTCGGGCTAGTTGGAGACACAAATTTGAGAGAAAATACGCAAATTAGCGACAATTTGCACTGAATTGGTACTTACGATATAAGTGTGTATGTTGCACGAATATTGCAAGAATGTCGCCCGTATTATCAACGAAATTCGGATCCACATTTACCTTAAATTCGTATACATGTCGCGCTAAACTTGAAAAACACTCGAGCGAAAAATAGCGAGTTTTTGGCACTTGTAACAGTCGCGTGACAGTTAAGTGGCAATTTATAGTCAAAAAGTGTCTTATTTATGTCGGAATTTATTCTCAATTCATTCGTAAATTTGTCACGCTTCCAGAGGACACAGGGCAGTTCGCGCAATTCACCCGTAACTATTTTGAGATAATTTGTCACGTTCAAAATTCCAGCGGCATGATAGCGGTTTCCTGCGTCCGAAGGGGCCCAGCGACCTTCAGGGTGCACTCTTCCAGAAAATTACATTATTGGCGGTTTAGAAATAAACTGAAACCGCTTAATTGGTCGCCGAAATCTGCCAAAAGTAAGGTCGACATCTTGCTTGCACTTAAAGCATCTGACATAGATATATCACGAGAAGGCTTTCCTGGACTCATCGCGGTTAGCAGGATACACTGGAGAATGCTGATACATGCATGCGCCCAGCACAGTAACCGCTAAGGACTAAAAGGCACCACATTCGGCGTGCTACACGGTCGGTTCAAAACAAGAGACCCACGCAACAATTGCCTGTAGTCATCACCAGATCATGGCCTTTGCGCTTATTTTTAACACGAGAGTTGTCTTTTTTGCCCGTTGTCACTAGTTGCGTCGCTTTATACACAGTCATGCTGTCTGAGGTCAGTGATGGCAAATTGAAATCTTTAATATTTTCATCACTGCATGGAATTTCGCTCCTGTAACATTGTCAGTGACAGAAATGAAATGAAATGGGGTTTAACGTCCTACTGTTCTGCTTCGACTGGGCTAATGAACACGAGCATACGTCACACAGTGTGCTATGGGAGGTTTTTGCCCGGGAAGCGGCACTATGGCCTACTCTTATATCGAATTCCAACTGCCAAGGGATCTTTTACATGCACGCCAATATATACACAGAACCTCGGTTTTTTGTCCCATCCGAATGACTAGACAGCTGTCCTTGTCAGGCTCTCCTCAAGGGGAAACCACGCCGGAAAATCAAGATGAACTTTCTCGGCCAGTGAAGGGATCGGTCACTGACAGAAATGAGAGAATGACAAATAAATAATGCTTGGTGCACTGATCTGCTAGCTTTCGTTGTTCAAATGTTTGCATTGTTATAATATACAAAGAATAACAATATAATGATAATAATCTTACGTGGTATACACGCTGTACCAGGTTTACAAGCACATTCATAACCTCCTTCCATATTTATACATTCCATACTAGTATGACATGTATGTCCAGATCCTTCACCTATACATTCATTGATATCTACAAATAATACCAATTATCAATCAATACAAAAATATGTATTATCTGTTTTGAAGACAAAGGCACGGATTAGTGGGACATAAGTTGTTCAGATTGCAATATATAAAACTTCCAAGCAAATTATTTTAGGGCGGTTTAATTTAGATTTAGTTTAATTCTAGTTCATAATATTACTACGTAGTACTAATACATGTAGGTACCAAGACAGAGACTACCATAATGGTTGTCAGGCCAATTACAATGATACCCTTCCAGACAATCACATCTATACCATCCTGGTATATTAACACAAACAGAATGGCCATGGCAAGCCGATATACCCAAACCACATTCATCGATATCTGAAAATAAACAATAACTTGTCATAAATCATGATTTATTTCAATAAGAGCTTTGCCGCTGCAGTAGCAAGTAATAATGTCAACCTTATTGGCATGCGCCCTATAATGGTACATGTGGTCTGTTTGCAATATTTGCAAGTCTTGTTAATTTCGACTGCGAAATGTTAGTAAAATCAGTAAACATTTGCCACTTGGGGTCATCAAAAATGGCGTTGAATGTTTTATTATTTTTTTTTAAATTTAATGTGAAGCATTTGGACTGTGACAGGGGTAACCCGGTTGATGTTTATATTTGGTGTGAAGCAGTGGGTTCGGAAAAAATGGAAAAGCTTGTGAACACGACATACGCTCGTACATCAGATTTCTTGAACTTTGAAGGCTTAACCGGTACTTAAAAATTAAGTGAGCATTCGAATTTTACGTTCGGATAAGCTGCTGTCTATGGTTATTTTTTTTGTAGAGTTGTGGCTGCTGTGTGGGCGTATTTCCACACTTTGAGAGGCTATTTTTTATTGGTATACCATTTCTTCTGGCAGATAAATTGCAAAAAGTTCAGAAAGTGGCAGCCATACTCGCTGCCGGAAGTAAATATAGAGATCACCACTGGTACCTATTGTTTTAGAATTCAATACCCGGTCGCTCTTTTCACGTGTAAATGACACGTATTTATCGTGTCATTTCGATATCTATATCAGAAGGACTAGTATGAATTTTTTGTAAGCCTAAAGCATGTGTCAGCCTCGAAAAGTAGAAACCAGTCACAGTTATGATATACAATAATACGGTCCCTTGTGTACTATATATGAGTATTGTATAATTATATAAAAACATAAAAACATTATCTCTGACATTTGTCTATAAATAATATCGCATTGCCGAACACTTACCCAGTTCACAGTTAGGGCCAATATAACCATGTCTACATTCACATACGTTTGGTGCCAAACATTTCCCGCCATTTAAACACTGACCATGGCAGGATGCTGAAAAGTACACAATAAATACAAATGAATGGAAATCATTTCAGTCAGTTAAAATTCAATGTATGGGGGTTATTTGTTTTCCTTTTTTTTTTGCTTTACTAACATTATGTTACAGCAATGACAATGTTGAAGTTCCTTTACGTTGTCAATGACAAGATCTGTGCCTTCTCTATTAGTTATTGGTATATCTCTACCACTTTCCCATTTTGCTTTATCCAAATCTGCCATAGTCAATTGGCAACTATTGTGTTCCGGTAGTCAAACTGAGAATTCATTGTCTGACTGTGTGAATGTGGTTTAACGTCTCGTCACCACAATCATTCGGTTATCCGGTTATGATGAGACTAACATAGTGGTGTCTTAATTAGATATTACCCCTTTTACAATGCGGGGGGATAACTTGCACAGACAAGGGTGTTTCCACCTATCTCATTCGAACATCTCGGCACACGCTTATTGTCAACCCAATATAGGCGTGCCCCTTACAAATGGTCTTGAAAATTCCGATGTCCAGAGAGGGATTCGAACCCGCAACATTCTAGTCGCGATATCAATTCCATAACTTCACGACTTTTGAGGACACGGCTCAGATGTGGGAATTGCATTTTAAAAAACCCGACGAGTGTTTTGTGTTAAAAGCCATACTACTTATAAAAACCCCTGACATTCACTTAAGATGAAATATAAATTTTATATAAATTGATAAACATGCTGCCCTTTAAAATCAAATTAATCTGATTACCTTCACATTTTGTTACACCGTCTCCTTGGTAACCCTTAGAACATTCGCATTTATAACTTCCTTTAATATTTATACAATCAGCATTAGCATGACAATGGTGGCTTCCTGATGCACACTCATCAATCTCTGTAATAGAAAAAAAGGCTTTCTTTTTCTTTTTTTAATAATAATTATCAAGAGATTTCGGTGGGACGTTATGTAGGCTATAAATTACATAAAACAAATTACACGTTAATATTCTGGAATGATTTTCGCAGCTTCTTCGTATGCGAGCTACAGGGCGCATGCAAAAATTTGCACCGGCAGCCTCGAAGGCCAGATTATTAAATCAAGATACAGGATTCACAGAACATTGGCATTTCTCAGACAGTTGGGATTGAAGAATCTGTATAATCTTCTTATAGTGACGACAAGTTTTAAATTAACAGAGAGACAGTCAGACGAACTTAATCATATATTCTTTCTTATTTTGCCACACTTATCTTTTTAACCACGCCAAACTATCACTCATTTTATATTTCACTAGACTACAAATTTTATTGTCGAAAAAAAAAGTAGGAGAAAAACACAAATATTTTATTGTTGTCGAATAAATTTATACCTTAATTATCAGTAGTAAATATAATTAGGAGAGTTTTTTTTCTTAAGTAAAAGAAATTTAAACCACATGTTGATAAAAAAAAACTGTGCACGGAATGAAAGTACATGTAATTAAATACATGTATATAACCGCCATGATAGACTGTACGTACTGATGTAGGTATTTTGTATAAGATATATAATAAGAGCACGAGTCTATCTTGTGAGATATGTTGAAAGATGTGTTACCCACCCAACGTTACCACCTGACTAAAATATCACATCTTAACCAACACTTTCTTGTTTTGTTTGTGATCAGTCTGGATAGAAAAAACTCAGATAAAAAAAATCTTCAATGTGTAAATGGTATCATTTACATAAGGGTAAATTTTTGGCAAGGGGGCAAGCATATTTAATCTCTCTGTCATCTTTTATGATAAATGGTTTTTCTACTTTAATTTTATTTTACAGCAGTTCTTTACCACTTCATAACCAGTTCTTTATTTAATTTCCAAGAATGCCATTATAGTTCTTTATTTTAATTGCTTATACCTTTATGACCTTTAAGAATGTACAATTACACGATAAGGTTATTATAATCCACAATGAAGAGTTAAAGTAGTATTCTTTTGATGAATTTCCTTTTTAACTGGTTGCCAATTATTCGTAAATTTTAGTAAAAACAGCGATGCCAAGCTATAATGATTAATAATATCTCCATACTTTTAAGAAGAAAAAATGTTTTAAACGCTAGCAATTCAACACACAAAGTTTAAATTAAATGTACTACTAATGCTTTAAATCAACAATGGCAGTTCTTTTTATGACTTTATTGGTTCATGTACCGTCTTCTACAATTTTGCTTTCAATTGTGCAGCTGTTAAAGGTACTCGTACTTTTTAATGAATTAGAGGTACCGTTTCCTCCTATTAATAAGGGTAATTTACAAAGTCAGCATAAAAACCAAGTTCCTATATATTGCATCTTTATATGGGACAAAGGTCAAAGATGCTAAACTTCAAATGATATCCCACCCTCATCGGGTTCTTCTTTCAAAACATAGACTATATTTAATCAACATTTAAGAAAATAAATATTGCTAGACCCCCTTTTTTAATAAGCTTACTAATTTCTGTGTTATTGCTATTTTTAGTCTACATTCGCCTTTGTAAAAGATTATGAAAGCCATGACGTCTAAACAGTTCTATATAAATTATTGTCTGTATAAACAATTTGCTTTAGTAAAAAGATTATAGATCTAATAACCTTCAATGTTTTTTCTATTGAGTAATAATAACGTCCTTTTTAACAAGATTGTACAAGGTAAGGAGAAGAGAATAAAAAGCCTTGGCAACGCTTCCAGACAGCTTGACCCGAGGAAAAAATTCTAACCTCTTGTGGAGATTGTTAACCTGTCTGGAGAGGCGATGAAGAGAATTATATTTACTATTCTTTCGCAGATAATTAGCTAATTTATCACCAGAAATTCCCAATCCCGTTAATACTTTCTTTGATGTCTAGGTATACATGTAGTAAGGTATGGCTGACAATCAAGTAGTTTAGGTGTGAACCATGTAAACACTTTAAAGCATTTCATCTACATTCTCTATGAATGTCTACTGTTCTAAAGTAAGAAATTGATGAGATAATTATAAGTGTTTGCATTGATAGGAAAAATATGCTTCTATTGCAGTCCAACACACAAGATGAAATGATAATGAGCCAATTATTGTAGATAACAGCCAAATTTGCGTCCATTTTTTTTAAAATCACATCTACCTCTGGCGTGTCCAAACCTACCGCAGAATTGAAGAAAACTCGAATATAATACGTACATATCCAACCATCTTTTAAAATCTGTCAAAGAGTTTGATGTGGGGGCATACATAAATTACCTTTCTGTTTGAATTTATTTATGCGCACGTAATATCTTCGTTCGTTCGTTCCTGGAGTTTTACGTCCACCTCCACCACGGGTGATATCGTAGACAAGTGTTTCCTAAGAAACTTACTAGAGGAAACCATAGGAAAAAGGCTTGATCCAGTTTGATTTGGGTAAGACACGGTGTCTTTGTAGGGAAATGAGAGAGTCCGGGGAATAGAAAAGGAAGAAAGGCGATAGTGCGCAGTCTGGCCCGCTTTGCCATAGATGCTACGACCGTAGTAGGTAGGTTTTAGTTTGACTGTCAGCCGCCTGTACGACCTTGAATAAAGGCAGAATGAAGATTAGCCCGGGGGGGGGGGGGGGCGGAGGGGTTCTTTATCCACCGAAAGCGTTACCCATATAGCTAGCAGAAAAGTTTTGAATATCATAACCCGCTGAACATTAGTGCTTAGTGTCAAGTGTTTGAATTCTTACTTGTCATTCAAATATATTATAGATTGAGATGAACATATTATATTATTAGTTAGGTAAATGTAAAGCGACAGTCTCCAGCTAGAAAGTGAACTGCTTAAAACTTTAGTTCCTATGTCGAATGAGATAATCAAGGTCTATACGGAATCATGATCCACAATGGCCATTTCTTAGAAAATGTGTCTTTAAATGTCTCTTTAAATTATCATTTATTACCCAGCTGGAACCGAACATGATTTAGAAAACTATTCCTGTTATTAGAAAATAATATATAGATGGAGAGTGATGTGATGTGAAGACAATGCCCGATAATTTTGTAAAATAAAGCTATACATACCAAGCGATGGCCCATCACCAAACATCAGTTCACCTATAGGTTGCATTAAAAATTCAAAAAGAAAACATGCTGTTAATCGTGTAAGAAGGATTGAAATAAAGCACTGAATTATTAAAGCTGCAACTTAAAAAAAAAACATGCTCCAAATAAGTACTAGAAGCGTCTACATGATCATATGCATAGCAACAAGACGTGGCCCTTCATTTCCCCGATTTGCTTCAAGTCATTCTTATTATTTTAAAGTTTATAGGTTAATCATGGTCATTTGTTTCATTTACACCTTCTTTAAAACATAATGTGAACATCTACAAATCCATATTTTACCACCTTTTTAAACATTTAAGGATGTTATTATAGTTCGTCGGTTTACGGTGACTACTTTCTGATTGGCACCACACATGATAGGTTAGGACTAAAAGCTAAGGCCCGTTGTAGATCACGAGATAGGGCTAGGGTTAGGGGTACCCGAACCCATAATGTCGTGAACAATCACGTATCCTAACCCTAACCGAACCCATAATGTCGTCAACAATCACGTACCCTAACCCTATTTACATCTCTTGACCTACGACGAGATCTGCAATGAGCCTTAGCTTTTAGCCTTTACCCACATGATAGCCAAACAATCCATTTTGATTTACGGTGAGGGTGGGTCGGTGGGGGGCTATATTCAATGCAATGATCATTTTACGGGATTGTGCTCATCTGTTACAAATTGAATACAACATGTGCTTTTGACTATTTTAACACACTGTAGCCAGAAGAGCTGTGCTGTAGATGTAACGTGTCTGTCTATATTTCCTTGCCTTTCTATATATTAACTTTAGCTATAGGCATTTTGACAACTTTTAGCGCCGGGTCCAGCGTTATGTCTCTGAAGAAAATGATGCAATTTCCCAACATGTTCTCATAATTTTGACAACCCACCAGCCTGCACCCACCACCCACCGGTTAGCTTTTCTTCACGCCCAATACCTATATGAGTGTGTAATAAAATAAGAAGACACAATTGTTTGTGAATCTAGACAATCTTAGTAGTCGATTAAAAAAAGAAGTCTTCAAGAATCTGGTTAACCATATAGTCATGTGTCATCGCATGTTTCTGTTTAACCGGTTTCCCAATATTGACCTGTCCACTCCAGTGGAGACATGGAATAGTCATGCCTTGTTTGATATTAATTTTTCTTGACCAATTGTTTCAATAATGATGACCGTTGATCTGCGTGCCTCATTTAATGATTTAGGATGTAAATTGATTGCCTCTATTGAAGCAGTAAACAAGACGTGATATTGTCTTTATAGTCGCCACGCAGTTGATAATCTGTAATCACGAGGACATGATTAGTCCATTTCAAGTGAATCTATTCCTTCACTCAATTACTATTTCCATCCAGAAAAGGTGATTTGTAGAATGAGCTTCTTTATTCGGCTAGTTTGTTTCTTTTGATGGGGGTTGTATTGATTGACAGATCATCATTCTTTAATAATCAACAATCGTCTAATAGTGCAGTTAACCATGATATATGTCAGTACTTGATGGCAATATTCACAATTACTTCCAACTTCAGTTTCCATGCTATTACTTCTCAGTATGCTTGCTGCAAATACGTTTTAGCTAAATGTATATTCTCCGATAGAAATGTGGACACGCTGACGTTATTTTAGGATGAAGAATTCATATGCCAAAACAAAAATGCATCGACGCCAGTTTATAACTATTTTTTTGTGGGAGAGAATTTTGAACTTTCGGCCATATTGTACGTCCATGTCATACATTTATTAATCAAGTAACTTTTCCATCTCTGAACATTGACTAAAGGTCAAAGATTCCAGAATAAACGGATAATATAAACACTTTAGGTCATACAGGATCATGTAATCTTGTTTGTCCAAAAATTAGTAAAGTTGATAAAAATCATAATGTAAGGAATATCCATCTACTAAACTTCATATTACTGTCTATGGATTTCATTATCCCATCTTTAATTCTATTATCCATGAACACTTCCCAGTTCCTATTTTTGTTAAATTAGGGTGGAGGGACTCTCGGTCGGTATAGAAAGTAGTATTATGTAAGAGAACATATTTCTTAATCCCAGACTGAAATTTTATGTTCATGATGGACTAGAAAGCTTATAGGTCTTTGCACTGATTACCAAATTCTCTATAATACAAGCTGTTCAACCATCCGACTGGAAAGGGGTTATCCTGAAAAGCGATGTCATCTGTATACGGTTAGTGCGGTTAGTGTAAATTCCTTTTTGCCCTCCAATCTGCCTTCCATGACATATATGGATTTGAATCCTAACACCAAACTTGACATTCCCGAGCAGGAGTAGCCTGCTGGGACGGTAGCAGCAATGGGGGTGGGGTGGGGGTTGTAACGGTGCAAAATTGTGGTTTAGTAGCTGCCGCAGGAAGATTGTGAGCAGGGGACCAGGAAGCGCTCTAATCTGTAACGTTTTGTCCCTACCTATCAGTAAAAACACCTTTTTGGGGTCTTGGGGATGAAATGAAAAGAAATGGGGTTTAACGTCCTACGTTTTTACACAGTCAGCCTATTAATCATCGAATTTCAACTTTCACGGTTTCTCTTACGCGTGGTGTATGTGTGTGTGGGGGGGGGGGGGGAGGATTCGAATGGTTAGCGTGTGCGCGTTGTATAAGGTCTGTCATTGAGTCAACTGGCGTGGTTTCGATTCCCCCGGTTGTACGTGACAAGACCCGTACGCGCAAGCGAATTATTGAAATAAAATTGAACAATGTGTGTGTCCCGAAATTACCTAGTTTGTGTCAAGTGGACGTTAAACCGCATTCTCTCTCTCTATTCTCTTATGCGATGACCAACGTATATCCGCGACCTCGGTTGTTCTTCCCATCTGAATAACTAGATGGTGTTCCTTACCACCCCACCCCCTCCGATCTGCACAAGGTCGGAAAATCCCAAGGAACTTTTGAACCCAAGCACTGTTAGTTAGTGAGCCAGTGCCTTATTCACTGAAACACCCTCGGTTCCCTTGCAAAGCTTTCTAAAGAACCAAATATTTACCAGTAAACCTCCGATATTTTCCGTCGATTAAGAACCCGTTTGCTGGTTAAAAGTGTGTACAATTCTATCACTAGCTCTTGTCTCCGATATCACGTAAGCAGTCTCTTCAACAGGGGCGCCGTAATTCTATTGGGTTTATTTATCAGCAGGGGCACCGAGGGTGTCTAAATTTGATTGACCACGAAGGCGTGAACTATTATTCTTCAATGGGCATTATTAAGCAATATTTTGATCAAAATGCGCTCTAAACTGCAAAAACATTTTCGGTCCCTCCTGGTAAATAAACCCAATATAATTTTTGCCCGCCCCAAAGGCTTCCACTCCAGTGGCGAACAAGGAGGCATTTTACAACTCCCGACATCGTTACATCTTATGTAACGTTTTCTGTAAGATGTCACGCCCGTGTGTGTTAATTAATTTTAAAGTAGATATAAATTTCCACCAGCAAACTCCATTCGGGACTAATCATAGATAATATAGGTTTTGTTTAGTGTGTTATTGCACGGACACCAAGCTTCAAAAGGGCTGTTAATATTACGAACATGTTCTTTCGTTCGTGACGCTTAACACCCGCTTCCTATGCACATGTAAGTGGTGTTTGGTTAAGTAGTAATCACACCCATTTAAAACGGGATTTGTGCATTGTCTAATCAACAGTTTGAATAGTTTTCCATTATGACTTTAAGAGTTTTAATAACTTGACGTAATTTATCGTCTGTCCACTGGTGAAGACATCTCCTATCTCTTAGCGTAGATTTTTCCAGCTTGTAAATCATATACCTTTTACCGTGAATATAATCAGACACTGACTTTCCTTGGGTATTCTAAGGGTGTGCACAAAGACAGGTATTCGGGACCAATAAATAGGATAGTTTGTCAGTGTGACTGTGCCTTATTAAAGGTACATTCCATTGAGAAAAAAAATCAAATGTCTCTCAAAAATGTGTAACTAAAAAAGAAGTAAGATATATTATTTCTTGCAATCATTTACCATCCTAATCTTATAAACTGACTTTTGCTTGGCCCAGTTCCCAATTCTCTGCTTGGGAAACGCCTTCTGCACTTGTAGCGATGAGCGTTAAATGTGGGCACATATTTTACATGGAATTGCATATAGTCCAAAAAGTGACATTAAATCCATTCTAATATATCATAATGATCAATAGGAGAAACTTCCATTTTTTTTCTCAACAGAATGTAACTTTAAGAAAATTAAAAACACCAGTGAATATTATGGAGAAGGGACATTTATTGTAAGCAGGTGTAATTTCTGTGGAAAAAGATTAAATTCTCTGATAAAATAAAGTATCTAGAAAACTAATTGTGATTTTCTGAGTAAAATCAATGTACAAGAAGAATAAATCACATTTCCGTAATGAAACTACGTTACATAACAAAAATAAATGTCTTTTCTCCATAAAATGATCATTTTGGTGTTTCTGAATGGTGGCTAATCATGGTCATAAAGAAGGCTTTTATCTCTAGCGGAAATAATTTGTATAGAAAGGATTGAAGATGAAATATCTGATGGGGAATACAAATACATCATGAAATGTTGCATGTCTTTCTTGTTCCATCTTGTAATATATTTTTATATAATAGAAACATTTTTATATACATGTATTTTATTGCAAAGCCTGTTTTCATGTTATGCATGAGCTCCCTAGAATTTCTATACATTTTTACTTCCACTATACTTGATTATCATGTCTGATTTTGGTAATTTTGACCTCATTATATTCCTGAGATAAACCCTTTATTTTTTTTTATTTACTTTTCAGGGTAAACTTGTTGATTTAAATTGAAATATGGATACCATCTTATAAAATCAGAATATACATTTTTTTCAAGACACTGGCATGCAGACTAGAGTTGATAGTGATCATGTCAAGGTATATTTTATTTTACATGTTTTCAAATGGCTATTGTCTAAGACACCGAGTTGCAAACAAGAGTTGATGATAATGAGGTTTTCATGTTAAGGTATATTCCATTTTATTTTGGGTAATTTATCTAAAGCATGTGTACCTATGAAATTAAACCCTTGAATGTTAAAGAAACATTCTGAAGTGACTGCTAAACTTAGAAACTATTGCTAAAACACTTCAATTCTAAAAAAAATGTATGTGTTTACCTTTCGGATGGGACTATTTTAAATCTAAATATTATCTCTTAAAAATATGTATTATATCAGAATTTTTAAAAAGTCTGTATTATGTTCTTTGATGTTTCCTTAATAATCTATTTTTGAGAACATTGGCTGTTTATTCTCTTAACAGTTTTATTTTTATTCTCCCATTAATGTGTCTAGAAAATACACCCAATTTATGTGCTTATCTTTCAATAGAACAATATTCACCCTACATATTATCTCCTCAAAATACATAATGTTATGGTTATTAGATTTATTTTTTGATGCTTAACAAAATGAATGCTTGTGAGAACATTAGCCATTTTTTAAAAAAGAAACTATTTCTAATTAATTCCTCTTCTATTGAAACATAAATCCCTTTTACTGCTTCTATTCATTCAATAGAAATACTAATAAATTTCTAAATTTTTTTTGTAATACAAATGGAGAACGGTAGAACGGCAACAGTCCTGCACATTTCAGCACAAATGACGTCATATGTGGATTGTGGGTTAGGGTAAGGGTTGGGACCTGCAGATTTCGACAAAGCCTCAAGATGTAAACAGGGCTAGCCCTAACCCTGGACCAAGCCTAACCCTTACCCTAACCCTAACGCACAATCCACACATGATGTCATAATGTGCTTATCATCTCTGATCTAGCGTTCTCCAATAATAGTGCATCTTTAGAATTATCATCTCCATAATACTTTGATTTGCATCAGGAAGTTGATGATTTTCTGGTACGTTTATTAGGTTTTTTTCTATACTATGGTTTATAGTAATCAAGAGATACAGTAATATAAAGTGAGAATCATGCTGTTTTATTAATCTATGTTTTATCTCAGTTTCCTCTCGTTACATTCATCTGATGAGTAAGATGGAAACTGTCCAAATTTATTTCAATCAATAGAATAAAGAATGGTGAAATACTTGTAGTGGTCTTTATTAGTTTACTTTATTGATGGTGTTAAACTTAGTCACCTAATCGATGAGAAGGTTAGTCTGACATCATACCATGTCTCTGAGCACGCACTCGTACAGAAACTGTAATTAATGTTCTATCTAACAGACATCTTGCTGCAAATATCTCTAAGCTTTTTTTTAAAACCAAAGAAAATCAGGAGCCCAAATTATAAGGAACATTTAGAAATTCAATTTTCTTAATATTTGACATTAATGACCCAATGCACAAGAGAAAATTGAAATTTATTTAAATAATTATGCCCTATTAGCTTATTTATACTATACATTTCTTCTGATAATGGAAAGTCAATCATTTGTATCATCTAAATTCATACTCGTCATTGTATAATGAGCAATGCATCGTAAATGACCTCAAACAATTTGAGAGATGTACATGTACTCTAAGCCACATAGGATGCAATTCTCTGGAACTGCAATTTTGTCGGAAAAGCGTGTATGTTTTGTCGAGCAAAAAATCTGAAGAGTCTGTACATGGACATTTAGAGTGTATTGATTAACTGCTATGGTTGAAATTAGAAACTTATTTATAGTATTAAGATTGGAGTCATGTGATATGTTGTCTCTCGTCTTAATTGACATGTCACCACTAGAGCTTGAGTTTAGAGATTTTACTAAACATGGTCCATGTAGCATTTAATCGTGTCTCTACTAAATCAATTATTGTACCTTTTACGTTAACAAATTGACATGGTGATATTGATATTTGTCCTCTTAACACTTCTACGGGCAATTAGAGAGCATGCCATCGAATGTTTAGATGAACTTTGAAGTGCAATGCACTGCTTTTATGCTAGTTCATGAATAAAAAAACTGGTTCATTCTGATCAATTATTGAAAATGTGGTTTCTGTCCAGGAGAGATGTTGGGAAGGTTGTGATAGTGATGTTGATTCAGTGTTCACGACACCTGCATGAAACATTGCAGCTTAGAATAAAATTCTGATCAAATATTATCCAAATTCATATGAAAAGTGCTCCCAATCATTTTGTATTTTTGTAACTCTTGAATGTTTGTATTGGATAAGTGAAATGTTTGGTTGATTTTGTTTCATCTTGTCAGAATACACCATTCCATGGTCTTCCCTTGAACTTTTGATGACAGATAAGGATGTTTTCTTTCTTTTTAGGAAATGGGATTTATTCTTTGCATTTTATCTACAGTTGTTTTGAGAGGTAGTAAAAAAGATATCATAACTTACCAATACAATGTAGCCATCAATAATAATTTATCTTTAAACAATTTCTTTCTAAAAATAGATGGATACATTCTTTTTCCAACAATATCTCTGGGTTTGTTTTGTTAAATAATATACACAGCCTTATTAGAATATATTACACCTGCTTACAAAGAGCTATTTACAAAATATGATACAAAATAAGGCACAGCCATAACGTGAAAAGTGTCTCCAGTGTATAAGTCTTGCTACCTTCACAACTATACGCGTCCAATCGGTTGTGACCATCTGAACACTGACAGGCGTAAGAACCAATCGTATTCACACATACTGTGTTGCTATGGCAATGATGTCCAGTCTTCCCACCTTCCGCTAAGCACTCATTAATATCTGAAACGATAAATAATTATGATATATCAAAAATCTAATATAGGCAGATAACAGTGAGAGCTCCCCAAACCAACCTTTAAAAATTTGTAAGGTGGCACCGTTCAAGCAATACTCTTAAATTACGAATGCATTAGTGCTGTCATAAAAGCCACTTTATATTGAATCTCTGAGCTGAATTGAGTGCACCAGTCAAATTCGTTTAATTTACCTCACAAATACATCCATTAATTAAAGCTGCCTATCATATACTATTCAAAAAAAGTAGGGGATATTTGATTTTGGGGGCATAATACTAAAATATGCAAATGACTACGAAAAAAGTCACTATAGAACCTAACAGAAGAAACATTTCCAGTTACATGTGACGCCCAAACGCACCAATAGCTACCGCATGGAATGCAGGTGATGCTTGGGATCATCATGGGGGTCCAACCCAAGATTTGCACGACTCTGACTTTGAATGTTACAGTCATTGTGGCATTGAATTCCAGGGTGGAAACATCAGTTTAATTGTTTTAGTGACCAGAAAACAAATTTTGATATGCGTCGGCTTACCCAAAATGAAAGGTTACGTGCCCTTGGCATGCTACAGATCGGCACAACACAGGCGGTTGTGGCGCGGACGATGAATGTTTCTCAGTCTGTCATAAGCAGGCTATGGTCCAGATACCGTGATACACAATCTGTACAGGACAGACCACGCTCAGGTCGACCAAGGGCGACAACTCAAGCCCAGGATCGATTTATCCGTACCTTGGCCTTGAGAAATCGTGTCATCACAGCAAATCAGATCAGCGCTCGTCTTCAAACAGACACTGGTGTGAGAGTGAGTGGCCAGACGATTCGGAATCGACTGCATAGGGGTCACCTTCGCGCCCGACGTCCTCGCGTGATCCCTTGTTTGAGAGATCATCACATTCAGGCAAGACGTCGTTGGTGTAGGGATCGTCAACACTGGGATAATCGACGCTGGAGCAATGTGATGTTTTCAGATGAGTCAAGGTTCACTGTTGATTTTTTGGACAGACGTAGGAGGGTGTGGCGTCGTCGAAACGAGCGCTTCCAAGACGTTAACGTCATCAGACATGATCGATTTGGGGGTGGTTCTGTTATGGTGTGGGGAGCCATCACTGTTGCTGGAAGAACGGCTTTACATGTTGTTGCAGGGCGTGTTACAGGTCAGTACTACCGGGACAACATCTTGGCAGTCCATGTTGTGCCGTTCGCACGACGTCATGGCCGCCGTTTCATATTCCAGGATGACAACGCAAGATGTCACAGGGCCAGGATCGTTACAGGTTACCTCCAACAACAGAACATCACCACATTACCTTGGCCAGCACTGAGTCCCGACCTCTCCCCCATCGAGCATGTCTGGGACATGCTTGGACAGAGGTTACGTCAACGTCAACAACGTCCTGCCAATGTCCAAGAACTTGCTGCTGCGATGCAACAGGAATGGGACAATCTGGACCAAAATGACCTTAGACGTCTCATTAGGAGTATGCCACGTCGGATCAATGCTTGTTTGGCAAACAGAGGAGGATTTACCCGTTACTGACTTGGTTGTGATGCTGTGGTAACTTTGCTGTTTGACCCCGGGTATCATTTTACCCTTATAATGGTCAGTCTGTGCCTTACTTAGTCTAACGATCATTTGGAATAAATCGATGAATGTGAACTTCATTTCATTTTGTCATTTGTTTCTTCGTCAGTTTCATTAGGTGACTTTAATAACACTTAAAAATCAAATATCCCCTACTTTTTTTGAATAGTATATTTAGAAACCTCTTATCATTGTCTATATATTATAAGAATATATAAATAAATGAATCATCTCCTTTAATAATTTTAAATGTCAAAGTACCACTACAACTGAGTAATGTATCTCTGGTGTGAAGTCTTACTGTCTTTACAGGTGGTGTCAAACTGTCAGCTTTAGAGTTCTATACTGACAATGAAAATGATCTTATTTAAGATATTTTGCTTTGGGAATTACATCCATTTCATATATGTATATGTCTACATGTATAAAAGCAAAAATAAATCATTGATTGGTAGTTTGGGATATTTTTGCATATAACTAATGTCGTTTTTTTTTTTTTTGCTTGCAAAGGTGTCATTCTTTAACCAACACTGTAAGTAAGGCATATGGCAATGGGGCCAACAGTAAGACTGATGCCGCTCACCTTAACCCAAAAATAATATCATTAATAAAACATTAATAAAGCATTGACTAATCATCATCCAACTCAGTAGAGACATTCATCACATGAACGTTTACACTTTACACCAAGTTGAACATTATACCGCAATTAGAAGCCAAGTTCTTGTGTTCCAACATTATCAAAGATTCTTTAGGCATACATGTACAGTACTGATATTGTATAGATATAATATGAAAAATTGTCTAATTTCAGCATGTGTGCCTAAATTTCACATTAGCCTACATACTGTCTTATACCAAAACTTAGTACAAATTGTGCAATACAAGTAGAAGTATTTCATTCTGATGTTAGTCGAGCCACACTGTAACTATTACTCAGACAGCAGATAACTGTTATAACATCATCAGAGGAAATTCTAACCTACAACACTGAATATGGTTTTGATAAAACTGGTACTAGTTCATACAGCAGTGATTCAATGTACACCCTCTCACTGGAACTTGAAGCCCTTTACCGCACACTAAGAAAACACCAGGTGTACTATTGTACGGTTAATAACACCAACAAACAAATCATCTTCTCATTCATGTAATTCTTGAAATATTCTTTACCTAGCTGAACACCTTGTTGTTTTTCATAAGATATCAGTTTAACAATTATTAGATGTATTATGCCCATATAATCTATGTGCTTTCTTTAGAAGTTCATATACTTTGCTATCTGTATACACTTGTGCTTTTATATATTCTACATTATATTGGGGGCATTGTTGCCAGTTTCGGCCTTATACCAAGAACTTGTTCTGGGGTATGAGGCTGGGTATATTGGTTCTTATTTAATACCACTTCGTCTCATCTATGAGAATGAAATTATTGTGTTGGTTGAATTGTCTAATATATATCACAGACATACCAATTAAAGATACATTATGTAAGACTTAGATAAAGAGCTAGCCGTTCTCACTATAACAGTTCAAAATAGATGATGAAAAATGGATTTATTGAATATTTCAGTCAAATTACTAGATTGTTTATTATCGCAGCTATTGTACTTGACAATTGAGACTGAGTCCTGATTATCTACTTTATCCATAACACTTCTGTTGTGTTCTATCTAATCTATTTAAAATCTGATGGTCTAGAGAGATGATTGTGGACTTGTCATGTTAATAAATGTTTGAATAATAATTTATATAACATTTAATGCATCTTTAAATCCTATTTTAAAGTAAAATAACAGAATGTTACTAAATAGTAGCATAATATTCAGGATTCATATGTAATAGTCTGTGAAAATCTTGATGTAAATCATATTCTGACACTCTTGGAAATAAATAACTAAGCTAAATGGAATGAATTAGCTACGAAACAAATTTTGGTGCCATATGTTGCTTTGGGGCAAGCTTTACAAAATTCATATTTCCTTACCAAACTTGATATGCTACCTGAGAATTTGTTAACCGAGGCTTAATCATACTTGAACCCAACTAACATTTCTTTTTTTAGTGAATACCCTAGTTTTCATGGACATAAACAATATTTTTACCTAAGTTGTTTGAAAATTTCTTAGCTGTTAAGAGTGAAATTTAAATTTTAAGACATTGTAAAGAAATCAATATTTGAGAGAATTTGATAGAACTTGTAAAGATGCTTTCAGTATAAAGAAAATAATCAATATTTTTTTGATCTCACTGTTAAGGTATATAACATCCTAAAGGCCACCCTAATCTCTGGCTTATAAAGAAACATAAATAACTATTTAAACGAACTAGTAACGGAAAAATTTTGCACATATTTTGATACTGAAATTTGTGATCACCTGTGTATGCAACACCGTTATAATTCTCATCTTTCCAGACTTGGATAAACCATGCCCAATAAAAATTAAGCAGTCCAGAATTAAGGTAGGAACTTACTCTTGGATCAAAGGATAAATATTTTCCAGTCTGACTACATTGCGCAATGGTGACACCAAAATCATGTTATGACGGGAGAATGAGATGTAAGGTTCTACCGTGCCAAAAAGCATGTTTGCGTTCTTTTTCTGTTAGTCATGGCATCCCAGTCTACATACTATGTAAGTCAATATTTGTTATATCTGCTTTTAGGTATGTGGAATCAGCAAGTTTACAATACAAATTAGAGAATCCCGAGCTTATTATGTTATATTCTTTGAAACTTTTATATAAAAAAATATTTCAAAACTAAAAAAAAATTATACATCAAATTATATCTGATCATGTACATTTTATTCCACATAGGAAAAGGAACATATTCCATAAACTATTTTGCTAAACTCCAAAGATGTTATTTTTTGTCATGAGAGAAGTGTTACCGTTAATTCAAAAAGTGTATAATTCCTCAGCAGAATTTGAAATGAAGTGTGACTCATGCACTGATATATTTGTATAGAAGTTGGGTATATACACAGGTATATATATATATATATATGTGTGTGTGTGTATTACCTACAGATATATAAATACAAGTATATATAGGTGTATGTATACAGTACGTGTAGACATAGCTATACATAGACTGGCTGAAACATTTCCGCTTATTACTTATCTCATGTCTTATTTCACTTATCTTCACATTAAAGTTCAAACCAACAGGTAGGTAGAAAAATATAAAGGATTGTATCAAATTAAAAACAAAAATAGCCATAATCTACATTTACCTATGTAATAAGTTTTTATTTATTTATTTAAAGCGGATGTACATTTCACATAACATGATAATTCATTGTTCATTGAATACATGTGGTAGAACTGTACCAAAGATAAGAAAGATCCAGTCTATTAGTCTACAAACTCTTTATGATCTTGTTTCCCCCTTGCAATGAGGCTGGACAGAGGGTTTGGGAAATAAAAATGCATAGGAAAGAAAAACTGAGGTCCCATGTATCTTTTGGTATGCAAGTAAAAAAAAAAACATGACAGTTTGAATTCAGAATAAGAGTAGACCATAGCACCGATGTCAAGGCAAGATTTCCCTCATAACGGCTGTATACCGTATGCCCATCTTTATTAGCATGGTTAGTGCAGCAAGGTAGCCTGTTAAACCCCATTTCATTTCTCTGTGATCTCTATATTTCACCTCAATCAAATTAATGGCATAAATAGGAATACTCTTTTGTTAACTTCTGGGTATTTATATATGGTTACAGTCTGACCATCTTTATATTAATATTAATGAGTAACCACAAAAATCAAATTATTTAGTGGCTTGAAATAACTATTCTATATCAGTTTTATCTCAAAATCTATACACATTTCCTAACTGTTGAAAATTGAAATTTATATGTTATCATGATCTAGAACTTCAGTTTACAGTTTGTATTCAATGTGTGCTGTATTATCAGAGAAAGTCTGTCTGACCTTTCTAGACTTATTAAAATTGTTATTATCTAAAATTGAAATCATGGATCTCTTTAATCTGTTGAATTATGAATTCAATGAAATGATGTCTACTGCTGATAAAGTGAGGGCTCTAGAGATCCACAACCAAATTCAGTCAGATTACTCTGACAAATTTCTTCAAGACAATAACTCAACATAACATTCAGAATTCATCAATAACCACCTGTCTGAAGTCATCCAATGTACAATAGAAAGAAAGGCAACTGTGATGGGGGATAAGATTTGTAAAAAATTGCTTACCTTCACAATGTATGCCATCTCCTTGAAATCCAAGTTGACACTGACATGCATAGCGTGTGGCAAGATTAACACAAGTTGCATTGATATGGCAGTTATGTCCAAGGCCACAAAAATTTGTGCCTGAAAAATATAATATATTCTATAAATTTACTGGAAAAAATAATTCAATATAATCATTATCCCAACCCAAGACATTTTACATTGAATAAGTGATATGATGACAAAGTCAAAACCATTATTAATTTGAAGAAATAACATTAAAAGGTAGTAAATAGTATAAGAGTCAATGACCCTTTGGCTTATTCAAGCAACTAGACCCCAGATTATATTGTCAGTAATAGTTATTCAGATACAATCACAGACAAGTATCATTGTCTTAAATCAAATAATCACCCAATCAAAATAATTTAATTTGTTTCCTTATCATTGACTGTCTCTTTAAATGAAGTAAATCAAGAAAACTTTCTTTAGATTAGCAAGGAAGTTTAGTAAGTAAATATTTTCATTACATAGGATATATTTATAGGTGTACATGTTTAAACTAGTGCTTCATGATGGTTAATTATATATACCTCCCATATTCTGTCTTATTAAATCAGTGATGGAGTACAAGACCTACATCAGGTTTTATTCTACGATAAGAATCCATGTTTTTGTTGTGTTTTTTTACAAATTCTGATAGGAATGGTCTTAAAATAATATCAAATGTTATTTATAAACCAGATTAATTACAGGCCCCATATTTTATTACCTTTACAGACAGGACAACATTCTCCCTGAATTTGTAATCTCTCACTTTCTGGACAATTTAATTTTGGACAGCTTTCTTCTGGATCTTGCTGTTCACAAATCATTTTTCCATTCTAAAATAAAGTAGTTTTCAGCAATAGTTATTATTGTGCTTGTAATGTAGAATGAATGTATAATGTGTACAATACAGAATTACCATACAATACATTTGTTTTATAAACAGTATTTTTATTCAGTAGATATCTGAATTTGGAACAGGCTATTCTTATGTGCAACATGTAAAATACACAGTAGCTAGAACATACATTTAGAATGGATAGCACCTAGAATATACAATTAGAATATACAGTAGCTAGAATATACAGTACAATTATTGGTATACATGTAGAATACACTGCACAAGTTTGAATATACATGTAGAATACATAGTAGCTAGAATATACATGTGGAATACAGGGCAGCTAGAAGAGACAGTAGATACATGGGCAATACATATATACATGTACCAGCTAGAATATACATATGCAATACACAGTAACTTGAATAGGCAGTAATACATATATACCAGCTAGAATATACATGTGGAATACACAGTACCTAGAATGTGCAGTACCGGTATTAGGATATATGTATAATATGCATACACTCCACTTGTATGTTCCAGCTAGTGTATGCGTGAAAAGGTTTTATTTAACATCCGGTGGAAGCTAAAACTATTTTATACGCTATTTCACGCATACACTAGTTAGAATATGCATGTGAAATAGTGTGTGAAATAGCTTTATTTAACATCCGGTGGAAACGGACGTTAAATAAAGGTAAAACTATTTCACACACTATTTCACACATGCACCAGCTAGAATACTATTTCACGCATACACCAGCTAGAATATACATGTAGAGTACAAAATATCTGTAATGGTAGCTAGATTCCATGCTCTAACTTCAATAAAACATGCAAATTAAAATGAAAATCCTACTTACATCACAGGTACAATTAACACAAACACGAGGTTTAAAATCCTGACCATGGTCAAAATATTGCCCACTATAATAACAATTTGCTGGAAAAAAAACAACAGTATTTTATTTATAAATAAACGAATAAATTTTAAAAAATTTGTAAAGATTATAATGTTTGAAATGTACACTTTTAGTGTGTTTTTCTCTAGTTATAAGATTTGATATTTTTAAACTTACTTAAACAAAATGGACAACATGTACCATCTCTATAGACAGGTTTAGAACATTTTACTAACGGACAATCTACACTACCACAATGTATTGACCCATTCTGTAAATATACAAATTACAAAAAAAATTAAAACCATAAGAATTATGATAATATTACATTCATTCATTTACTGTCTAAGAATTGACTAGCAATATTTATTTCTTTCCTCAGTTTCAGATTTTCGATTTAGATTTATAAGACAAATTCTCAAATTGATAGTTTTAAATTATATTTACTTCTTATAATTTGAACTACTCAAATAAGAGAGGTTACCAGGCAATGAAAGGGCTATACTATATACTGGAAAACACCGAAAAACACCGGAAAACAACCGGAAAACTACCATAAAACTACCGGAAAACCACTTAATACCGGAAAACACACTAAATACCAGAAAACACTCTAAATAGGTAACTCGGAGCCTGGTCCTCTGGAAAACACCGGCAAAACCTAACCCTAACCCTAACCCACCGCTGGTCCTCTGGAAAACACCAGAAAAACCCAACCCTAACTCTCCGCAAACAGAGGACCAGGCTCTGGGTTACCTATTTAGGGTGTTTTTCGGTATTTAGTGTCTTTTCTGGTATTTAGTGTTTTTCCGGTATTCAGTATAACATGGTGTTTTCCGGTAGTTTTCCGGTATATAGTATTGCCACAATGAAACATATCAGCTAAGTCATACAAGCAGTCCACATAATAACTGTAGCCTTTTGATGGTCTTAACAATCAATACAATTCTTTGTTGCATAAATATTAACACTATACATAAATTCTAATATGGACTGGGGTAACAACAATATACAACCACATTAAAATGTGAGCATATACAAAATTGATGTGTTATGTAGCTTTCAATTCATTTTCTAGAGTCATTTTCAAATAGGATTTTAGAAAACCTATACCAAGAACAATAATCTTGTTGAGCGGTACTAAGCATTGTTTCCTATGTATCCACTTGTTGAATTTTCAACAGAGATAATAAAACATTAACTGAACAATGTTCTCTTTTACTTACCCGACAACTACACCTAGTGCATTTATCTTTTTCCCACATTTCCCCTTCTTTATGAATTGTTCCATTATCATAACAACTTTTTGAACATTCACACTGTTCTAAACCACTTATTCGTTCTTCAGCCTTTAAAAGCTGAAATAAAGTTAAATTGATTATTACTGAATTCAGCTTCGTTAATGATTTGAACGACTATCAATTTAAAATCCATATAGCAAAAGCTACTGGGACCTCAATTTCCTATTTTTTCACCAATCTGATGTAGGCCATCGAAGGTATAAAAATAACGAAACGAATTATAGATCTGTAGTTTATTTAATCGGATTGTTTTTTCACCTACATTTCTTCTTCTGTTAATGATTTCAAACTGAAAAAGTTTCAAGCATTGTAATTGGTCATTGCATGAGATGGATACTGCTAGTCCTTTGACTTTCTGTAAACTTGTATTACATATACTACCAGGTACATGTAGTTTGTCAAATTCTCATAACTTTCTACCTTGTTGTATTTTTGGTAACTACGTAAAAACAACTTACCTTATTAGACATATTTTTATATAAACTATACATTTCTTCTATTTTTTGTTCCATATCTTTATACTGAGCACAGGTGGGACAATCTGTAACAAATTGTACATATAAGAGTATGAAATATGAAATGAAATGAGGTTTAACACCCTACTTTTCTGTACCAGCTGATCTAACGAAGACAGGAGTGCACCAGGCGTGTACGTTACAATGTGCTACGAGGAAAATATTGCCTGGACAGCAGCTGTGAATTCCAACTGTCAAGAGTTCTTATCTTTCACATACTGCTCTCTGATACACATATTTTTAATTTATAAAATTCTGTTAACTTTTGCCATCTGATGAAAACACACGTCCTATTTCATTTTGTTCTTTTGTAGCTGAAATTTCGCTTTATTAGTCTTTATGAAGGTAGGATCTGGAATGATTTTTGAATAAATCACATTCTCTCAGATCAGTCAATGAAATTGTCATTTTAGACGAGCTTAATGGGAGAATGCAATTATGAATTTATGAGAACAAAACAAATACTGGTAGATAACATCATTCAATCAAAGTTCACCGAAGTAACCCCTGATGTGACTTTACTTGCAAACCAGTATGATGTATTTTGAAAAATGAGGTACAATTTTAAAGTTGATTATTTACCTGTATTTTGATTAGGACATTGTAGTAAATAACCATGGGCTTGGGTAACAATTTTTACATCATATAAAGATCCCTATAATAGAAGAAATATAGATTAACCTTTAATAAGAATATGAGAAGAAATGAAGGATAGGAGAAATCATTATATATAGACCCTTTCATATACCCACCATCAGTAAAATCTAAAATCATTTTGAACAAAACCAACAGAGCAACTATTGTAAAATTCTTTAATGTCAATGGAAAAACACATTCAAAATCTATAGTCTTAAAATATTGAAATTCAATAGGGTCCTTCCTTCCAGAAGAACCATCTCAGAAAGCTTAAAAAATATTCTAGTGATAACATTTCATGAATTTGACAATAAATAGAGAAACAGCTCTGAAATAGATGATCAAATTATTCTGAATTTAGGTTTTACTAACAACCAACAAGAACATTTTTTTGGTCCTGATTTGTATATTTCTAAATTTTTATATAGTAGAACTGAATTTTTGATATGGAGTTACACACATTTATTTTTGTGTGTAGATTCCATCAATAGTTTATCCAGAGTAAATTACAGTTCCTCTTTGTCACTTTGTCTTTCAATTAGCCATAATTTTGTCAAATATTTATGAAATCATTTAAATTATTGGATATAGTGTATACAATATGCATATCTACAGAAAATCTATAACACATCTTTCCTTCTTAAGTGTCACTTTATGCATTAAAGTACTTGGGGCACTACTGACGAGGGCCCTTATTCACGAAAACTTAAACTAAGATACAATCGAAATTTTAAGAAATACTGCAATACGATTGACTGAACAACATGCAAATTGGATATATGCAAATTGATTTTACTGGTCAGCCAATCGAATTGCAGTATTTCTTAAAATTTCGATTGTATCTTAGTTTAAGTTTTCGTGAATAAGGGCCCAGAAAGGCTCTTGTCTGTTTCAGTTATAGATTAGAAAAGACCACTGAATCACAATATGGTTCCTCCTTGCCCCAATTAACAGTAGCATCAAGTTTTTAAGAAATCTATTTTTAATACTTTTCTGTACAATTTCAAAAGCTTTATCTTAACCATAAAAAGACAAATATTCAAATTTTACAATAAAAAAAAACTTTTGAAATTCAGTAGTATTTTTTCACATACCAGATTGAGCAACCTCCTGAATTTCATAAATTTGAATGTAAACCGACCCTAGATCTCAGTCTCACCAGAATAACTAAATGAACAATATAAAAAGAAGAAAAAAAAAATCCTGTTAAATGAATAATACCGCTGTGTTTTAAAAAATTCCATCCTAACCTTGTGCTGTATCTGATTCACAAACTTTTAAACAGGAAATATAATTCAGTAAAATGCGTCTACTATTATTAATTTTGATATTCAATAGGCTTTATCCACACACTCGATTAAACAATCCCACCAAGTTGTGTAAAAAAAAAATTAATTAAAGAACTTTCTTCTGTATTGAATTGTCAATGTTTTCATAAGTCTGAATGTAATTGGGGAGATAACTCTGAAATTTGGTTTTGAAAATGCAAATCAATGCTAAATCGAGTGTTCACAAATAATTATGGAAAGACAGTGGACAAAAGTGACAACAATAAGCATACACATTAAATGTGGACCATAAAACCAAATTTAAACATACGGGTGTCAGAGGATAGAGGAAATTTACCAACAATTGACCATATGATTCAATTTTTTGTCAGAAATCCAAGTACACTGCAACATGATTCACTAAATTACATCAGTGTTCTATTTAGTACTCAAGGTAGAGTGTATCCTAGGTCTCCCCCCACCCCCGCTCGCCCCCTCTATAAAATTCAAGCGCTCAGTAATACATGTGTCCAGCCCTGTTAAAAATAAAGGCATCTACATGTAGGCATACATATAAACAAAAACAATAGCAAAATATTTACCAAAACCCTTTTCAAAACCAATTCATGAATTATCGCACAGTATTTCAGACTGCATTTATGCACGAACAAAGGTAATAAAAAAATAATTTAAAAAATCCAAAGAATGATTGGACACTGATGATAAAATAATATTCACATCATATACATGTACACTGACTGTTTGTAAGTAGTTCTAGAAATTATTCAAATGAAATTTACAAAATGCATAAAGAAAAAACTGTCTTTCAAAGATAATTCAATATAGATAGACCTACAGCCTTATGTTTGCAACAAATGGAGAACAAGTCAAAACAAATTCAGAAACAAGGATTGGGTCTAGTGGACCTCTCTACCAATAAATCATGAATTTAAATAAATCTAAACATTTTCAAGAAAAGTTTTTTAAATTCCTTCCTAGAAATTCTGGAAAACCAAGAAAAAATATGAAACTAATAGATTTACCCCCCTTTAAGAACTATAATTGAGTCTGCCTAGCTTGCATGCCCATAAAAGGAAAGGTGTTTTGTCTGTCCAGATGTGTCAGGGTGACTGCTATTTATTAAACATGACAAGAAAACAAAGACAAAGACAAAACTGAATGATGATAGAAAGTGATGAACTGATAGCTACTGAGGTGAGCTACTTTTCTTTAATGAACTAAATTTACAGTGTCAGAGTGGTTCATGTTTTTATACCATTAAAAAGTGTCTGACAGTTGGTTGCCTAAAAGCTCACCTTAAAAAAAAAACCCAGTGTAATTTGCCACAATGTTTGTAACAGAAGAACATTAAAACATACCAACAGAACAATAACTCTTATGAATGTTAGATTTCTAATTTTTAAAGGGAATATACTAGTCTAAATGGTATATCACAAAGATATAATGAATTTCAAATTTGTCAACATTTGGCATGGATGATATAACCAAGTAATGGTCAGACCAAGAGCAGTAACTGTGCCATAGCACAAACCCAGAATTTGTGAGAGAACAAGATTATTATAGATTAAATGTAGGCATATATTTATTTCAATATTACCTAGACTCCCCATATTTTTGAAAATTCAAGCACCGACCTTCTTGGAGCCCAACATTTTGAAAAGTGTTTGCTGAAATCCTTAAAAACCACTATTGTTTTAATTTATACCACTGGTGTGGTAATGAATTTCTTAATGTCTTTTTAATCAGAATGAATTGGCACATCTTCCTCAAATTTAGTCATGTACAAGTCTGTTCAAAGGTTGGTGACAAGGACAATAATTCCTGCATTAATCATAAAATGACACCTTATTTTGAAAGGCTACTTTCTTAGAGGAGCTGAAACACTTTGATGTAAGTCAAAATAAAGTACGGTATTCAGTTGGTTTTAATAAGATCGGACAAACTTTATACAATTAAAATTTGTTTTGCTAAGTTAAGCCGAGGCCGAACAGCTTATTAATTATAGTTTCATATTTAGCTTACTTTGTCCACACTGGAACACAAACCTGTTTATATCTCAACACTGATTTTATCTATAGACTCTGAAGGCAGATTGTCATCGCACAATACAAATCAACATAATCAACAATTTTTGGCAGGACCTGAATCAAAGTTGTTTAACCATTTTGATGCTTGTCAGGAGGAAGAAAACCCTGAATTGGCACAAGGTTTCAATTGAAAGAGTAGGCTAATTACTTTGTAATAAATTGTCACCCCATGACCTGAATTTCAAAAGGAATTGTTCTCACAACTAACAACAGATTTGTTCTTAAGGAAAGGTAAAATTGAGACTTTTTAAATAAACAGAATGCAGAGTTATCACCCTTGTCACCACAACTTCGTAAATGTTCTACATGCCCTCCCAATAGAAACTGCTGGTGGGCGTATATTTGTTGCCAGACTTTAATATGTTAGCATGTGAGATCGAATATCAGTAAAATTGATACAGAAAACTTCCAGCTTATATTACATTTATCAATTTCTATGGTCAAATAATATCTCAGAAATTTTATCTTCAAATCAGATGTGCATGTTCACATTCATTTAGAATAATTAACCCATGAAATATCAGGTGGTGTGTAGGCTGTAGAAAAGATAAACTACATGTATGTCTGTAAGTAGAATCCCAGCATGTTTTAAATTTGATTTAAGATTGAATATTGAGTAAGCTCAACACTCAATCTATGAAAAATTCTCAAGACATGCTCACTGTCTTTACTGTCTGCACTGATAAAACAGGGTTGGATCTCGATATTGAAGTAAATGAAATGAAATGAAATAGGGTTTAACATCCTACTGTTCGGTCCGTATTGAAATGTTGTAGTTGTTATTCACGAGCGCAAAATACCCACAACAATGAGGGTCTTGGTGGCCTTCCCTAGAGAATTTGGGAAAATGGAAAGCTGTAGATGCCATTTTTGACAATTTTGGGCCCTGAACTCCCTAAATTGAGCCTGACCGGTGGGTTGGTGGGTCCCCCCCCACCCCTACCTGGATCTGCTCCTTTATATGTAGAAAATAAATAATGTGAACATAGAGTGTAAAAATTAGATTGAGGTGTAAGTGTTCAGAGGTAAACTCTTGTAATGTTTATGTACAATTTGAAGGGATGGGTACAGTCAGTTATAGTCACTGTTTACGCTAGTCATCAGCTGCGTGTACATACGTTCATTTTCTTGCAAGAAAAAAACCCAGGTGTATAATAATAGACAAAATGTTTCTTTGTACAGGAACTTTAACTTCTTATTGTGTATGTATACAACCACATGTTATGAACTGGATACTTTCGTCAAAAAAGTGGCTTCACTGTGACCTTGGCTACTTTCAGTGATTTTCCTTTCCTGATACCTCCAGCACTTCCATACTCACACATAACAGCTCTCTTCACCATAACATTACACATGCACACATTCGTTCTAATTAATAGAAAATCTATATGGTGTTCAGTCACATGACACGACCCTGGTCTATGCACAACATAATTATTTCTACTCCTTGTGACTAAAATATATATCGAACCTATGAATATTACAAGTCGTTAAATCCACTTACAGATAAGCTTTACATTATATACAATAATATAAAATCCATTTCAGTGGATAATGACAGAGGAATAGCAAGTTGAGTTTTCAAGGTGGCACAAATTTTGATACATACCGAGTCAGGTCCCCTGAACATGCGTCCTGTGTGGACATTTCATTGAAAATTCCTAGGAAGTATATTATTATTGTGCTTAACACATGCTATTATCAGAGCTGACTTCAGATGATAATTAGGCTACTCATATCTCTATTTTTATTAAGAATATAATTACATTTTCTGAAGGGAACAGTCAAATACTCTTAATTTTAGGAAAGCATGATTCCAAGAATAACATTCACCAAGATTAATCTACCCTAATCGGATAAAAATTAAGCATTAACATAGTAAGTTTATGATTTGGAGTTTCAAATGGAATATTTAACTTTGCAACTAAAATATATAGATTTATTAAAGCACTCGATACTGAACACACAATCTTCCAGCTGTATTCAACATACACACACCAGCACCTTTGTGAAAAGAGACACCTCAGAGGGCAAATATAGTATATACATTTTCTGCCAAACCACTTGATTGATTTCAACAATATTGGGTTAGTGTGTTAATTTGATGATGATATATTCATTTATTGGCCAGGTGGAGTGGCTCAGAAGAGCTGAAAGGGTTTGCATTTTTTATGACTGGCAGTCAATTCATCAGCAATGACAAACAAAATCAATGTCAAAATTTGTTCCAACCACATTTTCATACACAAGTGGTCTTTGCTTGGGATTTCAGTATGTGTATACAAAAAGAGACATCTACATCCTATTTTTCTGATTAAATACTGAACATGGCAACAATAGTACAAATGATCACCATGGCATGGGCACTAACTCTTATCAGAGAGAGAAATGGGGTTAAACGACCACTCGACACAAACTAGGTCATTTTGGGACTAACACATGGTTCAATTTTATTTCAATAATTCGCTTGCGTGTAGGGATCTTTAGCAATGGGAGGAAACCCTACTCCTTGTCACGTACAACCGGGGGATCAAAACCATGCCAGTTGACTCAATGACAGACCTTATGATACAGCGCGCACATGCTAACCATTCTGCCATCCAAGCCCCAAATTCTTATCATTCAATCATTACTGAAAATCACAATATGGCAACACAGCTTTGATATAATTCAGTAACTAATTCTCCTGAATATTTCTCTCAAATGCAACTCAATCCCACTTAATTTAAACTATGTATATATATCAATATATATCAGCAGAATAATTTAGCGCAATAATTACATGTACATGTATGTATGTATGTTACTATCAAAAATGTTTGAAATTTAGTAGGTGTCTTTCATTTCACTGATATTAAAATAATGCACATTATAATATACACTTTTAAAAGAAAATTATAATGGTTATTTTAATAATTACATGTACAAGTAGAGTGTCCACAATGTTCTACAAAGCTCAACCATATACAGAATTGGACAAAATAAAAAAAGGCATGTTGCTTAGGTGGTGGCTGTGATAAAGCTTCTATATCTTATAAAAGGTTCCCTTTTTCATATTTAGTAGATTTCAACAAAAAATGGTGAATCTGTATCATACTGAAATGCATGGCATACTTGTTGGGCAGCTTTCTATCATATTTCACAATGTCCTTTCAGCGAACTGCAAGTTTGTCAAGGTGAACTAAATGTATTTGGCAGAGACCACATCCGAAAGGAAAAGCATGAATAACATGTGGAGATATAAACTACATTAGCGCTATTCAGAGTCTAGGGTTATACTGAATTTGATATTTTATAATGTTTAAAATGATGTCTCATTTGTGGTTTAAGTCCCCAAGTTACTAAGTCTAGCTAATACTCTAAAGGCAATTCTAACTTCAATTGTTGAAGGTCAGCAGTAGCAAAGCGAAGTGTCTTATTGATATATGTTTTGAAACCATATTTTACATGACATTTTTCTTGGGGATAATGGTTCAGAATACTTTTATATACGATATTACAATATAGATATTGTCCTATACTTACAAATTATCAAATACCCTCTACTAGTGACTTTTAAAAATCAAGAAATGTACTCTTGAAAATAGATTATTGGATTTTAGTCAGAAGTGCTGAATTGGCACCAAGATCCAAAGGTGCACATAATTTACAATGACATTAACATACCTGTATTGTTCCATCATTTAACTAGTGTATAAAAATACTCACATATATCCATTAGAATGATCACAGAAGAGATAATCCGAATAGGCTTACACAATACTCAAAATTATGCAATTTACACAACTCACTAGAACCTTTGACACATACTCTTAATCCCAATACACTAATAAGATGTGAGAGGCTGTGTAATAATCCAACACCCACTATAAGAACACTGATTGATAATGGTATCCATGTATAAATCACATTAAAACACACTTATATACATGTATATCATTATGTTACTCACCCTAAAAAGTGCATGTTGACTGTTTCTTTGACCTAAAAAAAGTGATAATTTCCCTGATGTGAACGTTCTATCTATAGTTTTTATCACACGTTCATATATTTTACTACAATCCACTAATAAAACAAGATGATTTGCACTGAGAGATATAGCAAGTTTATGCCACTGATTGTCAGCTAGTCTGTATGGGAATGTTTCCACTTGGATTTGTTGGTCATGTGTATAATGAAATCGAATTTCATCTTTTCTACCACTACTTTCAATTTCTAGAAATCTGAAAAGAAAAAAAAAAGGAAAAATTAAATTTAAGCATACCGTTCGTAAAGCAAGAAAATCAGAAATTGGTTTGTTTAATTGATGTCACTGCTGTTAATAAAACCCCCAGGACGCCATTTTTGCTTCTTTTCGACATGAGTAGATGTTCAATCTAATTTTCAGAGTTTTCCTGTCAATCATACATATTTCCATCTAAAATGTTACCTAGTATGACAGAATATACATACCATTATGGCATGGATGCATTTAATTTTATGTCAGTGGTATATTTTTGGGCATATATGCACTTGGATCAGACTATTTTACTCATTACCATGACACTTCTTTATAGCATGAAAGTGCTTATTTGTTATTAGATGTGAGGTCCTCTAAAATCTAAATGAGCAACCATAATTCCATTTAAATGTTTGAATGGAATTATTATTAATTAAACTGGAACTACACAGGACACAATTCTATGGTAGACAATTACTGTAGTACTGAGCAATGTTTGCAATAAGCCCTAGTCTTTATGAAAATAACAGTATAGACAGACAGGAGTGGTGACATTATACTCTCACATAAAATCTGGCTGTATAAAAATTTATTTTAGAAACTGTTATTAAAGATTGTAATGTAGTGAAAATGGACACTCTTACTGAATACTAAATGATCTTGGCTTTTATCACCTCTTCAGAGCAATTTGATTTACAACAAAATCAATGAATTATCTCAAACAACTTTCGATTTGGTGATAATAAAACCCATCCTAAAAAAGGGGTAGTATGTTCAAATATGAAGTCCAGGAAATTGCTCGTCTAATAAAGTAGTCTGTTATAAATTTTGACCTGACCTGCCTAGGATAAAATAGTAAGTAAACTGCATTTAATTTCAGAAATGTTAAATACTGTCATCACATATCAACAAGTGCACACTAAGTCTGTAGCAGTCATTATAGCATACTGAATGGGTTTGATCAAATTATCTAACAAATCTTGAATTGTCTACAAGAGAAATTAGTGTTTGCTATCATGTGTAAGACCAAAGTAGATAGTAAGATTGTACCAGACAAGCTACCATCCGATAAAGTTTCTATAAATCAATTATTCAATTAGCCCATGTCTCCTAGTAAAACATTCAATTAGCTTGAAGCAAGGCTAGTTTTACTTGGTCTAGCCTTGATGCCGAACACTCTAATATTCATGTAATCATAACCTCTTGGCAGTGTTAGGAGCCAATGAGAAAATAATCTTGATAGACGATAGATGGTACCTTGTAAAGTACTTATATTGGACTGATTTATTGAGTATGTTTTTACGAACTCCTTGTCAAACAAGATTTCAGTCAAGTAAATGGATAACCATTGATCCAATCAGTTCTTGGTAACTTAAACGTTGGCATATAATTTCTTCTTAGGAAAGGATGGCCACAAACGTATCCAGATCAACAAGCAGCTTCAATACAGATAGAACCATAATTTGTAGATCGTGACTGAACATTGTCAAAATGAACATTTTATGTCCAAATGATTGTTTCACTTTACTGGGTTTACACAATCCGCGATCAGACATCAGATCAACCCAAATGAACCTTTTATTTTGATCTAAAAAAAGGTGGTCCTGCTCCTTTAAATGCTTCTGTGATATGTGTAATAATTTCCATCCTACACTTAATAGACATTTTCAAACTGGTTGGAAAAGGCTTATTATTAAATAAAATACTGGAATGACATTTCTCTTTATTGCGAGCAACATAAATAAATGATGATGTAACATCAATTTATGGGTGCCGTAGAGCTGTCTATAATCTATCATGCTATTGATTAACATTTTAAATAATAATCACGAATCAGTCTGATTTGTCTTTCGTACCACCTGCATCTTCATGAAAGCAGATGCAATCAATATCTCAAAAGCATAATATGAAAAATACAGAAGCATTGGTTTCAGTTAATTCATGAAGCAGGAAATCAAATAATTGTTGCTACCCTTATAGCATTTTAATGAAATGAGTTTTGATTTGACCCTGTACTCTTGACCTTCATTATAACATGTATGAATTTCTGTTTGAAGAGTTAGAAATCAAATAAACTGTTTGGGGTTAATGTAACGTGAATGTGTATTCAAAATACAAATATATAATCAAGTCTGATTCCATTTTCCCTCTTCAGGATCTTGGTTCTACTATAATTCATACTAAATCTTTGTCATCTACTGTTATTGATGTGTAGACATAACCCAAATACTAAATTAAATAAAATTTAAAATGTTCAGTATAGAAACCTAAGTTACCAGACAATACAACCAAGCTGTATACAATAATCGTTCTGCAGCACAACTCAGAAACCTATTAAATTTTGTTTCAAACTTGCATCATTCATACATCTAGAACTGTTTTCGGTCTTTTGATACGGTATGATTCTAAAAAGGCTGTAGTGGTAGTTTGTAATGGTATTTGAATTCAGTTATGTCCACTAGCCAGGTAATACAATTGATGCCTAATACTATTTGCTATACCAATAGTGCAGAGATTGTCTATCCCTGTGCCTTTCAAAACATGGCCAAGGGCGCAGGATGTTGATGATTTTCTTCTTGTCTTCCATCTGTGCTTCATGGGATTTTTTCATCTGCTGATGTTGACTTGCCATTTTGCTTGGAACAATTGGATATGATTAACAAATGCCATGTCCACTGGAAATAGCAAATGTCCCATTAAATATTTTTCTCCTTCCTTCTTAGCAGTTATGGGAAGGATTTCACATTCAGCTGACATTCACAAGGCATTAAAATCTGTTTACAATTGGAGGAATTCATCCAGAGGATTGTTGGATCAACCTTTAATCAATCCTTATGTATTTACAGATTCCTATTGTCACCTTGGCCAGCTTTTAACCCATAACAAACTTTATACCTTGTTCAAAATATGACCTCCAATAACCAACTGCAGTCAGTAGTGGCCAATTTTTACAATTGTATCCTATTTCTCATTTTAAATGGTATGATCTCCGATTGATGATTTTATCCAACAACTATTGCAGACTGACTGATAAACCATTTTCCAGCACACGTTCTTGTGGGTATGGATATCAGACAATGTGCTTAGACTATCTTCTCATTTCTGAAGGTTCATACTTTGGCAGCTCTCAGTATTGTCCCTATCTTGACTGGAGTGCAAAGATTCATTAACTTTTGGCTTCAGGTTTCATTTTAATCATTGACTTTTCTATTGGACCCCATAGTCCATATCAACCATGTCACACAGAACAGAAACTATTTCAATAAACATTTGTGACATATTTTTGTATTTTCCATTTATTAAAGATACATTAGTTAAGAGTTATATCAAGAGTTGGCCATTCTTGCTATAATAATTCAAAAATAGATGATAAAAAAAGAAAATGTTGAAAATTTCAGTCAAATTATTACTTTGTTCTGAACGGAATTGTCACTGTTGGAAATTTGGACTAGAAACAGGCATCAATTGTGTCTGCACCGTCTATGAGAATTGGCGATCGTTTGATTGACAGACGATAACTCCACCCACATATTCTCAATTATCAAGTAACATGCTCAATGGCTATGGTAGCCTCACTTGGCAGGCCTTTCATCACCAGTTTCCGGTAATGACCTCAGCGACTAATGGTAAACGTTAGCTTGGTCCGCCATTTATTGATTTAATTTTTAATGGACGGATGTTTAAATCCAAACTGTATCCAAGCCATCCGTGGGTCTACAGAGTTGATTTTGAGTTTGTTGGTAAAGAAAGTTTTAATTAATAATTTCTATAACATCTGAAGCCTAAAGAAAGACTTGCAAGAGGCAGATTTAGCTCTTGCAGAATGTATGTTTAACTATTTTATTTGCATCACCATATGTTCTTCTCAAAATATTGGGAGAGAATGTGGTGGAAACCACCTAACATTAAGCTCTGGTTGGTTATTTAATACCACTTTGTTAAGATCTTAAACTAGAAGTACTAATTGTTGATTATATGCACTCAATTCACTACATTAGTTTCACAGAAAACAAATGAGCATTTCATTAAAACTCAAGATTAAAATATGATTCTACTGTTTTAAATTTTGCAGTTTGATAATTGTTGTAAATTGTTCAAGTCGAAAGTACAACTTTTACTGTACACCTGATTTTATTGGCAATTAAAAGCGTCTAGCTTTTTTATTTGAACAGAAAAGTAGTGCTGTGCCCTAATCTTATAAAAGATCAACAGGCTCTTTAAAATTAGTTGCCGCATTGTTAAAATTGCACATTTAATAAGAACTGACAGATGATCAATACACTATGCAGTATGTATGAGATACAAGCAGATTGTGGTCTGTAAGGTACCACGAATAGGGTGGCTATATATATATATTATTGTATTTTCATTCTGTAATTTCACCTGTTTTGTTTAGTCTAAAAGAAATATCTATAGAATTGGTAGAGGGTCTTGGCTGTGGTTAAATACAATTTATAAGTTAATACCACGAGCAGTGATGTAAGCTTTATCCCTATAAATATTTAGTCTATTGTAGCAGAAGGGTAGCACACTTTGTGGACTTATTTCTTCAGCTTTCCTTCATCAGTCAAAATAGATTTGGGTGGTTTTCTTTTAAGTTTAAATTGGTAACACCCTGCATGACATTTTATTAACAGGTGTACTGTATAGTTAAATATAACACATCAAAAGTTATGAAATCTTTAAGATAACATATATGTTAGAATGGTAAATCACGTAAAAGACTTTTTGATCCTTTATAAAATATTAACTGTTTCAATATCTGTTCAATCAAAACAATGCTCTGAATAACTTAAAATATGAATATAATACATTAGGGTTAAAAGTAATAAAAATGGCTATTTCAGAAAATCAAAGGATATTTATTTTTGCACTTCTACTACTTGCCTGGGTCAGTTTGTTCCAGACATGATAATTCATATATTCAAGGTATGTAATGTAGTGCAAAAAAGACAAGTCATAAGTAAAGCTGTTATCAAGAAAAAAGTGCTTGAAATGAGTTACAACAGTTCTGCATATTTTATGCAGTCAGTTAATTTTGATTGCAACAAGAGAATAGTGTTCCAATCACACAGAATGATTAATGTAATTTCAAAATCTTTATTTTTGTATAATCTTAAATTATTCCTATTTGTGTAATACTATTAAAAGATTGGTAAGTTTTTAACCCTTAAAATACTACTGCTTTTACTCTTATGTACGAAAATTATCCATATGAACTAATCTAAATCCCCCACACCTACATACCACCTGAATATGATTTTTGGTTGTAATCAGATCTTGTAAGCATGATGCCTTAAACAGATGTTATGATGCAAGTAAAAAAAAGGTTTTAAGTTTCAGTAGAGTGTAAGAAACTTTCAAATTGTTTAATTATTAGAGAGCTGCTGACAGACAGGATGACCAGTGTTTTAACAGTATAAAACATGTATCATACAAACCCAAGAATTCAAGGTCAGATCATGAGATATAAAAATATCAAATTTATTTCATAAAATTTTATTACCGGTACATGGAAGCCTCGATTTCTTATTATTGCTCTGTGTAAATGATAAGGGTGTGCTATCCAAGATGTACAATAGGACAGAATTTTACAGACTGAGTTAGCAAGTTTTTATTCTACTTTCTAGACACAATCAATAATACTATGGTACTAGTATACATTATACATTCATTGTAAACGCAATAACTGGCACCTACCCAAAACTAATTACACTTATGAACTTGTATCTATTGGGAGGGCTACATGACGCATATCATCAACACATACAATATTTTCTTACTAATATTAGTGAACTAATGAGGCATTAAATTAAATTTGATTGAGTTATTACCTTAAGGTACTTGTACCACTACATGTATATATCATTAAATCAGAAGAAAACAGGAATATTTTATTAATACATATTCTAATACTTCAATGGTATTAATGTAATGTATTTCATGTAAATATTTAACATATAATCATTTACTTCATTTAAGTGAATAGTTTCCAAATATTGATATTAATTATCTACTAATGGACTTCATATATTTGCTCTATCCACAAAATAGGCTTCAAGCATCATTTAGACAAAGATATCAAAACAACTATCTGATAGTAAAACAAGCATTCTGTGTATTACAAGTTGTATAATTCATGCATCTATAAGTTAAGAGGCTGATACTGGAAATATATTTCTGTGCATATATACTATTCAAAAAAAGTAGGGGATATTTGATTTTGGGGGCATAATACTAAAATATGCAAATGACTTCGAAAAAAGTCACTATAGAACCTAACAGAAGAAACATTTCCAGTTACATGTGACGCCCAAACGCACCAATAGCTACCGCATGGAATGCAGGTGATGCTTGGAATCATCATGGGGGTCCAACCCAAGATTTGCACGACTCTGACTTTGAATGTTACAGTCATTGTGGCATTGAATTCCAGGGTGGAAACATCAGTTTAATTGTTTTAGTGACCAGAAAACAAATTTTGATATGCGTCGGCTTTCCCAAAATGAAAGGTTACGTGCCCTTGGCATGCTACAGATCGGCACAACACAGGCAGTTGTGGCGCGGACGATGAATGTTTCTCAGTCTGTCATAAGCAGGCTATGGTCCAGATACCGTGATACACAATCTGTACAGGACAGACCACGCTCAGGTCGACCAAGGGCGACAACTCAAGCCCAGGATCGATTTATCCGTACCTTGGCCTTGAGAAATCGTGTCATCACAGCAAATCAGATCAGCGCTCGTCTTCAAACAGACACTGGTGTGAGAGTGAGTGGCCAGACGATTCGGAATCGACTGCATAGGGGTCACCTTCGCGCCCGACGTCCTCGCGTGATCCCTTGTTTGAGAGATCATCACATTCAGGCAAGACGTCGTTGGTGTAGGGATCGTCAACACTGGGATAATCGAGTCAAGGTTCACTGTTGATTTTTTGGACAGACGTAGGAGGGTGTGGCGTCATCGAAACGAGCGCTTCCAAGACGTTAACGTCATCAGACATGATCGATTTGGGGGTGGTTCTGTTATGGTGTGGGGAGGCATCACTGTTGCTGGAAGAACGGCTTTACATGTTGTTGCAGGGCGTGTTACAGGCCAGTACTACCGGGACAACATCTTGGCAGTCCATGTTGTGCCGTTCGCACGACGTCATGGCCGCCGTTTCATCTTCCAGGATGACAACGCAAGATGTCACAGGGCCAGGATCGTTACAGGTTACCTCCAACAACAGAACATCACCACATTACCTTGGCCAGCACTGAGTCCGGACCTCTCCCCCATCGGGCATGTCTGGGACATGCTTGGACAGAGGTTACGTCAATGTCAACAACGTCCTGCCAATGTCCAAGAACTTGCTGCTGCGTTGCAACAGGAATGGGACAATCTGGACCAAAATGACCTTAGACGTCTCATTAGGAGTATGCCACGTCGGATCAATGCTTGTTTGGCAAACAGAGGAGGATTTACCCGTTACTGACTTGGTTGTGATGCTGTGGTAACTTTGCTGTTTGACCCCGGCTATCATTTTACCCTTATAATGGTCAGTCTGTGCCTTACTTAGTCTAACGATCATTTGGAATAAATCGATGAATGTGAACTTCATTTCATTTTGTCATTTGTTTCTTCATCAGTTTCATTAGGTGACTTTAATAACACTTAAAAATCAAATATCCCCTACTTTATTTGAATAGTATATAATCCCATAGATGGAATTGGTCTGTAACTCCACTATCTAAAACAGTGTACTGAATTGCAACCAAATACCCAAGTTTAACCTAAAACAATGCTGAAAAGCATAATTTTCAGGACCATAATTCAGTAAAAGTATTATCAGAATCCCACGAAATGCAAACTTGATCTGTCAATCTGCTTTATACAGCAGTGTGTCAACCTTCCATCAAATATCTCAAAGTTACCTAATAAATCCGAAAAAGAGGGAAAACAGATTTTATTCCAGTTTGTGAACACGACAGAGATCCGATTACATGAAGGCATAAAGGATTCTTTTCAAATTTGGTCCAATTTTTCCTTTCATATAAATCATTGTACCTTAATTACTGACATTATGATCTTTGGTTTTGTAAATTTAAACATGCTAAAGATAGCTTTAGTTAAACATATGTTATTGACAAACATCAAAAGGATAAGGATAAGTTTTAAAAACTTAAAGTAGCCCTCTCCATACGTATTGTTATAATCATTACAATTTAAGCAAGATAGCATATCAATATATAATTTAAATAGGTTTCTTTTGTAGGTAACAGGAGCCTTAAAAGAGACTTTAAACTGGGAACAATCCACAAAGTTATTATCAAAATCAAATTTTGTTTTAAAAAATCATGTACATCTAATCCTATGATAACTTAACCTGTTCAAGTTATTGGAAATCATTGAAAATCGATAGGGTGGAATAAGAAATAAAGTATATCTTTACTTTGCTTGTGTGCAGGGGTAATGAACAGTGGGAGGAAACCAGACACATAAATGGATAGACTTTTTAATCTCATAAACAAAAAAACTCTATAAACATTTAATATCAATCAGATGAGATAACCTTAGTCTGAATAGGGTCCAACTGATTTTTTTAAAATGATCAAGAACAAGAACCTCAAAAGTAAATACCAGCAATTGTTGAAAACAAATTGGTTTCTTAGTCTCATAAGCATAAATAGTGTGTGTAAATTTCAAATCAATCGTTGAATAGAGGGCACAGTTTAATGTAACCGTAAAACATACCTGATAATGTTTGATGAAAATGCTATTATGCTTCCAGAATCGCCTATTTCTTGACGAACTGTTGCTAAAAATGTGATATCTGTATGTTGTGATAAAAAGGTTAAAGCTTGATCAACAATTCGTTCTGGCAGTGCTACGTGTCGAACGGTTTCTGAAAAAAAAAAAAAAAAAAAATATTATTAAAACAGAATAGTCCTAAGCAGATTCAAAAAGTAAGTCAATTAGGTATCCACTCACATTTAGCATCTCCTCAATAATTGTCAGTGCTCAATACACTAGCAACTTCTTTATAAGGTAATTCTGAAGTAGGACCAATAGCATGTAGCCTACCTCTATATATTTTTGGACATGCAGGCTGAATATACCTTGCGGCCACACAATAGTATGGATTGCAATCATTTTTCAGAGACTGTAACTAAGATCTATTGTTATATAATGTTGCTTTTTATTTGCATTGCCTTATCTCCATATATCATATACCTCCCTCTTGATAACATTTTACAGTTTCGTTAACCCTAATTTCAAAGACACAGGACATACCTATCCTAGAGTCACTTCTTGTCAAGTTTATTAGAGGGTAGTCTTTCAAATGCAGTTTTTGGCAGTGACTCAACTTTTATTATTTTATTGCCATTTATACTTATTTTAACTTCCAATCATACTTCAAACCTATTTATTGATAAGTCAAAGCCCCGCTGAAAATTCAGCTTGCCAATATTCTTTTTTTTTTTGTTGTTCTAACAAAGATGTAGAATTTATTGTTTTAGCTGAATTATTTGTTGATAAATTTGCCTTTTAGTTTAAAACAACAAGATCCTTCAGATACTTCCAGATGTTTGACATATTCTTGGTCTAAAAATAGCATCAATACCTGAAAGCATGCATGCATATTCAAATAGATGGAATAAACTCTTGACACCTTTATGCAATAAATTGTATTATGTCTAGACTTTTGTACTACCAGGTATCTTATCAGCAAAAGCATGTAAAAAATGGAGTATACATGAAATCATAGCCATTTGTTCACATACATGTAAACTCCTACATGTTTAGAAAGAACAATTTTTCCAGCAAATGTTTCTTATGCCATATCATGATTACTTGTAGGTGGCATACAGATTCCTTTTACATCTATAAATAGACTGTATGTCATTGATAAGACATGTGAGGAATTCCATTCATAAACAGTACTACCTTAAATAGAAGATAGTTGACACACTGAAAGTGTTTCTTTCTAATCTGACCCTGCTTATAATCTTGTACAGCATATTTTCATTTTTGGCCATTTAGCTTACATTATTATTAGGTGTGGCCATATATTTCCAAGTAGAGAAGTTATGTGAGGAGGGGAAGGGGTTATTTGAAAATCTGGGTCAGACTTTGTTAAATGTTTGTCATTCTGGTCAAGAATCAAAAGAAAGCGTTTATCATTCTATGACTTATTCTGGGATTGGGGATGACATCCCTCAACTATTTCAAGTAAATCCAAACTAACAATTATGTAATGTAGTGAAATACATAAAATAAATATAAGAAAGCTTTATTAACTGGTTCCTAATTTCCATTCTTTTTTCTTTAATTGAGGTAAGTCTAGCCTATAAACTTTGAGGTAAAGTGATTTTGCCACATAGTGGCATTAATTATATCCCAAAAAAATGTCACAATAATAACTGCCCATTTCCATTTTCCTCTCACCACTGTATAGCACTAATATTAATTGTACACTCACTTGTTCTTTTAGCACTAACAAAACTGTGTTTCACTAATATTAACTTTTCTCTCAATTCTTTTTTTAGCACTACACCGCTGTTTATTACTATTATCAGTTACAGAAATAACTGTTTATTAATATTTGAAATGATAAAAAGAAACTATTGATCAATAATTTCAATGTATATTGAGTCCTAAAATAGATGCTACAATATTTAACTCTTATAACTATCATTTGTTCGAATACAATGCTTTATAAAGTATCAAATCATGCTAATAAACCTTGTTTCATATAATAATTGAAAGATAAAACTATGATATATACCAGAGAGAGAGAAATGGGGTTTAAGTCCACTCGACACAAACTAGGTCATTTCGGGACTAACATATGGTTTCATTTTATTTCAATAATTCGCTTGCACGTAGGGGTCTTTAGCAGTGGGAGGAAACCGGAGGACCCGGAGAAAACCCACGTGGTTGGACAAACGACCCTACTCCTTGTCACGTACAACCGGGGTTTCGAAACCACACCAGTCGACTCAATGACAGACTTTATGATACAGCGCGCGCACGCTAACCATTCAGCCATCCAACCCCCCATGATATATACCAAGACACAATGAAAATGCAACAAGTGCAAATGGGACATGATGCTGTTGACATGTTACTTTTGGCATGATAGTAAGTTGGACATTTAGCCGCACAAGAAAAGCAACAAGGCCGCAACAACTTTAAAGTTAAATGTAGACCAATGGGTAAACCTCAAGTCATCAGTAACATGTGGCCAGTGAAGGAGATAAGCCTCAGAATGTCTGAATGGCTGCTTGTGAGAACCTTTTCCACTCTTGTTGCAGTGCTGCAGCCCGATTTAATTAAAGAAGTGGCCCTTTCTCAAGTGTTCAGGTATCCACCTTGGCATGTTGTTGAATCTTTCACAGAACTGTCGAATTCAAATTTGTTATGTTTGATTGAGAGAAATGATCTGTGGTGCAGTTACGTGGCTAGATCTGATGTTGTTTCATCAGAATTGTAAGATCTACCATTATCCATTAATAAAAGATGTGCATTTCCATTGCTTTCCTGTATATTAGTATGTATAAAAGTAATGTTATCACTTGTATTTAGACAAGAAAAACAACCTGTTTATCTAATGTTAACACATAACAGACACAAATTCAACCTTTTTCTTGTACTATCAGTGGACTAGTAATGTAGAAATGCTATCTGGGTATATAACCTGGCTGCAACCTTAGAACTGTCAAAACCCAATATGCTGTTAAGACATAATACTAATGTGTCTGTCTGCTGCATCACTAATCAAGACAACAATCTGGTCCTACCAATCACCTGTCAATATTGCAATACTTTGTGGGCTATTGACAAAAAATCGCTCTCGTTGGTGATAAGTTAAAGTAGGACCGTTTTTGTCAAAATGTCAATTATCCATAATATTGTCAATTTCTTTGTTAATTCATTTAAATTTTGGGGATCACGGTGGCTAAGTGGGTAAGACGCTGACTCGGTAGCCTGGAGGTCGGGTGTTCGATCCCTGCATTGGCCGAGAAAGTTCATCCAGATTTTCCGGCGTGACGGAGGGCCTGACAAGGACAGCTGTCTAGTCATTTGGATGAGATAAAAAAAACGAGGTCCTGTGTACACATTGGCGTGCACGTAAAAGATCCCTTGACAGTTGGAATTCGATATAAGAGTAGACCGTAGTGCTGCTGTCCGGGCAAAATTTCCCTCATAGCACACTGTATGGCTTATGCCCGTCTTCATTAGCCCAGTTCGGAGCAAAACAGTAGGACGTTAAACCTCATTTCATTTTCATTTAAATTTTGAATAGATAAGATTTTATTGTATCACTGCATCCACGAAGGACAGCATACAAGATTTACAATTTAAACAAAAGTTGATTATACAATTAATTATAAGATAAAATCTGGGGTGATCATTTATGGCTGTACAATGTTATATAATATGATTTGTAGAATATGTATATCTATAATATATCTTCCCTTGTAAGCCACTTTGCAATACTTTGGGAGCTATTGACAGTTTGTCAGTGATTACCGGTAGGCCGCAACAAATTCATGAGAGAAAGCTGGGATGGCTATTCACCACTCATAGATTTCCAATTTTATCCTTTAACCATGTTGAACCAAACCAAAATCTTAACTTTAATCTGCCTACCACCAAGCAGTAATATTTAAATGAAATAAGAAAATAAGTTATCATTTACTGGTAAGTCAACTGTAATAACACATCCAGTAAATGTAAATATAATTTGTGCTCCGAAGACTACTGTAAATAGAGGCATCATCTAGAGTGCAAAATCATTTAAAAGAGGTTATGTAATCAGATCGGACTTTGTTAAAATGAACAATAATGTACTTAATAACGGAAACAACTTTCATCAAATCACATGCAATTGATATACTTGTTGGTGTATACAACAGGTGATAATTGATGTGACGAAAATAAAAACATTCTGTGTATTGAAAATAAGTTTAAACTTTATTCAAGCTACAATTGTCAATTAACGGAATTTAAATGATAACAATGAAATGTAAAATAAACTTCCTTCAACTGGATAAAGGTCTGCTTTCTATTCTATTTACCTTTTTTTTTAAAATAGTGCACATATTGGTTCTTCAATGTCACAGAGCATTTGGGGATAACCGATTTTGAAACAAGCTCACAAATTTATCTCAGCGGTAGTTAAATTCTGTTAATATAACAAAGTGGTTGAGGAGAAGAAGCTGAAAATGCTATAAACTCTTTTTGGTTGATCAACTGACATTCAGGTCCACATTTTCTTAGTTCATATTAACATATACCTAATTACATGTACCATAATAAAATCATGTAATCAATTACTGTAATTGGTATAAATACAATTAATATTGGTTAATGAAATTAGCACAACAGTTAAATATTTGGCATCAGATTGATCCGAACATAAATGTTACACCATGGGTCAAAAGGCGAAAATTTTGGAGAAAACGGATAAAGCAATTACTGGCATATGCCACATCTCAGACTAGTATAATCTAAACCCTGGTAATAATTTAGAAACGTACAAATTTATAACCACATTGTATTTTGAAATATATATACAAGTGAATTACATTAAGAACCATTCTAATGCCAAGCAAATATACCTTAAGTATATGATGTCATAAATAAATTAGTAGTCCTTACTTCTTTTCCAGTAGGTCATTAGAATATCACATGGAAAAGAAGGGTTCAAGTTTCTTTTCTAATTTGATTTTATATTCTTAGGATTATAAAATATTCCATTCATATGCATAAACATACAGCAATCACCAGCTTATGAAGTGAATGTTCCTCAACTTATTCGCTTTGAAAGAGTGTGCTCATTTTAGTGTGATTTCAAAGCTCTTGGAAAACTATTAACATTGACATTGATGATACAACTTGACTGGTTTAAAATCTAACTGAATTCAGGGCAAATTTCACTTCACATTAAGTACTAATATTAATTTTCAAAAAGATTATTCACAATCCACAGCTGTTTTATGTTTTATTTTATTGTACCTTAGGTAATCTAATCAAAAGTTAAGATATCCCATCCATCTGGTAGCTTTAAGTGTTTCTGGTAACCATAACAGCAATTACGAAAAGACTTAAATAAATTGTTAAGATTCTAACTAAATAAATGGATTTGTTATAAAATAACTATGGTATTTCAATTTAGTCAATTCATAACATAGTTTATTAAAGGTCCATTTCTAGTTTAATTTCTTACTAACAAAAAATCACCAAACCCATATGATCTGATTAATAGACTAATATTAACAGCTCTCTTACTTTATCATTTCAGTTTTTACCAACATAAAAAACTAAGAATCTATTCTATATCATATTGCAGTCGGAGCAGAACAGTAGGACGTTAAATTTCATTTCATTTCATTTCTATCATATTGCACTTATCATATTCCAGGTATCAAAATATATCATAAATTGGTTTTTCTATTGACAACATTTGGGAACATTTGGACTTTTCATGCAATCAAATAAGTAAGCACTAAGAATGCATTCTATATCATATTGCACTTACCATATTCCAGGTATTAAAAAAAATCATAAATTGTTTGGGGTTTTTTGACAACATTTGGACTTTTCATGCAGTCAAATAAGTAAGCAGCTAATTAATTAACTCTTGAACTGCATATCAATGTGAACATTTATTCACAAAATTCACAGACTGTTTGTTGATACAAGTGAAATTACTGTATGCAAATGAAACTCCTAAATGACATATATAGCTATGCACTGTGTCTGTCAGTTTCAGTTCATACCTGATTAGAAATAGCTGCTAAAATTGCTTATCAAGCCGAAAAGAGAGGTCCTGTATAGAAATGGTTATAAGTACATGTAGTCATGTAATTAAAATGTTTGTCCTTTAGTTACCGCTTTATTTTAATAAATAGTTTTTCGCATGCCCTGTAAATTATGCTTTTACAAAAAAAATAGCTTACTTTGAAGTAATCAAATTTAGGAACGCTGGGTAATTTTAGACGAATGAGATTGTGCCAATCATTTCTTTTTTATCCATAAAATCTAAGTGATCTATATTTGTATTGCATTAGTCTGTGTCTGGATCTCCTACCCTTTACAGACAATCATAATAACAATTCTAACAGACCTGGCAACCAGTCTGCTGAATCTCCGCCAAATCGAAAAGTACAAGACCACCATCACATAACCCATGGGTACCACAGATGAAACAATGAAGATATTTAAATTTTGTGAAACATTGAATTTTTCATTTCAGACTTAATAGTCTTGAGAAAACCCCAAAAGATAACCCATTGGTTATCAAAATGTGTTACACTGCCTTGCACACAAAGCTTGTTAGATAATTAGTTTGTGATAAGGTAGACCCAAACTATGCTTAATTTTTCATAAATCAACTAGTGACCTAAATATTTGTCTGTCTAGGAATGGAAGGGATGCATCTACAAACATATCCTATTGTTTCTGGCCTTTAATGTGCTGTTTTCTTATACATACCATTCGACGGTAAATCTTACATCAAATAACAGGTTACTGCAATCTCATATGGTAAAACCACGGTTTATATAGCCTGTCATTCAGTCTTAGTCTGACTTTATTTTAAATGGATCTACCATGTAATCAGTTTTGTTTGAAATTTCCTTATTTTTTGCTTTTGTTTCATACTCAAATTCAGTGAAATTATATTAGACTATAAAGTAAATGATTTGAGATAGCTCATATTTTATCTCATTTGGCATTTACAAGTACTTCTTTCTAGGCGTATTCACCTTTATTAAATATTCTCGAAATAATACAAATGTTTTAGAAATCTGATATCAGGATGATACCACAAGGCATTTACATTTCTGTATGTGAACATAATTCCAAAATAAATCATTTTCATTGAACAGTTATGTTGAAAATACAACTTTTTATTACAGTGAGTGGATATTTAAGCACTTGTAAAATACACCTATATCTTATTCGTTTAATACATGACTCTTACACATTTTAATGTAAAACAAGGAATTCCAAATGAAACAGTTAAAAAGTTAAATGCACAACCCCAGACAAACTCAGTTGGCTTCTTGACTTGTTTTTTTATAATAAGAAATGTAAGGTAAAAGATAAAATTGTGTTACATACCCAAGTGGGGTGGGATGTGTTGATTTTGGATATGAATCAAAGTTTGAAAGTTTATTGTAAGGATCAGCTGCTTGCAATAAATCATGTTTTAAACATTAGATTAACATGTGTCACTTTAAACAGTCTTAATCTGTAACACTCTCATCACCATCAATACTTAACATCTCATTATCACATTTTACTTTAATCACCTTAAGGTGGGATATACTTCATTCCCTCTATTTTTTGGTCGCACAGGTGCTTTTTGTACAATCGATGCAATCTCCTAGGCTTATTATTTGCTTGAATATTCCTCTGAACCCATCTTAGTAATGTTTTATTTAAATAACGACATGTCAAATCATTTTAATCCATTCTCCCATTTTTATTTAACATTTAATGGATTATGGCAAGACTTATTCAGTGGTTCCGAACATTGCACCAGAAGCCCTGTAATAACAACCTTCAAGCAATGGCTTCATTTAAATATTGTCAATTCACCACATTTACCAATACCTTACCATCAACAAGCAATCATCATATCATGTCTAACTGATGACTGTTGGTTGAGTTATGCAAGGTGGTTGGTATTTTGTATACATATAGTACTACTCAACAAGTCAAATAAGAGAAATGTGAAAACCAGAATTCTGGATATTTTGGGGTAATACTAACAACAGTTGATCAGTATATTAACTAGGTATTATTTTTTCACAACAATTTTACAATACATAACAAAGACGTTAGTTGTTATTAATAGTAGCATGATTTAAGAAAAGTGTGTAACATATCTCATTCTAAGACCAATATTACCCATTTAAAGCCGTTGATTTATATTTTTCAGACAGTATTTAATTTTTCACTGCTAAAACTTACTCTAATTGATTATTTAACTTTTAATCAAATAAACAAAATCAAAATATCAAAATAATCTCCCGCCATGGATTCAGTCAGATTAAAAAGAGGGCCATTAAAGTATTTTAGCAAAAAGGAGTCAGGTGACAAGGACTTGTTTGTATCATCTGCAGATGATAACAAATGTTTAACCATTTTAAATCATATCTTTGAAAATATTGAAATAATTGGTCCATTTCTGGACAGATACTATTTTAGTGATTAAACTTTCACATTATTTTAATTAGCAAGAGATTAAAAATCCTTCAAAAGACGAACAGAGACTTTAATTTTATGTTTTATATTTATGGTATGCATGAATAGGAAACGTAACAGCTATAACACCTCCATGGCAATGATTTTATTGCATGACAGAGATCTGAACAAGACTTTTTCCCTTACAACCATATTTTGATTTAAGGGAGAGTCATTTTCTTAGCACCAGAGCCTTTTTGCCATGTGGCATATTAGCCATAATGTTTGTCATCCTGCAGCTGGCCGATATGGTTGGTCTGTGGAGTAAATTTGCATGTTAGGATCATTTTTTGATGTTCCATGCTTCAAACAGTCGCATAGGAAAAAAAACATTTTGAAGCCTATAACTGGTGCACTTCTAACACAAGTCACAAATTTGATTTGACAGGTCTATTCTTAATCGGCTGTTTTTTTTGTCGGATTTAGCCGATTGATGTTTAATCCAGCCGATTGGTAAAACAATGACCAGCTACTATGGTATCATAAATCCTTCTACTTTCGACTAAATTACAACAGGTTAATTATTACTTGTTAATTAAAAAGTCAATCAACTTACTGTCCGCTACAACAACAGTAATACCTTAGTGAGAGAGAGAGAGAAATGGGGTTCAACGTCCACTCGACACAAACTAGGTCATTTCGGGACTAGCACATGGATTAATTTTTTTCAATAATTCGCTTGCGCGTAGGGGTCTTTAGCAGTGGGAGGGAACCGGAGGACCCGGAGAAAACCCACGAGGCTGGATAATACCTTAGTGAGAATCGGCCATGTGGTTCATAATCCGAGTAATTAGCACATGTAACGATAATTTTGAAAATCCGGTAAAAAAGCAAAACTAGCTTGCTGATTATTCATAATAGGTCCAGTAAGCTGTTATTGTGATATGCCACGTGGCAATTTGACAGGCATGAAATTTCAGCTTTTGAAAAACTAATGGAGATATCTGAACGAATTATTGAAAATTTCAGTCATTAATTTTCGGAAATGAAACTCTATTGTACTTTCAAACTGACATAATAAATCCAACAAGCCAAAATCTTGACCAATGCAAATGCTAATCTCTGCTTAACCTAAGCAAATATGCTCATCAAGGCTTTCCCCAATGAACAATTAAACCAAGTTTAGGCATTTTAGCTCAATTAGAAGCAGAGTTATTGTGTCTCAAAAAGTGTTATGGAAAGACAGATCTACACCATTTCAATGTGTTAGACAGAAGTTAAAGAGCAAAATCAGGTAAATTCTGAGTCAAGTTGGATTATGTTTTATGAACCCAGGTCCTGATTTAATTTATATAATGCGTAGTAATATATTCTAATACTTACCATCCAATTCAATAGCCAGTGTATTGTTATTAGGTCCTGAGGTAAATTTATATGTACTCCCATCTGATGTATTGAGAGTCTCGATGAGGTTAATAACATCACGTGGCTCCACGTTTAAGCTAAACCCTGAAAATAAATACAAAAGTTATATTTTAATTACAGACATGGACTCAATGAAAAACTCACTAGGAACATAAGGAGTAATGCCATTAACATAAGTGCTAATATAATAAGCATTTTCATTAACAATCCTGAGAAAGATTCGCCAGAGCGTCTTCTCACCAAACAAAAACTCCAGAATATTTTATTTTGTAATCACAACTTCATTTATGTAACCATATCCTTTTGCACATTCTTCTTAGTGCAGATACTGTTATTTCCCCTATAAACTTCTTTTGTTGAAATATCTCTAAATGCCAAAGTTAGTAGCTAGCATTACATTGTAGGAATTCCTTTGTTTTGGGTTGTTTTTTTGTTTTTTTTTCAAAAAATAATCAATTAACAAAATGAACATTCTTCAATTTTTGTTTTTAATTAATATTGTATAGATCTGAATCTGAAGTCTCGAGACACCTTTAAATAAATATACACTGGTTGATAAAATACACATATTTCTTTGTTTAAGCTATATATATATCCCTTCTACAATTAGATAACCCTGTCATTCCACAAAAGATATGACACACAAAGAGTATCTTGAATGTTAACTCAATTAAACAATACAAAAGAGGTTTATTTATAGGGAGCGAATTTGAAAACAAAAGGAACTATATTATTTCAAAATGAATAAGAAACACTCATTAATTATTTTTTCAGGTTATATTTATGACACCAAATATCTATTCTGTCTGGCTAGTTAGTACATGTATTTGAGTTAGCACCATCTGTTGAACTTGTTTGTACCATTGTCCATCTCGATTTTCACAGAAAAAAATAAATATGTTTGCTTTACTTATGAACCGAAGAGAGTCGCCAGATGTTGAGCACAATATCATCACCATTATCTTATGTTTTACATTCTTTTACATACATCCATACATAAACTTACAGTTTTGTCCCCAGCTAAAAATATACCTTATGAAATGTGAACAGGAAACTACTTGTGTCAGCCATTAACTTTTATTACCCTACACACATGTATTCTATTACATTATTAGAAAATCATCATATTTTACTGTAGTATTACGCTCATGTCTGAAATAACAGTGCTATCTTACATTTTGAAGCATAACTTGCGGTCATTCACCTAAATAATAATAATCATCAGATAGCATGAATAAAAGAAAATGTTATGGTCTGATATGTGCCAAAACGAAACCCTTGGGATATAAACATATATTGTAAGTTTTATGGACAGGGGAGAGGGCATAATACATCCACATTAAAATGTGGGAGTATAATAAAGTAAGCACACAAGGTATGAAATGAACAGAATGAAAATGCCCTGAAGAGCAACTTATTTAGGCTACCATTGAGGGCAAAGAGTTGGTTGATCATAATTAAAAATGTCAAAATAAAACCCAAATGTCAAGATAAATGCAAAGTTGTAAGCAATGGAACTTTGACTATCTTATTACACGACCAATAAAATATACCTTGATTGGAACAGAAGGACCCATCATGTCACTTAATATGCCATAAAATCTCATTCATATCGCTTTATTTCTAATCCTTTTACACATCTCAGTTGTTTCTTATTTTATTTTTGTGAATGGTTTATATATCAGACTGTATAATCACATAGATCTACTTCCTGTTAATAGGATAGTCGACATTTATTGCACCCATTTGAGTAGAACTAACAAGAAAACCAGTAAATGGTATAGTCACTGAATATATCTATCAGAACCAAAAGCATTTACCATTCCTTTATGTACTACTGGTAGTTAGATTTTGATTAGGGCATAAAATTATAAATCTGTAACCTTTGCTGGGTTCACCTGGGGTCTTATAAATGACATTAATCTTTTTGTAAAGCATTCAGCAATCAAACTTCACCAGAAAATGCTCTTGATCCATCCGAGTCATGGTACTGATGTAAAAAAACTAGACTCAAGAGTTTCATCACTCTCACCCAATTAGAATTGAAGTTTGAGCATTCTACCCCAATTCAAAAGATGTTTATTGTGTACCAAAGTCTCAACCAATTAAATTGAAGTCTCTACCGTGTACTTTACAAGAAAATACTCTGGGTATTGATGTAATGAAACTATACAGCAAGTTTCACTACTCTCAATTAGAATAAAGGTTATCGTGTCCTAAGTCTTGACCAATCAAACTGCTTAACCTGAACAGAAAGTGCTTATTATTGAACTTAGTAAAGGTTTTGATATAATGAAACTATATACAAGTCTCACTTAGACCATACATTTACCTTATTTTCTTAATATAAGTATCAAATGGTATGGATAGTAGTAGTGGAGAGGGCATTGTTAAGCCATGGTAACTTTTGTCCCAATCATTTTTGTACTGGCTGTAATCTCTGTATTGGTCTAATAAAATATGTTTAAATCAATAGGGATAGATCATTAAAATACAAAATCATATCCTAATATGCCTATTAATGCAGAATATTTACTGTAATCTAACAAAAAAAACATAAGAAAAATGGCAAAGTGTGAGAAATTTTCTTTCAACTGTAGAAAAGAAAAAAAAAGATCTAATATTATCACAAGTTTATCTGTTTAATGTCAAATTATTTCATAAATAAAACGGTTTTTAGATATGTTATTATTAACTATTTACTCTATAACGTTGAATTTGATAGCAAAAAAGTAAGATGCAATGAAAATTTTCTAACATGTTGCCTATGAGGTGTTGAAATATCCAGCTAAAAACATTTCTAAGGCGGTGAAAATATATATGCTGGTTTATCAATATGTGGGTTCATCTATATGTTGGCTATCTTTTGTTTGAATCATAATAAATTATAAACTATGGCAAGTAAAAATCTTTTCGGATGACTCTATGTATACTTGATCAACATTTCTAATGTACTTCACATATCTTACTTAACCTAAGTGCTTGAGAAGAGCATATAAAATATATTGGTTAGATAACTCTTTTAATAAAAGCATTAAATACATTAGTTTGCACTACTTTTACCCCACAAATGCATTTTCAAATGTATTTTTTTGTAACATAATGCATTGATTTACATTCCAGCACTTGGGTCTTGCGAGATATGATGTCATTGACATAAGCATGGTAAACATATTTTACATTTATCAATTTTTGATTACAAATGTGATGTATTTCAAATTTAGGGGTATTCTGATCTCATCTTGATAGGCCTACTTAAAAATTTATCTAAACTTCTACATATACGATACTTGGTCCTAATTTTTTGTTTCCGGTCATATAAACACGTCTGGCCACTTACTAGAACTGGATTGTGGGGGGGAGGGGGGGGGCTCGCCTAAATCAAAAATCCCACCATTTATTTAAAATTTCCATAAAAGTAAAACTGTAAATAGGAAAATAGTCTAATTTAAAAAATAGGTACATAAGAAAATTTCATATATGATATGTTATTTTTTAAGGGTTTACAAGAAAAGTTGTAAATGTGGGTGTATATAAACAGGTTTTTGTAAGTATTGTAGGTTTTAATTAGTATGAACTGTCGGTGTCAAAGACATTCATCTTTTACTTTTAACCAAAGAGACTATAAATGTTGTTTATGGGTGAAGTACCTGGTACTACACAGTTGATAAAACAATGATATCCATCAAAACATGTTATAGACTAACTGATCTCATTTGTCCTGTCATTGTCAATCAAATAATAAAACAACAAATCACAGTACTCAACAAGATACCCTGTCACTTGTTAAATTCAATGTTGTAATGTAAGACAAACTGTAATGATTGTGGTGCTTTCTATATCATGGTACTTTGTACATAACAAAACCACTAATCATGATCAGGGCATTTTCATGAAGTACTGGTTACTTGCATTATCAGCTCGTTAACGATAGCTATACATGTACATACTATTTGTAGTAAGGTGTTGTTTCTGATTATTAATCTTCCACTGTTTACCCACCCCTTAAACTACATTTGAACAGATCTGAATAAGCACCACCCAAACAACACACCTGTTGTATTTGGTTTAAGCCCCATCAGGCAGTTTAGGGGAAGAAGGTGAAAATATAAAAGGTTAACAGACAACACATGACAGACAGCTTCTTGTGTCTAAGGACCTCCCAAAACGGGGGAGCTGAGAGTTAGACACAAATATTTTTTAAAGTACTATGATTTGCACCTTTGATGTTGCTGCTATGAATTATGCTGGTTATGGAGTCTCCTTCCATGAAGCGCATTAAATTTGTTTTGGTTTATTATGTTCCTATTGCTTAATCATAATTCACAATCACACCAGTATTGAGATCATCTCAGATTAATGCAAACATTGCAAAGAGAGGCAAAAATTTAATATGAACAATTTTCAGCACAGTTTGATGACACAGTGCTGATTGAGTCAAGGTATATTTTTGAGGGAGCCACCGCGGCACAGTGAGTAAGGTGCCGGGTGACTAACCAGGCGTTTTAATGGTGCAGGACGGAGGTCCCGTGTATACTTGGAAATTGATGAAGAGTAGGCAGAAATGGTGCTGTCCATTCAAAATTTAATGTCCTCCTTTTCTGCTCTAATGAAGACGGGCATACAGTGTGCTATGAGGGAAATTTTGCCCGGACAGCAGCACTGACCTACTCTTATATCGAATTCCAACTTCAAGGGATCTTTTACGTGCACACCAATGTGTACAGGGGATCTCGTTTTTTCATCCCATCCAAATGACTATACATTATCTCTTGCCAGACCTTCTGTCTTGCATGACTGACAAGGTGGAACCACACCAGAAAATCTTGATGAACTTTCTCGGCCAACGCAGGGATCGAACACAGGACCTCCAGGTTAGCGAGCCAACGTCTTGCTCCCTGAGCCATGGTGTATAGCCTTTTGATAATACTGATTATGATGTATCACTGTATGATGACTTGCCAACTTAATTTCAACAATCTCATTTGTGAGAAAATTCTGTTGATCAGAATAAAATAGGAATGCACCACTCACAATTCAAATGCATTTATGAAAAGTTGATCATTCTTATGGTGTCATGCTGTGAATCAATTCTCTAGGAGAAATAGTCATTTCTGGTTTCTTTTAAATAATAGGGGTTGCAATTACAGCGTTACGTGAGGCAGTTTTACAATTATCCTGGCAATGATAGAGTTTGATAACTAGATTTATTATTCATGCAATGCATTAAACGAGGGAATACCTGATTAGAAGAAGGAACAAACTCTACATATATCTTTCATCTTTACTAACAAAAAAATACCATGTACAAAAAAAACCAAATCAATCGACAAAAATAAATGTAGGGTATTTGTAATAAAACACAACACAAGGTACATGTATATAGGTATATCTATTTCTCCGTTAATTAATATCGATGTTTCATAACACATCCTGGTTAAGTTTTCATTAACTTGAAAACGTGACCTGCATGTGCTACAAAACCTTGTTATTAAATAACAGAGAAGTAGTTATATCCATATATACATGTACCTTGTGTTCTGTTATGAATAGTTAACCATACTTCTAGATGTCATTTAAAGAACTGAAATGTAGGCTGTTCAATGCCCCTCATAGCTCCTATGACCCTGAACCACAAAACAAGTGAAAACCATGATACATCTTTTGATTATTTTTTGGTATGGTCTTGTATATAAAAATAGTAAATTGACCATTATCTGTAGTTTATATTAAAAAAAATTAGAGTGGGTGTAAGTGAAATAATGATTTATATACCAAGTAAATCAACACAGATGTAGTTCCTACATGTTTAATGTAGACAGATAAGGTACAGAAATAATAAAGAGAAAACAAAAAAACCCTAAATATCATTGGAGTAGGTCTAAAAACTTTATCTGACCGATAAGGTGATGTTACCACTAAAGTTTGATAGTCTGATAGGGAAAAAAAACCAAGGTGATAAGGAAGCATGGAAGGCAATTTAACAAGATTTCTATGTACCCTCTATATACTTAACTTGGTGAACCTAGAAGGTGTAGGTCTTGTCTACAGAACAGTATGTCTAGATGATAAGCATACTGATTACTGGGATTAGTTTTTGTATCTCTTCTTTTGAAGTGAGGGGTGTTTGTCGTCACCTTAATCTTTTTTCATCATATATCATTTCCGATTGCTACTGTTTTCTGGTGCTACCTAAACTCTATAGAACTTTTTGGAATGAAAATCAAAAATAATAAGGAAAGCAATTGGATTCACTTATCTGGCAAGTAAAGGTGTTTTTAATTCTACTTAACCCTTTCATAATATCCCCAACCTTACTTGAGACTATTAACATGTCTGTGGCATCAGCATTGCCAGTCTGACGAAAAAATGAATAAAGGGAAGTGTGGCTCATGATTACTAAAGTATTGGAGAAAAACATATTTCTTAATACATGTACATGACTATCATTTTGGTCATGATGTACTGTAAATGAAGTTGATGGGAGCATAAAGGATCCCTAAATAACAGCTACTCCAATACCTGTCTGACCCCAAAGCAGGTTATCCAGAAAAATGACATACTTTATGTAATTTTTCTGTAAGGTGCTATATTTAATTGTGTTATACTAGGAATGGTTTCTTACTTCAGTTATCAAAAGAAAAGGAAAGGGTTTTTCCTATGGGTTTCAAAATAAAATTTTTGTAAAATGTTACCTCATTTTTGTGTTATATATGGAATGACTCAAGTGTCAACGACTTCAGTTTTTAGAAGAAAAGGGTCGAAAACAGAATCTCCATTCAGACATACAGATGGGTGAGGTAGATATACAGTAGATACACCAATACAAGCTGGAGACATCATGTATGCACTTTGATTTGATGTAGATCTACATATGACTAAACCATAATTTAAACTATTACTTTGACATTTATTAACAAAACAAGACCATAATCAACTTTCGATGGCATCGGATACTGGAGATTTTAACTAGATTAGAACGGTTCACCATTTAAAAATTTAATTTAAAAATGGGAAAGCGAGGCTAAGTCTCGAATATACCAGTACCCTGGTTACCACTATGCAAACATCTTGTCAAAACTACAAACAATGATAATTTAACTAAGAATGAAATAATTTGAATGAAATTTTCAACATTTTCATTTTACATTATCTATTTTTGAGCTATTATAACAAGAATGTTGAGTTCTTTATCTAAATCTTACATAATGTATCTTTAAACTACACACTATTTAATTCAGTTTGACATACATTTTTGTAGGAAAACTCTAATATTATAATAATGATCGTATTCTGTTTATGTAATACATATTACATAATAAATGTTGTAAATAATTCATTCAGCACAGGGTTAATTGATACCATTTTATTTGTTAATAAGCATTTATATATTTCACCACAATATAATATGTAGATTATGAATGAGTAATACTATTTCCCAACTGAATGACAAAAAATATGTGTACAAAGAATGTCATCTATTGGTGTGCCCCATTCATGAAAATAAATGATCTATTTTTCAAATGGACTTTTGCACTCTCAGTATTAATGTAAGTCTTTGATATAGCAGGTTATGAGCTTTTACACATTATATTAAGATCATGTAAGTAGCCCAGGGAGTGAATTACTTGGATGGAATTACTATTTTCAAATCACTGTTTTCTACTAGCATTGGTCATTTCTTTCGATCTTTCCTCCCTTCTGCATAGAATAAAATATGTTTGTTTGTATTAATTAAACAAAGTCTGTCAGCAGGGTTGTTTTGTGCAAAGTATTTCATCCTGTTTGTTTGGAAAGAACTTAAATCTGGTTTATTTGGAGGAAATCTGGTTTATTTGGAGGAAATCTGGTCATATTAAAGGTAAAAAAATAAAGTATGGTAGTTTTATAGGATGGTAGTTTATTTGTAGTTTGTCTGGTTGATTTGCACAGTAATGTCTTCATCATGTGTTTTGAGCAGGGGAAATACACTTCAACTAAAGAAAAGTGTGGTTTATTTACTGCAAAGTTGTTTGTTCATAGTAAAATGAACACTAATAACAAGATATGATGTTCGATTCAGAAAAACATTTAGCACATACAAGTAGAAGTCAAAGTTGTGCCATTGCACCGTTTGTGTTGTTTTCACTAACTTACCATCACTACTGGTACATGTATAACATCAAACTTACATAGTATAAGGTGAACTTATAGAATGCAAGATATATTTTAGGGTTTCGTGAGCACTTTCTACCAGTGCATGGAAATGTCACCCCCCCCCCCCCATCCCAAAGGAAAAGTTCTCTCTAATTATTGTTACGTCTGATCAACTCCCCCACCCCTAGGAATTATAGATACATGGTTAAACCTATCATGATACTAGTTTGTAATGGAAAAAGAAACCCACAATCTTAAAACGCTTTAAAGTGAGAATTTACACCTAAATCTGTCCACAAATTCCCAGGTAATATTAGCTGATTGTGTAAGCTTTCAGTAGGTGAAGACAGTTACACACATTCTGTTAACACCTCTTTAATATAATAAATAGTTTTACTAGAATGTTAGGTAGATAAAATATTTCTACCCCTGTTTTAGATTAAGACTATCTACATTAGAATTTCATCACTTTTACTGAAATGGTAGAAAGACATACCACTGTTGTGTTTCTAATACTATACATGTATTTAACGATGCATTATTCAAGGGCTAAATTTGCCTATTGCAGGTCTTTCTTTAGGCCTTAAATGTTATGTAAATTATTATTGAGACATGTATTAACATGACAAGACCATAATCAACTCTCTATGGCATCGGATGGCTTCGATTTTAAGTAGATCAGAATAGTTCAGCTGTTTAATGATTTAATTTAAAAATGGAGAAGCAAGGCTAAGTCTCGAATAACCAGAACCGTGATCACAATAATAAACAATCAATGCACACATCTTGTCAAAACTACAAACAGTGATAACTTTGCTCAGAATAAAGTAATTTGAATGAAATTTTTCGTAAAAAAGTAGTCTTGATTATCCCGACCTGTCAATCAGACATAGAATGGTCGATAGACTGGTTAAGCGAGACTAATTTTAAAACAAGGGCACGTAACCTATCTTTTACTCAAAAGTGTCTGGATGTTATGGACGACACTTGGAACCAGTTTTCAGTCTATTATTTATAGATGATTTATGGACATGGTCATAGCTTATTAAGTACAACATGATCGTTTATTTAGTGACTATGATTGTGTGAAACTGATTTGAGGCTTGGTATATATATAAATATTGTGGCGTAATTGTCGAGATATTTGGAGATATTTATTTATGGTGGGTCACCCTACTTGATAGCTAATATTATCGAAGAAGCTTCTTTGTTTCATTACTTTAAATAATGCATACAAATCTCAGGGCACTCACAAGATTCTACCATGTGAAACAAGGGAGGTAACTCATGAAATAATTAACAGAAATTGATTAAAATAAAATGGCGTCTTCGTCTCACTTTTATAAACAAAACATGTCAATTTTTTAGAAGATCAGATGATAAATGTAGAGTGTTCATAAGAAATAGTGGACGAAGGATGGACGTGTATTACATTTTCATGTGGGCATATAAAAAGTACATTATTCCTCAAATCGACCCTAAAACTTAATTTATATTATTCTCACACAAACTATATTTTAATTTTATTTGTCAGAATGTTTATGCTTAAAATGAATTGTTATGGACTCGAGAACTTTTGCCTGTACACACGCAAAATAAGAAATTAAGTTCAGAATAATGTTGAAAGAATAGAAATTTTATTGATCATGTCCAAGATAAAACACTATGAGTGGTTATTACAGGTAGGCTGGAAGCTGAGAGAATAATCTACTATTAACGGGCAGTCATTTAAAAGTAAAATCATTAGGAGTAGACGTTGATATATATGTTGTAAACTTGGATCCAACACAGTAGACCAGACATATAGATTTAAACTCAATCAATATCAGACTACTTATAAGACAGAGCTACAGTATCTATAAACGATTAATTAGTTAGAATCTTTGTAAAACTCTCCAGACACCCCAAAATAAGAAAAATATTATCTCGAAGATAATATAATATCTGAAAGATGAAGAAAAATAAGTGACAATAGCCTTTCTAAACTGATGGCCTGTAGATGGAAAATTTTTGTCCCTATCATTATTATAAACTGGCAGAAAATCCAATAAGAAAACCTTTGTAATCTAGTTACAATAATAAGTACCATTAGTCTGGCAAATAGCGATATAATATTCTCAATGAAGAGCCTCACAAATACTAACAAGAAGCACACTACTGATGTTATATATACCCATAATATCAATCCAGCAAATGCATTAAATTAGGAGGGAGGGTTGTAAAAGACAGGGGTCACAAATAAAGTGAGGATGAAAGCGTTGCTAGGGCGGGTTTCCCTTGTAAGAAAGATTGCTTGTGGGGGGGGGGGGGGAGGGGGGGCGTGTAACCACTTATGCCAGAGTCTGTATGTTAATAGGGTTAGGTTTGAAAATAAAGTGAGGACATTTAAACAAGCATAACACATGTAATATGAAAGTGCTGGGGCAAACTCCCCTAGCTCTATACAAAAGATTGGAAGATCAGAGGAGCAGCCACTAGGGTCCCCGTTTGCATATGTTACTAGGATTGGATTTACACTTAAGGCAAATTGGAATACTGGCCACTTGCTTTACCTGTACTTTTAACTTTCAATTTCAAAACAATTTCCAATTAAATTGACCTCAATATAATTCAAGACTAAATTTATTTTTCAGCATAAAGAAATCTAGATCAAGGTTTTTCTTTATGATTATCCTTGGGATTAATTTTATATCCCCTGCATCTCCTGTCTGTATCTATTGTATAGAGTAATTCAATCCTCCCTAATCTCTTAGACAATACACACTGATTACCTACAGTACAATATAATATATTGTAGTGTAGATAATCAGTGTGTATTGTGTAAGAGATTAAAGAAACAAAACAAGTGATTTTTATATGTATAAACATAAAACCAGGAACAAATAGCATTAACGTGAAAACCTAGATTTGTGTTTAGTCTCACTGTCACTACCAATCTAATCCTACATCAATTTATCTTTATTTATCACTCCACACAATATCACAGATAAACCATTCACATCTACAGATTGCCAACACCAGCCTAGTTTTCTTCAGATCTACAGTCTCTCTCATTTTTACAGCATGTAATAAATCTTGTATGATTATATTAATCTTACTGTACAATTGATTATACAACTCTTCCTACTGCTGAGAATCTTTCTCAACAGATTCCAAAATAAAAATTTATAAATAATTTTTTTGATTATACAACTCTTACTGCTGCTGAGATGATGTCCTTTAACCAATCTTTCTCAACAGATTCCAAAATAAAAATTTATAATTTTTTTTTAGCCGACTGATCTATGGATGCATTTCTACCTATCAGTCATTGAGTTTCAACCTAAAGAATTCTTTGACTTGCATAGCAATGTGTACATGGTTGGGTGGATTTCAGTTTTCATGCCATAGACAAACAGATAGATCCACTATCACATCGATTATGCTTGAAAAATCTACGTTTTGTTCCTCTATCCACTGGAGATATTCAGGAAAGAAAACCATGGAACCTTCAATGTCTTTATGACCCAGACTGACCGATCAGTCATCGGGTCATCTCCATCAATGTCAATGAAACATTAGATACTGACAAAATTATAATATATGACTTTCACAGAGATTCTTCAAAACTAGTTTAAATGATATTATCTTTTAATCATAAAGTAAAATGTCACTTTTTGGTGTTTTTCATTTTCAATTATAACTTGCTTTAAACATTCTAATGAAAAACTTTCTTGGCAATGATTGGTACTAAATACAGAATAATCTACTCTTACTGTTCTTTTAGGACACAGAGCCCAAGCCCTTTACTTTAATAACTCTCAGTCAATAAATGCATCTACTTATACTTAAACCATCCAGTTTGACTGTAGATGATGAAACTACAATGATTTCACTGCAAAGCACATATACATGTAGGCCTACACCCTCTAATTTATTCATTATATTCTTTACAAATGAAAATCAATTGTAAGCTGTAATTTAATCAGCAATATAGGAATTGTGCAACTGCATTCAGGTAGAACAAATGTTATCGATTCTGTTGTATTAGAATTATTTGTCCTACATAATGAGTCCTTATCGACCAACAAGACTACCAAGTGAATAGGAAATATTTCAAATAAGGCATCTTGATCTATGCATTATAGTAAAAGTAAATTTAAATTGTGTATAAATGCACGTGTGCATTCTGTGCTAGCACTGAATCTGTAACGGTAACGTGATGTACTACAAATCTATTTTATTCATTTGAAGTAAATAAGACTAATGGTGCACCAATAATGCCAATATAGAAAAAGGATCAGTTAAATGCAAAACTATGAGCTTGCCTTTTTGTGGGGAAAAGATTGTGCTCCAAAATTGGACAATTATTGCTGACTTACATCTAAAACCCCATACCTAACCCTAACCGCAAATAAAAGGGAGTCACGTCAACCGAATAAGTACATTACTACATTCAGAATACGGAAACACCACGTGCTCGTATTTTCTGTGCGAATATATTAGTAATTTATTTAATTGCGTTGCCTCTAGCTCTTAGCACTGTATATTGACAAACCCTTCCTGGCTATAAATGGTTTAAAATTTTAAAGCATTGTTCTTTTCAAGCATGGGAATGCCGCGAATGCGCCGTAATTCGACAGGATAACGGTGTCTGTTAGATTACGTCAGTGCCAAATATATAACTGAATCATTCCAACATAGCAGACCCCATTCCGTCGCCAGCTTACAGTATTGTATTAATATTGTATTAGCAAAATAAATTGGAAATATAAAAAAATCAACAGCGTGTTATCAATAAAACAGTGAACAGTGCCAATTTTGCATATACATGTAATTGTGTAAGCAATATTACTGTGTCAAAAAAATGAATCCTGAAAATTCCCGAAAAATCGTAATTCTTTTCAAGGTTGTTATTTGCAGATTTTGCGAGTGTAAAATAAAAAGATCAATACAATAAAATAAAAACGAAGTGTCAAGTATAAAAACAATAATATGTAAATAAACATAAAATTAGGTCGACTGTAAATCGATTGTCGCCGGAATCTTTGAACAAGTGTCTCTCAGGTAATGTTTAAAATGCTACCTGTGTAAGCTATTGATATAAATTATTTTTACTTACCCTGTAAGAAACATCCAATAAGAAAGATTACACTATAAACAATGAAGCCGTATCTAGCTGGTCCCATTCCCGTTTAAACTGCGAAAACTGGAGTCTTTTCCTTGCATAAAACATTCTTCCATAGGCATTAATCCTTGTTTAACACCCTCCAACACATTACTCAACAGACGATGAATATCTGACTAGTCTGCTTAATCCTTCTGAACTGAAACAGGTGAGATCTCAACTGTAGGGGAGTCAGCAGGTTCGAGCTGGCCAACCAAAAGGAAACCAGACATTGAAACCCGGTGTGTCTGTAACAGATATAAAATAGTATTAGTAGTAACAGTTACCATTTGTAGAAAATCGATACATTGCACCGGAATGCTCAGAACTTAGGCGAGCGTCTGAGATATCCACAACCTTACCGCCCCTATTACACGAAATGACGTTGTCTAAAAATCACGTAAGCGATCGCGACTAAGCTTATACTATAGAAAAGAGCAGACGATGTTAGTTGAATTGCGTGGGATGTTTTAGCTATCATCGTAACATCCAGACCTTTTTCTGTTAGTACGTTTCATCAGTTTCGCTAGGTGGTTCCTTTCATAAGTAATATTTTTTCAAGACAAATGACATAATAATGTACCTATATGTGTTATACATTGTCAATGGTGGCAGTATAGTACACAGTAGATGACATAGAACATGATTAATTATGATGATAAGTCAATGTAAATCTATTTTGGTTTCTCAGATAGATTACTTATGTGTACCTACATAGAAAACAAAATTTATTTATTAGTATCACACAATTGTGAACCAGTTATTAGTAAACATTTATTTCCCACAAAAATTTGAAATAAAAGAATTTGTTTATTACTTTCACTAAGCTGATATTTTCAGACTGATATCTGTGACAAAAATAAAAGTGTGGTTTATAAAACCTTAAGATACTTCGTGTCTTTGAAAATGTCAAAAAGTTAAATTATCTGTGGGGCGGAATGTTTAAGAAAACAATTTTTAAAATTCAAAACAATTACGATACATGTACTTAAAGATACATAATGGGAGATTCGATAACGAGTTGGCAGTTCTCACTATAATAATTAAAAACTAGATAACGTAAAGTCAATTTGCTGAAAATTTCATTCAAATTAATTCACTATGAACCGAGAACTAAGCGAATGAAATTTCTGCCTAGCCTCGGTCATCATTACAAAAATCAGTACGATAAACAGCATAGTCTCGATTATCCACTTAATCGTTTAATCGAGAAGGAAAGTTATGCAGTAAATCGGCTCACAATCCACTTAAGATCGCAGGCTAGCGATGCCATCTAGAGTTGATTATGGTCTGGATAGGTTAATTAATGTCTAATTAATAATTTAGATAACATTTCAGGCCTATAGAAAGACCTGCAATAAGCAGATTTAGCCCTTGCATAATGTATGTTTAAGGTACATGAAAACACTTTATCTTTTTCTAAAAGAAATATATATTGAACTGTTTTCTGAAAGAAACTTTGTAATGTGTGTGGCCAATAACTGTGTTGAGTAAGCTGTATATATATATATATTTATATATGGAAGTGGATATGGACGTTTCCGAAGTTCTGAATATTTCGCAACAGTAAATTATGTTATGGGAATCCCAAATAAAGCCACTTGCAATAATGGTCACGAGAACAACAAGTTTCAACATGTTGATAAAATCAGGAATTCCTAGAACTCTGCTACTAAATTTGAAGGTCTAAAAATACCGAAGACGCAATCGAATACGGTTGAAGTTAAAACCAAATACACCCCTTCACTTCGGAGTGGGTTTTTTCTGTTCTTTTGTTTGTTTAAAGTATGTGATAATTAAAATTCTCAATTTACCAAGGCCGCCTCCTGATGAGAAACCTGGGGGTTACCCAATGCTCCGCCTTGTATAATAATAAGTGATTTACATTATTTGAAGTTGTTTTTTCTTCTTCATATTTTGACACTACAATTCTTTTAATTACGTATGGGACTATAAGGCTGTGGATCATAGCACTTTTAGTCGGTCGATGCCAAGAATTTTCGGGAGAGTAATATTTTTTCCTGGAAAGTCAAACGGCGCTTCTCTGCATTGCCTATAAGACATGCGTTAATAGCTTACGTCAAAATGATTGGATCGAAAGTAATCAGGGTCTAGTAAGAGTTAGATGTGTACTTCGTCCCGAAATGTAAATATTATTCTTTAAACGTGGTTCTTGTGTCGCCACGAATGAAAACATTTTCTTCCACAAATCAACGTTTGTGAGGGGAAAAAAAAGAAAAGTTTATAGGGAATTTATCTATATTTTGGAACTTTTATAGTTTTGTCCCCCGACTTTTCCCTGATTACTTTCTGGGCTTGTCCAGTCATAATTACTTGTTAACGCTTGTTTTAAAAAGGTACATATCTATAGTCTCAGTAATGATCACCGCCTCCGGTCTTAAACCGATTGACTTTCACAGAAAAAAAGATGGATATGTTAAATCACTTTTAGACGTTTACTTTTCCGCGTTTAATTTGTGGTTCGCCAATCGTCTCCCCCTTGTTCATGTTCTCAAATGACGACAATAGCATTATATTCTGATTGATTTATGTTTCATTGATCTCATTGACATACTAAAAGACATATACATTTATGTGTGACTTCTATTTAAATTGTGTTGGTGGCTTAAGAAGGACACGTGTTTATTACTTCTCCCTGTTTGATAGATGAAGATTGATGGCATTTGATTGACCTCGGCGACCTTTTGGTTTTTGATATACCGATTCCCCTGTTCTCGTCAAGTTAGTGAGGTGTGGGGGCAGACACGCTTCATTGATACAAAACCATAGTGACGCTGTTAATACGTGGCGATAAGAGCTTTACTTTACCACTGACTGTTTCTACAACCTGTAGTTTAGATACCAATGGTTTTCTAATCTGAGGTCAAGCATTAACTCAAACGAGGCAGCGTTTGTTCTTTTAAAAAAAGAGAATTGGTCGAGAAAGGCATAGTGTGTCTTAACAACAATAATATCGAAAAGATAGACGATACAAGTACGATACTTATGATCAATGGTTAAACCGTTTATTCATGTGAACAGATGTACATGTATCTGATAATTTTAGTATGTTAAATATTAACAGCTGCAACCGCCTACAATGTTCCAGAATATATTCGTTATAAAATTAGTAGACACCGTGTGAAATCAAGCGAGGTTATTCTGGGCCTTTGGGCACATTTAGCCAATTCGCACTGATAAAAAATTACATACGTGTTGTCAACTCGGAAATAAGGTGTGTGTGTGTGTGTGTTTAGAATGAAACACTGTAATACCGAGGATTGTAAATTTCTGGTAACTTCACGGTAGCTTATGTCAGATGTATAGTTACGTCTGTTAGTAATGACATGTTATATCACGACTTGGTGTCAAGACTGTCGGCAATATAATATACTCTATGGTACCATAAAACCCGATAGAATCAAACTGGTGTAGTATTGTTGAATGGGCAACATGTCTCCATTCATTAAACAGTTGCCTGTCGTGAGATTCTGAGATCATGGTGAGGTGTTGATATAATTAAGATATAATACATATCAACGCTTGTTTCATAGACTAATGAAATCTATGTTCAGACACTTGAATATTTTTGCAGCGCTTTTTTACGGTGTCGTGCTATCAGGGAAAGGGGAATATGAGAGCGGGGGTAAAACGGCACCGCGTTTTTTTTGTTTTTTTTTTTAAAAAAAAAACACATGACGCCATTTTTTAAAAAGCGATTTACTTCATGGGGTGTGTCGCCTTTTTCGTTGCACGTCGTTGTATCCATGGATGGTTTTCGCATATAAAGTCGGCTCTTTATGCACGGTATTCGGACCAGTAAACCTTAATGAAGTGGGCAGGTGTTGTTGCCATCTGTGAAGTACCTTAGCAATTTATGTTCCGATAACTAGAAGGGTTTATTGTACATTAAAATTTACAACATTTAATATGAAATATGATTATCACAGAAACATATTACTAGACTATAACAAGATTACACTACCACTTCATTGGTCTGTGGATGCTTTCACCGATTCATCATTCCTGCGTTAAATTCTGTTTTAAGTGGCATGAACAATTAGGCTTTATTTCTTTAAAATACAGTTTCAAATCAAAATTGATTTGTGCGCTTTAAGGACATTCTTTATGAAGAACATAATGTCACATAACCCAGGCTTCTGAGATGAAACTTGTTCTACTTGTTTTGTTGTTTCTATCGAATTGTCGGACCTGATTGAAAATACATTTCTGCTTTATTTTACCAGACCTGAATGTAGGCCATCATATTGGAGATTTTATTTTTAAAATAGACCTAAAATACGAATGGTATGTTATATTCGTTGGCCTATCCGCAGAGTCTAAGAGAAGTGGGGGGGGGGGGGTAAGTTTCTGATCTTCATTACTTTATAATCATATGCTCAACCAATTTCAAACATATACCGTAACCCAGATATGCTACAATTCGAATCAATCTAGCATGTTCGATAAAACCCTTAATTTCTCGACGCCAATGTAAATATTGGGTTTTTATGCACACTCGGAATCTTGTTCCCCAACGGTCACCACGCCCCTGCCTCTCTATATGCAATTGCCATAAGACGGCCTTGGTTCTGTCTTATAATTAGGTCATTCTGAACATTTATATGTACGTGACACTTACACTACAATTTCTTATTTATCGATGAATGAGAAATAAACGTTTGAAAGGATTTTTAGATTGAACAGGAAAGCATGAAGATATTGACTCAGGGACCAGTCGACCAACTGCCGGAATTCTTCCTACTGACTGTAAGATTACAAAGTGGGGGCTCATTCATACATATCGCTGAGCCACACATTATACGAAATGAACTTAATCGGAGAACGCCAAGTTTATTTGCTAAATATTCGGTGATTAATAGCCTATCATTAGCCAGACGAAGTTATTTTGTTGATGAAAAATGGCTTTTGTAACAGGTGTTAGCAAAAAATGATGCCACTCGCGGTTATTGTCCCACTTGTATTTACCACTTGTCTACTGATAACAGTATTACAGAATAGTCTTTAGAATCGAGCTCTGCCCCGTGCGTGCCAAACAAGTGCATGTTTCGTCTTTCACATTGTTGGTGCCAATCCAAGTAATACATTTTTTATTGGTTATATCAACAAAATAACGGCTCTTTCATTTACCTAATCCAGCAACATTTCGCCTAAAATTCAGGTAAAAAATGTATGTATTTATACAAATGAGACAACCTTTTGTCCTTTGGTGTGGGTTTTTTTTGGGGGGGGGGGGGGTAAACAGACGGGCGTCGGTAATTAGTTTTAAAGAAAACAAAACAAAAATACACCCCCCCCCCCCACGCACACCCGTCGGTATTACCGCATATGCCCAAATCGCAAGAAAGTACAAGTCAACACGCAATAGTGAATGTACGGATGATAAGAACGACATTGCAGATGAAATAGAAATCTTATAATTTGGAATTTTCGTTTTTTTAAATGACAAATACATTTTAAAGAATCTCTCGGTGATAACAATAAGTTATATTCGTATGATAATGTGTGCCAAGTTATTTAAAAAACAAAAAGGAAGACAGCCTAAACAAATCTCAGAAGTTTTTGACATTTCGTATTGTAAAGAAGTATAGAATCTTAACAATGGTATTCAAGAACAAGATATAGATCCAGTCGGCGTATGATACCAATAACATAATGCTTTAAAATTCCTTTGTTGCCCGAATGAAAACGACACCTATATCCAAATAATCCCAAAACAAGATTACAGTATTTCATAGGTGCATATGTGCAACACTAATATGTTAATATCCAAATACAACCAGACAAACTTTTACTAATAATTTTACAGTTTGGCGATAGTTGTATCTGGAGTCGCATCGCCTTTTTTTCCAGAAATAAACTATTGAATGGGGTTATTAGAGAAGCGAGGTTTGACGAAAATGTGGATACCCAGACACATTTTTCTCGATCTTTGTTACAAAACGTGGCGATGGTTAGAGATCACGAACTGGCGAAAAAGGTCTAACATTTCTTTATGGAGATTACTGACAGCCACGTTATATTAAGCACACATGAAAGCCCTCCAATATGAAATGAAATCATCATTACTACTTTATATATATATAGTATAGTAATATAAACGAACAGGTAGAAACCCATCCCTCGTTCCCATCCCTATGGAAGTTAGTCACTAGTTACACATGTATATAGAACTTCTCCCGTGGACGTTTACCTATGATAAGATAATATATACCGACCATATGTTTCCTTGGGCTATGAAGTTCAAAGAACTTTAGGTTATTGGTCATTCAACTAAATCCTTGTGTTTAAGTGCTTGATTTTCGCCTACAGTGGAAATCTTTCAGAATTTTTTAATTTATGTGCGTCGTCATTACTAGAAGTAATGTTTGTGTAAATAGCTTTATCCTGAAAATGACCGACGTCAAATTCTACGAACATCAAGATTTTACTTGCAAAACATTTGACCTATCATTAAAATGGAGCTTCAGCTTCTGCAATCCATACCCTCACTCCATTTATCGGTAATTAGTAACGGGTGTCGTACACGGAACATACACGGTATACATACGCTTACTAGATAATACCACTTCTCATTTGGCATAGTTAATAAATGGTTTGTGTTGTATATATAATTTGGATAGGTCTTGGATTTTCGATAAATGGGTGACATATAGCTGGCATTCGGGACGCAGACCCGGCACTCATTTGCTAACCGTATCTGTAAGCACATGTCACGTTTTGTTAAAATCTGGGATATGTGAGATAACCTTTGCCCTAAAGATCATTGAAACAACTTCAATTTCAACGTATTAGGTACGTTAATAACGGGACACCATCTTGACTTACATTTTCTACCGGAAATCGAACTTGAAATTTGGAATATGGTATGATAACAAATGCGAAGACAGGACAGATGGAAATTAGCTTACCAATGATGAAAATTTTGTGAATGTTCTTCATACAGTTACTTTTTGGAATTCATATCTTAAAATAGTTGATGTAAACTTTGGAATGTCAAAACAAATTTGTCAATCACTACACAATTGAAAAACATATTCTATCTCTGAGCCAATTTTGTTCTCAACAAATTTCGCAAGAGAGAGATAAAGGTTAATGTTCGTTCAGAGAAAATTGACGAGGCTGGACAAGCGAACCTATTCCCTATCATCTACAAGCCTAGCATCGAAACCACAAGTATGATCTGTACGATGAAAGCCATTTTAAAAACAAGTGGGAGCGTACTATATGGACCAGGAACCGAGTATGAGATCATTTCAGTCATCTTAAAATTGTGATGTCATATCAATCGATGCGCAATTGTCCAAGGAACAAACATGGCAAGTTTCATGTCGATCGTACTGTTGGAGCCTTAGGGTTGTTCTTTACGAAGCGAGTTGCCCCCAAGAAGAACAACAGGATGAGTAGCGCTTGAGGCTCAGATGCTGGTCCAAAAATACGACAGTCAAGATCATTCTGTATATAACCCTTTCGATTTATAAATAGCTGATTAATTATGGATATTGGTAATAGCTTTAAGTGATTGACGACCTATATCGTAGCTAATTGGTGGTAAAGGTTTTAAATAATTTAGAACACCAGTAATAATAATGAAGAATATCTAGCAATTATTGTGGTCGAATATCTCTACGTGTTTAGCATCCAGCCGTTTCATACTGCACTGTCTGGTCATCAGGTACTATAATACATTACAAAATCAAAATTTATAGATCTTGGTACGTATACGTTTCATGAAATTAGGTAAATCTCAAGGTAGTGACGCCCCTCTCTCTCTCTCTTTCTCTCTCTGTTGCCTATATCATTCCACCCCACACTTGTACATCCGAGAACTTGTAGTTTGCTATCCCGATTTTGAAAACAAATTTTCTTTTGAAAATACGCTCGTACACTTAAAAGAGTCGCGGAGAGGAACAATATTGGCTGGTAACAGCTTGCGTGTAAAATTTATCCTGTATCATTATCAGTCAATTATTGCTTGTTGAGTTGGTCTCTTTCCAACAGCGCAACATTAATAGCTCTGTCTGTGCATCTATAGTGCATGCAAGTACATGTACGTGTAATTCTGTTGAAATCTTATTTAAAAGCACTTAAATCACTTAAATACATGTATTCGTCGAACACATTTCCATTAACCACACACACGCGCATATTCCATATAACTTGATTACTTATCAAACCGACGGTTGATACATTTATATTATCATTAACAAATATATTTTCTTTGGGCCTTTCTGATAATGCTGATGAACAAAGAATAAAACGAATGAGATTTAATCCAAGACACCGCCCCCCCCCCCCCCTTCCCCCAATCCCCCCGATCCCCACCAACAATGTTTTCAGATCCTTACTGTTAAATTCCCTTATCTAAATTTTAGATAGAAGCTAATTCGTCGACGAAGAAAGGGACGTATTCGCGCACTTTTATCACTTTCACAACCTTAAACCAAAGCAGCATTAGGACAAAAAAAAACAATTTAAAAGGGGATAATATGGACATTAGTCAATAACTTACATCCCAGTTTTGCTGAAACTACATCGGCAATTTATTCAAGACATGTTATCTTGTATTGTCTAACAATATACTGAATTGTGTTTTTTGAACTACAATTATAAATGCAGATGTTAAAGCAACTTTGTAAGCAAGTCTGATGGAACTGATGCCCAAAAAAACAATCAACCACTGCCTGTGGCAATGGAAATTACTTCCAGGATACTGCCAAGAGTGAAGGCGGTGGAAAAAATTATGTTGACTGCCGTGATAATTGAACCGTTGTATTTTCTAACACATGAAGACAACTGTTAACTTTTTATACTTACATTACTATCTACACCCTTCAATAACTAGAGATGTCTATAACATATACACACGTTGTTTGATGTTAAATATAACATCATTTCACAAATATACAGATATACAAAAACGTACCTTTTGCTTACAGCCAGACAGACGTTATAACAAGCACATACCTTTGCAACGCTTCGCAAAACTACAATTTTTTTGACAATTAGCGTATTTATAACCAAGCTATACTAATCCTTCTTCAGTGATCCACGATAGATTATTTCATAATCAAACAATTTAAATAGGTTCGCCAGTCAGTCTCCCACTGGGTTCTCATTCAGATGGACTAAGGAACAACCTTAAAGAGGTATTATCACTTATAGCAAGAAAATAAATAATTAGTTTATGAGTTCATATTCTAAAGAACCCTAGACGCCCATGATAATCGACAGTAAAGAATTTTAAGTCTTGACCTATCGGTCACAAAATTTATTCTGATACATAGCGTGTACAAAACCGGACAATTCACAATCTGAACTGATTAATATATCTAAACATTTTTGTTAAGAAAAGGTATTGAAACAAAATGGACTAAAATTGCATAATTTAATTTAAACCCTTACACTTAATCTGGAATTCCTTTCGTCATGGGAATCATGAGTAGCCATTCATCGTCAAATCTACGTTACCCAAGAAAAAGTAGAAGGTATATATTCTTTAATATCTATATTATCTGTCATAAAAATTTCAAGACAATTTTTCTGGTTCTTTACCACAGGTCGTCATTATGCAAACATTTAGAAACCCCATATAGTAAACCTAATGAAGCTTAACCACTGTATAAACCTATATAGAATCCGTCTGATCACACGGAATCAATAGAATTCTATTGGAATTGTCTGACGCGTCCATTGCTTTGCATTAGCGGTAATGTTTGATGTATTGTGCCATTATTGAGATTATAGACCGCAAATTCTACAGTTCTAGCTTTTGCAATGACTCTCCTGGGCTACGTAATGGATATGATGCAAAAACTGCTTTAGTTATGGCGGGCGTTGTCTGCGTAATATACTGCTTTAATAGCATTCCTTTATCTGTAGAGTATCTCAACTGTATAGGTGGTGAGTTTCAGCGATACTGTTGTTGTGTCTACCATCATATACAGAGCATCTTCAAATTACATACACATGCAAATACAACCTATATACTTTCCCGTTTCATCTTTTTACTCTTCATATTTATATATGAATCGAACCAACGCATGGCATAATTATTACGGGGAATAATTCAAGTACTTTTTACTACGTTCTTCATCATTAGTTCACTTCATTGGCAGATACTACAAGGTCATTTTCTGGTCTTGTTATGGGATAATGAAATGAAATGGTATTTAGCCACATTTTAGAGAAATATTTTTGTAGATAGTGTTTGTTAAGATAAATTAGGTTTATTTATATAAATTGCCATTTATCACTGTGTAACATTGGACATTCAACAGTAAGATTCCATCGATTGCGGTCCAAAGCTGCTTTCTTTCCTTCTTCCCTAGTTTCTTCTCACTAGTATTCGCTTGTTATGCTTGAATAAAGGTTGTCATTGCATTCTGTGCGGGATTCTTCAACGGTTTACTGGTTTATTCTTCCCGACATTTCCTGGTATGGGATACGATCTGGTTGCCTCGTTAGTAAATATTTTCTATTATACTATTCTAAGAGCGAAGCAATGGCGTTTGTGGTGCGTTTGTGGTTTATAAGCTTATTGAAAAAAACACTAGAAGAGTGCTCTATAGTTTGGATGCGATCTCAAACATCAGTTTGAAATCTCCATGATCCTTTTCAAAGCTTACTTCAAAGATGACGCCAGTGTTTGTAATATCTGAAGACCCGATAAAGTGTAGCTGATCACTTCTCTGTTGTAAACATCAAAATATCCATAAACAAGATAAAATAGTATTTGAAATCGATGTTAAAAGGGAGACGGGTTCTATTTTCAATAGATGGGTTTGATTGGTTTGCTACCTTTATCTACCAGTAAAATAATCCACCACAAGCGAGCATGGTGTGGGCAATTTTTGATCTAGATGCATACAGAATTTCGTTAAGATTTTAAACCTTTGATAATTTATGATTTTCAAAACTTACTGAGAAAGTTTGCTTTGAATTGTACAGTATCAAATGTTTCCTCAAATCAGATTGGAAGCACTCCTTAAGCCCCCGTGTTTTCGTAAAACCCTTTTACTATTATGTATACATGTACCATCTATTAATTGGGTGACGACCTTGGGGGCCTAGCATCAATGTTTGAACCCGGAAAGGATATGTATGTAATGCCCAGTCATATTTCATATTATAGCATTGCTTTATAAATACTAGAGAAGCCTAGTTGAAACATTGCGCAGTAATAAAAACTGTAATTGTATCCCATAGAATTGTATCCTGTGTATTTCCAGTTCAATTACTGAATACCATTCAAGCAAATTTATTTATTATAAATCTTTTAACATGGTTATACACTATTACAGATCGCTAAAACACTCATTCTTTGTTTCGTGTAATGTCTGGTTTTTGCACTAAGTAAACCACCTGCTTACCGGCTTGCAACACTTCCTGCAATCCAAACGTTATGTCCTGGAAAAGGCGTCGCTACTTCCTATTAATAGCGGCACGAAACTAAAACCAAAACGTAGCCAAATTTATATTTGGCGTAAGAAGTATTTATCTTAGAAATCATGAGCTTTCAAAGAAAGACATGGGCCAAATTTTGAAAAAAGAGTTCATAATTCGCTTGAGTTTTAACAAACGAGGCTGTTTCCATTAAATGTATTTTGGGGGTCGATTATCTGGATTACTTTCAAAATGATTTACTGATTAGCTGAAGTAGAAGAAACTCCCGTTCATAGTTCATCAAGTTGGTTTGATGCCACCTTATAGAAATGAACCAATTTAAAATTCTCTTTTGTTGCAGTATGAATGATTTTAAAGATATGCACACCTACATGTCTGCTTATCTTCCGTTACACAGAAACATATATCATGTAGATATAGGTCTTTATCCTTGTTCTCTTCTCTAAGAGGTTTCCAGAATACTTTTGTTTATTTACATAGTACGTTCATATACATTCACAATGTCATCATAAGACTATTATACCGTATAATGACGTAATATATGTCTTTCGTCACATCTGCACGAGCAATTAAATTGCCGTTGCTATAAAGGTATTTCCCTTCAGATAATTTCAAGATATCAAATAAAAGAATCTCAGTATTGCATTTGCCAAACATCAAACGGGGGGCTATAAATATTCTTACAAGACTGATGAGTCAGAAATGTGAAATGTTATAAACTAGTGCATATGTACATGTAGTCTGCATACATGCGACCAGAATAACCAATATAGGCTACATAGGTAAAAATAGAGTCTTTAGACAAGGCGTTTTTCCTCCACTTGTATTAAAACCACTTTGTGCATGTACATATTACATAGGGTCGTATATTGCATGCTTACTCTTAATAATTACATTGAAATATTTTTAAGTGGTTACGTTGAATCTCCCAACAGGTTTACTTTTTAATTTAAAAAATACCCCCAATAACCAACAAAATAAAGAGGCGGTTGTTAGATTAACAAGTATTATTTGAGAAAACACGTTCATATATTAGAAATATAACCTCTTTCAGATAGTTTCGATTACAAAATGGATGGTATCGTGTGTCAAATTCTGTCCATTGGGACCATTTCTAATGTAATTCCGCCACTGCTATGTCATAATTGAAACGATAAATAAATTTGTGTCATCTTGGTTTCTACCACTTTATTGATCATGTTACTGTCTTACTGAAACATCCGTTCATTTGATAAAACCTCCTGTATTAATATTTAATTTTTACAGCCGCGTCTGTTCTTTTCAGATACTGTAAACCTTAGAATTGTTGAAAATAAAATACATGCCTTCAATAATCTAAATGACGATAACGAGATGCGAAGGTTATTAATGTTCTACAAGATGATCGGTTTCATCGAACAGTAATGGTTGTTGTATGTGACTCATGAAAACACATTATTTTCCACAATGATAAAAGCATTTCAGTCTTGTCGCAATCCATTAAATGTCTCCGTAGATATTGCCTGATAAAGTTCATCTAACATGATTCCCTTGTTTTAATGTCATTTAGAAATTTGAGTTTTATTTAGATAGAAATAAAATAGAAACTCGGAATGAAATGTGATCTGGTGCATTACAAATGTTATTTATGTTGGGGGTTTTATATCAGATTTTAAAAATTTGTTTCAAGTATGAAAGAGATAAACTAATAAATTGGTGTAATTAAAAATGTTTTAGGCTGTTACGTTGTTTTTTTATACTATCACAGCCCATCTACTTACACCTCATCTAATTTAATTTCATTTCATATGTCAGTCCATCCATTGTCCACAATTTATCGTCCAATCTTTTTAGAATTATAGATGTTGTTAACATCAGTGAAATGAATATTTCTGATACTTACGTCCAGATTTGTTGATCTTGTTCAGTGTGTATCCAATTCCGATAATAGCAACAAAAGTTATATTATATCTGCGTTGTTCAGATTAGTGTGATTATCGAATTTCAACAATTTCCGTTAATTACTTCTGAAGCTATTGCTCTGCTCACTTTGTAGAATCTTGTGAACGCTTTTGTGACAAAATTATGATCTGCTTTAAAATATGTATATGCATTGTTCAAATAAGTGAGAATGATAAAACTCCAGTAATTTATGTTTATTGCTTCTAGAGTTATTGAGCTTTCATACGTTGTAGGGTCTTGTAAACTAGTTGAAATTTACATTCTTGGTTCGATATTTTAGACGAATATTTGTTGTATTTGATTATTTTGTAAAAAGTTGTCAAAGGGTACATTTCAGTATCTTTGTTGGACGACTAGAAACTTGTGGGAATATTGTTTTGTTCCTTATGTAACAAGAGGTTACCGTGCAAGATATGTCCACATTTTGCAAGAGAAGAGAGGTTTAACGTCCACTCGACACAAACTAGGTCATTTCGGGGCTAACACATCGTTCAATTTCATTTCAATAATTGGTTTGTGCGTAGGGGTCTTTAGCAGTGGGAGGAAACCGACGTACCCGGAGAAATAACCCACGAGGTTGGACAGACAACCCTACTCCTTGACACGTACAGACGGGGAATCGAAACCAGGTCACTTGGCTCAATGGCAGACCTTATGGTCCAACGCGGCCCCAACCTCCAAGAGATGGATAGAGAACAAGCTACAAAAAACGATTTTTCGTACAATTAGGGGTCATAGTTCACGACGTTCCACAGTGCTCCGTTCTCGGTCCATTACTTTTCATTATATACATCAACGATATGGTAAACCGCATAAAATCAAACATTAGATTATTTGCTGATGACACTAGTTTATATATAAAAATAACTGACCCAACCGAATGTGCGGAAGCCTTAAATGGTGATCTAAGGAGAATAAACCTTTGGGCTAAGACGTGGCTTGTATCTTTTAACCCGCTAAAAACTGAAACACTAGCACTAGTAAATAAAAATAATACATTTTTCCGACACTAAATCTAGACAATGTTGCAATTAAATCAGTTTCTGAGCACAATCACCTGGGGCTTACTATCCAAACAAACTGCAAGTGGGATACTCATATAAATAAGATTTTGGCCAAAACAAGTAAATTTGTAAATTGTCTTTGCTCATTAAAATATAGATTAAGTCGTAGATCTATCCAAACCATGTATACCTATTCTTCCTCATTTCGACTACTGTGGCGTTATTTGGGATGGGAGTACCGCCGAACTAACACATAAACTAGAACTTTTACAATTAGATGCACTCATGACTATATGCGGTACTGTGAAAGGTACAAGACACCAGCTGTTATATAAGGAAACAAGTTTTATTACACTGCAGGAGAGAAGAAGGCGACATAAATTAATTTTATTCTACAAAATCATAAACCATATCACTCCCGAATACTTATTTCAGCTGATACCATTTAATATAAATTCTTATCGCCTACGAAACCAAAGCAACATCCTAACATTTTCTTCTTCTTTTATACCATCTACAATTAGAGAATGGAATCTACTCGATCTTTCTACTAGAAACTTACCTACTTTATCCTCTTTTAAATCTAAACTCGGTTACCTTAATCAAATTATACCTTCAGCATACTGGCAGCAGGAAAAGTCAAATTCACCATTCTCGCCTTCGACTTTCTTGCTGTGATTTAAACGGACATAGTTTTCTCACACATATTTCTGACAGCCCTACATGCGATTGTGGTCACGCCTTTTAAGACTCTGAACATTTTCTTTTAATTTGCCCCTTACATTAAGATGCACGATTTGCGACAATATCAAAACTTTATCAAAATTTATTATTCGGAACTGAAGACAGAAACAATTATGAAGAAATTATTTCTCGTGTATATAGCCATCTTATAATTTAATCTATCCCCTGCTTTACTTTACTTTACTTTTCAATATATATTTATGTTAGTACTTTTATGGAGAGGGGATCTATAGGATTCTGCCTGTTCTCCAATCCAGTTTCTGTGAATAAATATTCACAGGCGTCAATATCGAAAGGAACCGCAATCGTTGGGGTATAATCATATACATGTATTGTAAGTTTCATCAAAATCGAATCAAAATTGTATTACATACTTATACACCATTTGCGTACATGGAGTCGGGTAGTTTCGGTCATTACGGTGTAACGGTGATATATTTGAACGGGTTTTAAAACGCGATTTTTCGTACAATTAGGGACAATAATCAAGGAAGTTACGGTAAGATATGCTCGAATATCGAGAGGAATCGAGATCTTTGGGACATAAATATATATATTTTAAGTTTCATCAAAATCAGATAACAATTGTGACCTTTAGAGGGCCTACAACATTGGTATTACATACTTTTATATTATTTGCGTACAGGAAGCGTTCATTTTATAGGGCAGTTTCGATTACGGTGTAACGGGGATATATTTGAACGGTTTTTAAAATCGGATAAAAATTGTGACCGCTACATGGTCCACGCGCTAACAACGCGTACAATCAGAGACCATATTCCAGGAAGTTACGGTCCGATATGCGCCAATATCGAAAGAAACAGAGATCACTAGGATCTGACCATATTTTAATTTTCATCAAAATCGGATAAAAATTGTGACCTCTAGAGTGTCCACAAATTAGGTATTACGTACTTTTACATAATTTACGTACAGAGAGTGGCCAATCAGGGACCATAATATATAACGTTACAGTCAATATCGAAAGAAACTGAGATCCTTGAGAAATACACATATATTTCTAGTTTCGGCAACAATCGGATAAAAATTGTGACATGTAGAGTGTCCACAAACAAAATGTGAACGGACAGACAGGGGCGACGACAATATACAAGTCAGTCCACACGAAAATGTGGGTATATAAAATGTATAATAATGCACTAATCCAACACAATGTACTAAAGAGATTATAATCTGTATTATAAAGATGATACCTGCTTAACATTATAGGGTCGGATTTGTTTTGGGTATATTGAAACTTTTAAATGTCACATCTGTATATCCATTGTGAATCAGTGATTAGGTTCAAACAAGTGAACATTTTAATCACTCCTCCTGGATTAAATACTTGATGTTTTCTTGTTCTTGTGATGTTCTACTCCGATATCGATCAAGAAATGTTAAATTATTAACTGTACTGTTTGCACACCTCTAGTTTTGTGTATCTCAGAACGTTTCCGTGGTAAGCATGGTGGTAAAAAAAATTTAAAACTGATATCAAGCATCTACCAAACAGAAATACAAGTTATGAGCAAAACAGACAGACACAAAATAACACCAACTCAACACCAAAGCTACATATTGCAAACTTAAATGCACAATCCTGTCGTAATAAGGCTCTAGACATTGCCTATCTTATGTTTGGGGACAACATAAATATCCTATTCTTAACTGGGATATGTCTTTAAGCAGATTATGAGAACTAACCCCAACTGGTTATGCTTTCACTCAGGTTCTCAGATCAACTGGCATTGGTGGGGGCGTTTGAGTAGTTTACAGAGGTTCTCTTTGTATTGAAATACTACAAATCTCTCGACTTGAAGTTAGTTCATTAATATCTGTGCACGTGTGTTTTGCTTGTATCGACAAAAAACAATTTGCCAACTTGACCCTATATACCAACCAAACTTTTAACATATCTTCTTCTGCCGGTCATTCCAGTAATTAACACTAGTCTGAAAACCGCTTGTTTTCCAGAATTATTTACACAGGCTGTAGTTAGACCTCTAATCAAAACATCTGGCCTGGATCGCAACATCCTCAAAAATTACAGACCAGTTTCCAATCCGCCCTTTCTCTCCATTGATAGAAAAAACTGTTAACAAGCGAGTGCAGTTTTTTGTCAGCAGCAATAACTTATTGGATAAATTCCAATCAGAGTACCGACCTCATCGCAGTACTGGAACAACTATAGTTCGGGGGTTGAATGACCTCCTGCGGATAGTTGATAGTGGTAGACTTGCATCCTTAATCCTCTTGGATATGTCTGTTGCATTTAATACGGTGGACCACCAGATTCTTGTTAATAGACTACGTCAATACTTTCATGTCTATAAACGGCATTGCGTTGGGTATCATCATATCTGTCAGACAGCAGTCAAAGGATTTTCGTAAACAGGTCTGAATCAAATCCTGTTAACTTGGTTGTGGTGTGTCCGGGGGTCCGTACTCGGGTCAATGTTGTTTGTGTTGTAATAGACAGTTTCGGGATCACTCACTATTCATACGCTGATGACACCCATGTAATCTGTGACGCAAATCAAAATGGAATTGACGAGTCTCTTCATCAGACAACACACCGCTCTAGACCTGTAAAATCAAACTGAGTAAGCACAAACTGAATGATGACAAGACGGGATTCATGCTTGTAAGGCATCTCAACGACTTAAATGACAGCTCCAAACCCATAATCTGTGAAACCAACATTCAGTTCTCATCATGTGTAAAACAAAATATTGGTGTCCTACTGGATTCCCCATTAACCATGGACAAACAGCACGAAGAACTCTGTCGCACGTGTTACTACCATCTCCGATGTATTGACAATATTCTTCACCTCTTGACAGTTGGTGCCTATAAGCTGCTTGTGCGTTCCTTGGTATTCTCAAGACCCGATTATTGCAACAGTGCTTTGATTGGAATTCCCCAAAAGGATCTATCTATGCGCAAATCTAAAAAAAAAATCAAAACACCGCCAGCAGAATAATAACAAGAACACAAAAATACTCTCACATAACTCCCATCTTAAAATCACTACATTGGTTAAGAAGCCCGGATAACTTTCAAGATTCTAACATTGGTTTATATGTGTCAACACGATCTTTCCCCATTTGACCTCATGGACCCTAAACTGAATTCCAATGGGGGTAAAACCTTCAGTGTCTGCGGACGTAACATGCCTTTGGAGATACAAAGTTCTCAAACATTAGCTGAGTTCGAATCCAAACTCAAAACCCATTTTACTGTTACTTATCAGGATTAGCCATTATCTTCCATCTTTCGTGTGCTTCGATCATGCAATATGGATGGAGTGAGTGCAATCATGAATGTACATTATTATTATAATAACGGTCCAATGCCATCATTACATTTCCTATAACACACATTGGTAGCAACCTACCAAGCTACAGACATCAATAAATATCAAAATGGTATGTGCCATAAGACCGGCACAATTAAATATTTATTTAATCACAAAACAGTAAAGTTACAATCATTTTGGCTTATATTCATGGAAGTCGATTTCCCGAAGAAAATCATGAATGAACGCAAAGAAGATCTTTGGACTGGATTATAACACAAACATATGGTCATTTTTCGTTTGACTACCCACTGGCACCCATCGGATTTTATATCGTATGTAAATATGATACGGTATAACCAGTAGTCTTTTTATCGACCCGTGATGATCTGATATCAGACGTAGCGATAATTCATGACTTTAATAAAACAGAAAACCCCTTAACATAATCAACTAATGAAGCAAGTTGGAACTATAGGGAGAGATTTAATTTAATAGATGCCTCTACTTCCTTAATACTCACGACATTTATGTCTAGCGTCGTGATTTACTATACAAAGTATACCCAAAGATAGAATAGATTCTTTATTGATGAACTAGCACGAAGCGTCACCGAGGAATGTCATTATTATCCACACGTATATACTCCATTTAATTATTTATTAAAGTCAATCATTGAATCATCGATTGAAATTTAACAGGCGCACTGGCTGAAATGGTTGAACGGCTTCAGCTTGGATCGCTCACCGCTAACCTATACCTTAGTAAGAGAGAATTTCGAAATTTTCACGAAAATCACATGAATTCAACATTTGACTTTGGCCATGACCGCAAACTTTAGACAAAAGTTGTAATTCACATTGCGTACTATATTGCTGGTTGGAATAACTTAGGAGATATATAGTCAGATATGCATGTTCAGAGGAATGTCATTTAGAAATAAAGACGAAATTAAAAAATCGATCGTTAAACCAACACACAAACTCACACAAACACTTCTCGACAATAAGAGTAAACGCTGCATGACCATTTAGCCAAAAACGTTTGGTCATCAATAACCTACCCAGCATGTTTTCCCAGCGAATATACGAATACACAACTGAACAGCCTTGCAGACCAAGTGACGGTAGCATTTTTCTCGGCAAATCTGTATGAATCGTTCATATCCCTGCGCAGCCACATTAAACAATAGAGAAAACATGGTATATAGAGTACATATTTAAACAGTTTCTCGAATCTAGACTTTCTAAATACATGTAGACTAAATTCAAGGTGTGTTTAATTAGTTAGTGATTAGTAACATTTTATTTTTGCTTTACAGACCAGAATCCATAGGGGTCATTATCAGCTTGATGAAAAGACCTCACAAAATTACAATCATCTGTCTCTCTAAATCATAATTACCATCGTTCATTCTCGTTAAAACACTAGGGATCGTAAATTGGGACAACGCATCTATTATATATGAATGAGATTTATAAAGCCCTGAAAAGTATTGAAGAAATGTCTCTGATTTAAACGCGAATGATACCACTCTAGCAAAGAAGTCCGATCATATAGAACATATTATAAACACCGTGGATTTATTTTCTGTGCCATATTTGATTCATTCTATATTAACTTGAATTTATGTAGTTTATAATAGAGTCACCTTGACTGTGTGTGTCATTTCCATTTTTGGGGAAAAAATCGGGATTTCTAGAAATGTCGCCTATATAAATTGTCTATATTCTTCATGTGTGTCTAATTGGTTTTGTAACCTTTCTATTTGAAAAGATTACCACGCGGATTTGTTGAGTATTTAGAACTCTAAATATAAAGAGTTGTCTCTTTCTTAAATTTGAATAACTAAAGAACTGTGTATATAGTCTAGAATATATTGTTGATTTATTTTTGTGTCGTTCAATGGATTAAGGTGTCGGGGGATTAGGATTGGCCAATCTGAATGATAAATGTTTCTTTACAATAGTTTAATCTCTATCATCTATCGTATATTAAGCTCAGATTGTCATTATCCACTATTATCCCTAAACATTGACCAGATCTCCGCTGTGATAAATAGTACAACTTAAAAAGAATGATGAGGTTTAGACTTAAGTAGATAGTTATTCTGTATAATATCCCTAATTGTGTGGAGTGTGTGGTTGTTATAAATCTAGTTGGGGATAATGATTTTAAATACAGGGGGGTGATTGAAAGTACGCTGATGAATGAAACAAACTGCGTGTTTTGAAAATTGCCTACAATGACATGGGAAGGTCATAGGGTGGGATGAAAGGTGACCTAAAGAAACGCCCCATAGTGAGTAAGACCATGCCAATTGCTAACCTGCCTATACTTCTGCTTACCGGGGAGAAATGACATACAAATTTATATAAAAAAAAAGATGTACACTATTAAGTTTTTCATGGTGTGTTTTTCTATTCTTTAGAGAAATAACTGACAATAGATTTGAAACATAGCACTGTAATGTTTTTATTAATTACTATTTCTTTATATTCAACCAAAGCAATTACCCACATAATCGTTTAATACGAAATGATTCCTGATTCAAATCGAACTAAATAAGATTTTATATTAATTAATTAGGTAAAAATAAACACACTTGTATGGATATACTACTTCTGAATTTTATTAACATGTTTTATTAACAAGCAAATACTTGATAAAGATACCTGTATGTGTATTGAAACGTAGCATGTTAATAAAATTCAGAAGTAGTATATCCAAATAAGTGTGTTTATTTTTAGTAAAATCTATTTCTATATGTCTTATAAGGATTAATTAATTAGGTATCACGAATAAAACATACATCTGTTTTCCTCACACGAACTAAATAAATTACATAGGAAACTACCCGGTTGTTCTATTCTGATATATCTATATCGTCTAATGTATTACCTATATATAATATAAAACTTGTGCTAGTTCCTGTGCGGACGTTAACACGATGACTATAGCGTTTCTCTTGCATACCGTTCATGTTGTACAGTACTTTATGGGTGGTGAACATCCTCTGTGCAGTATCTATTTTGAGTTATACAATAAAGCCGTTTTCCCCCGGAACCTTAACGAAACTAGTAGTCCACTTAGTCAGTTCAATACTAAATTCGAGGAAGACTTTTAAACTTTCTAAATTTAAATAAAAAGTGGTGCCAGACCCTCTATGACTTCACGACACTCATTAATCTAATAGAGACACAATCATGACTGGGTTATTCCGTATATGCCAACATTTCTATAAATTTGGCTACCCGCTGAGGAGTTTTGACTAGGGTGGGGGCCTGGGCCTAAAGCGTACTCGTTTGAACACAAGCCCCTTCGCCCAGTATTGAATAAGGAATTCTGCTATCATTTAGACGAAATGTGATGACAGAGTTACAATTATGTCAATTACTGTTTTTAATTGCTGATTGAAAATGTTTTTTTCTATACTATCCTCTCTTGTCAAGGAATAGGTATGTGCCACATCGTTAATTAAAAGCTCGAATGGGCATAAGCGCTTTGGAGATCGCCCAAGCCACTCAAAGAAAATTGATAGACCGCGCTTTTCCTTGATTTGACTATGCAGTTGTATTGAGGGTGTTCCCATTAACATTAAAAATTTGATATTCAAATTAGGCAAACTCAGGCCCGTCAATTTTACAGCACCCCTGAGTACACTTCTTCCCCCCCCCCCCCTCGGTTGCTCTGAGCTAGTTACGGCCCTGGGCAAACCATTACTGGTAGAGATTTTTTTAACTGTTAATTTATCTAAAGTTTCTTGGATTTTAATACGTTATAGAAGAGGCGCGCAATATGAATGTTGTGACCATTTATTAAGCTTATCTTCTCGCTCAGGAAAGCCCAGAATAACTTGGAACCAGACGACTTGTTCATCGCCAACTGTTCCCCAAATTTTCCTTGGGCTGAACGCTTTTCACTAGGCCTACAGACAGGGCAACACATGGCCACGGTTTTGCTCCAAATTTTGCTTTATATAGACGAACTACAAATGGTGAAATTTTTTGGTGGACTGCATCCACTTGTTCAGAACTCGACTTCTCGATTCATAACTCTTAAAAATGCTTCGGTCGTCATTGCAAATGTGTTTAAATTGCACTTCCGGGGCAGATGAGTCTAAGGGTTGTTTTTTTAAATGATATATTTTTGAAAATTAATTGCATTTATAATCTTTGAGAAAGTCAAACTTTCACTTCAATTTTGAAAAGATGAAAGTATTATTGCCAAGCAATATTTATATGGTAGAAGTAAACAGGCCAATTCGTCTTTTTACTTTGTCAAAACTATTTTTCTTACACCCGCTTTACATTATTTTATTGACAGTATCAATCAAATACAAATGCATCTTATGTTGATAGATATGCCCAAACATAAACAACCCGACTTCATCCCATGCTCCATTAACCGGATAATGTAAGTGACAATTTATTGGCCAGATGGAGAAGAATTTAAACTGTTTGGCAATGAGGCGTTAGAAAGAAAATTACGAATATGATGAATAGTATTAGAGTTTTATGGCAAAGAACAATTGTATTGTATGTAAGAGGGTGTCTGCTGCTTGTATCTAATATAAGAAACATAGATCTTATAATATATGAAATGTGTTTTTGATGCTTGATAATAAATATTTTAATGATGATTTCCTGCAACTGTTAAACTAGGTCTTTCATAATGAGAATGATATATATTTTAATTGGTTATTATACAGGTTGTTAAGGACGTACCAAAGGGAGTATCGTCATCTATTCAATGGTGAATAATGTTGATGATCAGGGTTACTTTATTGGGACTAAGAGTCTCCTTAATGTCGAGATTTTGATCATCAAGTTTTCTTCAATGTTAACCATCGCAGATTATAACACAGATTTGAGATTCCGCCCTCTACCAGCGTCCTCTGATGACGAATCATGAGATGGTCAGTGGCGAGTAAATAGAACGTATTATGGTGAGTGGTGACTGGTTAATTAGTGACAAGTATTATGACAAATAGTGAATAACAGAGAAGAAAATTATTGTCAATAAGAAATTGTAAAAACGCATTTCGAAGGAAAAAATTCTATGGCGAGTAAAATGCCAACCATTTCTATTTGGATAACTGTTATCTTAATGATTTGCATACCCGTTTAGTTGTATTCTAAAGCAAGACATTCCCGGCTTGTACCCGGAACTTAAACACGCAGATGTGTTTACTTTTTTATAATATCGAAGTTATTAAAGATACATGAATTATTAATATGGGCGTAGTAGATATAAAATGCATTTAACAGCTTTTGACCTACATAGATGACGAAGTTGTTTGATTTTTTAAAAAAATAAATAATATATGCGTACATTTATAATATATACTATGACCTATATCATATGTAATAAATAATATAGTGATATTTACATATAAACAAGTATTGATAGAACGCGCTACACAATGTAACACATATTATGTACTTTTATTAAAACCATGGACCTTATAATATAAGGTCCATTAAAACACAAAGAGGCATAAATAACATCACAGTCTTGTCAATTTAACCCAAGAAGTGAAATCAATTTCATTTTACTGCCGCTATTTCCCCTTAAAGTAATGAAGCGTCAATAGAAAATACAGAATCAAAGGAAACGGTATTATAGATTGATGTAAAAGAAGCATAAGTTGATAACAATATGTATTCAATTACCACAGAACCATTTTGTCATAACCAATCATTAAAGTTCAGGTTTTTTCTTAAAGGTTAAATTGCCACATTAATTCTTAACTACCCCTGAATTAACTCATAAATGCCACATAACTAATTTAAAATCGTATGAGGTAACATCAGTCATCAGTCAAGATCTTTCTCCTCCAGTTGTCCAACGAGAAGTACCAGGATAAACTGCCCGAGGAAAACCCAATGGGAAATTGACAGTGGGAAAACGCTATTTTCTGAACCAGGACCGCAAATGAGGCTTAAAAGTAGTTTTGCACTATGGTCAGAACCGATCTGCCCGCTTTAGTTCTGAACCATTCGGCTCATTTAAGCCGGTCGGTCATCGCGAGACATTACCCAAACTCCCATCGACCGGTGAGTCGAATTTTAATCATGATCAACTTTTTCAAACATTATACACACAGGGGGGATCCACGAATTTTTGCAGGAGGGGGTTTGCCAGGTTCCTGAGACAATGTATCTACCCCCCCCCCCCCCACATTGCCTCTATCGTCATTTTGGCGTATATACATAAACATTGAGCTTTTTAAACAGAGAAATTCAAAACCTCGTTTGACGTCAATTTTTATTATGAATTAATACAATGACATTGTGATTCAATTTCATGAATGCAAAGCATTAATTGTGATATCACATAATGTCTATATCATTATCTCGTGCTTTGTTGAGTGCCCATCCTGTCCCACATCTGACGATAAAGGATAAAGCACACGGCTGAGAAACTTTTCACGTAAAAAGTGTTAATTTACAAAAGAATTTATATAGCTGAGCAGGAGGGGAGGGGGTCGCCCCCCCCCCCCTGGATCCGCCCCTAACTCACCTGTCAATTGACCCTTTTTGTCTAAAATAGAACTAACAGTAGGGATCCCTAGCAACATTAACAAATCAAAAAGTCAAGAATTCACAATTTCAGTTATTTATTTATCATATAATAAAACAATTATAATTCAATTCCAGTGAATGAATTTCAACACTTAAACAGTAGGGTCATTGTCCTGGCAAGAGTTTCTATGACATTGTTTCTTAAAACAACCCTTTAAAGTAAAATAACACTTCATAAAAATGATCATATATTTTAAAGATCTGTCTATGACACACTTTCTGTGACGTTTGTAAGTGAGCTGGCTATAATGTGTAATAAATGAGTGTCGACGCAGGTGTCCTATCCTTTTGGTAACAGACCTACCATTGATTTTATATTTGGGGACCGGTAGTTATTAATCATCTTGCAGAACCTCTATCAATCTGATAGCCTATTATAGTCCGATAGTCACTCGCGTTCCGAACTTCTTTGAAGATGTAAATTCCCTGTTGTTGTATTTCCTTTTTAAAAAGTTTAAAATGGATACCATTATTTTCAATACGAATTGAAGACACTGGACTGAAAGGCAACCACAAATTTTCAGACCATAGCGAAAAGTATATTTGAACAAAACATAAATACGCCATACAGTGTGCTATGAAGGAAATTTTGCCTGGGCAGCGCACTATGGCCTACTCTTATATCAAATTCCAACTGCCAAGGGATATTTTATGTGTACACATGACCTGGGTTTTTCGTCCTGTCCGAACGACTAGACAGCTGTCCTTGTCAGGCCGTCCGGCCTGCATCATTGACAAGGGGAAACCACATCGGAAAATCCCGATGAACTTTCTCGGCCAATGCAGGTATCGAACACGCGACCTTCACGCTAGCAAGCCAGCGTCTTACCCACTTAGCCACCGTGGCTCTTCGCCCAGAAAAAGTAAACCTGGAAATAACTAGGCAAAACTGGTCAAGATTTTTTAAATATGCTTAAATCCACATTAGACCATTATATTGCGTTATAAAATTAATATCCACACGTTTTTATATTAAAATGTGAAATAAGTCTTCGCGTACTGGACAGAAAACAAAATACGACGTTAATATTTTGAAATAGTTATACTTTCAGGTTGAATCACCGACAAGATCGGGTTTTTTTTTTGTTATTTGGGTTGGGGTTGTTTTTTGTTTTTTTGGGGGGGGGGGGGGGTCAATAAAGTATTCCAAAAATTGACCGACAAGGAAAGATAATATTGTTACAGATATGTTTATTCTACAAATCATATCTAAAATCAAATTGATTTTTAAAATAAATGACAGAGTTATGGATAATTGAAATATTGACAAAAACGTTTTTGCTAATCACCACAAGAGCTTCATTTTGTTAGTAGCTCCCAAAGTATTTCAAAAAGTGAGCGACAAGACACGATATGCATATTCTAAACATCATATCCCTTATTTGTCGTAAACATTGTGAAGGCGGTAGAAGCTACAATTTTTATCGGACTTTCTTTCTAAAATTTGATGTAAAGCACTGAGTTTATAAGAAGACTCGATAGATAATCAGCGCTCAGCGACATTCCGCTGGAAACCTTGTGAACACGATAGAGATCAGAACCCGCGTTCACAAAGTATTCTCAGACATACGTTAACAATTTACTCAACTTTCATTCACTGTTTAGGAAAAAAATGTCTTTGTTTTAATCGTCTAAATTATAATAAGAATCCCTTATTTTTGTTTAATTTAACAAAGGAAAATGTTTATTGGCCTTCTGCCACATCAATGTTTTAAAATCGGGTTTCCAGACATATTTGTTCATTGATTAAGATCCGATCGACACCACACCCCCACATGCGGTTGAATTACATTACAAACCATAACCTAACCCATGGTTATGTTAATTGGAAGGAATAAACAGTAAACATATTTTGTGTGGAAATTAGTATGAGAGGTATATGGTTGCAATGCTTTAATTAAACTATTATAATGAAACTGTTCCCCGTAAATCAATATACAGCTGTTAGTGTGTATTAATGCTATCTGATTGATTTTTATGGTCTTCTATCTAGGATTGGAATGATAGGTATCCCCGTAAAGCCTTAAATGTGTGCAGCCAGATGTGTCTGGGAGAGTGGACCCGTTATTAGAAATCAGAATTTAGTAGCAACCCAAATACAACATCCAAAGAAACGCCTGTACTTACGCATAAAAACATCTTTACCATAGTCTATTAAAAAGATTATTATAACTTGTATTTCATTTCTTGTAGCTTGATATTACACGATTCTTTAGAAAATATCTGTGCGAGTGAACCAGTTATTAGAATTATCAGAAATTAGTAGCAAACCAAATGCAATATACATGTACATCCAAAGAAACGCCTGTACTTTCGCAAAAAAGACAACCCAACACCTTTACCATAGTCTATTAAAAAGATTACAGCTTGCATTTCATTTATGGTAGCTTGATGCTACCCCGCCCCCCGAACACATCAGCATGCTGATCTATTCAATCTATTTTCTATTAGCATTATGTAAAAGGATAAATTTATAGGTGTAAGGCACACTGTACCGCTAAATAAGCTCTGCTCAATTCTGTCAGCGCTAAAAGCCATTGATTACAGTTGTCCTGTTTATTTTGATTTTTGTTAGTTGTACATTTTAGGCTAGTGGGTTAGATTCCCAACATGTTTGTGGGAATGAGTAAGGTCGCATGTCACCGACCCGTGGGGTTTTTCAGGTTTTCTCCCGATTCTTAATATCCCTTTAGCGAATTATTGAAAGAAAGGTATACCATGTTTGTCCCGACTTGACCTTATTTGTGGTGAGTGGACATCCCAGCCCCCCCCCCCCCTTTCCGGCGATATACACATAATTCAACAGTTATATTATAGTAAAATGTTCAAGCTATGTGTAAACTTTACACGTGCTTTGTAAAATTAGACCGAGGACCCCAACCTCTGTACTGATTCAACCATTTAGTGTTCCAAACTAAGACAATTCGGTTTATTAGCCAAGTTAATAATTCACTTACAAACGTCAATAAAAACTTTAGCACAAGTACTTTACAGAAATACCCCAAAATGTTATTAAAAATATTTCTCTCTGATTATAGAAACACTTCAACAAAATTACATAAAACTTTATATTGATTAAAACACGTTTTTCTTTAAGTTGAGGTTGAAGTGATGACCTAATTCTTATGAATGTGTTAAGAAGATGGGAGGAGAGTATGTACTGGAGTTAAGAGCCAAACCTTTGATCATTTAGCCAAAACGGATTTATTCGACCCCGAAGACTTCTGCCATCTTTGGTGGCACACGCGCCCCAGAAAACATGCGGAAATACTACAGACAATATGTTCTCTGTACGCACGCTAGCTGTCAATTACAGGCCATATTAGGAATTTGATCCTCGCAATTTTGATGTTCCTGGGTAGCATTTCAAGGTTAACAGCTTTCGGAAGAAAATTAATTTCTTTTGTATGTGGTCGATTAGTTCAGTCGGTACCATTAGCTTCTGTTCGTCTGCTGGCTTGTTAAGCAATGTAGCTTCAGTTTCAGACAGCATCTATACATACGTTTTTATTTTAGTTTGCACTTCCGCTTAAAGAAACTAATCATTTAACAGAAAACACGTTCAAGAAAATTAAATGTTTCTGTAGCTTGGTATAATTAATGTTGTCAAGGAAATAAAATTAATTGGAATTCCATCTCGTACAATAGGGACTACTGGAAACATTTGCCAGACGTTAAAAGCAATAGCCCCACATATGTACATGCATGGCATTTTTGTTTTTTTTTAAATTTATGCTTTTAACATCTTATCTTTATTTTAGCTATTCTTTCAACACTTGGTGTTGGAGTTGAATTGACGTCTCACCCGGAAAAGTATAGTCTTGGCTTGGGTTTAGCAGTACAGTTCTGGTTTTAGAGACCCGACACATGATCGGCTTGTAAGAATCAAAGAAATCATTTACAATAATAACAGCAATATGAAATATTAACGGTTAGCAAACAAAATGTTGTACTTAGTAGGGATTCCTCGAGCAACAACATGAAAGAAACTGAAGACTGCCCCTGTGTACATAACAATTGACATTAAAGGTTGCTTCAAGTGGCGCTCACTCACACGTGCTATTTTCACACCTGGGTAAAGAACGCAGTCACAATTCTTTTGTGGAATGGACTAATGTATCCCACGTGTGTCTGGAACAATTACAAAGGCATATCTGCTTGTTTTGAAAATTACACTTTACAGAAGGAGATACATAGGTATAATAATGCTAAAGATAGTGACGTCAATTAATATGCACGTACAGCATAATATGCATTGATATATATTACAACACCAGAAAACGGACTACAATTTAACATAATATCTTTGTTTATGCGTTCATGTATCTCATAGAACCGGTGCCAAACGTCAATGCTATGCCATTTTATTTGTGACTGAATCCTATAGGTAAGCTCATCTAGTAGGTCTTCCCCTTTGTCCCCTACTGTTGGATAACTGAGAGGCCAAGACGAGATGAACCATCTTCAAGACAAAAGTCAAGTTCAACTTTAATACAGATTCAAAGCGAATATAGAAAAAAGATACGTGTGTTACTGTTGTAATAATGTGATAAATGTAGACAAGAGATTAGATTTCGAGAATGTAATGAATTGACTTACATGTATGTTTTATAAGATTTCTACATGAACTAATACCATTAATACCTATACAACCAGACACCGCCCATATAGTTATCATGTTAATGCAATGATGAGAATTTGGTGGCATGTCTGAACATCCTGTATTTCATCTATAATGTATCTGCTTACTTGTTCTGTATTGTTGTCTGGAAATCGGATTTATTGAATGGATCTAAAACTTGAACTTAAAGCAGTTTCTATCGGTATATATATGAAATTAGACGGCCGTCTGGAAAATGACATAAATTTTTCATGCTTTTGAACATTTATCCCGATACTTTTCTATTGAATGGGCACGAAATAAATACACCGGTAATGTCTGAACGCAAGCATAAACCGTTTGGATTGATGGCCGTGATAGGGAGCCACGGAGGCTCACTGAGTAAGGCACTGGCTCACTAACCTGGAGATCACGGGTTTGATTCAGGTAATGACAGAGAATGTCATCCAAATTTTGCAGCATCATTTCCCCGTCTAGTTGTTAGGATGGGACTAAAAACTGAGGTCCTGTTCCCTTTCTGTGCATGTTGGTTAAGAAATGTGGGATGGTAAACTCAATCCCCACAGTATTTCCGACTGTTTCCTCAAGTTTGTAAGGGTTATTGACAACACCATTAAAGCCTAAAATGCTGTAACCTGTTCAGGATGGTAATGGATGGGTGTTTTTATACGTCCACTGTATAATGTCATCACCCCTGTCCGTCCGGACGCCTGTCCATCCACAATTGGTTTGTGGTCACTCTACAGGGGTCGTAATCCAGGAAGTTATGGGCTGATATGCGCAAATAGCGAGAGGAACCAAGATCTTTGGGACATAAACATATATTTTAAGTTTCATCAAAATCTGATAACAATTGTGACTTCTAGAGAGTCCACAACATGATTTTTCGTACAATCAGGGACCATAATCCAGGAAGTTACAATTCGATATACGCAAATATCAACAGGAACCGCGATCTTTGGATTATAAACATACATTTCAAGTTTCATCAAAATTGGATAAAAATTGTGACTTCTGGGGGGGGTGTTCACAACCTTGGTATTACATACTTTTACACTAATTGCCTACAAGGAGCAGCCATTTTGTCCAGCAGTTTCAGTCAGATTTTTAAGAAATTCAAACTCAACCTTCATTGATGTGTAGCGATTTAAACGGTTTTTAAAATCAAATACAAATTGTGACTTCTAGCCGGTCCACAAGCTAAAAATGTGAACGGACGAACAGACAGGGGCAACGACAATATATATGGTCTCATGAAAATGTGGGGTATAAGAAAATAGAAGCTGAATTAAATATGAATCTTAAGATCCACCAGTTTGGCTTCAATCAAACATACCCTAAAAGAATTCATCTTCAGAGTCAATACAAGACCTGTTGTTCCTGATATCATAGAACTATGCTGGTATATACATACAAATAATTACATGTACCAAACTGACTTTACCACAGTCAATTAAAAACACACTACTTCAATATTTTGTTTAAATTTAGATGTATAATAGCTTCAGATACAATTATTACATCAAAGAAATTATATGAGTATATTCTAAATGAATACATAATTTCTAAATAGAAAATATACATTTAATTATATTCTACTTGATAAAGTAGATGAACGCATTTTTGTTTGAATATTGTCTTCCTCAAGAATCTTAGGAAATTTCTTTTATACTAATGTCTTACGGGATATAGCACAATGCATCTAAAATTCATTTGTTTAGAACAAAGGAGTTTTTGTTTTATGTAGTCTGGTTTCATGAGGACCATAATTCATTAGAATGATGTTTTCACAATCGCGTAAACAGATCAATTCTCTCAAACGCAGCAAAAAATTAAATCCGACAGAATGGGAAAGATGGAAATCACATTTCAGCTACATTATGTCTCATCAGCACTTGCAGTCAGATCAGAGGTGCATTTTCATTGTGTTTCAGTATATATCTCTTCAACTCGCTTGATCATCATCAGAGGAAATCAATTTGTTACATACTATTCCTCCACATATACCAATATTTATTAGTACACTGTACATTCAATCAAACCTATTAATTGCAAGGTTGTGAGAGATAACAGCCATTGATACCAACTGCAGTGTTCTTTTCTACCAGTTATTTTACAGATCACATTTTAATGTTATTGCATACTCATTTTCTCTTGGATTTTTTATTTTTAGGTAATTTAAAACTATTATATATACTGTCAGTATGTTGGCGTTTTTTAGCTTTCTTTCTGTCCACATTTTTTCTAATCTTTTTAGATGTCGCAAAAGCTGGATTTGTTATCATCTAAAAAAAAACAATTGAAAAAAAAATATTTAATTATGAATGAATTTTAGTGATAATACATGATTAGTAATAGGACATTAACCACAACTCCCAATAATCTAACCTGGTATGTTAAAAGTATGGATAATTCCAAGTTAAAATAGTGTTAAACAATCTTATATCTTATAGTTTATTCCATTAATAACAACGAAATTCACCTGAACAGCTCTCTTGCGCTTTCTCTCAACTCGTCGTTCTGTTCTCATGTTTTGTATAGCGGCATAAACTTTTGAAAATGTTTCAATCGGTATCTTTTTCTTTATCATGTTTAAAACTTCATCTGCTAGTTGCTTTAATTCTACATCTATAAACAAATCACAATAATATTAATACCATAATATTGTCTAATTATAATACACGAAGAGTCCAGGTGAAGAACGATCTAAGTCACATTTTTTGTCTTTTCGCACAAAAGGCAAAACAGACTTTTAGACGAGAATGCTTGACGCGAACAGAACAATAAATGGGTTTAATTACAACTTCAAATGATGTTTAATACGAATCATCATTTCATTACCAGTACAACAACTGACTTCCACTTTTCAGCCAAATTAAGGTCAAATAAAGGGTACGATGGACATATTTGTCCAGGAGACCATTTCAGAAGGGCCTTGGTTCGATGTGACTCCAATCGTTTTTACCTGAAATTGATTGTTCCACAGAAAGCTTATACGATTTGCTACCAGATGGCGCCATTAACTTGAAAAAGTGACTTAGATCGTTCTTCCCCGGGGCTTTTCCCATCTTATAATCAATATATTTACACAACTGTATTTATTCTGCATTTAAATTCACATACAAGATAAGAAAAATGTAATGCATCAAAAAATGAAGATGAACTACATGCAAACTGATATTGAAAACTATTGTTACAATATCATCTGATATCAATCATTATGTCTCAAGTGATAAGACTTTTTTTGTTCATATGTACAATCTCACCAAACAAAATGTGCTTCTTATATGTACGAATTTCAAACTAAATCAAAAATGATTTTTTTTTTACACCTCAACAAACAAAAGATGCTTTTAAGAAAAAGATATATGAGTATTTCAATAGTATCTTGAATCTAAAGAAAATATCCTGGGGACATCTGACTAACTGATGATACATATTTGTATCAAGATAGGTTGCAAGGCAATGAAACATATGACAACAGCAGCTAAGTCGTGTGGGCAGTCAACAAGTGTTGTCTCATATTTTTCATTTGTCAGTGATGAGAACATTTACAACACATGAAAATCTGATTATGAGTAATAACCTATGAAGTAATTATCAGAAAACATTAGAATTTGTTTCGATTGTTTGTCACATGGCCTTAAACAATTTATATTAACTTAACCCTCGAGAGCGTCTATAAGATTTTTCGAAGTGATCAAGGACCATAACTCTGACAGTAATTATCAGAAATCATTGAAAATGAATAGGATTCTTTGTCTCATGACTTTAAACACTGTATAAGTTTAAAGTCAATCAGATATTCACCTTAGCCTCAAGGGCTTCTACAAGATTTTTTCAAAGCGATCAAGAGTTATATCTCCATCAGTAATTATCGAAAATAGTTGATAAGCAATTGTGGACGCCGGACAGGGGTGATGACAATATACAACCACATTTCAATGTGGGCGCATAAAAACTGCTAGAGGTTTGTCATCAGGACTGTAACGGAAAAGTGTCACATTTCAATGTGGGCATATAAAAATTGTTTTACTTGCAATAAATATAAAAACTGTAAGAGGTTTGTCATCAGGACTGTAATGGAAAAGTGTCACATTTCACAGGAAAATTACATTTGTTTAATCTACATTTTCCTCACATGTAGCTATTAGCACAAACAATCAGGGGCCACAGTATAACATGTATACGCACATCTACAGTAGCACCTACCTAAACCAGATACTGATTCCCGCTGTAATAATGGCATGATTATTGGTAAAATGGCTGATAATTGATCAGATTCAAGTTCTAAACTTAATGCTGCTATCCATTTAATAACACCATTTCTCTAAACATAAAATAAAACATTTTTTTTATAAAAATAACAGAAAAGCATGAATGAAATAAAAACAAATTAAGATGATGAGGAGATTGATTTCGGCACAATACATGTCTATTTATAAGTTACAGGAGATTCACCATAAATATAGTTAAAGAATGGTTATTTATTCCAAATTAATGATATACTGTAAATATAATGGTGATTTATTGAAATTGATCATAAAAACCTTTGACCTGTTTAACCATACCTTTATAGTATCTTTACTAAACTTGGCTACTATTTCCTCATTAGCTTCATTGATCATTTTAGCTACCAGCCAGGATAATGTTAAAGACGGATCATCTCCTTCATTTTCTGCTGCTTCTTCTATATCATCTTTATCATCCTTGACAGGCTCCGATCTTGATATCAACTTAAATATTTTGCCCATATATAACATATTCTTACTGATCTGCAGAAGACAAAAAATTAACTCAACAGTCAACTTCTTATTAATGGGTATATGCTTACTCTTCCAAAACACTTGGTACCAATTCTTATGGGCTCATCTTTGAGAGCGATGTCATGTCGCTAGATCACTTAGCTGACAGTTTTAAAATCTGTATTAAATTTTTGTACGTAATATCATATTTTTGTCGCTGTAGAGAGCTTTGCCAAGACTTTTGCTATTTTGGAATATATGTGTTTTTTTGGGCAGTTGTACTGTACTGTTGATTAAAACACAAAACTAATTTGAATAATATAAGTTTAGATGAATGGGCTAAAATGTTCTCAAATGTTGGCATTTAATTGCAATATAATATACCAATGTTTTAACATTAGCTTGTTTCACAACATTTAAGGAAGAAACTAGAAGCATTTCATTTAATCATGCATGACATCCTATATAGTGTATGCTTACTCTTCCAAAACACTTTGTACAACACTTCTTATGGTCTCACCTTTAAGAGCGATGTCCTGTGGCTGGATCACATAGCTGATAGTTTTAAAATTTAGTTTTACAACATTTAAGGAAGAAAACTATATAGAACTAGAAGCATTTCATTTAATGTCATTATTGACATTTAAAAACTGCTAAATAATTCATGTAGTCTTACGGCTAAAAGACAAGTCAATGAGTTGTTGTATTTCACTTGAAGCGTATCATTGTAGCTTATGTGGCATCAATCATATTTTTACAATCTGTATAAATATTACAATAATTCTTATATAGCATTATAATGAGTTGTTGTATTTCACTTGAAGCGTATCATTGTAGTTTATGTGACATCAATCATATTTTTACAATCTCTATAAATATTACAATAATTTTTATACAGCATTATACTCATATAGGTTCAAAACCAACTTATAATCAAACAATGAAATGGGGTTTAACGTCCTACTGTTCTGCTCCGACTGGGCTAATCACGACGAGCATATGCCATACAGTGGGTCAATTCAAGTCCCGGGTTACACTTGTGTTAAGGTTGTGTTGTAGTGGTGTATAACTGGTGTTGTGTTTTGGGCCTTAACCTGAGCGACTCGATGTAGCACTAGTGTTTACACCAGTGTCTAAACTAGGTTAACACCAGTGTCTAAACTAGGTTAATACCAGTGTTAACACTGGTGGAAAATAAAAAAAAAACACCTAAAACACTAGTGTTATCTTTAAATGTTGCACTGTGTTTTTGTCTTCTGTTATTTGCATGAGCTGGCCAACTAAAAAAAATCAGCAGTTGCCAGGCAAGATACGCCCGCCCACCTTTTGCACGAGATGGATAGAGAACAAGCTAAAAACAAAAGTCACTTTTCGTTATGGTCTGAAATCAGCAAATATCAACAGAGACTGAGAACATAAACACATATTTTAAGTTTCATCAAAATCAGATACAAATTGGGACCTCTAGAGTGTCCACAACCTTCGTATTACATACTTTTACACAATTTGCATACAAAGAGCGGCTATTTTGTCTGGCAGTTCTGATCCGATTTTCACGAAGTTGGAACTCAACAGTCATGAGGGTGCAACGGTGATCAATTTATATGTTTTTTTTTTAAAATTGGATAAAAATTATGACCTAGAGAGTCCACAAGCTAAAAAAGTGGTTTTCGTACAAACAGGGGCCATAATCCAGGAAGTTACGGTCTGATATGCGAAAATATCAAAAGGAACCACAATCTTTAGATTATAAACTCACCTTTCAAATGTCATCAAATTCCACAACCTTGTGTACAAGGAGCGGCCATTTGTCTGGCAGTTTCAGTCAGATTTATTATGAAATTCGAACTCAACCTTCATTAATATTTATTTATTGAATACAAATTGTGACTTCTTGGGGGTCCACAATCAGTGGCCATAATCTAGGAAGTTATATTCAGATATGTGCGATTATCAACAGGAACAAAGATCCTTGTGATATAAACATAAATTTAAGGTTTCATCATAATCGGATAAACATTGTGGCCTCTAGAAAGTCCACAACCTTGATATGCCATATTTTTTACATTATTTGCATACGAGGAGCGGACATTTTATCCGACAGTTTTGGTCCGATTTTCACTAAATTGGAACTAAACCCTCATGAGGATGTAACGGTGATCAATTTATACATTTTTTAAAATATTGGGCAAAAATTGTGACCTAGAGAGTCCATGAGCTAAAAACGTGATTTTTCTTACAATCAGGAGCCATAATCCAGGAAGTTATGGTCCGATATATGCCAATATCGACAGGAACCGAGAGCCTAGGGAGACAGACCTATATCGTCAAAATCGGATAAAAATTGTGACCTGTTGAGTTTCCACAAACAAATTGTGGGAGAAAGAGAGAGAAATGGGGTTTAACGTCCACACGACACAAACTAGGTCATTTCGGGACTAACATATGGTTTAATTTTATTTCAATAATTCGCTTGTGCGTAGGGGTCTTTAGCAGTGGGAGGAAACCGGAGGACCTGGAGAAAACCCACGAGGTTGGACAGGTGACCCTACTCCTTGTCACCTACAACCAGGGATTCGAAACCACACCAGTTGACTCAATGACAGACTTTATGATACAGCGTGCACATGCTAACCATTCAGCCATCCAACCCCCCCACAAATTGTGGACGGACGGACGTCCAGGGGCGATGGCATAATACATCCACATGAAAATGTGGGATTATAAAAAAACAGCAAAAGAAAGGCAATTGAGGAAAACTAACCGCTTTTATGAAATTAAGTAACTAGGATCTATGTAGAATTTTTGTAGTCTCATTTGATCATTATTCAGTTGAAATTTCCTATCTGAAATTTCTCGTAAATCAGCAGGCTTGCAATCAACATTTCTTTGTCTTACGATTTGGCTATATATGGGTAAAAAAATCATTTTAAGCCTTAAAACTAAATCTAAAAGTCTTAAAAGAAATTCCCTTCTTGCCGTATGTTGTTTCACACCAGTGTTGTAATAAATGACTTGAACTGAGATTTTTTTTAACCCCTAGAGGTTAGTGTTAGAGTTATTTTTAAAAAGATAATAACTTTTATCAAGTTATTATAATTTAACATTTTTTTATGTAATTAGAAATAATATTGCATAAAGCTCCTTGTCTTTATATTTTTTCCATGTAAATTTGTTTCTTAAATCGAGATACTGATACTGAAAATATAGACAAACTGAGGGGGCCAGGTATCAGTTAGTGTTGGGGTAACACAGATATGACACTGATGTTTATGTTGTGTAAATATATCCATGTTTAACACAACCTCAACACCACAGACCTTAACTCAGATTGATTTCAAATATAGAGGGGGTCTGAGGTTGAGTTAGCACGGCGTTACACCAGTGGTACACTGATCTAACTGGTGTTAGACACTACACCACCTTAACCCAGGACTTGAATTGACCCAGTGTGCTATGAGAGAAATTTTGCCTGGGCAGCAACACAATGGCTTACTCTTATATCAAATTCCAACTGTCCAGGGATCTTTACATGCATGTCAATGTATACACGGGACTTCGGTTTTTTGTCCCATCCGAATGACTAGACAGCTGTCTTTGTTAGGCCCTCACTCCTGCACCACTGACAAGGGGAACCACGCCGGAAAAGTGATAAGAATAGGGTTTCATACACTCGTTTTGATACTATGAAGTATGGTGATATTATCTATGGTTACGCGAGTAGTACAAAGTAGGAGAGCGGTGTTTCTCCAAACTCTTCTTCAAATTCAAACTGCCAAGAATTCTTTTACATGTACTTCAATATATACACAAGATGACCCTGTTTGTTTGTCTGCTTTAAGGGGGGTTGGATGGTCGAATGGTTAGCACGTGCGTGCTGTATCATAAGGCCTGTCATTGAGTCAACTGGCATGGTTTCGAATCCCCGGTTGTACGTGACAAGGAGTTGGGTCGCCTGTCCAACCTCGTGGGTTTTCTCCGGGTCCTCCGGTTTCCTCCCACTGCTAAAGACCCCTATGCGCAAGCGAATTATTGAAATAAAATTAAACCATATGTTAGTCCCAAAATGACCTAGTTTGTGTCAATGGACGTTAAACACCATTTCTCTCTCTCTCTTGTCTGCCTTAGACAAACAACTATACACAGTTTTTCCTTGTCTGCAGGCACCACCCATGAAAAATGGGAAATCTTAATTTATATAGTTTCTTATACAAGTAGAGGTGTAGAAAATGTAATTTTAGAAGCGAAATAATTTGTAATTATGATCTGAAGGAAGTTTTAATAAATATATAATAAGTTATAGTTTAATTATAAGAGTAACTATACCTGTGTGATAAGATCATCATCTAAATATTCTGATCTCATTTGATTACAGAACAAACACACTAGATTAATTAACTGAAAAACAACCAAAACATTTTATCAATATTACTTCATCTTAAAACATTTAAACTCCACTCTCCCGGTGATCCTATAAAAAGATAAGTAATCAATTACTTATCAGTAGAAACTAGAAATGTAATTACCCAATTAGAATCAACGTTATTGTGTTCCAAAACATCTACAAATATAATTGCTTATCTCTGCTTGCCTAAACAAAAAATTCTCATCACCAACCAAATAAGACATTCACTTAATAAACATCTACAAGAGGTTTAAACAGTTTATGTCCATTAAAAGCAGAGTTACTATGTCCAAAAGGTGTGATGACCAGACAGCTGCTAACCCTAAGCAGACGCAACACAAATAAAATAAGTTGTTTCTCGGGCACCGCCCGCACGCAAAATTGGTTGCGCGTGCGGCCTATTTATTAGTCTTGATGAAAAATAAAAAATATGTAACGCCCGCCCGAACATCGATAAGCAAGTCATAAAAAGAATATGCCGCATGTACCTACATGCGTCATACGTGTATATCCATTCAAATGTATTAAACTGATCCAGATGTAAATGCTCATTTACTGGTCTTTTTTATTGATATCGAAAGAACCTCCATTTTTGTATCACATGATTTTAATTACCTCCCCTGGTGAACTAGAATTTGATTCGTGTTCAACACCGAAAGTCATCGACAACAATGCAATGTATTTCAATCATTCGATATTAATCGGCTCATTATTGCTGGCTTCAGTCGGTCCATGTTTGAAAAATCCTACTGATAAAACAATGAATCGTAGAACAGGTTAATTATTACTTGTGGCTACGAATACGACACGATGATAGTCACCATACCTCAGTCAGAATTTGGGTCATTAGCACATTTAATGGTAGTTTTGATAATCCGGAAAATAATAATTGGATTACACATTTGATGGTTTTACTGACCAGTTGTTAGTTAAATTTAAATAGTCATTCTATATAAACCCCAGATAGAACACCGAACATCATGAGAAACACACCGAATATCCTAAGAAACAGTCATTTCCCGAATCCCGATGACACGTGACATGCATTGGTTGGAATTAGGTCGATAATTATAAACCAGCGATACTAGATTTAGTTCTAAGTGTCGTTTACCGTGATGATTATTTTTGATACACATGCTGACAGAGGGTTACTCTTTAAAATATTGTCGTTATAATGGACGGCTATTAATAGTCGTACGGAATTTTATTTTAAACCAATTTCAATTATGTTTGTCACCATTACCATTAGTAAGCTACATTACGTGAATTAAATATGGAAAATTATTTTCCTTTCAGTCAGTGTTCAGTGTTTGAGTAGACTTGATTTTTGGGTTTATTTTCTAAGTATGTACAATATATAACTGAAAGCAAAACCGTAGACAAGTAATGACTTTCTCATTAAAAAAAAAATAAAAAATACAAGGCCGCCCTCCCGCCCCAACAATTTTCAACAATAGCCAAATTTTATTTTGCACCATCCTCTAGCCAGCAATGGGGTAAAAAAAAAAGAAACCGCCCTCCCCCCCTACAGTTTCAGCTGTCAGTTGCCCGAGAAACAAGACATTTATTTTGTGTGGCCTAATCATCATCAAACTCAATCTGTTAGAGTGTTAGATCTAACCTAAGGCAACACAAATAAAATAACTTGTTTCTCGGACACCGCCCGCACGCAAAATTGGTTGCGCGTGCAGTCTATTTATTAGTCTTGATGAAAAAAAATAAATACCGGTATGTAACGCCCGCCCGCACATCGACAAGCAAGTCGTAAAAAAAATATCCCGCATGTACCTACATCCGCCATACATGTATATCTATTCAAATGTATTAAAACTGATTCAGATGAACATGCTGTCTTTTTTATCCGAACAATGGCGAAGTTTGGCAGATTTGCCTTTTTTATTGATATCGAAAGAACCTCCATTTTGTATCACGTGATATTAATTACCTCCCCTGATAAACTAGAATTTGATTCGTGTTAAAAGTCATTGGCGACAATATTTCAATCATTCGATCGTAATCGGCTCATTATTGCCGGCTTCAGTCGGTCCTTGTTTGGAAAATCCTATTGATAAAATAATGAACCGTAGAACAGGTTAATTAATTATAGCTAAGAATACGATACGATGACGATAGTCGTCATAATGCATACCTTAGAATCTGGGTCATTATTAGCACATTTACGGTAGTTTCGATAATCCGGAAAATAATAATTGGATTACCGATTTGATGGTTTTACTGACCAGTTGTTAGTTAGATTTAAATAGTCATTCAATATAAACACCGGATAGAACACCGAATATCCTGAGAAACACACCGAATATCCCAAGAAACAGTATTTCCGGCAATCTCCAATACCGATGACACGGTGTGACATGCATTGGTTGGAATTCGGTAAATAATTATAAATAAACCGGCGATACTAGATTTAGTTTTAAATACTGTTTACCATGATTATTATTTTTGATACACCTGGTGAAAGAGGCTTAGTTTTTAAAAATATTGTTGTCTTTATGGAGGGCTATTACATAGTCGTATGGAATTTTATTTTAAACCAATTTCAATTATGTGAATTAAATATGGAAAATTATTTTCCTTTCAGTCAGTGTTCAGTCTCAGTGTTTTAGTAGACTTGATTTTGGGTTTATGTTTTAAGTATGTACAATAAAGTTGAATATAACGGAAAGCAAAAACATAAACAAGTAATGACTTTCTCATTTAAAAAAAAAAAAAAAGAAAGACCGCCCTCCCGCCCCAACAATTTTCAGCAATAGCCAAATTTTATTTTGCACCATCAATGAGTTAAAAAAAAAAAAGAAACCGCCCTCCCTCCCTACAGTTTCAGCTGTCAGTTGCCCGAGAAACAAGACATTTATTTTGTGTGGCCTAATATTGTTAAGGAGCTCATCTGAGAATATACAGATTTACTGTAAAAACAAATTCGCTTAAAATAATGGCAACTCTAACTGACATTGTCAGACACAAAGGCAAGCTTTCATAGTCATTCTATCATAATGTTGGTAAAACTTAAACTGCACCCAACACCTTGACAGGTAGATGTAAAATCCTTTTTTCCAGGCCAGAAACTATTATAAAGATTTTAATGCTGGCATTTATCAATTTTAACAGGACCCCACCATACATAACAATTAACTAGACACCTAGAAGACATACACACAGACATTGTAAGCCATAAACGAACTATAATATTTAGTGACTTTCAACTTTGGCATTTAACCAATTTATTTCATGTATTCCTCACCTTATTTTCTGTATCAAAGGAAAAATAATGATCGGTTTCCTTGCCATCAGGTTTATCTACAAAATCAGATATTTCTTGAGGAGTCCATGCACCAAATAATAACCCATATAGTTGGGCTGCTATCAAACGAACCCAATTATGAGGATGTTCTAAATGATTCTCTACATGTTCTGAAACAAGATTTAAAACAAATTTGATGTTTATTTCCATTAAGGATGGGACAATATCTAAACAATTAATTTTCATTTGGAAATACTAAGCGAAAGTCAGATAGTTTACCAATTGGTTCTATCTGTGGACCTAATATTTAAAGATGCATTATGGAAGAGCTATATTTGCCTATTGTGGGTCTTTATTTTGGTTTCAATTGTTATATATAAACTATTATTAAAACATTTATAAACATGACAAGACCATAATCAACTCTCTAGGTCATCAGTTGGCTTCCAATTTTAAATAGATTATAATCTTTTGGCCATTTAATGGTTTAATCTAAAAATGGAGAAGCGAGGCTAAGTTTCGAATAATAAGTACCATTGTTACAATAATAAACAATCAATTATTGTTAAAACTCCAATCAGTTATAACTTGGCTCAGAATAAAGTAATTTGAATGAAATTTTCAATATATTCATTTTGCATTATCTATTTTTGAACTATTATAGCAAGAACGGCCAGCTCTGTATTTAAATCTTTCATAATGCATCTTTAAATGTGGACAGATAACCACTTCACAAGCCAAATCAAAGAGGTCTTATCATTGTAATCCACATGATTTCAGCATCATAGCGTACAAAATAAGAATTCATAACTACATCAGTTCTTGAGTATGATCTGCTCTAACATTTTCAGCAACAAAAGCATAAGCTTTTGCTTTTATCTAAAGAAATCAATTCTAAACTCACCCCAAATTGTATTCATATCATCCTGCCAGGTTTTATCTCGTAATATAGGACAGACTTTAATAATTTTAGCTAATGTATTTAATAGTCTATATAGTGAACTGTCCACATCTTTATTTACACTTTCACCAACCTAAACATTAAAAAAGGTATTTCTTATAATACAAATTGTTTAAATACATTCATAGTGACAGTTTAACATTTTCAAATATATACAGGACAAATAGACAGGATTAAGATAACTGTATCGAAAAACAGATAAATATATGGATTCTTATCAGAATGATTGTATATACGGCAGTTCATACAAATCTGGTCATATATGAAATATCTTAAAATCCATAGGATTATAGGAGCCATGGTGGCTCAGTGAGTAAGACGCTTTGCTAACATGGAGGTCCTGTGTTCGATCCAGGTGTTGGCCGAGAAAGTTCATGAGGATTTTCCATTGTGGTTCCCCCTTGTCATTTGTGTAAGACGGAGGGCCTGTGTACACATTGGTATGCACGTAAAAGAACCCTTGACAATTGTAATTCGATGTAAGGGTAGGCCGTAGCGCCGCTGTCCAGACAAAATTCCCCTCATAGCACACTGCATGGTGTATGCCTGTCTTCATTAGTCCAGTGGCCGCAGAATAATTGAAGTTAAACCCCATATCATTTCATTTCATATGCTTATACACAATATAAATCTAACCTCTTCATATCTAGTAGGATCTATTTGTTGTTTTATTAAAGGTAGAACTTCTGTTAATCTGCTATCAAATCCCTCACCTTCTATTTCTACAAATAAGCCCAACAGTTGAGCAGCCAAAGACCTATGTTGAACCTAGAAAATGTATAACAGGTAGAAGAATAATACAACAAACCCACATCACTCCACAGGACAATGGGCACACAATAAAAGAGAATGTATGAATGAAGGGACACAACTCTATATTACAATTTAAGCTTTCGTGGCGCTGTAAAGTCCCAGGTCTTCACTTATAACAGTATTAGTTCTGCTCTTCAGGTTTAATCCTAAAATGACCTAGTTTGTGTTGATCTCTCTCTAGGACTTCGCAGGATAGTAAAAAAAAGAATTTTCAAATTGATGTGTTTTGATTGACTATAAAATGGTTTTCCAGGAATGTTTATCCAAAACACCCAACTGTAAGTATGTTTATTTTCTAGGTAAAAGAGAAGTGTCTTGAATCTGTAAGTTAAAAAACAGATTTACCTTATTATCTTTTAACCAGGTCATAGTTATAGAAAACAGCTCATTCTTCTTCTTTAGTTCTACCTATAAACATAAAATACACATCTTCTTAGTTTGGTACAGTTGTAGATATTCACTGAAGTAAATTACCTTTTCACCTTGATTGTTTACAATAAATCAAAATCATATATGTACTTTTCTTGTTTCTACAAATGTCAAATAAAAATTAATACAAGAACATCTTATATATTATTGATTATGCACAAAGTAAGCACAATTATCCTAACTAATTATAAACCATTCCTTTCAAAAATAATTTGAGATGGATTTACATACTGGTCTTTGATACATAATTCAAATTATTTAGATAGATCAACGCTTGTAAAATTGCACCTGAAAATATCAAATACAAAAGTGATAAAAATGGTAATATATTGCCGGTATGCTTGCAAAATTTGATAAACTAATATCATACCTTTTCCAATAAAGCCTTTAGACAAATAGCAGTTAACTTCCTGCATTTTTCAGAATCATCATTTACCATAGTAGCTGCCATTGGGACAAAAAACATTCCAGCATGAAAGCATAGCAGTTTCTGAAATTATAATGACATTATAACTATTTTGTTTGGCTCCAGCTGTCATGGATAAACTAAAGCCTGTTGTGGTCCTAAAATGCTTTTATACAAGAATTACCTTGTTAGTCCCAAAGAATCAACCAGAATAAGTAAAATGAAAGCCAAGACAATAATCATTATTCATTCCATACAACATTCAATCTAATGGCAAGTTAAACTGGCTTAAAATGGAAAGGCGGGGCAAATAAACCAGTTTAAAAACTCCAGCTTTGTAACTGTCTTCGAGAATACGGGGCGCCGTTTGTAAAATAATTATTTAAATTTATTTATAGCAAAAAACATTAGATTTATCTCCGAATATATATATTTAGATAAATATTAGAACAAAAATGGCATATATGTAAATATCAAAATATATTGTAGCTAAAAGTCGAGTTTTTGGTCTATGAAAAACTTTAAATGTTATATCTTGATTTCACATCGCTTAGTTAAATATATAGCTAAATGTGCTGTTTTTCGTAGGTATAAATGCTAAATACTAAATCACTGAAAAATCTAAAGTTAAATATTTAGCTAAATATATAAACATTTAGCTGAATATATAAACAATTAGCTAAATATATAAACATTTAGCTAAATATATAAACATTTAGCTAAATATATAAACATTTAACTAAATATATAAACATTTAGCTAAATATATATTATTTAGCTAAATATATATTATTTAGCTAAATATATATTATTTAGCTAAATATATATTATTTAGCTAAATATATATTATTTAGCTAAATATATATTATTTAGCTAAATATATATTATTTAGCTAAATATATATTATTTAGCTAAATATATAAATGTTTAACTAAATATATAAATGTTTAACTAAATATTTTAACATTTAACTAAATATATATTTAGCTAAATGTTTAAACATTTAACTAAATATTTAGCTAAATATTTATATATCATCAATTGGTCTTAATATTCAATGCTAAATGTTAAATATGAAAATAGAGACAAATCAAGAAATATTTATATATATTATGTTAAATATTGAGTTTTTGTTGTATTTTTAGTTTAAATATTAAAAGTGAAAAATTTGCACAAAAGTCGAGATTTAACTATATATATAAATTTAAATTAAATCTAGTGATTTTTGCTATATAAAAAGCTAAATAATTAATTTACAAACGGCTTTCTTAAAAGCTGTCTTATCTTGTTCTTCTGAACATGATCAACTTAAAATTGCTGACTACAGGTTGCCTTGGGCACAGCAGTAAGTTATCTTCCTGGCAAAATGACGACATATGCTTAATTAACTCTAATCTTTAACCCACAAGGTGAAAATAGCAATACAATATCCTGTCTTAAAATGCCAGGCGATTTTGAACTAGTTTAAATATAAGTGTTTGAACGGCCTATAAGGATTGGAGTATAAATGGTGAGCGAAACAGCTCTGATTACAATTTGAATATTATTTCTCTCCTAATGGTCTTTTCAGCTCCCTTTTTTTGCATTTAATTAAAAATATTAAGAGCAAAATAATTTACCGGTGGAAATTTAGCTATCATTGTAGCTATCATTTCTAGAGCAGATTCTCTACCAGATTCACGGTCAAACTGTAGCTGTGCCACAAAATACTGGATATGATTATTGATGTTTCTACCTAGAGGGTAGTCTAACAGATACTGCAGAACTAACTGAAATCATGAAAAGAAAAACGTTATGAATTTAATCAATTTTATTTGTGGAAATTACATTATTAACACAATTTATGGTACTTACACATGGTGAAAATTAATCTATTTGTGATAAATATGTAAACAGATCCCTGTATATTATTTATAATGTTACCTGTCTACTCTGTAATCTAGTACTAGGTATTTCACTGGTTATACTAATATCCTCTAATTTCTTCATTAAATCATGTAATTCAACCACATCTATCTTACGTGATAATATAGCCTGAAAAAATAAACCCAACTAATTATAAATATACATATTGTTTAATGGTCGAGAGCGAGACATTAAGTAATATATTGTAACAACATGAGGGCTGTGAGGCCCGAATGTTTTTACAATATATTACACAATGTCTTAAGCTCGAGACCATTAAACAACTTAAAATACAGACACTTGCACGTGCTTTGCAATGATATACGTCACTCGAGTTCAATATTTTACCAAGTTACGCTTGGCCCATTGCCCGTACGATTATTTGAAATAATGGTACCCCAACATCAAAGGATGACGTCACATCTGTATTTTAAAGGTTAATAATGTACACTAACCCAATTATACATACCTTACATAACTCTTCATTATATCTAGTACTATAATACCAAATTATACATATATCTAAGGCAGTACAAAAAATATTCTGGTTCTCAAATAATCCTTACTACAAATTTTATGCGGGAGGATGGTTTTTTGGGGTTTTTTTTATTTTGTCTAAAGAATCACTACTGCTGTACTGGGCTAAACAACTTCTTATAAACATCACATTTATAAACACTTCATTCATCTCACGTTGTTTATAAGAATGTATGATTATCTAGTATCATTTATGATTGTCAGCAACATTTATCAGGGTTGTATACTTGATAACTGAGACTACGCCACATTTCTGGATCAATTAAAAAGGTCAAACATTTACATGTGATAATGAATGACACCATTTTTAAATTCTATTTTTTAAAATAAAATTGGGTCACGTAGCCCTTTTTAAGTGATGAGGTATTATCTGAGAACCATAATATTTTTTTATTTGGCCAAAAAACATCATTTTTTGGAATTAAAATTTAATTGGATCATATGGAATGCTTATTTGCATTTTGTATATTACTATACCTTGAGTAAAGAGAAAGCTGTACTTTGTCTGTTATAATCTAATAAATCTTCTTCACAGAATGATAACAATACTTGTAGTTGATCTTTATCTATATTATAGAATGACACATCTCTCACTAATACTGTTACAGCCTACAATATATAATAATACTATATTAATGCCACATCTCGCAATAATGTTGTTACGTATATCACTAATGTATAATCCAAATAATGTATATTTTTTGTTATAGTTAAATAGATCAATTGCACACTATTTTTTCAGTCAATACTAGGAAATACATTTCCCTGTTGAGTAAGTAACACTAAAACTACAAACTATAAAGATTCTGTATTCCTAACCATATGAAATGAAGGGACAACGTTATAAAACTATCATACCTTAAAACACATGTTGACTAGTTCAGAGTTCTGTCCCCTTGCTGCACCAGCAGATGCGTAATTTTTCAATAGAATAAACATACCATTGGCTATTTTACGCATAAATTTCTTTAAACTAGGTAAAGGAAACCTTAATATGTAAGTAACACATCTTAAACTGTATGTGTTTACCTGAAATGAAAAGAAAAATATAAGTCCTTAAATTTGTAGTCAGTCGACATTCCCCTTTTCAACCATTTTTTTCTTCGTAGAAGTATATATTAAATAGTAACCAAATTTAAAGTTACAGTATTCCAAATTGTAAATGAAAGCTTTTAATGTCTGTTTATTGAATAGTATAATGGTAACTGTGTATGAAGGAAAGATATCGTACTTGTATATGCTTATTGAATAAATTTAGATAAAGATTAATTATTAGATGGTATAAATGTTAATTATGTATAAAAGAATAGTAATAAATCTTACCAGTATATGTTTAGAAAACAAACAATCAGATATTGTTGATACAAGAGGATCTAATAGCTGTAGATTTTCTTCTTTATTCTGATCTAATTTCTTTAAACAGTTCACTAACAACTATATTAAAACAAAAAAAAAAACGTGTCAAGCATGGGGATCAATATAAAGAAACACACGGCATCATAGTAATTCCACTCCAAGTTTCTCAGGACTTTGTTCATTTCTACTTCTGAGTTAATCATAAAATTTGCTTAGTTGAGCATCTAATATTCAATCAATTTATGACTATTTGCCCTTGTCCAGAGGTCGAGTTAAGCTAAGAAAAAGCTAATAGCAAAATGAAAGAAACTGTATGAGGATCCAGGGATAAACAGATAGTTTCAGAGAATGTAGAAAAGAAAATCATTATCAACAATAAAAATATATCACAAAATTTGATTTATTAGATACTAAGATTTATCAGAAAATATTCTATGAAGGGATTTGTTCAACTTACATGTAAACCAAACTCGACAATAATATGTATATTTGTATGTTTATGTAGTTTAGATTTAGTAATACCATGTGGCACATTATCTGGTAACAATAAACAACTTGGTGGTCTCTCTCCTTCATGCTTATTCTCTTCTATCTTATTTTCTCTATAAGAACACAATACCATATTTACCATATATCTTATTATCTTAAGCAGGTTAACAGTCTTCAGGATACAAAATTAACTCTGATACAATATTTAAGAACAATCCATGTATGTCAACTAGTCCTGCATAAAGCTGATTTTTAAGACAGGACTACATATAGAAGCACTGAACAAGGTAACAAGAGCTATTATTATAGACCTTGCTTTAAAAGATCAACATAAAGGGCTAAATATATACTTGTGAATATATATATTTTTAAGAAGACCGAGCACTTTCCAGTAAATCATTGCCATAGCATTTTTACACAAAAAAAACCCAAAGCTTAACGCAGTAAAATAATAGAGAGAGAAATGGGGTTTAACATCTACTTGACACAAACTAGGTCATTTCAGAACTAACATGGTTAAATTTTATTTCAATAATTTAGCAGTGAGTCTTTAGCAGTGGGTGGATACCGGTATCCTGGAGAAAAGCAACCCTACTCCTTCTCACTAACCATCCAACCCCTCAGTAAAATAATAACAAATCAGTAATTAACAAACTAAACTTACAATTTAGTATCTTCTAAAGCTGCTAGATTATCAGCTGTTAAACCATGTACGAATATCATCAATGTTTGTACATTTAAAGATGTATTAATTAATAAACCCATAGAGACTTTCTCTAATACATCTCTTACTTTCTGTGCTATCTTATGTGATGATGTAGTTTCTAATTTCTAAAACAAATAAATAATAGCGGAGACATTAGCAGATAACAAATTAAAATATAATGGTTTATGATATGTATAATGGTTTATGATATGCCGAGATTATATTGTCAAAGCAATAAACAAATAAACCCAAAACAATATACTGCTTCCTTGTGCTGAATTAGACATTTTCTTTGTATATTTCATGTAAATATTCTATCCAACTACATACATGGAATGTAATTGCAACCAATAACAGACAGGAACACTATGATGACTGTCAACTTTTCAGGGGTTTGAAATCAAACATAATAAATACTAACCTCTTTTAGTGGTGCAATCAACTGGTTTAAAGATTTAGGACGTAAGAATTGAGATATAATGAAGAATGATTCTGGACCTTTTTTATATTTAGCTTCAAACACTTGATTTGTAATAGCTTCTACTTCCTTCTCTTCTGCTACCTTACCAAACATTTCTTCTATAAATATCTGAAATAAAATCATTACCAAGTTGTAGAACTCTCGTCAGATCTTTTACTGGACCCCCAGTAATTCAATGGAGCTATATAAGTGTGAATGTGTTTTGTGCACAGTGTTCAGATATTTTTATGTCATCCTTTCTTTTTAAATTTTCCAACAGGTGTTGGGGTTGGGGTGGATGTACTATGAAACTTAATTTTCAAGGCCTCTAATCCCAGAGGTGCCCACAGAAGTGATTTTAGTTCATATTACCCAAGCTTCAGGGACCTACTAGTGGCTGACATTTTTTTCAACAGATGATATTCTCTTTATGGTTTATTAGCATAAACTTGAATACACATTTCTCCTTTATGTATATATGTAAGTCTTCAATTTCATACAAATTATTTTATAAAGTATAAAAATCTATACCTCTTGTATAATCTCTAGAGCTGGTTGAAGGTCTCCTGCTTTCAATTTAGGTGATATATGTACTAACAGTTTATGTACAGAATAACATAAAACATGGCGCTGGAAAAAACAAAGTAACATTTACATTTTTATGTCATTCTAAAATTTACATTTAACAAGAAAGACAATTCTTCATATTCTTGTACCAGTACTTAGTTAAAGTCTCTATGCACCACTTGCATTTTTCAGAAAATATCAAATTTTCCATGCAAAAATGTACTCAAATTAATCTTTTAACATTTAGTCAGGAAAATAGGCCCATCAAATGATTTAAAACGGAACTCAAAGCTAGTGTTGGCTTTAATCGACTATATCCTATTGACTGAAGTGGATGTCGAATATTGACAATTTTCAATTCATCATAATATTGTAAATACTGAACAGACTTCAACCATTTTTAGACAAATTCCTTTTAGAGATTCAACTTTCACAATATTGAAGATTGCAAAGGCATTAACAATCCCTTAAATGAAAATCAGAGACTTCAAGTAAAATCAATTCAAATATATTGATACATATTATCGTTTACTTACCTGATATCCTTTAACTAACACAGACTTCATTTGTTTTAACACAAATGAGAAATATCGTGGTCCTAGAGCTACACAGATTTTACATAATGTAGCTCTAGCATTCTCTCTTATTTCTTTAGCTCGAGACTTTAAGAACAAACATACCCTTGATAACACACTAAAATACAGAAAATGATCACAATAAATATCTAAAATATGTATCCATTTAAAACAATAGTAATTTTAAACCATAAATATCTTTGAGATTTTAAAAGTGGCAATTTGAACATTCATCAGAATGTTATAGAGAATATCTCATTTAATATGGAAATGTCTTTGTAAGTACATTTATGGGTTATTTAGTCATTTTAAAGGGTCTAAATAAATGTATCCATGAATAAAATTGTATAGCTACCCTGGTAATTTGACCTCTAGTATTTTGTGAGGTAATGTCTGTAAGAGTTTTACCATAGCCAAAGCTAATGGTACACGTAATACCTCATCATCTCGGGCAAAACTAGATCTCTGAGATTTATGCTGGGTCTCACTCTTAGCCTAAAAAAAAAAAAAATAATGAATTAATGAATATTTATTTAATGGCTTAGTCAATTTCTAACTCCTTGCTATTCTACCCTTCCCTAATCCCCTTTTCTTTTACATAATATTTGGTAAACATAATAGATATCAAACTTACTCTTTGAGTTAAAACTTTATGTAACCAAGGTATCATTTCTTTAACTACTTTTCTATGTATCTCTGTAGCTAATTCTTCTGTACACATTTCCATATCTGATTTCTTATTAGCATTCTTAGGTCCTAGTTCTACCAAATCTTCAGATCCTTTCTCCTCTGTTGCTTCATCATCTAAATCATCCACCATTGGGTTCTTGTCTTCTTCATCTTTCTTACCTTTACCTATAAATATTTATACACATTTCAGATTTATATATATATATTGTTACTCATCGATTGAGATGGTGTGATAGAAAGAGAGAGGGTTTAACATCCACTCGACACAAACTAGGACCAACATATGGTTCAATTTTATTTTAATAATTTGTTTGCGCATAGGGGTCTTTAGCCATGGGAAGAAACTGGGGGTCCCAGAGAAAACCCATGAGGTTGGACGGGCGACCCTATTCCTTGTCACGTACAAACGGGGAATCGAAACCATGCCAGTTGACTCAATATCAGTGCACGGGTATCATAGAAAGATTGACATTATTCGATATGGCTGCAAAAACATGTTCTAATCTTAAAGTGATTAATGATCCAATTGTCTAGAATGTACTGTAAATTGAATAAGTTATTTTCTTAATTTTTTTATTGCAGCATATTTGGAAACATTTCCATAATTTGTTCCATTTCATGAATTTTTAAATAATGTCTGTTGAACAATGTTGTGGATTGTAATTTACTTATCTCTCCATGACAAATTATAATACAACTATTTCATACACATAAAATAACACTATACATATTCAAAAATTCACCATTCACATGTATTCACTTGCCTTTGAATTTCTTATTAGGTCTTGGGTTTCCCATAAAAGGCTTTACTGGTGGTTTATATAAAGATTTAGACAGGTTGAAATGGAACGATTTTAATATCACGGATATAACTCTGAAATAACAGTCAACATTATACTTATAAAAGAAAGCATATGCTATACAGTCTATATATATACTGATATTAATTGATAAGAATCTGTTCATTTAATTTGCTACATAGTTCTGTTTATAAATGTTTATTGTAAATATCAAATAACAAATTCAGGATAAAAAAGAAAAAAATCCCAATAGATTGAACAATCATAGTCACAGACTTAGCTGATCTTATTGATAATTAATACAGACAATTCACTGATCATATCAGCACAATTATTTTATGAAAGAATATTTGACGATCAACAGAGTAGAAAAGATATACTAATGACTTTTCTCACCTGACAAATAATTTTTGCTGTGATATAGATTTTATAAGTAATTGTAGATATTGTTTAAGTTGTTGATAGTAGGCTGTCCATGGTAGTTGTTTACATATAACACCTAATGTCTCTACAGCTGAGTCAACTAGATCATTCTGTTTACCGTAAGATTCATCTATTATAAATCTACTTATGATAGGCAGAAAATAATGGTTTATTACTCCGCTACTGGGTGTATGGGTTTCTAGATATTTCTGTAATCTTCGTACAGCTATCGCTTTCTTCTGTAGCTATAATAACACATTAAATCAATTCATAGAATATTGATTTAGGATTTTCATATATACTTTAGTATCATTAATATCTGTGAATTTAAATTGAACTTTTTTCTGTACTAGGGGCAATAATTAATCATTTGTGATAATAAATTTTATTGACAAATTACTTTCATTTTAACGCCGAGAATGCCTAGATACAGAAGACTGAACTAACCTGAATATGTCGAATAGTTTCAAAGAAATCTAAATCCATTGAAGGATCTTTTAGATCCTGTAGTTCTGAGAAAACTGGATCATGTGGAAACTGTTCTACTAATACACCCCACAGTGATATATATTCATGTTGAATAATCTATAAATAATACGATACAAAATATATTCAATTAACATGTCATCACTAACACACATATTTCAATGTTGATTTTTATATAAATTTTATATAAGTTATTTTATATGAAGGGTTACTGTCTATCTATTAACATAAATTTTGTTATTAATTTCTTTATTCATTAAAATCTGAACTATCCTTTAACTCACAAAACAGGACCAAGACAGATAAAAATTTCTGAAACATAATCAGATAGTGACAACATCTGCTGTATTTAATATGTTCATGTAAAGTGAAAGTAGTTGGTACTAATAGTTTATATGACAAGATATACTTACATCAGTTTTTGCTATCAATCCATGTTTAACACGTGGTATAATAATCTGATTTATAACAGTTTGATATACAGTTTTATCTACATTTATTAAAGCCATCTGTTTTATAATGACAGTTAAACAATTAATACTACTATCTCTTAATGACATATCATCTTCCTGTAATAAAATAAACATTACATAAATTAATATTCAATCAAAGACATTAAATCAGGTAACTGAAGAAACAAAGGCAGTTGATTAACAAATTGCATTAATGAAATTAAATTTTGTTTTTGAATTACAATGTAATACTTAGCTATAAGTCAGTAAGCCTGCATCTTAGACACTGAGCCACTGTGACTTATTGAGTTTATAAAATACCACAATTACGTATCAGTAACAGATATAAGTTATAACAACTTTCAGAGTTTTTAAAATAACGTGGTGATGGTATAAGGTGACATTCAGAGTTATAAAATACCACAATTATATATATGGTAAAAGATATAAATTATAACAACTTCCACAGTTTTTAAAATAACGTGGCGATGTTAAGGTGACATTCAGAGTTTATAAAGTACCACAATTATATACATGGTAAAAGGTATAAATTATAACAACTTCCACAGTTTTTAAAATAACGTGGCGATGTTAAGGTGACATTCAGAGTTTATAAAGTACCACAATTATATACATGGTAAAAGGTATAAATTATAACAACTTCCACAGTTTTTAAAATAACGTGGCGATGTTAAGGTGACATTCAGAGTTTATTAAGTACCACAATTATATACATGGTAAAAGGTATAAATTATAACAACTTCCATTGTTTTTAAAATAACATGGCGATGTTAAGGTGACATTCAGAGTTTATAAAGTACCACAATTATATACATGGTAAAAGGTATAAATTATATCAACTTCCAGAGTCCTTAATTTAAGGTGGAGATGTTAAGGTAACATTTATTCAGAGTTTATATAAAAAAAAACAGTCACATGTAAGTGACATGCTATAATGACTTACAGAGTTTATAAAATAACAACAATTCTGTATTACAGGTAGAAGAAAATCACAGTCTAAACTGGTAGCATCTTTCACCATTGTATTATAACTACTAAAAGCATCCAATCTCACTCGATAATCTGGTTCATCAGTTCTTTTAGGATTCCACGAGTTCAACTAAAACAATAATAAGTTAATCATGTAAATTATACATATTGGTTTATCACAACTCATAACTATTTCATTAGTTTATATGTACATGTACTACTTTAGAATGTGAGGGATTCTTTTTTTTCAAAAAATAATAAAAAAATTACAGGTGTAAAGATTTTTTTGAATTTGTCCATATAGATTTACTCTATGAAATACTTTTTAAAAAAATCTTTTATCATTACCTTTATAACAATATCAGCTATTGGTGTTGTACATACAAGCTATAAATAAACAAAATACAAACATTTACATCATGTTTCTACTATAATATAACTTCAATTAAATTACAAGTACAATTAATAAAATAAAATATTCTGCTGCAAACATTTCTTTCAATGATTAATAGATTATTTGAGAAAACTTACCTTAAAAATATTACATAACATTTGTCTGGAACTTCTATTACCAATAATAAAAAACAGATCTGACACTTGTCTGAAAATAAATGTATTAAACTGAATGAATGCTTGTAAAATTAAGTCTCAAGAAATCAGTCAGTGTATGTTAACTTTATTAGAAAAGTTCGACATTATACTCATTTCATTTCATAACTTTATTAGTATCATAATACAAAAAACCATTAGAACTACAGTTGTCAGCTAATGTACATACCTATAGAAATCTGTTGGTTGATCAACTACATTTAATAAATTCTGTACACTTTCTAACAAATTCTCTTCTCCTTCCTATAATAAACATTGAACAACAGGTACATTTACGTAGTGAATTGCAGGATAAAGAGCAGTAATTCTCTTCCCACTGATCTGAATGTTAAATCCATGCCATTTATAACAACAAAGGGCCCAACAATCTATGCCATAAAAATATTGTTGTGGGTTGACAATCTCGATTTTTTTCTTACACCATCCTATGCCATTATGTTATTTTCGTATATGATTTCTCTAATTCATGTTGGTTTAGCTCCTGATCCTTCCACCCAAAATTCATGAATATACCAAAACCTAGCAGAAAATGTACATCCAAATGCTATTCTTCGATTCTAGCCAAAAACGTCAACAGAAATTGTCACGCATAAAGGGAGAAAAGGGATTTGCTTTAAATAGATTAACTACATCATGGTTCATGAAATCAGGGGAAGTAATTACAGGTCTTAATCCTGTATTTCACAAGAATTATCTTTTACTGTTGCAATTTATATTCAAAACTTATAGATCATATTATTCCATGGAAATAATAAAATATATTTACCTGTGTAGATTTTTTTTTCTTACTGAAGAATGATAGTAATAAACTACATAGACTAGCACATTGTGTTTTATCACTGATATAACCACATATCCTGATAATATGAAAAACAATAAACACAGTATTACATCAACCAGTCAATACATAAAAAAAATACTTTTACAACAAATACCAATGGTCATGATCTGGTCATGCTTTACACTGATCTCTAAATATAGAGGGGAAAAATACAATCTGATTAAAATACAGATCTATATTTTGTTTCGTATTTTTATATTTTCGATGGCCTTCACTACATGAAGATCTGACCGGTTGTAGAGGGAGGTCACGTTATGGGTCATAAAAGCGGCTTTTGACCCTATGATGTCAGACATTTGATTAACAAATCAGCATTGGTTTACCCACAGTTCTGTGCACAACACTCCAAGAGCTCGCTGCAACAGACTGTTTCATTGGCTAATCCCAAACATCAACCAGAACGCGGGCTACATAACAACTCTTCCATATCCTAGTGTAGTAAAGATAAATAAACAAAATTTTGAATTACAAAAAACAAAATGAAATAGAATCAGTGTTTTAATCAGATTGGGGAATGATAACAAAGTAACAATTCTCTAAGAACAGTAAGTTTTACTGATCAATTTGTATATAAAATTAAAATCTGTTTAATTACCTCTGTAATATCTTCAGTTCAACACTATCACCTTTCTTTCGAATTGTTTTACTATTTCTCTTAACAATATTATGTAGATATTGAAAGATATCTGTTATATGTGGTAATAATAATTCTATTCCTTCTTTCTTAACTATCTCCATTTCTTCTTCATCTAGAATTTAAAATCAAATATTGCATGTATCATATACACTGTACTACAATTTACATTTGTAATATCAATGAAATAAGTTCTACTAACAAACAGGCTTTGCCTGTTGTTCAATCCTTTACAAACAAATAAAATGTTGTTTAAAATAAACCAAAATTCCAACACTTATATAAGCTTTGCCTGTTGTCCAATCCTTTTCAAATGAATAAAATATTGTTTAAACTAACACTTGCATCCAAACGGTTAGACTTCAACCCACCCATCCACCTGCACCTCGGTGTAAGAAAATGTTGACATATTTCTGCTCATGATTCAATATTAAATAACCAACATTTAATTTATCATTTTCTGTTCAATCCATCAACCCAGTTCCGCAAGTTATTCATTTGGACGTAAGTGTTGAAATTTTGCCACGGTCCCTTAGTGGTTTTATTTGTAAGAAATTTGTATATACGCCATCAAATGTATACACACACCTGGTCTATGTTGGCCGAGGGACTCTTCTTCTTCTGATCCAGAATCTGTGTCCATTTCTTCCTCATCTGCATCTAATTCTGTAGAGGTGTTGTTTTCACCATAATATAGAAACTGATAGACCATATTCATTATAAGCTGAGATATTTTTATATCTATATTTTCTTTATTTAACAGATGAAATATCTGAGATAATGGTGTCATTCCTTTATTATCAGGATGTTCTTTTCTCAGCAAATAAAAGTATCTAAAAAATATAAAACATATCCTCCTTAAACTAATATTTCTTTATATTTACGTGTGGACCACCTCATGAAAAAGGCAAGATAACAGTGAGGATGGTGTTGCCTACCGCTTTTCCTTAAAGAAATACGTAAAACGGGTTAATTAGTAGTTCCACATTTACTTTTTTAACGTCCAGACCAATCAAATTGTTATGAATCTGCTTAACCTGAGCAAAAAATGCTCGAACTATTATGAAACTATACAGCAGGATTTATCACTCTCACTCAATTAGAATCAAAGTTATCATTTCCCAAAGCATTGACAAATCAAATTACATATCTATGCTTAGCCTTAACAGAAATGCTTATAATCCCACTTGTCAAGACATTCACCTAATAAACATCTACACCAAGTTTGAACATCTCAGTTAGAACCAAAGTTATGGTGTCCCAAAAAGTGTGACGGACGGACAACCAGAGATAGAAACGGACGAACCCATTTTAATAGTCCCTTGCTATCTTCGGAAGGTGGGTGCCAAAAGGGTAGGAAAAAAATATGACACATCAGTAAATCTAAAACGATACACTCTCTTTCTAAACATATTAAATCATGAATTACCTTGGGTTTTTCGACCATATGTTGAAGAGTGATAGCAATGGTGTTACATAGGATGTGGTGTCATTATTCAAATTAACCAACTGAAATAAATTAAATAAATATACTATTCTATTCAAATTGTTAATGTTAAGAAAATTGTTTAAATACTATCATCATGTAACGATTTCACCGTTCATATATTATGCATTCAGAGTTCGAGATTAAATCTGGTTAATGTCAATCATCTGTATAGGTAAACCTTTTATTTCTTTATTTGTTATATCATTTCAATACTTTATATCACATATATTACCATTGTTTATAATTGTGTGTTGTAATATTGTCTTTTATCAACGAATTTCTTACCTTAGGCCAAACAATAGTTTCAAATAAAGCATCTATATCACTGGCTGTGTAATCATACTTATCAAATTCTTCAAAAACCTAGAAAATATATACAACTTTATAAATATAGTATAATATTTCTCAACATTCCTAAATTTGTCTACGAACTGGTTGTCATAAAAGTGATCGGATGAAATATTAAACACATATCACTTGTCTATCAGCATTCAACATGGAAATTGTGTCTGAATATTTACTTTGACAAGTCTTTCCTGTAAATGGATTGAGGAAAATGCAGAGATCATGTTACCTTTTCACTCTAAAAAAGCAGAACGAATAGACAACATTGAAATATATAAATAATGAATTGTACTTACCTGTGTTAATCTAACTAATGTGACATGTCTACATGTTCTAACTGTATCTAATACAGCATGTCGTACATTAGTTGATTGGTTTAATATAGTATTAAACATAGTATATAAACCTAATATCATACGATATAACGATGGCACATAGAAATCTAATCTCTGAGATAAATTTTTTATTACCACATCCATCATACCCAATAATCTACAAATAAAATATTTTATTTTTAATATTTTCATTTAACAAGCTGTTCACAAGACTTGTCATCTGAGAAAATCTATATCATGCATGGCACAGGGAATGCAATACCCCCAATAGACTAGTATACAAAATTTAAAGATACAATATGGGAGATTCGGTAACGAGTTGGCAGTTCTCACTATAATAGTTAAAAACTAGATAATGTAAAGGCAATTTGCTGAAAATTTCATTCAAATTGATCCACTATGAACCGACAACAAAGCTATTGAAATTTCCGCCTAGCCTCGAGCATCATTACTAAAGTCAGTACGATAAACAGCATAGTTTTGATTATCGATTTAATCGTTAAATCGTGAAGGAAAGTTATGCAGTAAATCGGCTCACAATCCACTAACAATCGCAGGCTAGCGATGCCATCTAGAGTTGATTATGGTCTGGATAAGTTAATTAATGTCTAATTAATAATTTAGATAACATTTCAGGCCTAAAGAAAGACCTGCAATAGACAGATTTAACTCTTGCATAATGTATGTTTAAGTTTATCTACTTTTTATACTATATAATCTGTAGTAAACACAATAATGTGATAACATATTCTTTAAGTGGCATTTAGCGATCGGGGAACACATTAACAGAACACAGTTTTTATGGGATATTTTAAGTACAGCAATATACTTACGCTTTTAGTTTTTTTAATGGTATCACAGTTGTTAAATCAAGGCTCTTTTCAACCTGCCTCACCATATCCAAAGGATTGTCTATAATAACAATATTTAGTGATATTTAAAAGCAAGTCCAAGATATACAAATTAAATTTGTTAAACGGCTGTTTTTTCTAGAATTAACCCTATATTAAAATGATAATTAATGACATAATTTGGTGCAACTGATTTGATTTGTATTCAAGATGACACATATGGGGTACTGCCAGCAAGACACTTAAAAAATATTCCAAACAGGTGTGATTTAGTTTCTAATGTGACAAAAAAATAAAGTTACTTCAGTACCTGTGATAAAATGAGTAATCGGTGAAAAGACAAGTTTCAAGTAAAATTCTAATTCATCTTCTGTACACCCACTCAAAAACCTGAATATCATATCTTTTCTTAATGTATCTTTTATTCTACCAGATCCATCTTTCCTGGCTTTACTCAACATTTTACCAAATAATATTCTGTAACATAAATAATAACACCGGACATTTAATTTGTTTGGAGGGAGATAGAAATGGGACTTAACATCCAATCAATAGACTTTAGTCATTAAAACCTACTGTAGTGACAAAAACTAAATTTATTCATTGGGTCATATTAATTAAAAGGCCATTAACTGAAAGTTATGGCTGGCCATTTACTGATGACTTAGTTATCACAGTTTTACGAACATTTAACTATTTATAATCTTTACTGTATAATTCTTTTCCTGTTATTTTGCCAGCCTTTGAGTTTACAAAAGGTCACTCTATTGTCTGCCATAAGATTAAGGAGGGAGAGAGAAATGGGGTTTAACGTCCACTTGACACAAACTAGGTCATTTCGGGACTAACATATGGTTTAATTTTATTTCAATAATTTGCTTGCGCATAGGGGTCTTTAGCAGTGGGAGGAAACCGGAGGACCCAGAGAATACCCACGAGGTTGGACAGGCGACCCTACTCCTTGTCACGTACAACCGGGGATTCGAAACCACGCCAGTCGACTCAATGACAGACTTAATGATAAAGCGCGCGCGCACGCTAACCATTCAGCCATCCACCACCCCCCTCAAAATAAAAACAAAAGCAAACCAATGAATGATTTTCAAGAAGGACATAATAGAAATAATGCAATCATTCCAGTCGTCTCCAGAATGGCAAAAGTCTGTCATTTGACATCACAAGTTAGAACTTCAAAATCAAATTAACAATAAGGGTGATAATCCAAATAGAATGTCAGAAAACACTAAAAATGAAGGAGATGTAAATATTCAACTTACCTCAATAAAAGTGGTAGAATATCTTTTCTATGTTCTGTTTTAATTATTGTAATCTCTTCATCTAAACCAAATACAATCAGTTCTTCTTTAAATGTTGTATTGTTTAATATATTTAGTATATGATCCCTATAATTAAAAAAACCCCAAAGAATTAGTGGTTGAAATTATGTCTTGAAATTGTATCCGTTACAGCATTTTTTGCTACTTGATATTGTAAACTGCATGAATCAATCAATGCAAGAGAAATCCAGAAACACTGAAATAACATGGATATACTTACTTGTATGGAGTTATATATTTAAACTTGTAACATAGCAGACATTTAAAGGCTATTGTTTGTATTTCTGGATCTTGGTGTTGTAAAAACTACAAGAGAAAATATAATCAGATTAGAATACAGGTAAAAGATTGATAGAAATTATAATATAAATCTATATAAAGTATAATCACCTGTGTATATAGATCTAATAACTGGGGATGTTTTCTCATCTTTTTAGGTTTAGTAAATAAAGCTAGCAGCTGGAGATGTGTTACAAGTGATCTATAAAATATATAATTAGACATATGATGTATAATAATATATTACCAATATCATTTATAAGCTGTTATAATTTGTTTCTATATCAAAAATGTGTTGTGTCGTCTTTAATACACTTAAAAGAACAAACTAATGCCTCTAGAGCATGCGTAAGACTTTAAAGTCAGTAACAATAATAGGGAGAGGGGGTTTTACATAGGCTAAGCCTGTTCCTCAATCCAATTCAGACAATATGAATAAAATATTGTTTATAAAAAAAACCCAAACATAACTGATGCATATCCTTAAATTTCAAGATACGTAAATAGCAAAATATATTGGAAATAAAACTTTACTTTGAAGCAGCATTCTTCCTCCTAAATGAAAAAGGAATTTTCTGTTGGTCAGTGTTTTCATTTTCGTCTTCCTCCTCTACTGCATCCCCATCCTCATCATCATCTTCATCATCACTTGTCTTATGTTCACGTTTATTATATTTGATATTCTGTGATGGTATTTTATCAACATCAGTAGGAAAATACTCATCTCTATAAATAGAGAAAAAAAACCATCATTCTTGTACAATAATGGATTATATCGCCGTCACCTGTGTAGGATGAGTTGAATAAACATAGAAATGAAATGGGAATGGGGTTTAACATCCTACTGTTCTGCTCCGACTGGGCTAATGAGGACGGGAATGAACATAGAAGTTAGCTTAAGTTGACCACATAGACACTTGATTACGTTTGTTGTTAATTAAATAACCGGTAGACACTCTATAAATATATATTTCAATGTCATAAATAGCTTCAAGCCAGACAAATGAAATGAAATGGGATTTAACATCCTACTGTTCTGCTCCGAACTGGGCTAATGAAGACGGGAATACACCATACAGTGTGCTATGAGGGAAATTTTGCCCAGACAGCGGCACTACGGCCTACTCTTATATCAAATTCCAATGTGTACATGGGACCTTGGTTTTTCGTCCCATCCGAACGACTCCAGTCAGACAAATTGGAGCATAAATTACCAATAAAACATATTAAACACTTGATGCTTTTTATTAAAACAATGTGACTCACTTGATAAATTTTAGGACCATATCACCAATATCATCAATCTGACTTTCACAAACTTCAGGGAACTGTTGCATAGCTTTCCACAGTTCTAGTCTAAATATGGTGAAATCAGGCTGTCTATCTTCCTCCTTACAGAATGTCACATGATTTTCAAATAATGAGTCCATATAAAGATCCAAATTATCATCAACTTCTTCATTTTCTAAATCATTACCTTCCTCTCCAACACTTCTTCCTCGCACCAAACTTTGTTCTAGTAAAATATCAACAATACAATAAAATGTCATTTTCAAGAAAAACATACCAACCACATGCCTGTATTTATTGAGTTCATTTATAAAAGTCTATAGATGGTAGTTCTCACTATAATAGTTAAAAACTAGATAATGTAAAGGGAATTTGCTGAAAATTTCAGTCAAATTGATCCACCCTGAACCAAGTATTTAGCGATTAAATTTGGGGCCTAGCCTCGATCATCATTACTAAAGTCGTTACGATAAAAAACATAGTCTCGTTTTTCACTTTTTTTATTTAATCAGAAGCAGTAGACCAGGTTCTAATCCAGTAAATATTGCAGGCTAGGGATGCCATCGAGAGTTGATTATCGTCTGGATAAGTTAATTAATGTCTAATTAATAATTTAGATAACATTTCAGGCCTAAAGAAAGACCTGCAATTGGCAGATTTAACTCTTGCATAATGTATGTTCAAAGATAGAATGGTGACGATGTTTCAGGTGAATTTAACTACCGGTAGCTAAAAAATTCAACATTAAATTCTGACATTTACAGTACATACTTGTAAAACATTTATCTATTTGAATCAAGATCTTATTTCTGTTATCTATCAATAATAATGCCTGTCCATCCTCGTTTTTTTTTTCTCCCTTACCCCTACGCACAAGCGAATTATTGAAATAAAGTTGAACCATATGTTAGTCTCGAAATGACCTGGTTTGTGTCAAGTAGACGTTAAACCCCCTTTCTCTCTCTCTTTATCAATAATATTTGTTTAAGTATAATATGCTGTTAGAAAATATATAACAGTATGTACTTTAGATGTATTCCAGTTACAGCAATATCATACCTGATTTTAAAGAAGCAAAATCAAGTTGTTGCTTGAATTCCTTCCAAAACTCAGATGTATCCATATTTTCAGCATGAGTTGAAATTAATGTCCTAACTTTCTCCCATAGTAATGTGAGATTACAGAACAGGTTGCCTATTAGGTACAGTAATGGTACCTATGTGGAAGAAGATAGAAATATAAAAATAAACAATATTTGTAAGATGATGCTTATATTGTTATTATTTGATTTATACACTAAGCGCATTCACAACAAAACGTTTCGAGAACATTTTTGAAATAAATATGCTTTTAAGTTAGTCTTAAAGCTCTGGATGGAAGAGGACTCTAGAAGAGTTTTTGGAAGATCATTCCAAATTTTAGCTGCTCCGACAGAGAAAGCATATTTACCAGAATGTTTATTATATTTAGGAATCCTCAAAATGCTCTGATCATCTGAAGAATGAAGGTTGGATTGCCGGAGAGTATAGAAATCAACCAATTCTTTAAATAACGTTTATTTCAATGGCAGTCACAATCGTTAATCAAATAAGTAAAACTAATTATTGTTATTCACTTACTAACATATTGTCCATATCATATAAAAATGCTTAACATTACAAAACAATTTAGATCTTGTTATCCAGTCACCACCCTATGCTAGGCAATAACATAATGTGTTAATGCTCAAATTTTAACTCACCTTATTAAAAGGACCAATAGGAAGAAAGTTATGTACTAAGTTGTAATCTAGTTTTTGTAGATGTACAATACGTTCTCTATATTTCTGTACACTAGCTGGTGTTCTTTCTGCTGATAAACAAATCTCCAATACTGACATCTGTTCTATTTCCTATAAAACATAATATATTTATAGTTTAAATCTTCTTTATATATTTTATAGAATATGAGCAATTTATGTAATGTGATGGAGGCTACGTAAATGAATAAATACTAACTATTTTCATAATGAAATTGGGTCAAAGCAGGAAAGTAATGTAGTTTTGTTTTGGCAGGGCATGTAGGCATATCTATATATATATAATATCGTAGGCTTGCATAAATCTCTGACAATTTATGAAAGATCCTCTTAACAGTTCATAATTTATACAAGTATGTTTGGTATATGTACAAATAGAAACTAACCTCTTCTACAACTGGTAGCTTTACAGGAAATATAGATAAAATATGAAGAGACAACAACCGAATCTAAAAATAATAATAAACATTTGTAAATTAGTAAAATTTTATTTTTCTACTTGGATTATTTTGAGACTAACAAAATGATCAAAATATTTGTCATGTCTCACTTTCACCTCCATTTATTCAAGAGGGGTTGGATGGCTGAATTGTTGGCACATGTGCGCTGTATCATAAGGTCTGTCATTGCGCCAAGTGAACTGGTTTCGATTCCCAGTTTGTACGTGTCAAGGAGTAGGGTGGCCTGTCCAACCTCGTCGGTTTTCTCCGAGTCCTCCAGTTTCCTTCCACTGCTAAAGACCCCTACGTGCAAGCGAATTATTGAAATAAAATTGAACTATATGTTAGTCCCGAAATGACCTAGTTTGTGTCAAGTGGACGTTAAACCCCATTTCTCTCTCTCTCTCCATTTATTCAAAAATGTAACAGATTCTACCTAAATATTAAATATAATGTACATAATAATGTTTTAGATACCTTATGAGACCAATGAGCTAAGTTAGGTTGCAAAATATCAAATAACTTCAGTAGATTATCGTCATTTATTACAGATAAACCATCTTGTGCTGCTTGACTTAAATACAAATCACCTAATCGCAATATTAAGACATTCTGGGGATACGCTCTGGAAATAAAAAGATACAATTCAGCAATAGTTCAAGGCATATTCAATACATTATAATAGCTATTGTATTACCCTCTGTTACCTAGGAACCTCTTTGTAAGAAATCTGACAAGGGTTAGACTCATCAGATTTCTTCAAACAGATGGCTTTAAATAAAATTTTAAAATAATACATAATTGATTTATATCAACCCCTGTAAATAACTGAATTTGTTTGATTCAATGTCTTTTTTCGATTAAGGACAAAAATCTGTTGAATTAATTCATGTTACAAAAGACAGACAAAAAAACTCAATATATAAAATCCAATGAAATTGACAATTTTACTTTTGACACAAATCAATCAGGTCTAGACATATAATGAAAACTTAATTCTACAGGTGGACTATTTGTGTGATGGTTCACTTTACTTACTTAATAAGTTGTAGAATCTGTGACCAGGAAATGTCAGTGTATGTACAACTCTTGTCATCTTTACACAACAACAAATAGTTAACTAATACTTGATTCATAATAAATAACATCTTATCTATAAAACAGGAAACACAAAATGGTGATTGTTCAATTTCTAAATTTTAAACAGTATATGACCCAATCTGATTTAAACACAGACCGTTTCATTGGCTAAACCCTCAAATCAACCAGAACGCAGGTTATATAACAACTCATCCAGGTCCTAGCTAGTGTAGTGAAGACAAACAACACAAAATTTTAAACTATAACAAAAAAAAAACGAAACAAAATAAGATCTGTGTTTTAATCAGATTGGGATATGACCAGGAAATTATCTACCGATGCTATTTTTATTTTATTTTATTAAATTTTAAATAATCGATATAAGTAAATTTTAGCATGGATTAAGCTCTGAAATAATCGAATGATAATCAGCAGCTTTAACAAATATAAACAATTTTATACAGTTTGAACAATAGTATAAAATGGTAAGAGCTCTTCAAAATATAATCTATAGTTTGTTAAAGCTGCATTATTAAAGAGCTAAATCTGCCTATTTCTTTAGGCCTTAAATGTTATATAAATTATTAATTAGACATTTATTAACTTGCCAAGATCATAATTTTGACACGATGTGCGCATAGTTGTAACCACGGCACTGGTATGATCAAGACTGAGCCTCGCTTTCCCATTTTTAAATTAAATTTTCAAATGGTGAACCATTCTAATCTAGTTAAAATCTCGAGTATCAGATGCCATCAAGAGTTGATCATGGTCTTATTTTGCTAATAAATGTCTAATTAATAGTTTATACAACATCTCAGGCCTAAAGAAATACCTGCAATAGGCAGATTTAGCTCTTGCATAATGTATGTTTAAGTCAACAGAACAAACTATAATGTGTTTCTAAAATATCAAAATCTCTCACCTTTCTTTTCACCACAATTTATTTTATTAACAACTTTAAACAAAGAATTCCACATCATAGTACATATACTAACAACCTGTTTTACATCAGAACTAAAAAAAAACAAACAACATAATACAGAAAACAGATAACAGATAAGATTTTATTTAATATAATTACGATACAAAAGAGAAATGTGGTATAACTAGGTTATTTTAGGATCAATGTGGGTGTTTAGCAGCTGCAGGAAACTCAGGTATCTGGAGAAAAACAAGGATATTAGACAGGTGAACGAACTCTTTGTCATAAACACATATAATTAACAATCATCACATCATCAATAATCAACTAATTATAAGAAGAATGAACAATATAGCATTCATTATTACTAATTAATACATATAGATATTTGTAATAATAATCTTACCATATATTAGGTAGGCATATCAAGAAAGACCATAATCTATACAGTGTTTGTTTATTTATATCTTTACATGATGTTTTTAGGTATTTAATCATATACTCATAGACACACTTAACTTCATATCTGTAAAAGAACAACAAGATATAAACATTTATATGAAAAATAAAAATTGTTCAGCATAATCCATCAACATACTGCTGCATAGAAGAAAACAAGCTCTTGATATTTTTAAATCCAAAAATGAAATCTTTAAGATAAATAATATAAACTTACTTGTCACTATATTTACTGTATAACTTATATAACTTTAACTTTAATATATCTGAACCATCTTCTATATTAAGTACAGATTTCTGTAGTATTATATCAACTAATATCTGTACTACAAGATTTCTATCATCTTCATCCATTGTAGTAAAATGGCTATTTATATACAATAGTAAATTAGGCAGCACATCCTAGAAAACAAATGTTATTAAGAACGTAGGTAAATAACAATAAGCGGCATGTTCAAATTAAGCACCCTGTTGCCATTGACAAAATCTAAGTACAGTAATAGCCCCCCCCCCCCAATTCATTTCTCTAACATTTCTTTTAAAAAAAAAAGACATTAATTTTCCAACCAACCTGAACTTCCCTATAAAATTTTTATCATAAATTATCATTCTGTAAATAAAAATCCAGATGTCTACATACCTTTTCAAACATATGAAGCTTGGTGAGAGTTTTGGTGAATATAACTAGATCTTGTAGAGGGAAACTTTGTTTAAATGGATTAGATATTAAACTCTGTGTAGATGATACAAGATAGGTATTTGTTAATAATGTAGATATACATGATAATAAGGAGCTGGCTATAATAGTTTTATCTGCTGGACTTTTACATATACCATTTAATACCTAAAATAAAATAAGAAGGATACATGTCAGATATTCTATTGCTTCGAAAACATTTAAAATGACTTTTATCCACATGCATGGCTAACCATTTAACAAAAGATAGGTTGCCAGGCAATGAAACATATGCCCACAGCAGCTAAATCGTCCTGGCAGTCAACAAACGTTGTTGCATATCTTTACTTTTGTCGGTAATTAAACATTTATAATACACTAAAGTAATTATCATAAAATCATTAGAATTTGTTTGGCACATGCTAACGTTTAGTATACAGACCATTTAATATCACGGATTTAGCTGTTCAAGTTATCAAAAATCATTGAAAATCAATATACTTGTTCGTCTCAAGACCTTAAACAATTATATATAGGCGTACACACAGTGTATAAATATAAAATCAATCAGATGATAACTATGGTCTCTAAAGCATCAACAAGATTTTTCAAAGTGATCAAGGGCCATAACTCTGACAGTAATTATCTGAAATCAGTGAAAATCAATTGACTTCTTCGTCTCATGACGGACGGTCGGATGACCTGACAACAATATTGACCACATTTCAATGTGGGCGTATAAAAATGTTTAGACTATGACAAACACATAGAGGATATTTGTCGTTTTAGAGTGAATAACATATTTTATTTCATCGTGAAAATATAAACGTTTTCTTGCTTAGAGATGAAATAAAATATGTTATTCACGACAAAACGACAAATGTTCTATTTATTTTATGATTTTACAATCATTTTAGGTAAAAACAACATGGACTACTGCTAGCCAGTGGAATAACACTTTTATTTCACTGATAAAACGTGGTATTCCACTACTGATCATAAAATAAACCTTTTTATTCTTCTAAATGAAACTAAAAGAAAATATTATATATCAAGGTAGTAGGCGCTAGGCCAAGCATTATGCATTTTTAGGTTCTAATACCCTTAAAATATTCATTAAATTTGCTTCTCATTAATAAAATATTCACAAAGATCATCCAACAACTATCGCTATATGCATCATATTAATACAGATTTGAACATATATTTCTGTTAACTGTGGGGAGAACAAATACACATGTAATGACATCACCCACACAACTGATTTTAGACTAATTGCAGTTGTCTTATAGCCTTTACCCAAATATTTGAAACTTACATCTCCAATTTTATCAGTAGAAATCATCAATCCACCATTTTTACATTTGATCATCATAGTGAGTAGATTTATCTGTCTGGCAAGTTGACAACATAATGTTTTCTGTTCTTCATCATTACTCTTTGTACAAGCTATATGAACCTTACTTATAGTATCCTATAACACAAAGAAAAATACATTTACAAGCAACGTGAACCTTACTTATAGTATCCTATAAAACACACAGAAAAATCATTATCAATAAAATACATTAACAAGATTTTGAATTTTACATGTGTGTCACTTGTTTATGTAAACAGAAACTCTATACATACCAATAATGTGCTCCACAATATTTCAGAATATTCTTTCTTGGTGTATTCAAGACATTCTGCCATAAAGAAAGTTACTGATTTATCTACTAATTTCCAAGGTAGCTTGCATTTCTTTTCATCTGGGTTCCATGGACCAAGTTTATAAAATAATATAGGTAAAAGCTGCAAATATATAAGATGGTGATTTAAAACATCACAACAAAAATCATCATTTAATTTTGTTTGATTGTCTACATTAGGAGCTATTAAGATAAGAGGGCCGGCTGAAAAGTTCTAAGTCTATCTGTGAAAGACCTGTACAAAGTCGATGGTTTCCATTTATATTAGTCCCCTTTTAGGTGTGCACACTTTTGCCAATGATGTTGCAAGGCCTTGATGCCAGACAGGAAGAAATTTTCTTCAGCCACCCTAAAAAAAAAGTTGTTCACAGCTGCCATGATGTCATCATTAACAGGAAAGTGACGACCGGCTAGTTCCTTTTACATTTTTGGAAACCGGTCTCATCCATGGTTACAAATCTGGCCAAAAAATTACCAGGGTCAGCTTCAAGTCGGCGCAGATTGTCACGGGACATCAGGAATCTGACACATTTCTGATCCGCAGTCATTGGCACCCATTTTCGGAAACTTTTGCCATTCCAAACTCGTTGGCGATCATGTACTCAACCAACTCATGAGAGATGACCACGACACTGGCAGTATGTCGAGTGTTCAATCGTCGATCAGCCATCACCATGTCATGCACCCGCATAGTGTCTTCTTGAATGGTTGCTGTTGATGACCTTTCAGGACGAAGGTCATCGTCAAGGTTCTCTCTGCCACGCTTAAATTCCACATTCCACTTCTTTACTGTGGAGACCATTTTGGCATGTATGTGTGTTGGGGTTAGTCCTTTCAGATTCAGGTACTTAATGACTGCCCTATAGCCAGTTTTGTCCATTTCTGTTTCAACCCAATTGATCTATCATTTTCAGGCATAGAACTTTTCAGCCACCCCTTAATAATATTTTCACCTACAATACATGACTCTGTATTAAATATGTAGAGCTTGTATAAACTAAATGCTATAAATGATAACTGTCAGGAATTGTATAAACTAAATGCTATAAATGACAACTGTCAGTAATTGCATAAACTAAATGCATGTTAGTAATTGCATAAACTATAATAATGGATATTACGTACCTGTTCACTTATACTATGAAATTGGTGATTGACGCCTTTGATCACTTCAAACAGTAGTTTACCCAATCCTTCTGATGTCTATAATAATCAAATAAAACAATTATATAATCAATATTCGATTCAAAGTTATATGTAATTACACACCATGATATCAAAATTAAAAAAATTATATACAAGAAAAACAAACATAGTACCTCTGGTGATTGTTTCAGACTTTTAAACAAAAAATTCAACAACTTGTTTTGATCAGGAACCTGAAAGAAAATTAATTATTGTCTGAATTTGTTTGATATCATTTGTGTCTATTAAAGTAGAGTTAACCCCCATTATTCTAATATATATGTGTAAACATTTTAAAGAAGTAAACAGTATTAAACATACATTATGCAAGAGCTAAATCTGCCTATTGCAAGTCTTTATTTAGGCTTCAGATGTTATAGAAATTATTAATGAGACCTTTATTTACATGACAAACTCAAAATCAACTCTGCAGACCCTCGGATGGCTTGGATACAGTTTGGATTTAAACAGTCGTCCATTTAAAATTAAATCAATAAATGGCGGACCAAGCTAACGTTTACCATTAGTCGCTGATGTCACTACAGGAAACTGGTGATGAAAGCCTGCCAAGCGAGGCTACTTGATAATGGAGAATATGTGCGTGGAGTTATCGTCTGTCATTCAAACAATCGCCAATTCTCATAGACGGTGCAGACACAATTGATGCCTATTTCTAGTTCAAATTTCCAACAGTGACAATTCCGTTCAGAACAAAGTAATTTGACTGAAATTTTCAACATTTTCTTTTTTATCATCTATTTTTGAATTATTATAGCAAGAATGGCCAAATCTTTATAAAACTCTTAACTAATGTATCTTTAATATATTTTGAGTTAATAGTTAATACCTACCTTTCTCAGCAGAAAAGAGAAACTTTCTGATGCAAAATCTTTAATAAAATCTCTCTGTTTACCATGTAATAGTACAGAAAAAAACCTGAAAAATATTTATAGATATATTTACCATTATACGGAGAAACAAGATTCCATGATAACAACTCTTTCATTTAAAACTACTCACATAGAGGGGGGGGGGAACCTATTAATCAAATATGAAGGGTTGTTAAAGATATCTTACATGTACTTACCCATATACCTCTTGTATATCTTTAACTAAATAACGCCACAAAAATTTAAATAAGTATGCTAAAGTTGTAAATATTTTTTCTAATATTGTTGGATCTTGTCGGTAGGTTTTCAAAAGGTTGGTTAAAATGAAGAGAAAGTCTTTGAAATGTTTGTAGAAGTCGGATTGTAAATCTCGTGCTAGCTGCACAACCAAACTGAAAATATAAAGATTTTTTTTTCAAATATATTTCAATGCACTACAGTAAATCAATAGAGGGTAAAAAAAATAACTAACAATATTATCTAAAACCAAACATGCACAGAAGAAATTAGTGTAAAAATTAGTGAATGCCCTGGAGGTCACTTCAATATCACGACATACTAGAGAAGTCCCAATTGATTTATTTTAGCTTGCACCGACTCACAGTATGTTTTACTCTGGTGTATACACTTCACAATTATTAAATGGAATAATAAGTTTGGTTAACTCACTCCAGCAAAGATTCCATAGCCATACTGTTTGGTACTTGAAGATGTTCTTTCAGGCCTGCCACAATATTCTCCTGAAAATTTTATATGTAAATGTATAAGATTTACTTTTGTTGGATAAATTCAGTTTAAGGCAATGTATGTAGAAATCTAACATGTCTTATTTCATGACAAGAACAACAATCCATCTGCAGAATATTTTTGCTCAAATTATTTTTTTCTGATAAACATTTTACACATTTCTAAATGCCCAAGAAAACTTTACAGGAGAATATTCACTAATTTTAATTCTACTTGTGGGTAACACGTTAAATGAAAACTATGATATATCTTACCTCATTATGAACTAGCTGTTCAAATGATTGAAACTGATTTGCAATAACGCACCTGAATTTATCTGAAACATTATGAAACAAAATATAGGTTTAATGTGTAAGTTCTGGTAATAACATTAGTCACTAATGAAGTTTAAATTTACATAATGAAATGGGGTTTAACGTCCTACTGTTCTGCTTCGACTGGGCTAATGAAGACGGGCATACACCATGCAGTGTACTATGAGTGAAATTTTGCCTGGGAAAACGGCACTATGGCCTACTATTATATCGAATTCCAATTTCCAAGAAATCTTTCATGGGCAAGCCAATGTACACACAGGGTCTCAATTTGTCATGCCATCCGACGGACTAGACAGCTGTCTTTGTCAGGCCCTCCGTCCTGCACCACTGACAAGGGGAAACCACATCGGAAAATCCTGATGAACTTTCTCAGCAAAATTTACATAATGACTTACAAAAATCCTCTGTACAATCTAGATCAACCCATTTTCTTATAGCTTCATAAAAATAGGTAGATTCTTCCTAAAAATAATATAAAACATCTGAATATAATATTATGAAACATAACATACATTTTACAATGTAATTTTTTCACTATTATACAAATTCATGTTAATGAAGAGCTAACAAATTTTTAAAGTTTCAACGATACAAGCAATTAAATGGCCTATAATAGGTTATAAATCCATACTTGATGTCATCAGTGAAAATATCAAATCAAATTAGAATTCATAATTTCATACTTTATTATGGTTAAACATACATTATGCAAGAGCTAAATCTGCTTATTGCAGGTCTTTCTTTAGGCCTGAAATGTTATCTAAATTATTAATTAGACAATAATTAACTTATCCAGATCATAATCAACTCTCAATGTCATCGCTAGCCTGCGATGTTTATTGGATTAGGTTCCGATTTGCTGTTCGACTTCCATTCATAATTTAATTATTAAATGGATAATCGAGACTATGTTTTATATCCTACCGACTTTAGTAATGATGATCGAGGCTACGCAGAAAATTCAATCGATAAAATCTGGATTCATAGTGGATCAATTTGACTGAAATTTTCAGCAAATTCCCTTTACATTATCTAGTTTTTAACTATTATAGTGACAACTGCCAGCTCTTTATCTAATCTCCCATAATGTATCTTTAAACAATTGTTAGTCATTTAGTAATGGTAAATTCCGAGATGGTACTCGCCACCTTTGATTTTTATATCACTTCAGGTACCATCACTGGTTCAATACACTGGTAGTTAATAAACTAGTATCACTGCAAGAGCTTAGTTTATTCCCAATGAATTGACGCATCAAAGGGAGATAATAATTTAACTTATCTTGCAGTAATTCATGAAGCTAATCATTATAAATCATACATCTAAAATATTATATACATTACATAATAAAGGCACAATAACGTATCAACCTATTTTTAGTTTTAATTTCAGTTTTAAGGTATAATATGTAAAAATCTGCAAAGTAGTCCAACATGTGTAGTGTATACAACAAAATGGTGCCTGACCAACACAAATGACAGACATACATGTAGCTGATAATATGCCCACATAAAATCTTGGCATAAAGAATTTAAAAAACACTTACTGTGATAGTATCATCTTTATGTCGTATCTTACGAATGACATCAATGTTGATCTTTGATATTCTATCTGTGAAGGACTTGTACTAAAAACAAAACATATTTTACTATAATTATTTATATAGTTTAGATTAAGATCTGTGACAGATTTTAAGGATCAGGTTTTGTTTATAACAGCACTGTGTTGCTTATTTTCATTTCAAATCCAAACCAGAAGATGTACATAGACTACTACTGTTACTTAGTACGTTTATGGTTGGCTCATTAGTCCCAAAATGACCTAGTTTGAGTCAAGTGGACTTAAACCCCATTTCTCTCTCTCTCTCTCTGGTTGGCTCATGAGTAATGCAGCACAACATTGTGTGTTTGTATTATGGTCAGCAAATACTTAATAACTTAAATGAAAATGTTTGCAGTTATGCAAAAGTTGTGTCGCTTCGCACATTAAACTGTGTATATTTGTGATAAAAGTATACATCTTATTTATAAGATATTACAGACAAAATGAGTTGCAAGGTGAAACTGAAGTCATAATCTGAGTTGACATTATTCTCACTTTCGATTGAAAATATATTTGGCCATGGTCATGTCAAATCACGACACAGCTCACGAAAAATGGATACTGAGTACTGACACATATTTTAAAAACCAAAATAAAAATAGGATTTATTCTTTATATCGTAAAAACTTGTTTTGTTTTTAAGGGGCAAGGTAAAGTGCTACCATCTAGGTCATTTCGGGACCAACACATGGTTCAATTTTATTTCAATAATTCGCTTAGCAGGGAAGGAAACCGGAGGACCTTGAGAAAACCCAGAAGGTTGGACAGGCGACCCTACTCCTTGTCACGTACAACCTGGGAATTGAAACCCTGCCAGTTGACTCAATGACAGACCTTATGATACAGCGGACACATGCTAACCAATCGGCCATCCAACACCCCTCCCCCCCGATCTATGTAGTACAGTAGTCAAGTCTTAGATTTTAAATTTCTTTTCCTGTTTCCATCAATCTAGAAAATGGCCCTTCGTATCTTTAGATGGGCGATGCGAATAATTGTTAAACTGACAATGTTTACCAGAACATTTTATCAATGTGTAAAGGTTTCATTTACATCACTATACACACGACTATACCGTATTCCGTTTAGTAAGAAAACACTTCACCGTTTGTATAAACATAAACATTTTTTTTCTGCAACGTAGCTTCTCCCCCAATATCAAACATCCTCTAACATACATTCAGTTCAGTTAGACGCTTCCATGTTCAATAGTGAACCATTAGTGTACAATCTAACATATATCAAATGCTGTTTTATTTTGAGTGTAAATAAATATTCAGTAAAATGTATTTCAAAATATTTTAGAGTAAAACTTAGTAAATATGTCCAATGTTTAATTGTTAGATATCTTTATACTTTCAGGCACAAAGTTTTGAAGGGTGAATTAAGAAATCATAAAAATGTTAACAATGTTTATTCACTGCACAAACAGCTGAATAAGGACTTGGTGTGCTAAAGCAAAGACAGTTTTCAAAATTTGAATTAAGAAATCATAAAAATGTTAACAATGTTTATTCACTGCACAAACAGCTGAATAAGGACTTGGTGTGCTAAAGCAAAGACAGTTTTCAAAATTTGAATACTTGATGGTTGTAGTGTATATATTCAGGCACCTGTGTGAGACTTTGTGATTTCCCTTGCTGGGCATATTTTCCAAAGTTACAAATTTCAAAGTCATTATTTTTAATTTTCATCCATTTTTTATAGTTCAATATCATCTCTAGCACATTAAGTTACCAAAATAAAGCCACTAAGGCGGTTGTGAATGTCTTTTTGAGGCCCCTCTCCCCCATTTCAGGTGTGACAATTCTTATCACACCTTCAATGACGGGCTTCAAGCATTTCATTTATGGAAAAGAAATCGTGGATGTTCCCAGAGAGAGACATGTATATGGGAATGTCTAATTGTACAATTGAAGTTTATCTACGGGAGCTAACGCCAAGTTTCATCTAAGGGTTTCAGAAATCTTTAGACTCCTTCCTTCCTTGTGCTTGCTTCATTTTGAAAATTGAAGTTCATACTATTACCGTGTGAATGTGACAGCGACAGTATGTATTTCTTTATCAAGAATCATTTGACACTAATCTTACCCTGAACGTTTGGTCTTTCTTCCCCATATTTCTATAATTATCTGTACTCAAACAAAATACAAAAACTTAGCGTAATTCTAGATTACCACCGACTTCAATTTCACATTTTCTCAACACGTGTTTTTACAACAGACTGGAACTTCCGGTTAAAATTGTAAACAAAATATTTATCTCCCTTTATTATTTAAGTTAAAGAATAGAAATTTAGCTCCTTTAACTTTAACCTTTCGAAAACCCGAAGTGGTATCGTGAAAGTCCGATTTTGCCACGAAAAGGGTGTAATTTAGTCTGGGGTGGGGGTAATTTTTAAATTTTATCAAATAGCCTTGATTTTTTTATGTTCTATTTTTCTCGTGCAAACGTTAAATCCATAAACACACATTTTTATATGTGGGTATTAGTGTTTAATATAAAACACGAATTAACGGCAGTCAGGGCGGGGGGGGGGGGGGCGAGTATAACCGTGGTTTAGAATGAAGAACTCATTCGCAAAAATGATTGATTTTTTCAGCTGACTGTATTTTTGATTTATTCATGATTGTATGTATCTATCGCAAACGTAGACTACTTGTACTAAATTATTACCCAGTCGGACTCAGGAGTATAGGTCTACTGCCCGGTCGGGCTAGGGCTCATAAGTATCGGTCACCGAGAACCTAAGAGTCTTCAATATTTGTAGAATATTTGTCTAAATGAGAGAAAAAAAGGGAAGCGTAATGGCATAGTCCATAGAACCCATTAGCTCTGCATTGTCATAAAGCAACCTGATAATAACTAAATAAGTATAAATGATCATTTCACATTTGCGCCCCGCCCCCTCCCAATCAAAAAAACCCACTGGTAAATGGGGTTTAACCTCTTACTGTTCTTTTGCTACGACCTACTCTTATATCGAATTCCAAACTCTCAATGGTTCTTTTACGTACACGCCATTGTGTACACGGGACCTCGGTTTTTACGTCCCATCCGAACGACTAGACACTGTCCCTGCCAGACTCTCCGTCCTGGGTACCACGTCGCAGAATCCCGAGACCGCCTGGTTAGCGAGCCAGCGTCCTGTGCACTGAGCCGCCACAGCCCCACTGGTCTATGCCAGAGCATTCACTTAAAAAGCAAAGCTTCTAAAGCATCCCTTTGGTCTATTCCCCATCATTCAAATCCATTTTGTATTTTTCAAGTTTTATAGGTCTATCTTATTTCTACATTTTATTTTTATGAACCACCTTTTTTAATTAACAAGAGCATGTTAATTTGCAAATTATATGACTTCAATTATCTATGGAAGACGAGGTTAGGTCAGAGTTAGGATCAAATTAAACCAACGGATAAACCTTTCACAGATATGTGACTGATAGTTTCTACGTAATTTTTACACAAAATAGCCTACTTTTTTCTTTTTTTCTGGAATGCCACGAATCGCCCCGAATAGCGCCTAATCGAAATTCGCGCCGATTTGACAAAAAAAGTTAAAAAACACCGCGAAGGATCGGGAGTAGCTACGAAGCAGTTACAAATAGTTTACGAAAGCGTTACGATAATCCGTGTGTAATTGGGTGAAAAATATGCCAAATGTCAAGATACGGTTACGATAAAGGTACGAAATGAAAGAATCAGTTACGAATTGTAGCGATTCAGTTACGAATATGACGAATTCAGTTACGAATATGACGAATTCAGTTACGAATACACTACGATCTCCACGAATGATGGCGTGAGGTTTTAGTTCGCGCCAGATTCGTGATTAGTTCTGCACATTCGGCCCCAATTCGTGGGTTCGGAGTATTCGTAGTTGATTCCTGGCGGGATCGGTGCATTCGTGCCAGTCCGAAGCGTTTTGGGTATCGTTCCACGAATTTTAGGCAGCCACGCATGACCACGAATGTCAAAGAATCGAATGACGACCAGAAAGGATTACGACGGGTTTACGAGGTTACGAAATTCCGAAATCCGTAGACCGGTCACGAATGGGAGAGCTACGGACTGCTACGTACAATATGAATGTGTAAGAACCAAATAAGAATCATTTAAGAACTTCAAGAACCGTCTACGATTTATCTACGAATCGGAAAAAGTTTTCATTCGGGACAATTCGTGGCATCCGTAGCCCATGTGAAAGCGGGCATTTGTAGCACCATGGGTCTTCTGTCAGACGTGGAGTGCGAAGGACATGCTAAAACCGGTCGACATCTCCGGCGTATGACCCATGCATCTTTTCTTACTACATATCTTAGTAGCCTTGTGATCGTCTAGTATTTTCACATGTCTTTGCTTCCACTTCTGGTTGTGTATTCTATTCTTATCTATCTCAGTTAGTTTGTCTTCTCAGTAGTTGTAACAATGCAATAGTTCGTTTTCACATTTTATATATCAAGCTGCTTTACATACAATGCATAATAGAATAAAGTCATTCGCTCAAACCCTATCCGACCAGGCTCGCTGGGGCGAGTCTGCTGATAGAAATCGCAACATCTTTTCCTTTCCAGAATCAAGCTGCTGCCTTCGTCGACGAATTCTCACATGATAGATTTATAGCTTTGGGTTTTGGACTTTCAAGTATCTAATTGGTCAAATATGATGTAAATAATAATAGAGCGTGGTTACTCAAGCCAAATGATGCAATAGGTAAATTTCCAGTCACGTGTTAAACATGATATTCTCATTCCCACGGAACCAGCTAATGTTTACCAAATTATAACCCTTTTTTATATACCAATCTGTCATTCATTCGCTCATTTTGATTTAAGTACAAGTACATATATGTGAATCTAATAATTTGCCAAAGATATTAATAAATTCAATGCTACTAATTTAAAGAGCAAACATTCTACAAAAGTCTTACACATTATAGTTTCCCATTTGAATTCACTCTTAGGTTATGCACAAAGCTGTGCAACAAACAAATTATGAAACTACCTTGGGAATATAGTTTTACCCATAGCAGGTTTGCACAGCCATGGTAATAAACACATTAACCAATTATTTAATGGTTTTCGAGGAATACTTCAGTAGACCTATAATTCCAAGAAAATGTGATGCATTGGACTAATTTAATTAAATTCACCTTCTCATCTAGGAAGTCATAAATAAATCCTATACCATGTATACCATTCTGCGTAATAGATTGGTTTCTTGGAAATGGTAATTTTGTTATTATGCTACACAGTTTTCATTAATTGTTTCTTTAGAGATTAGTGTTTTATGGCTAATAAAGTAAAAAAAAGAACGTTCCGAAATTGATTAATAATTTCATTTTGTTTTACATGGTGTTAATTTCTCTGAATTTGTTGGCAATGTATCAGTTTTGCCCAGATGTGCTTTCTATAAAGGAGTTTTATTTTTATCCATGACAATTTAAGGCTTTTTATGACTAGTTCAAATTTAGCATTCTTAACCTACCGATTTCATACTCCTTTACTAGTCTTTCGTTTAGACCTTTCGTCGGTCCTGCCATTCCAGATAATATTAAAAATCTCAGTTGTCTAAAATATACTATTCAAAAAAAGTAGGGGATATTTGATTTTTAAGTGTTATTAAAGTCACCTAATGAAACTGACGAAGAAACAAATGACAAAATGAAATGAAGTTCACATTCATCGATTTATTCCAAATGATCGTTAGACTAAGTAAGGCACAGACTGACCATTATAAGGGTAAAATGATACCCGGGGTCAAACAGCAAAGTTACCACAGCATCACAACCAAGTCAGTAACGGGTAAATCCTCCTCTGTTTGCCAAACAAGCATTGATCCGACGTGGCATACTCCTAATGAGACGTCTAAGGTCATTTTGGTCCAGATTGTCCCATTCCTGTTGCAACGCAGCAGCAAGTTCTTTGACATTGGCAGGACGTTGTCGACGTTGACGTAACCTCTGTCCAAGCATGTCCCAGACATGCTCGATGGGGGAGAGGTCGGGACTCAGTGCTGGCCAAGGTAATGTGGTGATGTTCTGTTGTTGGAGGTAACCTGTAACGATCCTGGCCCTGTGACATCTTGCGTTGTCATCCTGGAAGATGAAACGGCGGCCATGACGTCGTGCGAACGGCACAACATGGACTGCCAAGATGTTGTCCCGGTAGTACTGGCCTGTAACACGCCCTGCAACAACATGTAAAGCCGTTCTTCCAGCAACAGTGATGCCTCCCCACACCATAACAGAACCACCCCCAAATCGATCATTTCTGATGACGTTAACGTCTTGGAAGCGCTCGTTTCGACGACGCCACACCCTCCTACGTCTGTCCAAAAAATCAACAGTGAACCTTGACTCATCTGAAAACATCACATTGCTCCAGCGTCGATTATCCCAGTGTTGACGATCCCTACACCAACGACGTCTTGCCTGAATGTGATGATCTCTCAAACAAGGGATCACGCGAGGACGTCGGGCGCGAAGGTGACCCCTATGCAGTCGATTCCGAATCGTCTGGCCACTCACTCTCACACCAGTGTCTGTTTGAAGACGAGCGCTGATCTGATTTGCTGTGATGACACGATTTCTCAAGGCCAAGGTACGGATAAATCGATCCTGGGCTTGAGTTGTCGCCCTTGGTCGACCTGAGCGTGGTCTGTCCTGTACAGATTGTGTATCACGGTATCTGGACCATAGCCTGCTTATGACAGACTGAGAAACATTCATCGTCCGCGCCACAACCGCCTGTGTTGTGCCGATCTGTAGCATGCCAAGGGCACGTAACCTTTCATTTTGGGTAAGCCGACGCATATCAAAATTTGTTTTCTGGTCACTAAAACAATTAAACTGATGTTTCCACCCTGGAATTCAATGCCACAATGACTGTAACATTCAAAGTCAGAGTCGTGCAAATCTTGGGTTGGACCCCCATGATGATCCCAAGCATCACCTGCATTCCATGCGGTAGCTATTGGTGCGTTTGGGCGTCACATGTAACTGGAAATGTTTCTTCTGTTAGGTTCTATAGTGACTTTTTTCGTAGTCATTTGCATATTTTAGTATTATGCCCCCAAAATCAAATATCCCCTACTTTTTTTGAATAGTATAATTTCTTTATTTGGAGTAGGTAGAAAATAATAGGATACTTTATAATATATGTACTGTTATTTTCACTGGTATTATAAACCTATAACAGTAAATCTCTTTGATCTTTGGGGTATATTCTATGCCCGTAATAACTTGCGGTCTGAAAGTCAGGGCGGCTTTGAATATATACAGGGGAATTTGTGGTCATTCTTCTGAATTTTATTCTATTAAACCTGTAACGGGTTTTTCTTCCTTCCAGGGTAGGTGTTTTTCTTTTCCATAAGGAAACATGATGGAATTCTTGGATATTCTCATATTACATATACATAAATACATAGACGGTTTATAAGCAAGATAACGTCCTCGACTTCAGTTAAGCTGGGGTAGAAAGACTCTAGAAAAAACCCTCGTGTTATTTACTTCAGTCTTTCTTTCCCCAGCATAACCCCAGACTCGTGCTTTATCCTACTCTGAATCATTTTGATCACATAACATGTACAATTGTTATTTGGACTTCACCAACTTCATGCTTTTTATCCCATCAATATTTCTAGAAAGGTTATTCCCAAAGGATTTGGGTCATGAAAGGACGAACCTTATCGATATTTAGTGTTAAACACCCCGTTCAGGAGTTACCCCGTCTTTGCCGTAAACCCTGGTCTGTAGAGTCTTAAGGTAATCTGTAAAGTGTGTTTAAATATGCAGTTGTATTTGGGGATTTTATTTTTTAAAGTATTGGGCAGAGAATCCATCTATAGCAGGAATTATTTAATTTTTATTGTCTGTTAAAGCGGTGAATGCCTCTGATTTTGTTATATAATTTCAACAGATGACAAATGATCTGTACGTTTCTTGAATTAATTGATGAAGATTAACATCATCTAATATATCACCTCTACTTTTAGAACGATGGTTATCATAAAACGACTTTAATTCCATATTAATTTCCTGTTGATTATTGATGACATTTTCTCTTATATTTATCACTTTTGCTATGGTTATGTTCGCATAATTCCTTTTCCTATGTAACAGAAATACTTGTTTTTTTTCCCATACTCAATCTTCAACTCTGGATCTTAATTATAATTATATGTCCATCAATTTCCTGTTGTCTCAGTTCTTCAAATTTTCTTTTATTTCATTTAGACTCTGTTCACCCTCGGTATCCCTAGGTGACCTCATTCTGTTCTACTCCACTGTAACCTGGGTTGATCCACAGGGTTTCCACGATTTCAAATTATCTGCCCTGGCCTTGATTGTAACTAAAGTCAACGAACCAATCAAAAACAGTTTACAAACCAGTCTTACTAATGAAACCGTCTTCGTTCGTTCCTGGAGTTTTACGTCCACTTCCACCAAAGTAAACAAAGAAACGGCCTTCGTTTCGAGTTGTTTTTATAAGGGTATATAACCATATCCATGTCCATGTAAATAATGTATATATTTCTAATTCTTTTATACGTAATTGTATTATCAAAATATGTAGTATGTTTCGCGGATTTTAGATATGTATAACATCTATATGTTTGACTTTTGTTATTATTATTACTCTGGAATGTTTCATTCTGTTATGTTTATTATTACTGAACTTATACTTGTCAATTTGATTTACAAATTGTCTGCGATATGACCTTCGGTGGAAGCGGACGTTAAACACAACAACAACAACAACAACATTCTCAAAACTCTTGAGCCTACAATATAAACACCTGTCCGGTACTCATTAATATATTATATAATACTTGTAATTTGTTGTTAATGAATACGCATTTAGTATAATAGGGAATTCTCCCATTCAGGCTAATTCATAACCTTGTCTCTTGAAGGGGGAGCCTTTGCGTTTTGCTTACCGGTACTTTACCCGATGAGAGTTACTTCCCTTTGCCAACTTCCTTTTCAATTTACAATTAACGATTTATGGGATTGGTCGATAAAAATAGCACAATCATCAAGGACAGATAATTTGAAAACGTGTCCTTCCCATAGATTAAGAAAGGGGTTAATGGAGTAGAACGGAATGGGACCACTGGGAATACAGAGGATTGACTCCATTCTAATGAATTCGAATCTAAATCTTGATAAAGATCTACTAAAATATGTAGCCTACAGTATTCATCCTTTTCTCTTTGTCTTTGTCCTGCATTAGGGGATTGTTATTGGTCGTATGTTCAGTACAGTCATTCCAGTACAGTACAGGTTATCTTCAAATTAATGTAGTTTATGTGATTTAAGTTGGGTTGAAACACCAAAAAGTAATTTCCTTTATACCAAAAAGAAACCTAGACGTGATTTTTTGTCGAATTTTTTCTGCACCATGTTTAAGATATTGGTGTGGGGTTTGAATACAGCGAGGGTTAATATGACACTTTGTATGTTATATAAATTATTAATTAGACATTTATTCCAATGACAAGCCCATAATCAACTCTCTAAATCTGCCTATTTCTTTAAGCCTTAAATGTTATATAAATTATTAATTAGACATTTATTAAAGATACATTATGGAATATTAGATAAAGAGCTGGCATTTCTCACTATAATAGTTAAAATGTAAAGGGAATTTACTGAAAATTTCATTCAAATTGATTCACTCTGAACCGAGATTTTAGCGATTGAATTTCCGGCCTAGACTCGATCATCATTACTAAACTCGGTACGATAAAAAAAACATAGTCTCGATTATCCATTTCATGATTAAATCATGAATGGAAGTCGAACAGCAAATCGGAACCCAATCCAATAAACATCGCAGGCTAGCGATGACATCGAGAGTTGATTATGATCTGGATGAGTTAATTTTATTGTCTAATTAATAATTTAGATAACATTTCAGGCCTAAAGAAAGACCTGCAATAGGCAGATTTAGCTCTTGCATAATGTATGTTGAACTTGCCAAGATCATAATCAACTCTCGATGTCATCGAATGGTTCTAATTTTAATAGATTGAAACACGATCGCCATTTAAGAATTTAATTTAAAAATGGATAATCGAGACTTTGTTTATTATAGTAACAATGGTAACAATGAAAATAGAGACTACGGTACGCTATATTATACTCTTATCAATATTCGTAACCTCTCTCAGAATGATGTAATTTGACTAAAACTTTTGATATATTCCCTTTTTAATATCTATTTTTAAACTATTATAGTCAGCTCTTTATCTAAATCTTACATAATGCATCTTCAAATGTTTATAATAAAAGCAATCTCGTTTATAATCTTCCAGAGTTCCTGCCCTACAATTGATTGTGAATTCGTTACGCTGTAATTTGATCGACAATTTATGGCTGTTGTGATGGTTAATCAATGTTTTCGGGCATTATTAATGTTCATATTCCATAAGTGCTTTTTTTTTGCACTGCCATGTTCAGTCCATTGGGGTCAGAGTGCTCTAGCTGAGTGTATCAAAGATTTTTTCTGCCATTTCCATGTTGACACCGTGGCAAAATAGCATTGTTACTTATATTATACCACCGAATAGTGGAGTTTAACGTCTTGGGGTGTTATTTCGACTAAGTGTTTCTTGTCTGTATAAGACAAATGTTAAGGTCATACTGTTTTGTTGTTAACACGCCTTTTAGAAAATGATGCTTTCTGCGGGCCAGCTCTTAGATTTACGATAATTGGCATTTATTGGTCTATTAATAATGATATTTTGAAGGCGGTATTATATAAAATCAATCACATTTATTTTCTTGCTGAAGGGCATAATACTCATGTAAATACATACTGTGTTAATTTTGTACACCGCGTTGTTCAATCGACAGCTTCGTAATTTCTTATAAGCCTCTTACAACCTAATGGGTGCACAAAATATAATCCCCGTATGGTGAAGGAAATCGGTTAGCCGCAGAAACTCCCACAGGTCACCATTACTTTTAAAGATACATTCGTGGCAAAGTGCATCCTTCTTTTCGCACGACACTTGAGACGATATTGTTACTGTTTTACAAAATAGGATTAGGTATTAAGAAACATACAGGGAGATTAGCCTTATTCTAAATACTTTAGAGAGAGGATGCTCTTATGTGTTGGTGGTATTATTCAAGATAACATAAGCCCGAAGGAGGTGTTGTATAAAGGCTTTACGTTTTCTTGTAAACTTATAACGGTAAATATATCTTTGATCTTTGGGGTATATTCTAAGCCCTGAAAGTCTGAAAGTCAGGGGCGACTTTGCTTATATACAGGGGAACTTGTGGTTATTCTTCTGAAAGTTTTTCTTTAAACCTGTAACGGGTTATTCTTCCAGGGTAGGTTTTCTGTTTCCATAAGAAAACATGATATAAGGTTTTCCTTACTGGAATTCTGGCTCATTTTACGTACATGTAAACACAGACGGTTTATAAGCAAGATAAATTCCTCGACTTCGGTTATGCTGGGGAAGAAAGAGTGAAGACAAAAAACCCTCTTCAGCCTTTCTTTCCCCATCATAACCTCAGTCTCGTGCTTTATCCTATACATAATCCCTACAACCATAAACATAACCATCCTGTATGGACACTATTTAAGATATTATTGGAATTAAAATTTCGGCAAAGTAAAAGCAGTTTGCGTGTTTCAGCTTGTGGGAGGAAATTATCGACGCTTAGTTAAATTTATTTTTGTGCTTTCACAATATCAGTCAAATCAAGCATTGATATATTGGTGCTTCAACTTTAACATTTTTAGCGGTTGCCAGGAAATTTTAGGCAACTCTGGTTTAAAATGACTAGTATTGATCAATATTTGTTTAGTTATTTTCTCCGCGAATGAAGCCACGATGACACGGTGAGTATGACACTGGCATAGGAAGTTTCGGGTTTGGCTTGGTCCCTATTTTGGTCGAGGAAGTGTCTCGGGATTTCCAGAATGGTTTGTTCTTGGTTGGTGGTGTAGAATGGAGGGCCTGGTATAGAAAAGCGTTCTGTCGTACGGATAGTCCAAAACCCGAGGTCTTGTGTAAAGCATCGAAAGCATGTTAAAAGTCACTCGAAATTTGAAAATCGAAATTAGAGTAGACCGTAGTGTCGCTGACATGACAAATTTTCATCATAGCACATTTAATTTCTAAAACCTCTTTAACAGTGATAATGCCAGAGGTGGAAATATTGTGTAGACAGCTACGTTGCTCTGCGGGCGGTCATTGTTCCGAGATAAGTTTCGACCAAGCTGTTTCGGCGTTGGAAATCCACACCCATGCTTTCGTTCATTTAAACTATAACCACGACCGAGTGTCGTATTTGCTACAATGTAGGATTACTATATTTATAACATATGGTATCACTTGTCTATTATTTGGGAGATTCGTATAGATTTGAATTTATATTAGCCTAAATCTAACCATATCTACACATCATTGCAGTTTTATTAAATAGAAGAATTAAGTGAAAGTGTTTTAAAGGGACCATCTGTGTATTCATATGTTGCGTGCATGTTATATTTTCTCTTTATGAATTCCCATCTATTATTTATGACCAAATATAGCATTTTCTGTATGCTGAACAAAGCTTTGTCGTGTGAATGCGATATAGGTAATATTGGAACTCGGGGACTTCTTCAGTTGCTATAGTAACTACCACGGTGCCTGGTTAATTCAACACGACAGCAGTCTATATACAGGGTACTGGTTTAGTACGAGTCACCGTGCTAAAATATTCATTGTTGGATAGAATAATTGTCATTATCATACACTATTCACTTCCCATTAAACACTATACCGATTCACAGAATCCCTGGCACCACTTGTTGATGGAGAATATTCACACATATCTGCAGACCTTGATATAGTACCTGCAGATTAACACGTTACCCGTGTTACTATTTCTAGTAATGTGACACTATGCAGCAGTTCATTGATTGTTTATTTCAATGTTAATCTATCGGAATGTGAATAAAATCTACTCCCTTCTTGATTTAATATTAGTTTTATTGATTTGAACTGTAAGTCAGTTACACAGTGCAATTTTGATAGGACGTGGTTACGAATAATGCATTGCTGTGTTAATAATTTTGTTTTATGGACACATTACGACAACTGTACCGTCTGAACGCATGTATATTAGATTCTCTGTGTACTAACTAAGCGACATCGTTAAATTGCTACGTCAATCAATGGGTTTAATTCCGCAACATTTGAGTTAAACGATGTTTAGTAGGTTAATGGTAAGCCACAGACGTAAAAGCAAGTGACATACGTACTAAAAGACAATTAGTGTTTCTCATCTTCTATCGATTGGTGTACGTCGCTATAAAAGCTGTAATCCTAACGTACATATATATCACCAGTGTTTGTTATCTCTAGCATACTGATGTTTGTGTTGTGACTATCCAATAAGTGCTCACTAAAACATGTTGGATTAATGGATTGCTTGTTACGATGTTTCTGGATTTGACTTAGATGTAGGTTTCTAGATAACTTTGCAACCCGATCGCGTACCAATTTATAATCGACAAATTCTTTTCAACTTCCGCGCGAGACACACACACGCTGCGTATGATCATTAACAGATGAAGATTCTGCTTGAAATATTTTGATATCTACTTTAAACGTTCTAAGATGATGAAGCATTGGCCAGGTAAGATTAACGCACTTTTTAAATAAATACAAATTTATATGCTAAATGACAAGGAATGTAACAATTTGATTAATGTGGAAATATCTGAACCCACTTAATTAGTTAAAACACACAATATAGCTTTAAATCCACTAATCTATGTTCCTAGGTTCCAAAAAGAACTTTTCAGTCGGATCATCCAAACATACACGGATATCATTTTATTTTTAAGACCAGGCATATACTTGCATTTGACGATAAGCTCCACGTAACCGTCAAGACTATATTCAGCAATAATTGCTATTATATGTGCGTTACTTTCGTCGTATTAAGGAATAGTTAATGAGCAATAAATCTGGGGCGAATATACCCCGAATAAAAACTTATTATGCGTACACAGTTTTCCGATTGACTGTAGTTTCCATCGTTGGTCGTTTACCAAAAAAGACAGATATCGATGACGTAGAGGGTTTAACTTTCAAATAATTGAATTATCAACACGAAGCAGATGGCTATGTCGGTTACTGCCAATTATAAATACATTGTATATGCTTGCAAGAGAGATCAATTCTGGAACTTTTGTGTCTCAAAGTGACATATTTTATGTAGGGTCAAAGAGAATGCTTCAAAATCTTTCAGTTAAATTGGTATTTTCAGATATATAATATATATTATGAATTATAAGCATTTTATGTTCATTTATATCCTTGCGATTACTGATGGTTTTGGAATGTGACAGCATTTTATTTTGGACTCACATATAACAAAAGCGAACGATTCATGATAGTATTCTAAAATAAATCAAATATATGGTGGATATTTCCTAAAATGGAGAGAATATTTTATAGGTTATGTTGAATTGTTTGTTTTGTACGATTTTATACAAAATGTTTAAATAAGGGTGTCTTGACATAAGTGATGTCATTAATAAGTGAATAAACAGCTAATATAAGAACTTGCCAACGGCCCCTTGTTTTGGGGATGAAGGATTAGTGAAAGTTGAGTATTTACGAATATGATATACAGTTGTAGAAAGTTGAAGCAGCCTCTGGATATTGCTTGTTGCATGTTTTTATAGTATATGCAATACCAGTGTTGACCTTTGCTTCGTCTCTAGGATCCGATGACACTAATTGCAACACCAAGTATTAGTTACCAATGTGACATACTGTTGTAGAAAGTTGAAGCAGCCCAAGGATATTGTTTGTTGCATGTTGTTTATAGAATATACAATACCAGTGTTGACCTTTGCTTCCTCTCTAGGAGCCGATGACACTAATTTCAACATCTAGTATTAGTTGTTAACCCGGTGTGGTTTTTAGATGAAAAAACAAATGACTTCAACTGGTCACGATTTGGAACTCTATTTTTTTTCAATTTTTACTGCTGAAAGTGCCTTTTCTCAGACCCAAATATGTCCGTTCCCAACCGTTGCAGGGATCCCAAATGACTCAAACCATCGACTCAAACACACCAGTCTGGTCTAATCAATGCTTCCACTTTCAAACGAATTCTTGTTGTTTAGCTGACGGTGCCCTAATCCTATAGAGTGATTATAGACAGACATCAGTGATAGCATCTTGTGGAATCGGCGGCGTATACACTCATGCCGATCACCGACGCGCAGGAGTGCAACTTGATATAGCATTGTTTCATGTGTGGACAGTACACAGTACAAATTACAAGGCTTAAATAGTGAAGTGGCTAGGGAATAGATTCGTCTTTTTTCCCATCATAATGCCTCGCTCGCCTAGACAATTTTCGAGTCGCATGTTCAATTGGCTTTTTTACTCGATTTTAAGGCTCCTTTTCAACGATTTCCGAACGTTTACTTAGACGAAAATATCAGCCAAATAGCTCTTGGAATGGCTACAGATGCAAGGAAAAGACGGATAATTTTTTTATGCGCCCCCCCCCCCCAAAAAACCCCCACCCCTCTCAGCGGCTTGCCCCGTCTCCGCGGTCAGTGCCCTCATTATGCGGCGCGCCCCCCCCCCCCTTTTCAAAATTCCTAGACAAATCGGCCCCGTTTGTCGCGACGCAGGAGCGCCATCACGTAGTGATCTCTAAAACTATTATGGCCACTTCCGCCTTCATTTCTATCGGGTTTGGAGCTCAAAGTACGGCAATAAACTCGCTCTAACTTGACTGAATGAAAAATCTAACATACCTTTCGACTTTGTGGAATAACAATCTATAATTCTACTGATCTTTTTTTTGAAAATCTTATCGGATTCCTGAGAACAGATGTAGGCCTATTTTCTTCATGATCACCATCAAAACAGTGAAGAATCCATTATGTCGTAAATTTTATGTTAATTAGATTGCCATTACTTAGATTTTCCTTTTTCTCACTGTTTTATTGTCGATTTGGGATGATACGAATATTTAATATATATTAAAGACGTCTCTATTCATTTGACCTCATTTGACGTTTAAACCTATATAATGTACATGAATTTTAGATACTATTTTTTTTTCGGATGAATACAGCTGTTCTGTATTGTATTCTGTTGTAGACTGTGAAAATTTTGGATCCATGTGTCGACGCTTTAAATCACATGGATCCATTAAACATTCTAACTGTTTAATTCCATTTTTTTCATTGAAGATTCTTATATTACAAATCTTTCCTTACACTAGAAACGTAAACACTGGATCCGCCCCTGAATCTGATACTTTTTTCACCATCTCTTCCAATTCTAAGTCTCCTATTTAATCGTGTGATTTTTAAATATGACCACGTACCATAATGGGAATCGAATCATGTGCGGTAGACATCTTCGTGCTAGATTTCGCTGAAATTCGTCCATTGTAGGTGAACATGACAGTATGCTGTGGCGCATGCAAGACTGATAATGAGCGCCAGTACGCCACTGACTTTATTCATCGTCGTTATTATTAATGGCGGATGTCCCATTCGAATATTTTAAACTTCTAAATCCCGTGCGCAATAGAGTAACGTTAGCTATAGTTTGTGACTGTAAATCAAGGTTTAGTAAAGTATTACAAGTTGGACGATGCTCTGTATCGGTTTGTAAAGACTTGCGTTGCGAAACCAAAACACCGATCAAAGCGGGACAGCCACAAAGCCATAAATCTTTGATTTATGAAGTGTCAGTCTGATTGTAACTTATGTGGTATGCTGGAAGTGTTCACTCTAAACAGTTATAGTGTTCAGATCAATGGATATTGTGTTCTTTCAATTAACTTGGAAATTTGATGTGATTTCGAGGATATCGGTTGTGCTGAAGGTTTAAAGACCTTAAAGTAGGTAAGTCTCTAACTCAGTGATTCTCAACCAGTGTGCCGCGGCACACAGTTGTGCCGCAAGATCTTCCTAAGTTTGCCGATAAATTTTGAACGGCACACTAAGAAAATTTCTTAGTTATTTGACTGATGAAATTCGAAACACTGCAATAAAATAAGTTCATAGCTGTGTTTTTCTTTATTTAGTTTAAGTCATTCTATGTGTCTATGACTAGTCTGTGTCTACGGTAGTATGCCGTTTATGACTTGCCATGTTTTTATTTTGCAAAATTCAAATATTTTTCATATATATTTAGCCAGGTGTGCCGCTATTTTTTTTATGTGTTTCAAGGTGTGCCATTGGCAAAAAAAGGTTGAGAACCACTGCTCCAACTCAATATCATCCAAAGTCTTCTACATTGAAAACACTAAGTATTTGTCAATTTAAATCGACATTGATGTTGTGATCTTACCGGGAAAAGATGGGCATCTGATATACAATATTTAAGACAAAATAAACATTTTACCATTGGTACACGAATCGTGTAACATAATGCGTTTCAGCGCCATTTGTAACAAGGGACTCGAAGAACGAGGCTAGACGTATTTCAAAAGTCATGTCAAACGGTGACGCGATATTCTTATCTGGACAGCATGCGCAATAAATACTATCGGTGTAGACTGGAATAACCAGCCGCTAGAGATTGCCACTCGACAGAGACTTCTGGCGTATTTCGCCGAACATAACTGACTTGAAATTAGAGTAAAAACGGAAACGATTGAATGTTAATCAGTTTATATACATTCATATTACATTATTATATGCGTTGTGACCCATTTGTGTCAATTTCTAGGTCCCAAATATTAGCGATTTTGCCCCTTTAAATAACGGTATATTAGGCAGCAACGACCAATCGTAATTCTATAATTAACTAACTTCCTGTATTCATTATGTCGGCATGAAATAACACTTCCAAATATATATATATACCTAAGGCCACGATTTTTATTATATACGTTACATATATAAAGGCTGAGCAAGAACACCACAGGTCAATGAATGAAACGTGACAATTTCAGACACTACACTGGATGTTATGAGACACAGCTGGTAGGAACAATATCATTCAGATATGAATTAAACTAACTATGCTAAAGTCTTATTGTGTTAGGACTATACAATTAATTCACTGTCTTCTAACACAAGAGAATTCAGAGTTAATTTCCTTTCCCCTACAGGCTTCAATAATTACATCATGGCTTTCTTATGCATGTCAGACGAATATCTAGCCTGAAATTAAAATTGCTATTAATTATAGACAGCTTCTGATTCACTGAGCGGTAGTACATAACTATAATATAGTGGGAAGTACTTTCTTGTGGAATTCCACAGAGACTAACGCTTTGAAAACATACCATTTAGCTAAAATAGACTTTAACCCCATCTGGTCTCAAGAGGCGGGAGTCGTAATGATGTCGACCAATGCAGTTCCAGACTTACTCATCAATTAAGAGGGCACTGGGATAAAGGGGGTCTTTCTCGAACCCATATTTGAGATGAAGGAAGTTCTAAAAATTTACAAATTTAATATTAACTTTTCTCGATGAGCAGTAAATTCCCTGCATTAACTTCCGTGGGGGGCAAAAATGTCCCATATTTATATTGTTAGGGGCAGACCCCAACCCTCCCCTCCTCTCCTGGCGCCGAGAAAAAACATTTGAGGTAAGTGGAACATGCTTTAATCGATTTTAAGCGTATCTGGACCACTGTGACTGTGATTTGGCCAAGTGTTTTCAAATTTTTAGTAATGTTGGAACAGATATCTTAAAACCGCATTGAAACCATTTGAGAAGGGGCTCAAAAACTCAATGGACGCAAACGTTCTAAACCCATGACTTAAAGCACGGCATTGTCCCCCCCCCCCCCCCGACCCCCTTTCACTTAGCCCCCGATACTTGAACATTATATCTACATTATCGCAATGTGATACCTGTACTTGTAATAGCAGTATTTTTAGATTTGAACTCGAATAGAGTTTCCCGTAAAGATTATATACTGAGCGCCATGGAAAACGCATCACTTTTTTTTCCCAAATATTTTATTACTAGGTGGTTTGATATGTATAATATTATGCAATACTATGAACTATTGTTTCACACAATGCTCCCAAACGCAAAAAATATCGGCCCGTGTGCACAAAAAAAAATTGCACGAGATGCACATGAAAAACCCAATATTGACGTGCAGCATTGTGTGTGAGCCCTTTAATGCTGTAGCTTACCGTGATGATGTCTTGCAACCAATTGTTGTTCCGATGTTTCGAGCGCACCCACAACTTCAGCACTTCCAACAGGATAATGCACGTCCGCATACCGCCCGTTTTAGTATGGACGACCTGGCTGGCCATCCATGTCTCCAGACATGGCACCGATAGAACATGCCTGGGATGAGATTGGACGCCGTCTCTATCGGAGACCACAGATGCACACCATTGCTGCTTTAGAAGCTGCTCTTGTCCAAGAATGGAACAATTTGCCCCAGGCCTTCTTTCAAACATTGGTAAATTCCATGCGACGTCGCTGCACAGCGTGCGTAAGAACCCGTGGAGGACACACGCGCTACTGACATCTGTGTCGTACTTTTGGTTTTGACCCCTCTGACATTGTACCGTTGATTACAGATTAAACATCCATAAGTGTACAAATGTGTTGTTTTTGATGTGTTCCCATTTGAATATTATTCATAATAAGAAGCAAAATAAATAAGATATGTTTACAGGATCATTTTGTTATACGAAAAACTAAGTGATGCGTTTTCCATGGCGCTCATATTTAGGCCGTAGGTTATGGAGGAAATATGACATAGTCCTATTTGATATGGTTGTTACTTTTTATAGGTCTATTAATTGGACTGTTTTATAACCCATATTATAGATAGTAACTGTTTTATAACTCACATTAGATATAGTAATCGATATTGTAATCAGTTACTAATTTCTGGCCACACTACCGTCTCTACAAAACAAACATTAAGAGGTTGAGTTACAGCGTATGTTGGTAATAAAATACAGATTAATTATATTGAAATGGCACACCGTCATGCAATTAAGGCTTATATGTACGTAATACAGTGATATGTATGACCTCTGACGCGACCTATCGCTACAACCCGTCAGATCTTCATGTAGTGTAGGCCATCGAAAGTATAAAAAAACGAAACGAAATATAGATCTGTATTTTAATCAGATTGTCTTATATATATAAGATTGTAATTTACATATTTAAACTAACTAGACATATCGATATGATCTTGTAATAGTAACAGTAGATATTTTAATTAGGGTATTTTGAGAATAGCTCACACACATAAACTAATTAATTCACCATGTACTAAAAGAGCAGGCATCCAAATTTCAAAATGGAGGGAAAAAACCATAGATAATAATGCAGGGCCCGATTCCTAGAAAATTCTTAAGCACGTTCTTGTGCTTAGATTTAAGTAGACTTTGCATTTAAGTAAACTTACCTTATTTTGTGTTCCCAGAAAATTCTTAAGAACGTTCTTGTGCTTAGAGTTTAAGTAGACTTCATTATATGCGTTCCAAGAAAAAACTTAAGCACAACTTCGTTCTTAAATAACATAGTCAATCTAAGGACAAGTCCCAGCTTACCAACCATAAGTCTGTTTCTGCTTCAAAAAGGTGGCTGACCGTAGAGTTATTCGACGGCATTTCCGATACCAAAAGGACAATTACAAGACAGAAAAAAATCTTTCTCCAGAAGAAATTTCAAATTAAGAATGCTATAGAAAATTTCGCTTCTAGGCCTACCCTGAAATCATTTTATTTATTTGCTAATTCGTAAACAATAGGCTACAAACACACAGACTACTATAAGATCAGGCGCTCTCACAATTATTCAGTTAGTTTGTATGTGTCTGCGTTTTTTATCTTGTGGCACATTTTATATGTGAATAGGGGACATGTCAAATGCATCGAAATGAACCATATATATATATATATATATATATATATATATATATATATATGACGCCAATGAAGCAGGCGACAAACTTAAGACGTAATTCGCATACAAAAGTTGTTTTTATGACGTTAAAGAGCATCGTAGTCTCAGTTTATGGCAAACTTTACCAGTCACAATGTGCTTAGACTTATACTTGACTTGTGCTTTCGAATTAGTGGTCTTGAGAATTTTCTAGGGACGGTATTTTTATAAGTTTCTTAGGCTACCTTAAATAATTTCTAGGAACGGGGCCCAGTTGTTAAATAATCCATAAAAATTTCAGTGAGATCGGATCAAGATTGAAGCTTCTTACATTCTACCAAGATTTCGTTTAACGACTTTTCAGCCTCTTCTGGACTAATGAAGATGAGCATACACCATACACTGTTCTATGCATGGAGGTTATCAATATATAGCTCTATGGTTCTATGAGAGAAATTTTGCCCAGATAGCGGCCTACTCTTATTTCGATTACCAATTGTGTAGAACCATGGGTCTTTTGTCAGACATGGAAAGCGGAAACTACCTAACACCGGTCGCCACATCCAGCGTATAACCCATGCACCTTTTCTTACTACATATCTTAACAGCCTTGTGGTCGTCTAATATTTTCACTTGTTGTCTCTGCTTCCCCTTCACGGTGTGTATTCTCTTCTTATTCAATAGTTAAGACGGTTGTTCGTTTTTACATTTTATATATCAAGCTGCTTACGTATGGTACAATGCATAATAGATTACAATAGAGTCATTCTCTCAATCCTAATTCACCAAGGCTCGCTAGGGCGAGTCTGCTGATAGAAATGAATATATAAATGCTTTTCTTCTAGAATCAAGCGACTGTCTGACAAATGACCAGAAATATGATGGTCTTGTAGCTTTGGGTTTTTGGACCTTCAATTATCTAATTGGTCAAATATGACGTAATTAAAAAACACAACACAATTTATATGGAATACAATCACTGGTTTATACACATATAGCACGACGTTTCGACAAGTATTCTCTTATCGTTATCAAGTACAAATGTACTTTAATGTGCTCAATCACTAAATGCCACTCAAGGATTATGACGTAATTAGTTATAGTGATTGGTTACTCAAGCCAAATGATGCAATTAGTAAATTTCCAATCACGTATTAAACATGATATTCTCATTCCCACGGAACAAGCTAATGTCTACCAATCTTGCTACAACTGCTAAGGCCTATTTTACGCGCACGCCATGTGTACACTGGACCTGTGTATTTTGTCCCATCCGAATGATTTTAAATTGTCTATGGCCAGCCACCACCTACCCTCCTCCGCCGTCCTGCACCACTGACAAGGGGGGATCATGACGTAAAATCCAGATGAACATGATTTCGGAACAAGGGGTGTTTACTTCAGAAGGATATACGTTGTAATAAGATTAGTAGATTTTTTGCTCTTTAAATAAATAATTTCATTATATTATATCTTTAATTATTGGGTTTCATTTTGGTAAAGAAGTCATATCGCGTGCATATGGGCTTATATAGGCCTTTGCCTGTTGTTCAATCCATTTCAGTTTATTGAATAAAATATTGTTTAAACTACATCTCATGCACTTAAATGGAATGAGTCATGGGTTGACACATAAAAAGATTTATAAAACCAAACCATAGCTGGTTCAGTGTGAAAAACAAAATATCACCATATCATGGTAGGAAAAATACCATTGCATCATTAAGCTTAGCAACCAATCATTATTATTAATTACGCCATATTTGACCAATTAGATAACTGAAAGCCGAAACCCAAGGGGGGAAACCATCAGAGCTCTGAGCTATAGACAGACAGACGCTAAATTCGGGAGAGACCGCCGAGGTTCAAAAGACCCCAGCTGGCCTGAGTAAACCCCATTGATTTGTAGGAGAGCCATATGATGTAGGGTGTTCCGTCAGTCAACTCGATCTGCAAATTAGGGGATGGAGAGAAAGGCATGTCAATTTTAAGTATTGCAGTGTAACCTAAGCTTGTAACCTATGTATCCAGTGCTTGATTTAAAATGTAGAAACGAACTGATACATTGTTATGCCTGGTAGTTTAACGTCTTAACTGCTGGGGTACAAATATATACACAACGTGAGTCCTAAGAAGAGAATAAGAAACAAATATAAACAGATCAAAACTAGATGATCTCAGGGTTATTACCGCGTTTGTTAGGGATTAAATGTGAGCTTTCCAATCTGAACCACTGAAATTTTACATTACCTTTTTCAAGCGTGCAACGTGTGAAGCGTGAGCCTTCTCCTTCTGCCCACCGAAGTACTGCAGTAGTGTATATTTTTATATATAATTTGCACACGTATTTAATTAATAAGGTTTAAATGTCAGTTTCTATTTTAAAACTAAAGTAACATTTCTTTGCTGACGTTGACTGATAACAGATTAACTCTGTTATATAAGAATATTGACGTATTAAAGAGACACTAGAAGAGTCCTGTATTGTATCTTATTTTAGATTGGTTTTAGGTATAATTAATGGTGACGTGTAAGACTTTTCAAACGATACGCTGGGATTAACTGGAGGTAATATAATTACTCAATATGACACTTGAGGGATTGAGCTGGGCAAGATTAGTTTTCAACCAATCAATGGCCAAACCTCTAGTTTTCTCTGGATGTTTTAAACAGCCAGCAATCAAATTACTAGAAAATAACTAGGCGTGTTATTCGGAAATTCAAGCCTTTAAATTTGCGGACAAATTGTCTTGTCGTCACTTGAATAAATTATGCTTTTAACTACAATATTGGAACTTGAATTTCAATTCAAAGCTATGTCTCTTTACTTACTGTATGTAAAATGTTTTAAGTTTATTTCTATGTTTTGTATTGTATGAATTGTATAATTGTAGGAATAAGTTTTGATGAAAATGTGTTATTGATAAAAATGATATTGTTGTTTCAATCAAATTGATATTGTTGTTTCAATCAAATTAATATTGTTGTTTTAATAAATTGATGGTTATGTTTCACTATTTGTATTAATGTTTTAGTACTTTGTTGGTTTAACAGATTTCACAATTATATTTCTATTACAACCCATATGTTTCTACTTTTTGTAGACTGCCTACACCTATTTTGGGATGAGTGTTGTTTTTTTAAAGTTGGGATGAGTTGTCTTTTAAACTTGGGATGAGTTGTCTTTGGGATGAGTTGTCAGGTATTCGTTATTTTATAGCATAGGTGAACTTCTAGTTTCTATCAGCTAATTTAAAGGACAATATTGGTGTCAGTCATTATTACATATGTGATAGAACTGGTTAAATATATACATTCCAAATATAATTTTAACACAGAGATCATTGCTACGGGAGACGTGTAACAAGCACGGGGAGAAATGGGAAGTGACGTCAAACATGACAAACACGAGTTGTCCTTCTATATAACTGGCTGAAGTAACGAGCGATAACAGACAAACGATTGAATTTCATTTCACTGATAATTCAGTTGAAGATGAAAACTTGTTATATGAGACGATGAGAGGATATCTGACAATTAAAAAAAAAAAATTGGCTGTCAGTAGATAAAAGATAACGTACAAATTAGAAAAAGTCCGTGCATTACCATGTTTTTATTAAGAACAGAATAAATAAAAACGGGGGAATGTACGGGATTTTTCTATTTTTCTCGTGTCCCTTATCTAGTTACAGCCAATTCTTCATGGATTTTCTTCAAACTTGGTATACTTATTCCTTATACCCCAAGGAAGATCCCTATTGTTTTTGGTGCATGCCCGACCCCCCGGGGCAGAGCCACGCCCATTTCTAGTATTTGTTTGTTTGTCGTCTACAGGCCACATTTCTTAACTAATAATCTTGAAACTTTGCATACACATTCTTTGTACCCTAAGGAACATCCCTATCGTTTGGGGTGCATGCCCAACCCCCAGGGGCAGAGCCACGCCCATTTTCTTTTCGTGTGTCTTTGTGTCGCCTACAGGGCGCAATTCTTACTGGATTTTCTTCAAACTTGGTATACTTATTCCTTATACCCCAAGGAAGATCCCTATTGTTTTTGGTGCATGCCCGACCCCCAGGGGCAGAGCCACGCCCATTTCTAGTATTTGTTTGTTTGTCGTCTACAGGCCACATTTCTTAACTTATAATCTTGCATACACATTCTTTGTACCCTAAGGAACATCCCTATCGTTTGGGGTACATGCCCAACCCCCAGGGGCAGAGCCACGCCCATTTCCCATTTTCTTTTCGTGTGTCTTTGTGTCGCCTACAGGGCGCAATTCTTACTGGATTTTCTTCAAACTTGGTATACTTATTCCTTATACCCCAAGGAAGATCCCTATTGTTTTTGGTGCATGCCCGACCCCCAGGGGCAGAGCCACGCCCATTTCTAGTTTTAAAAAGTACCATATCAATCAAAGCAGGAATGTGGACGTATATTGCAGCGGTAGCGATGCTCTTGTTGAATTGTGAGATACCCTCTCACCGTCCCATATAATAACTTTTGAACTTCAACGGAATTATCAGTGAAACGAAATTCAATCGTTTGTCTGTTATCGCTCGTTACTTCAGCCAGTTATATAGAAGGACAACTCGTGTTTGTCATGTTTGACGTCACTTCCCGTTTCTTCACGTGCTTGTTACACGTCTCCCGTAGAAATGATCTCTGTGTTAAAATTATATTTGGGATGTATTTAACGAGCTCTATCACATATTTTATAATGACTGACACCAATATTGTCCTTTAAATAAAATAACCACTGTTATTTCATTGATTTATATAACGATTTTACTGAGCCGAAAAGTAGAATTTAACAAATCTAGTAAGTACTTGTTTAGTAAAATAAACGTGATTTAAAATATTCGTCGATTTATGTGAAATATCAAATTATGATATCATGATTATATAAACGGAAAAGTATTTGTTTATATTTAAATTTCAATGATTTAATATTGCTTTAATTATATAAAATACATAAATTAGTAAACGGAAAAGTAAGATTTCATTATAATTGATAATACTTGTTTTACTACAATTTATAGTTAAGATTTAAATGATTTCAGATATCAGATATCTCTCACAAAGCGAGTTATATTTAATTTGTATTTTCATATTACACCCATAATCAATTATATTTGTTTATTTACACCACCCACAATTGTTTATATATTCGCACTTTTATTTCATACATTTTGATAAAGACTTGCCTAAATTATATTTTTAACTAGTTTCTACTCAAAGGGACACGGAAACGCACGTTTATAGTACGGTTAAACTTTTGTAGCGGAAACTGTAAATGTCCTGAGATTATTCATTAGAACCCTGGACGCTAATTTCGTGTGTAAACGGTATCCGTTCTGAAAACGGTTTTCTGCGCATAATTTAGTATTAACTCTGACTATTTTCCCGGATAACTTGTAATACGACAACTGTGGGGTATTTATAAACGATACAATTGTTCGCTTTTGTCTCCTCTGGTAGCATCATATATCGACAAATAATTTGATGAGTCTGCAGCTAACACATTCAAGTCATGCATCAAGTTGCTCGAAATATACTCACAGAGTTACAGGACACCTGGTCAATCATGGATGGTGCACCATAAAGGCACTCGTTTTACCGGACTCTCATTCCACATAACTTTGATGCGTTTGATTAAACTAGACCAGTATTAACTGTACATGATTGGTATAAATTGGAATTTATTTGAATTTGTTCAGTCAATCAGACAGCTTCAACCCACTTTCTGGATTAAACTGCCGCATATGGGGATCAAGTTGTTTGTCCTGAACGCGAAGGAAATATCCGGAAAACGGCGATGATTATATAAAAAGTCTTAATATCGTAGATCTTATGTATAACATTAGATCTATATTGAATAAACGAAATAAAGATATATCTTAGATCTTATGTATAACATTAGATCTATATTGAATAAACGAAATAAAGATATACCTCTTTTTGTTATTAAACCGCATTTTCTATAAACTCATTTATGGGAATATCCAATAAAATACGTGAAATTGAATATACAAGAACCAATATTTAAATTGTCTGTTATATCTAGAAGGAAAAAATCAATAAAAAGAAATCCCATTGCAGTCGTTAAAATGAAGATTATGATTTTGTACTTGGTATAACATAACGTAATGTTTTAATGCTGGCCATCATAGCATGCACTTATTTATTGTCATTTTGTAAGATTTTATTGGTGACCTTAAAGCACATTTCTGTGTAGTATAGTTTGCGGTTTCTCTATCGAGTCGGAATTGAAGCAGTTGGGATTTGAGAGAGAGAGAGAGAGAGAGAGGGAGGAGGGGGAGAGAGAAGAGAAGAGAGAGACAGAAACTAGGTCATTTCGGGACTAACCTAACACATGGTTCAATTTTATTTCAATAATTCGCTTGCCCGTAGGGTCTTTACCAGTGGGAGGAAACCGGAGGACCCGGAGAAAACCCACGCGGTTGGACAGACGATCCTACTCCTTGTCACGTACAACGGGGAAATCGAAACCACGCAAGTTGACTCAATGACAGGCCTTATGATACATCGTGCTAACCATTCGGCCATCCAACCCCCTTGACATCCTGTAATAAGATCTAAAATGGAACTGGAAATGTGTTGTTACAAATGTAACAGGGGTTGTAAACATCTGTGATTATACCAAGAATACAATGAACCAAAAGATTTTAAAAACATGTGTAATCTCGACCTTCTCATAGCATTCCCTGGTGTGTATTTATTCTGCTCATGTTGAGTGTTTGGTGATATATCTACATATAATGCATCAAAGCCCCAACACACCAGAAGGGTTAATTATATCGTTTAAAACCATTAAAAGCACTTTTTCTTTTTAAAAAAACCCCAACCAAAAACATTAATCAAATTGACCAATTCTAACTTATAAAAACAGACCCCAGTGAATAAACGTGATTAATTCTGTGTACAGCTGCTCTTGAAGCACTTTATTATAGGTCCAAGCGATCATCTGAGCTTTACACGAAATACAATTACTGTTCATTACTGAGCGACGGTTTGACCTAAATAAATATCATTAAAACAATCCATCTGGAGCTTGGTCATACGATTTCAAAGAAATCTCTATTGAAAGTACGCTTTATTTATTCAAATTTCTTAATTTTAACTTAAAGAAGACATCCCAGATATATTTAACTGAATAAACTTGTTAATTCTGTGCGGTCGGCTCTTAGGACATTTTACTTTAGTTCCAATTAAGCAGCAATCTGGATTACCGAAGTCCCAGTTGGTTGACATGTAAAGGTTTGAAACGAACTTAATTAGCAATCACCATCTATAACCTACATCTTTCCACTTTTCTTTCGTGTTTTGATGATTCATTCTTGTTGCTCTCTAGCGAGTAATCCAATCTAGTAAGGTGTTGCTGTGATATACTTACCTCTTGGTAAAGTTTACAAATAATACATTTATAAAGTTATATCGAACAGTGATCATCAATTACATATAATGTATACAGTTATATCGAACAGTGATCATCAATATACAAAGTTATGTCGAACAGTGATCACCATAGTGACACCTGTCGTTTTAGTATATATTTACTAATATATTTCTGTTGCACTAATGGATTAAGATAATTTGACGAAAGTGAAATTCAGAATGTCTAAAAGCAATTTCCTGAAGAATATGTAAATAGTCTTCAGATCTACCCATGTGGTCCCGAGTTTAACATATGTTGTTGACATAATCATTAGTTCTTCACTGACGTGAGTGACATATATAGTCCGGGAGCTAGGTGGGTTTTGTTCAACATGGAAGGTGCGGAAGGTTTGGTATGCTAGTGGTGTATGGCTGGGTTAGGAGACCCCAGAAACCCAATTCTTAAGTTGCGCCAGCGGTGGGTGTGGTAGGAGGAGCCACCCATAGTACCCCCCAAAATGGGTTTATTCAACATGGAAGGTGCAAGTTCCACTTCAATGGCATTTGATAGAGGAATGTGCCCTGAATTCGGAAATATAACTTAAGAATGGGATTTTTGGTGGAAAGGCCACTTAAGAAGAGGTCAAAGGTCACTAATTAGCAATTTTTCGATTTTACTGAAAACGATCTTTCCATTATCTCGTGATCAATTCTAAGTACATTGCACAAAACTACATGGACAATTTGATAGTGCTAGGAGCAAAGATATGAGAAATAAAATAAATGAAGTTTTAGTTAAAAGTATGACATAATCTCAAAAATAACGGAAATATCACCTGACCCCCAACGGTAATTAAAATTTTAATCAACATGGAAGGTGCAAGTGAGAAACCAAGCCTAAATTGTACGTAATGATATCAGAAATCAGTATCATCAACTTAAGAATGAAATTTCTGGTGGTCAGTGTACTTAAAGAAGAGAAAAATGCTGGTTTGCACCGAATGACCCCTAATTAGAAATTTAATTAACATGAAAGGTGCGACATTGGAACAAGGTGTAAAATGTAGGGAATGATCATAGGATTCACAACCACTAACATAAGAATCAATATTTTGGTGGTAAATGAACTTAAGAACAGCAGATGTGACCAATAACCATAAAAAGTCAGTGACAAGCAGTGCAATATGCCCACAATGCTATGTTTCCTCTTGATCTCTGATAGTAACACTAATGATATATTAATTACCGCCCACTTCCTTCATACTAAGAATCATTTAAAACATAGATCTATGTCATGTTATTGCAGATATCAATCAAGACCCAATCAACCAGAACCTAACTTAGGAGAGGCAACCATTTCGATCAAATTAAGCATCATCAGATTCCTCATTCCTCAATGAATTCCTCAACCAATGACTCCCATAGGTCAGGACCATTAAACGATAAGATTTCATACTGTCTTTCCTTAAACTCCCAACCATCTTCTGCCGATGGATGCTGGTTAATTCCTGATTTATCAGCGTTTCCCTATATCTTTGCGACCAAAAATGCCCTTGTCATCTGTAGTGACACTTCGGTTTGTCCAGAAGATTTGAACATCTTGCCTTAGACCCATTACGTCTTCTCAAACACGGTGTAGCGATGCCTGTTGAGTGAGGAGATTGCTTGTCGCTTAGCCCCATACATCTGCACCTTGAATGATATCGCTACATCGTGTTTGAGAAGACGCAATGGGCCAAAGGCAAGATTGTTACATAACAGATGTTACAGACGCTTCCTACCATCTTGACACGCGACAGTGATTTTAAACCTGTCTGCTATCGACACCCCTGGAGGTCTTGGTGACATTCCTTATGTTATTATGTAATCTTAACTTGTTGTTGGCCTGTCTTATTTAAACTTTCTTTGTCTGATAGGCATGTGTTGGGTGTTAGACCTGATATGATACATTAGCCAGGTGTCTTATAAGATCCATTTTCTTGAAGGGTTTATAAAACCAGAATGGAAACGACATAGTCAGTTAGGTCCGGACAGGACACAAGACCGGAGGTCCTGGGCGCCTTTGGCGCGAGACAAGACGGAACGAGGGAGAGCGTCTTGGAGTCGGCACACTCGTGCCTAGCCAAACTAGGACATGGCTCCCTCAATACAAGTTAGTTCTGTGTGTCCTTAACATTACGATGTTTGTACGTGATATGTAAGAAGCAGAGAATAAAAGTATTATAAGATGTTAAACTAGTCTTGTCATCTGAACCTGATATAAAGACCCAATACTGTCACAAGATGTAAAAATCGTCTGGACAAACTAAAGGGCATCGATGATAGCAGGAGTCCTCCTTGCGAATCAGAAGTGTCACTACAAATCAAAAGGGGCATCTTTTGTCGCCGAGATTTCGAGAAGCGCTGATAAATCAGGAATTACCCAGCACCCATCGCCAGAAGATAGTTGAGAAAAGGACAGAATGAAATCATTCGTTTTAATGGTCCTGAACTCCGGGAGTCATTGGTTGAAGAGGGCATTGAGCAATCTGATCAGGATACATCTGATGATGACGTTGACACTGCTTCCTCTGATGAAGACAGTTGCCTTTCCTAAGTTAGGTTCTGGTTGATTGGGTCTTGATTGATATCTGCAATAACATGACATAGATCTATGTTTTAAATGACTCTTAGTATGGAGGAAGTGGGCGGTAATTAATGTATCACTGTTACTATCAGAGATCAAAGGAAACAGCATTGTGGGCATAATGCCATGTTTGTCACTGATTTTTAAAGGTTATTGGTCACATTCGTAAGTTAGTGGTTGTGATGATCAGTCCCTATATTTTACACCTTGTTCCAATCTCGCACCTTTCATGTTAATTAAATTTCTAATTAGGGGACATTCAGTGCAAACCAGCATTATTCTCTTCTAAGTACACTGACCACCAGAAATTTCATTCTTAAGTTGATGATACTGATTTCTGATATCATTCCGTACAATTTAGGCTTGGTTTCTCACTTGCACCTTCCATGCTGATTAAAATTTTAATTACCGATGGGGGTCGAGTGATATTTTCGTTATTTTTGAGATTATGTCATACTTTTGTCATAACTAAAACTTCATTTATTTTATGTCTTATATTTTTGCTCCTAGCACTATCAAATTGTCCATGTAGTTTTGTGTAATATACTTGGAATAGATCACGAGATAATGGAAAAATCGTTTTCAGTAAAATCGAAAAATTGCTAATTAGTGACCTTTGACCTCTTCTTAAGTGGCCTTTCCACCAAAAATCCCATTCTTAAGTTATATTTCCTAATTCAGGGCACATTCCTCTATCAAATGTCATTGAAGTGGAACTTGCACCTTCCATGTTGAATAAACCCATTTTGGGGGGTACTATGGGTGGCTCCTCCTACCACACCCACCACTGACGCAACTTAAGAATTGGGTTTCTGGGGTCTCCTAACGCAGCCATACACCACTAGCATGTCAAACCTTCCACACCTTCCATGTTGAACAAAACCTACCTAGCTCCCGGACTAATACTACTCTACGCTCATTAAATTTTATAGTTCTAGTTTATATTTTAGATGTACCCATTGTCAACGTTTCCTTGATAAACCCTTAATTGGCAAAATGGTTGCATTGCTAACATTGCTAAAAAGTTGAGACGATTGGTTATGAAATGTGCAATACTTCCCAGACAACAGTTATTGTCCTAAATAACGGAATGCCACAAAACATCTTATTATTCCCGCTAATGGTTTATATTATGTGAATCATATTTACGTGTTTATCCAGTACTGGAGAAATCCATCCAGACAATTAGGGCTATCTAGTGATTATTGTGCTAAGTCATTAATAATTACTGGAATCAACCGTCTAATTACAATATTTGATACCATTTCCCCCACTTAAAGTTTGTAACCGCATATATGACCATGCGTATATTTTAATGATAACATTAGCTGCATTTGTTAATGTCCTATGACTGCGTTAGAGAGAGTCTTATTAAATATGATAATGTCCTATGACTGCGTTAGAGAGAGTCTAATTAAATATGATAATGTCCTATGACCATGTGTTATAGGTTGCGTATTCGGGGCGTCTGAATTTAATAATATCCTACAACTATGTGTTATCTAATAATGTCAACAGTAGCAAGGGTGCGAAACGGGGCGTCTAAATTTAATAATGTCCTATGACTACGTTACAGAGAGTCTAAATTTGATAATGTCCTTTGACTGAGTTTAAATTTGATAATGTCCCATGGCCAGCATACTCCTCGCAGTGTTACGTTTGATTAGACCTAATCCCACACCCACTACTGTAAAGAAGGCAAATTCTTGTTCTAAATTATGACTGGTCAATAGTCCGATTAACAACCAATAGCTTACTGCGTAACAATACCAAACAGAGCTCTAAATTGGACCAAATATGTTTACATAACGTTACGTCATGACTCACGATTTTATTATGCCCAATTAACCAGTGCTTAGCAGAATATTCCAGAAAAACTAATTGTGTGACAAATGAGGCTATCAGTACGGATATAATGTAAACAATACTGTTTTGAGTTGAACAACACTTTCACCGTTTTTAATACCGTAAATCACTGTCCAAAGTTTTAGGGAAGGCACTTGATTAAAAGAAGGGCTGTCATGTTGCTGTGCTTGGGGATAGATTTGATTGGACGGGAAGAATAGACACACACCCTCAAAAGCGCAAGTATCAGAAACTAATCCAGCAATGGCCAGAGAGGGATTTCTCGGGCCATTGCTTCAGGAATATGCATGGTCATGTGCTATATTATAATGTCAACAGTAGCAATGGTGCGTTGACAGCAACGTGATTTCTGAATCTGAACTTGATAGACTTGTGAATGGTGTAAGAATGTATCGGTGGAGAAGAAAGGAGAGTCTCAAGAACGTATAAAACGACATTTATACCCGTTCTCAAGCACTGCTGTATAATTAATATGTGTTATTTACCAAGTAGTATTTATATCTCATTATTTGTCATATTTCAGGCACTCTGGATCCAGTAATAGCAGGTTCTGTGTTTGGTTGTAGCGCATTAGTGTTGGCTATCCTGTTAACAGCTGCCTGGTATGTTTGTACGAGAAAACTCAACAGAAATAAAGCATTAGTGGCTGGGTTGAATCAATGTGGAGAAAAGGGATTTGGTCAAAATGTAAGAATAAGTCAAAGTACGCCTGATCTGGCTAATGAATCCTCGCCAAAGCACATTGCCTCGGAAACACCAACCAGACGTGGCATATTTCAAATCAGTTCCCGCCAATGGACTCTTCCTACAGTGTCACCACGTCATATGAACTTTCAGCGCATGCTGTCGCATAAAATAGACTTGTCAAATATAGAGTTTTCTGTTCAGAGTATAAAACATAAAGAGCAACCAGAACTGGGCTCAATTAAACCAGAATTATACAAACAAGCATCCATAGACAGTCTCAGATCAGAGCACACGCCTTGTGGAAAACTACTTTTTAGTTTGACATATTCACAAGAAGAGGGGAATTTATACGTTGACATACACCGTGCTGAAAATTTGCCAGCTAAAGATTTTTCTGGTACCTCGGATCCCTATGTTAAAGTTTATCTTCTGCCGGACAGAAAGACAAAATTTCAAACTAAGGTTCACAGAAAAACACTAAACCCCGAATTTGAGGAAACTTTTGTTTTTAATTTACCGTATGAAAGTTTACCTACAAGAACCTTACAGTTTAATGTGTACGATTTTGATCGGTTTTCACGCCACGATATTATTGGTGCTGTAATTGTGAAAGACATCTTAGGTGAAGGCAGTCTTGGCAAAGAAACATTTTTTGTGAGAGACATATACGTCACAAACCAGGTAAAGTATATTCAATACATTATTTCTGCATGTATTTAAGTTGCTTTATTTCTTTAGATCTTTTAATGGATCTAAATATAGTTTTATCCTTAAGAAATCCAATCTTTTTTTATTATATTGGAGTAAAGAATTAACACGAAGTTAATATTTCACAAAACAGCCGAGGACTGCGTCATGTTTACCATTAAAGAGATTGATTATAATGTCAATATATCATTATATCACTTTCTAGACATCACCAATTAATAATATTTAATATCATGTAGTTATTTTAATGATAGCTCGTGTATTGTTTTATTATATAATATCCCATGGTCATAATGAGACTGTATATATAAATTGTGAACGATACTACTAAGGTAGCGAAGCTTCATGGGAAATAGACCTAATTTTCTTGGCATCTTTAGGGATTTGTTACATATTATGACTTCAATTATTGGTCTTTAGTACGGCAATCAAATGATGTGTTGGGGATATAACGCAATTTATAAGCCGACTACGCCGTATATTGCTTTCGCAAATTTCCAATCATTACTGTAATTATTGTTAAAGGTTCTCGATAGCTGAACTAGTTCCGCTAAACTTGGTCTTCATATTACGTATAGTTCATGTTATAAAACAAAGGAGTCCAGTTGGGTTTTAATCCAAGCTTTTTAACTGAAGTTTGCATCAATCCGGGCAGTTGTTGCAATAGAAATGCCACCACGGTTTATGGTCGGTCTAGACGTATATTATCTGCAAATAAAAGGCCCAGTCCGAAATCCGTGTTCAAATGGGTCAAATTGGCAAAAATCCAAAATGGCCGCCAGTTTTGGCTGGCAAATACGAATTTTTATCCAATTATCATGATATGATCGATAATAGTATCAAAATATATCCTTTCGGGGTAGCTGAATCGATTACCATACATATTTTGGTGATTAGTTATACTACTGAGTTAATGTTGGGAAGTAATTCCCGATGGCGGTCCAGTTTGGAGGAAAAATTCGAATTTTACAAAATGACATTTGGTGTCAAAATATGCCTTTTGGGGGTAGCTTATTCCATTTTTGACACATATTCTCATCTTGATAATTATTTGGTTCCCCTGGGTCAAAGTATGAGAAAATCCCATTTGAGATTAGGGGTTTAAGAATATCCGAGTGTGCCTCAGACCTAATACGATGGCATTCATTAAGCCTCAACTTAATTTCACTTAGACTCTCTGGCCGACCAATGCTCACTGCGGAAGCAGCCTAGCAGGCATGACGAAATGGGCCACTCTCAGCTCACTGTGGACGCAGCGTTGTGGACGTGTAATATTTCGATCACCAACCTCGAAAATTAATTCAAGATGACCAAACCTATTTCGCAAAATGATTCAAATGATGAGACACGGGTGAATCCCGATATGCAGTGAACCATTTTATAATGAACGGGTATTGGAGGCCGACAATAATGAACCGATTAAGATCTATGGCCTTGACTAAGTTCAATAATGAGCGGGGATAGCAATTTCAATGGCAGAGTATTTAGGACATGACTAAGTTCGACAATGAGCATTTTTACACAGAGAGATGAACAATTTCATTGCTAGATGCTTTATAAAAATGTTAGATGTGTAAGTAATTAATGAGAATTATGGAAACAATTCTCACTGCTGATTTGTTAAATACAACTAGATTAATGTCCAGTCGTCATTTGCCCTGTCTTGGCAGGTCCACAAAATAGTTGTTGCGAGTTCTACTGCTTACCGCTGTAACAGCGATCACCGATTTTATTTGCTGGAATGGACCGTCTAAAATCTTTCCTACAGACCACGTAAAAGACAACGGCCCGCAAAAATGAATTTTGGCGCTACGGACCGTCTAGAACTCGATACAGACTCCTTCACTTCAATAGCTTTACAACATTGTGTAATATTAGTTTAATGATAGTGAAATTTGCGACATTCCACATGGTATTTTTCACCGAGCTCGAAATCACGACCATAATTTCTCAGCTTAGCCGCCTCATGAAAGCCTCCAATATCCGTTATCTTCGGAATGATGGTGGGCTATTCATTATCAAATGGTTTACGGAAGATCTGAGAAACAAGTGATACTGTATCCATTTGTCTCTGAACATTTGAATCGTTTTGTATGGCCAGCTTCCGCAGTGACCTGAGAGTGACACAATCGACATATCCGCTACGCTACTACCGCAGTGAGCTGGGAGACATTTCAAATGAAATTTAGTTGATGCAGGATGAATGTCATTGTATTAGTTAGGCCTAAGGTAGGAATATCATAACGGAAATATAAATCCCTGATTGAACTTCCTCCAATATATATACAGGGGAATGACTTAATCACTAAAATATGTACGAAAATGGATTCAGAATCACTACACCTACCAAATAATTGTTGTGTGTTTTAACTGGCCGTCCTAAAGATGATGATTCACTTCACATTCTGTTTGAATTGTCTGCAGTTTTTGACATGCTAGGTTTCTACTGCATGACTGAAGACTTAACGTTGGCATCACGGACACTGCATATATTCTGAAACAGCGTGAACTCATGTTTGGAGTACCACAAGAAACTGTATCAGGTCCAGTTCTGTTCACTATTTCCATTATATCAATTGGAGATAGAATTAGATTCCACAATGATAATTTCTATGTATCTTGCGTGACAGAATATGTTCTGAAACTGAATGATGGTAAAATTAGAATCTATTAAACATGCATTATGCAAGAACAAAATCTGCTTATTACAAGTCTTTCTTTAGGCCTGAAATGTTATCTAAATTAGACATTAATTAACTTATCCAGACCATAATAAACTCTCGATGTCAAGGCTAGCCTTCGATGTTGGCTGGATTAGATTCTTATATGGCGCTAACGGCTATTGATAATTAAATCAAGAAAAGTGGATAATCGAGACTATGCTGTTTATATTAATGATTTTAGTAATGATGACCGAGACTATGCAAAAATTTCACCCGCTTCTTTCTCGGCCCATAGTGGATCAATTTGACTGAAATTTTTAGCAAATTACCTTTACACTATTTAGTTTTTAACTATTATAACGAGAACTGCCATCTCTTTATCTTATCTCCCATAATGTATCTTTAACTGAATGAAACCTAAAATAATATTTTCAGCTTTATGGATAGGTGACAGTATTTTTCGTGAAATTTTATTTGCTAGAACCCTTGGCGTGGTCAGCGATTCTGCCCTTAGCCTGGCACAGGATGTATATGGTATATGCACAAATGACCTTTTTCGCATCAGAAATATCAAGCAAATATTAATAAAACAATAGCCCAGTGCTTCGGATGGGATTGGGGGACATACATTCGTTACATACAACCTGCTTTATGGAATACCGTAACATCTCTTCGTTATATTTCAATCTCCAAATAACCTCATGTTATCCAATTCCTTCCCTATTCTAATCGCCAGACTTCGTCTTTTAATATAATTATTCAGTAAATGAAGCTAAGTCAACAATCCCTCTTATTGTATTTCTTCTCGTTAAGAAATTGATTTAAAGGAATAACCGGATATTGATTATTGGTTGTATTTCATCGCATTAAAAACTGAAATAGGTTGGTGATGACCTACGGTGATGTTTTAAGCCAAGATTGGCGGATAATTCCCAACACGTTGGCGTTTGATTAGCTACTTGTATCGCCGTTCCTTTAAACATTTACTAGTCAACTATCATTTTACATAATATGATCGATGACATAATGTCATAACCTATCGAATAAAATTGCCATTGGCAGCCTTCCAGGTTACTACGGCCATAATATTGTAAGAAAACGAATAATGGTATCGTGATATGCTTAGCCATATTCACCTAACCGACGACCGACGTTCATAATATTTAATTGTAAAATTCATGGCAACGACACTTTCTAAATATTTGCAAATGCTAGTAATTAATGTCACATTACCGGTCACAGGATACATTGTGATCAGCTAGCTTATTCTATAGACGACTGCAGATTCCGGTTTCATCTCATTACGAGAACTGTCTTCGATTTGCTCTGATGGTTCAACAATTTGGAAGTAAGTGAATTACCAACATATTCCCAAATTTCAATTTGCTAGACGTCTAGAGGTTTTTGATTCGCTCCCTCGCTTTCCTTTCTAAACTGAAAAATAGTGGGATAGAGTCTCCCATCTAAGCAATGATGGTATAAAAACTCTTTTATTTCAAGTACAACATGAGTATATGTAAAAATGGATTTTAAAACAAGCTGAGCCTTATATAAATTGATCTTCATAACCATGTTGTGGGCCGAGTTTGCACCATTGTCGGCCCGGGTTGCAGGAAGCTTTCTAGTATATTTAAAACCAGAAATTTTGATTGGATTGTTATCTCCTGGAAACAACCACAATCCACCTTGATAATCATCGTTTACTTTCAAGCAAAAAAAGCTTCACACCGTGATTCTTAAAGCAAATTGCAACATCAAAGCAAACATTACATGAATGCTAAGTACACAAACAAAATCTTTGATTATTTCAAAGTAAATACCGCTATTCTCTCGATGGCAATCGATAAGTATTTAATTTCTGTGATGCAATTCTTTTAGGTAAAATGTCATTCAAACTATTCTGTTCAAATTGATATTTTGTTGGACGGAAATCTTGTTTTGGACAATTTAACACAATCTATTTCAAGTTCTTTAAGTTCCGTGCTTTAATTTCCCTGGAGTTTATACAAAATTACAGAATAGTCTGTATGAAATCGTTCTGTCATTAAAAGGATTACTCATAAAAAGTGTCTAATATTACGATCAGCAATAATTAGCGCTTGCGGCAATACTATGGTGGTTACCAACAAAATATATCAATATAAATGTTCACATCCTTCAACGTTGATATTACGCAAGACTTAATTTTCCATATTAACCTCATTAAAGATGATTTAGTTAAAATTGTCTGAGTAGGTGTCTTCTTTGTGACAATCTTCTATTTTATCAGTGACTAGCAATATGTCTAATGAAACCGTTTATATTCAACAGAACATACAAGCTATAACATGTACATAAAACTCTCTGATATTAATAAATAAAAGCAAAATTATATACAATTGTACTCGGGGTAATTTTACTTAGACGGGGCTGGTTATTATTTATTCCAGTGACTAATGACTTGGGATTATTGGTTAAAGCAGTATATTCCCATTAAACCTGACCGACTGTCTGACCCTCGGTCATGAGTTATTGTGGACGCGTTTATAGCTGACTTTCATATGGGCCACGAATCGTCTCGAATCCAAACTTTTTCCGATTCATAGATAAATCGTAATCGGTATTTAAAGTTCGTGAGTGATTCTTTTTTGGTTCTTATACATTCGTATTGTTCGTAGCAGTTCTTAGTTCAGCCATGAAAGTTTTTGTTTGTCAAAAACTTTCGTGAACGGTCTACGAATTTCGAAATTGGAAGTGTATCGTCGTAGCCCGTTATTATCGTAACAGCTTCCTATTCGATTCTTTGACGATTAGAATTAGATATCGTAAACTTTTCATAGCTTTATCGGCATCATTCGTGGAGAGCGTAGTGTATTCGTAACTGTGGTGTATTCGGCATATTCGTGAGGAATTCCGCGTATCCATAAGCAATTCGGCATATCAATAACTCATTGGTAACTGAATCGCTTCAATTCGTATAGATGATTCTTTCATTTTGGACCTTTATCGTAACCTTACCTTTACACGTCAGGCTTATTTGTCATCCGATTACATATAAATTACCGTAACTCTTTCGTAAACTATTCGTAACTGCTTTGTAGCTTCTCCAGATTCTCGACGATCTTTTTGTTTTTTTGCGAATCTCCACGAATTTCGATTCGCCACTCTTCGGTGGGATTCGTAGCATTCGTAGATCACATGAAAACCGGGTATAACACCGAAGAGTCCACAGCTATCACCATATCTATACGAAATATCTATCTATATTTGGGGGGTTGGATGGCCGAATGGTTAGCACGTGCGCGCTGTATCATAAGGTCTGTCATTGAGTCAACTGGCGTGGTTTTGATTCCCCGGTTTTACGTGACAAGGAGTAGGGTTACCTGTCCAACCTCATGGGTTTTCTCTTGGTCCTTCGGTTTCCTCCCACTGCTAAAGACCCCTACCGCTCAGTATTTATAGAAATATGACGAATAGAAATTTTCACAACTCCCCTAGAAATACTTTGAAAAATCGATGTTATTTGGTGGATTCTGGCCATATCTTGGGCAAAACAAAAATCGAGTTTGCCGTCTTGAAAAGGGTCACTAGACAATGACGATGAACTATAGAAATCTACACCTATTAGATTGAGTAAAAAACACACATTGGTTTATTATTCAAGTGGACACAGAACATATAACATAGCCTACCCAAAGATACCTCCCAAAACACTCCTTTAATCAGTGACTTTAACATTTAAAAAGGGTTAAGAATTCACAAAAATGTGCAGAAAAGTAAAAGAGTAAAATTCTGTCAACGTTTCATTACTGCACGAATGACAACGCTTCTGGTAAGGGGGGTTGGATGGCCGAATGGTTAGCACGTGCGCGCTGTATCATAAGGTCTGTCATTGATTCAACTTGCGTGGTTTCGATTCCCCGGTTGTACGTGACAAGGACTAGGGTCGCCTGTCCAACCTCATGGGTTTTCTCCGGGTCCTTCGGTTTCCTCCCACTGTTAAAGACCCCTACGCGCAAGCGAATAATTGAAATAAAATGGAACGATGTGTTAGTCTCGAAATGACCTAGTTTATGTCGAGTGGGCGTTAAACCCCATTTCTCTCTCTCTCTCTCTCTCTCTCTCTCTCTCTCTCTCTCTCTTCTGTTAAGTTTAATTTCCGTTGGCTGGTAAACTATTATGTATACGTCTCTTTGACAATTTTCCGGAAAAGCTGGTGCCACATTCCTTTATGAGTTGTCAGATCTTGTCTACCGGTTAGAATCGATTGTGGATGTCTTTTATTGATATTTTATCCAAATGTAAAACTCATATAATTGAAAACTACTCTGGCATCGACGCCTGAAATTGAATTAGTTGCTAGGATTAATAATGGATTGTTTGTTTAATGCATAAGGGCACAACAGTAGTCATTTTTATTTTTTTCAAATGTGAAGTAGTATATTTGAAACGATTCTACTGCATTAAATTGTTGAGAGAAAACTGATATAATGTAGCGGAGATAACGACGTAGTTTCTGCCAAACTTTAATAAACGAGATGCCTGAATCTATGTTAATAGTTATTTTTCAGAAGAAAACAAAATACATGTACGGCAAGGTAAAATGGAAAATGTCTATATAATGAAGATGTCTGGTTAGCTACGTTTCTGGGCTTGTTATCTTGACGTTGACATTATCTAAACGTAGATCTGCGTGTTATCTAAAAGTATGATATTTGTTTTAACTGCGAAAATAATATCATAGATATATATAACCCAATCAACACGCCCCCCCCCCCACACTCTGCTGTTTATATCTAGGAATCTGCGTAATTCACACGTTTTCCGGTAACGGCAGCGCGCGTCCTTTTGTCGTCTCGCAAGTGTACCAATTTATGGAAGCTTCCCTTAAATTATCTTGAAGGATATTGAAAGATCTAGTTTCTCCGATAGTTTATGTATGGTTTCCAATCGATGTTTAAGATCCGCGACTGTCGACAAAACACTCTACCACTGAAATATTATTTATATGGACATAATTAGTTCGGCGACAGGAAGACAGGAAGTTGGTTAGTTTCTTTGCTAGAACCTCCGCTGTTGAATGAATAGTTAATTATTTTTAAAAAAGCAGTGAATTCAGAATTTTCTCTCTAGCTTGAAAATATACAAATAATTAGGTCAGTGTCAGTTAAATAGGTCTCTGAGTACAATGTATCAGGGAAGGAACTTTAATACAAATGATTTAATTTCCTGTTCAAGCCTACGGGTGTATAGCTATTATAGCTTTTTAATCGTGTTCATTTCACAACTTTACGATCTGGCCTCGGAGCATACAATTTTATTGTATGGGTTAATCTGACGATATCGGTTATATCTCAATAACGGGCTAAATCTGTGCAGATGTTAGGGATATTTCTGATGTAGGGAGATCTCATCTGGATAGAAAACAAAATGTACCACATCAAATTTAATCCAACTCACACGGCCATGACCTTTTAAATATGACTTTTACAGAAAATTAATTGGCGATGTTGAATAGTAAAGGTCATGATTGAGATTTCTGTTTGCTCATGGTGCCGATTTTTGAAAAGTTTTTATTAATCACTAAATCTTTCAAAGTGTGGGATTTAATTTCTAATCTTACTGAATATTAAATTGTTAATCGTCTACCCAGTAGCATCAGCTTCTGAAATCAATATCCAAACTATAGCCTAGTCTCTATCACCCAGATAAAATATTCTAGGAATATTAGTCTGGATGTGTTGTCAGCATTTGAGAATAATAGGTCATTGACTAGATTATCGGGTCTTTTACATTATCATAAACAAAGTCTAAGAGAGGTAACTGTCCTGAAACAAGATGTTGAAGCCAATGAAATTTCATTTGATTGCATTGCCAGTTCAACATCCAACACTCTTTTAATTTTTTTTAATGTAAAATTACTTTCTTCATGGGCCATATTTATGGTTTTTTTTAATTAATCCTAATTCTTCGTCACGATTCATGTTTGTTTATATTAATGCAAGAATTATGGGATTTATTACGGGAAGGAGCCCAACTCTTACTTGACTTGGCCAAAGATACTGGATAATCAACCACATACAAAAAAAAACTCCCGGTTACGCATGGGCAATGGAACTTTTCGTCAAATATTGACAACGGTCCTAGACCCTCCGTACGTTGAAGACTAGGAGGTTCTGGGTGACCGAGACTAACCATAACTTCGTTTACATAGCGAATGGCGTATTGCACAAGTCAAACAATACTGGTGTCAGTCATTATCACATATGTGATAGAACTGGTCAAACACATTCCAAATATAATTTTAACACAGAGATCATTGCTACGATGTGTAACGAAGATATGAAGAAACGAAAGTGACCCAAACAATGGAAACAAGAGTTATCCTTCTATATAACTAGTGATAATCAATTCTTTTTATGAATTGTCAGATATCCTCTCACAGTCTCATATAACAACTTTTGGTCTTCAGAGGAATTTTCAGTGAGCAGAAATTCGGCCGTTTCTCCAAATTTGCGTTGCAGTGATCTCTGTGTTAAAATTATATTTGGAACGTGCTTAAAGGCTCAATACCACTCTTGTTGTAACTGAATAATATGTCCCAATCTTTATTCTGGTCAACAAATTGAACTATTTTAGAATATTTCAATTAATTGATGATACAAATTTCATCTTAACACACCTTATTTAAAAATTTTGAAAAATTCAACATAATGGTTTGAAACGTCGATTTAAAAATATTTTCGAACCCTCTGGACAAGTAAAATAGGATGTAATGGATAATTTACACAGCAGGTAGGACACTTAATTAAACATCTAGTACTTAGATAGAGATATTATTTATTTTCTGGAGCTTTCAAGCCAGCAAGAGTGTTATTGTCCCTTTAACCAGTTTTATCACATGTGATAATGGTTGACACCAATATTTTCCTTTAATTTCACTTCCAGAATATTTGCGTACTTATTTTCGAAAATGCCCTTTATCTTGGTTGGCTACATTATTTACCATGTAGCTGCTTTCAAAAATCAGCCTTTTGCGCTATCGTCGTTTGAAATGAACGTCACGTTTTTTATTGGATACATTATACAAGTAGGACATTATCTGTACTGGTTTACAAACCCGACATTTTTATGAACCTAGGTATTCCAGTACGTCTACCTCATAACCCGATTGTTATTTAATGTGTGTAAAGCGATGTAATATAGCTAGGATACTAGAGTCTAATGGCATTATGGATGTGACCAGGTGATAATATATCCTATTATATCTCTTATGATTATTTGACATGAGAAACCAACTAACGTTACCAAGGGAATAGAAAGTCTGTAATATCAGGAAGACGTGGCATAATAAATTAGAGACACGTTCTTTTTGGGTCATTTAACATCATTAGATAACTCGTTATATAAATGTAGATTGGACCATTTATTATTAATTCCTAGAGCAACGACTGTAGTTATAATAGAATAGAGGTGATTAATTATTTCTTTTAGTTTTTTTAAAACAAAAAAGATGAAATAACAATCGATACAAGTAGGCCTACATACATATAAATAATATAGCTATAGAAGAAGAAGAAGAAACTTGATTGCATAAAAAACTTACAAGGCTATGTGCATATACAAATAAACATAATAGAAAAAATACATGAAACAAACAAAGGATACATACATGGACATAATTATGCAAAGATACACAGCTTTACAAAGACATAAACGAATTGTATACAAAAGCTCCTAAACATTTTAAAATTTCTGTATTTTTATTCATCATCAGTATTTTAAATTGTTGTAAATCATTCAGTTTATAAAAATTTGGTTCACGAACTAGAATTAATCTGAACAGTTCTTTTCTTTTTTCGTCATGTCTTTTACAATTTGTTATCAAATGAATTTCATCTTCTACCTCTTGACATACATTACACAAACGATCGTTCACTTCTAATTTTAAATATCTCCCTGTTTCGATTTTCAATTTATGTGCGCTTATTCTTAGATTTGTTAGTGCTTTTCTGTGTTTTCGATTTCTTATCACATCTAAATAATTTTCATAATTTATATCATTTTTTATAATTGCATATGTCCTTAACTTATTTAAGGACGTTCCATCACGGCCTTTATTATTATTTATTTTTTCGGACAGTAAATTATTATAGTACGATTTCAAATCTATGCTTGATTTTATATTTTCACAATTCTTTATAAATGAAAACCAGCTATATCTTCCGTCTGCATGCATCTTTTGATTTTCAATCAAAGCAAGTCTTGTTAAATTTGAAGTTGGTAGTTTCGTAATTCTTTCATAATTTTTAAGTGCTAAACATCTAATAAAGCTTTCAATTGGCCTGCATCCCATTTCTGCACGTACAGCTATGTTGCTACTCTTTCTGCTTGTTTCTAAGGCATATTTGCACATTTTAATGTTCAATTTTTCTATCATTGTTGAATCTATATAGGAAAGATGATCAAAATATTTGTCTTTTAAAGTACATCTGTTTTTAGCTTTTTGTTGTTTTTCGTCTATATCCATGAACCATATATCCGAATTTGGGAGATAAAAAGTTTCTTTACAAGATACGGATCTGGATTTATTTTTGATAATTTGTTAATCATAATGTTAAATGCCTTACTTCCTTTCTGTGTCAAGTTATCCATGGCAGCTAAACAAGAGCCAGTGTCTGATATGACGGTTCCAAGATAATTGAATTCATGAACGTTTTCTAAATATTTTCCATTATACATAAAATTATGTGAGTTATTTGTTAACTTGGAGTGTGTTAGGCACATAGTTTTTGTTTTATTTGTATTTATCGTTAGTCTCCACTCATCTGAATAATTTTCTAAGTTGTCTAGACATTTTTGCAGACCGTCTTTAGTTTTCGAGATCAAAACGATATCATCAGCAAACATTATACTGTTGACTGATATATTATTTAATTCTACTGGTTTACATTCTTCATTGAAAACCTCGTTTATATCATCAATGAATATGTTGAACAAGGTTGGACTTAAACAGTCCCCCTGTCTAACACCTGTATCTATCTGAAAATCTCTGCTTAGCTGTTCTCCTATTTTTACTCTTGATATTGTTCTTTTATACAAGTCTTGGATTATATTGAAGCACTTTTTGCCAATACCTATTTTTGCTAACTTAAGGAGAAGAGCTTGTCTCCATACAGAATCGAACGCTTTACGGAAATCAACAAATGCTACATATATTTTATCCTGTTTATTTTTGACGTATTTTGAGATTAGTGTTTTCAATATAAGTAAATTATCTGATGTTCGGTGGTTTTCTCTAAACCCAAACTGGAAATTGGAGAGCTTACTCTCTATTAATGTTTTTAACCTAGTATTGATCAGAGAATTAAAAAGTTTACTTAGGTGACTAGATATCGCAATACATCTATAATTATTGGGATCGGATTTTTCACCTTTTTTATGTAATGAAGTAATATATGTCTTTCTCCAAGAATCGGGATATATTGACGTGGAAAGTATTTCATTAAATAATTTTGTTATAATGGAGGTAATAACATTTTTTCCACATTTTAGCATTTCCGAATCTATACGATCTAGACCTACTGCTTTATTACCTTTTAGTTTATTTATTTCTTTCTTAACTTCACTTATTGTAAATGGTTTGTCTGTTATCTCCGATTCTTCGAGATTTTCCTTCAATTTATTTAATTCATTAAATATTTTCTGTTCTATTTTATTGTTATTTTCTTCACATTTAACTCCTTGGTTTTTATAATGTTCTTCCCAAGTATTTGGTTCTATTTCGGAAGCACTATCATTATTTATTGTTCTTTTCATTTGCAGAGAGTTTAATAATTTTCAAAATTTCTTAGGTTCATTATTTTTACTGAGAGATTCCAATTGTTCTTTAATGTTGTTGTAATATTGTATTTTTTTATTCTTCATAGTTGTTTTTAACTTTTCTTTCTCCGAATAGTATAGTCTTCTAAGGAGTTCATTTGTTGAGTTTCGACTTAGTTGTTTTGCCATTTTTTCCAGACATTTATATTTGGATCTAAGGTCACTATCAAATCAGATCTTTTTTCTGGTGCGACACTGTTTAGGGGCCGACTTAATCTTTAGGCAATTTTCTGCTGCTGTAGTCAGCAGGTTTGTTATTCTATCATTTAATATATTTATTTCATTAACCCCGGATGCAGGTTTACTAAGTTCAAGATCAATTAGTTTATCACAAAAGGTATTTGATAAGAGTGTATCAACATACTTCTCTTTATCCTCTGGATTCCATTTAAAAAATTTAGGCATAAATTTGTGGTTATTTTGATTTTTTGTGAATATTTTAGGGTTTGTTGTATTTACTGGTATGTGTATATCAACTTCAATTTGACAGTGGTCTAAAAGGGGAGTTAGTGGATGTACGCACATATATTTAATCGCTTTCAACATCTTAGAGCTGCATATAGCTAGATCTATTGTGCTGGACCCGTTGTATTGGAAACATGTTGGATTACCTAGCAGATCTCCTATAAACCTACCGTTTAGAATTCGCAATTTTGATGAAATACAAATATCTATTAATTGTTTACCATGATTATTGACTGATTTAGATTCACTCTTTCGATTTATGGTCCGATCGCTAACATAGTTATCAGAAAGATATTTATCAATATGTCTGCAGTCATCAAAAGGAATATAATCTTTGAAATTCCCCACTTTTGCATTAAGGTCCCCCATTAACAGTATGTCCCCATCGTCATTTTATTCATTAACATTGGTTTGCAGTGTTTGAAAATCGTCGTCTGAGTGTGGAGAACCTTCTGGTGGTACATAAGCGGCACATAAGTACAAGTCTCTTTCCGTTACGAAACCTTTGCTGTCTAGTTTTAACCAGCATATGTTTTTCGAGACTTGTTTACAATTTATTTTCTTGATATATTTGTTAAGAAATTTTCTATAGTAAATTGTTATTGATTTCAATTTTATCACTTGGTTCAGTCCAAGTTTCTAGAATTATATTTATATCAAACTTATTAATGTTCGAAATAAAATTGGGCTCTTCGATTTTGTGCCTCAAGCCATGAACATTCCATGACGATATTCTTATGTTATTTTGATTCATAGATTATAACAGTTATGGAAACTCAACATAGATAAAGGCAAAATATAAGTTGTACCATGGGAAATTGAGCAAATTTTAAAATGATAAAATATATATATATATGACATATATGTGTGCATGCTTATTACTATTAGAATCTTTTATAGTTATTACAAACTACTTACTACATCTTACACATGCAATTTAATTTAATTCATTAATCAGTTTTTTCAGTAGATATTTTAACTGATTATTATTATTGTCCATTTTTGAAGAAGGTCTAAAGTTCCGTTGTGGTTGATTATATATGTAACCCGGGTTCATTTGATAAAAATCTGATCGTGGTTGCTGACTGTGAAACCCTTCAGTAGTATATCTGTTATAGTTATCATCTCTTTGATAGTAAGGCGGTTTTTCACCAATTTGTTGCTTTATGTTCGATACTAATTTACCTGTGCCTTTTGTGTTTAGGTGTATACCATCTGGCTTAAAGTCGTTTTCTAGAAAACAATTCTGTTTAATGATATTTATTCCTGTGCGCTCAGCCTGCCGATGGAGTATTGCATTATAGATTGATCTTCTGCGCATATAAAGTCCATCATTGTATCTTGGCAATATCTCTGATAAATATATCTTACTGTTTGGGTTTGAGCGCTGAGTTGTGTGGATCAAATCATCGAGTATATTCTCGATATGTGATTGTGAAACATTTTTGTTCGCAACATCGTTACTACCTGTCAAAATTATGATTTTCTCGGCTTCTAATTTTTCAGTCTTGATCAAGTTTATAGCGTTTCTTAAGTTTATAGGCTCTGGTAAAACAATCTTTATGCGTTTCTGTGTGAAACGACTTGGTATGACGTCTCTGATGATCGAGGATCCAATTAATAAAATATCAAGTTTAGTGTCGTTTATTTCACTGGGTGTTGTCAGTGTCTTTGATTCTGTCTGCTCAATTTGTTCCACCTCTTGTGAATGCTCTATGGTTAGATTTACTTGTTTATATCCCGGGATGTCTTTAAGTTCTGTTGGATTGTTGTCTGTTTTATTTTGTTCATCATCCTTATCTGATATGAATTGCACAGAAGCAGTTAGTTCTAATTGACTGTCTTCTAATTGCTTAAACCTATGATAGAGTTCAATTTCTAAAAGTTCAATTCTTTTTGTGTTATCATTTATCATTTTTGTAATATCATGTGTCTTGTTTGCGGAATCTTTTGGTAGGTCACTGATGGTCATTTTTACTTTATTTTGTTCTTTTTCAATTTGAGATATCCGTTTAGCTAGCGTAGCTACACTGTCTGTCACCCTTGTTAGATCGTGAGTCAATTTTGATATGAGTTCTTTTACTTCAGTATGTTGATCTTGTAGTGTGGCTGTATCTTTGATATTTACCACTTCAACTTCAAGGTTATGTAAACACTCTTTGATAGACGAGATTTCATTAGGTGATGATGTATTTGTGTTGGATTGTAACTGTAAGTCAGGGAGTGGAATCAGCTTGAGGGGGTCTAGTATGCACGCTGACCCTTTTCCTTCAGTAACCATAGTGATCATTGTTTCCACTTCATTTTTCAAATTTTCAAATTCTTTGTGGGTCCATGTTTGGCATTTATTGCCCTGAATCATTATTTTGTGAATACTGTAATAAATTGTTATAGTTAATAGTTTTTCTTCCTTGTAACTTAGCTTTACTATTGTTTTAAAAAGATCGTCATGTGGTAGTTTTGCACTTATTATATCTGTGTCTTTTTCATCATTTAGCACCAACGTTTTATTATCTTTATTGCAGTCTGCCCATTCAACTAATGTGTCATCTATATTTCCAAGACATATGAAGTATCTTAATAATAATAATTTTCTCCACATTAGTATTCCTAATTGATTTGACTGAAATGAGTTTTGTCTATGGTCATTATAGGTATGTAGTTCGTGGTCATTGGTTCCTTTCTTTGGCGCCATTTTCACTTTCACTTTTATGAACACTTATTAATCCAAAAAAACACAAATTTCACCACAAATATCTTACTAATTTTCTGTGTATTAATTATACTTCCTTAGTGATGAATCTGTAACATTTTGTAACTTTCAATATCCATGGTACACTTATAAATGGAGCTTCTAGCAGCAAGTCTGACACTTGGCGGCCATACACTATACAGCTACCATGATTCCGGTGGAATGGCAGCAGGTATAATCACCAAATCATAAATCCTACAAAAACAATACGAGAAGGAAAAAAAAAACAACCATCATTATTAACACAGCTGATTTGGAGTTGCTGTTGTATCTAAGATAATTAAATTGCATTCCTGCAATTACAATGTTTGTATGAACACATTATTTTTATGGCTTGTATGAAATACAGTGGGGGTTTTGATTATACAATATAACTAGGGGTGAGTTCGTGGGGGCGGGTAGTCGAATGGTTAGCGCGTGCGTGCTGTATCATAAGGTATGTCATTGAGTCAACTGGCGTGGTTTCGAATACCCGGTTATGCGTGACAAGGAGTGGGATCGCCTAGGCAAGTGAATTATTGAAATAAAATTGAACCATATCTCTTGCAATTGATTTTTAGAAAGATTAGTATCCACGGTACCGCTTCAACCCTTTGATTCTTTGAAGCTTAAATCCCAGATATGTTTCTTTTTTAATGGCTAATTCGACTCTGAAGGCTCGTAAAGCCCTTTATTCTAGTTCCAAGTAATTATCCGGACCTCTTTGGCAAGTTTTTGTTTTATCGAAGTCTAATTGTCTGGTTGAGTTGAAGATGAGCTTCTTGACTATCAATCACGTATCCGCGGTGTCAACTATGCATTCATTTTTTCCCAGCGAGTAATAGAATTTGAAGGTTATAACTTCTTGGTAAAGTTTACAAATGGTGTCTAATTGTCGCGTTTATAAGGCCATCCTATTTCTTCACATACCTGAATGTACTTTTCTTCCGGAGACCCAGTGGAAACCGAGACTTTCCCCCAGCTCCCACATCCCCATTCCCATTTAATGTTACCATGGCAATTCTATAAGGACGCATTCAAACATGGTCATTACCATACTGATTTATTTGACAGATTTGTTTTTTTAAAATATGCTGTACTAGACATAATCATATTTAGAATGACTCCTGAGTTTCTGAATATTGTGAAATGATATAGAATGGAGTCAGTGTTTCATGTCATCATGCAGCCACTGACATCCAACCTACCACTAATTAGAATGGCAAGTGAAAGCTTAATAATGGTATATTATTGGTAAAGTTATAATTTGTGTCAAGATGTCCACCTATATCTACACATGCAGATTGATTTTACATTTAATATTGGAATAATATAAAACTGTTGAAATAAAAAACAAAGTACACCGTGTTTCCAGACAATGTAAATACGCATTCTGATAGCTTTAAGGTCAGGCATGTAAATCAGAGTCAACATTCTCAACAAACTCTCAAAAAAAGTAACCACAAGGTGTGGATGCGATGGAAAGTGTAAGTGGATGCTCGGTGCTGAATTCTGGTAGGGTTCCTGCTTATGAATAGTCGGATTATCTTAACAGAATCGAAGGAAAGTATCTTTAAAAAAAACTATGACATGTAGGGCGTTTACAACGGGAAACAAATCAGCCAAAAATCGATACGTGACTCTCAATTGCGCCCCCCCCCCCTCCCCTCGCGACCCACGCCCACCCCCTCCTGCCATGAATAACCGAAAGATCGAATGTTTTGAAAACAATTAAGGATTTGAATTGCGTTTACAAGATTCTAGTGACAGTGACAAAAACTGCGAGTAAAATTGATGCTTCACTTTAAATGTCGATAGGGTTTCGCCATATGAATCGTGTGTTTATAAGAATTGTCAAAACAAACCCAGACGGACGCACTTACTTGGTGACGGCAATCTATTTCCTCATGACAAGTAGGCGTAATAGTATGATGATAAAAAAAAATGTCAAGCAATTTTACGTGTTTTTATCATCCCCTAGCGAAATAATCGATAATTTGTATCGGAAATTCAATAAAAGAAAAAACTATTGGAGTAGTCAGTAAATTTGTCGCCATTACAAAGAGATCCTATAAAAAAACAACAAAGACATAGTTCATTGATTAGGTTACCCGCTCGAGTACAGTTGTCAGCCATTAACGATCATTGCTGTATGTAAAAACTCAAAATTCATTTTTTTTTTTTATGAGAAACGCTGTAATGAAATCTATTAATGTGGGTGTCCATTTTGATGAATAAAAATGTAATAGGATACCATTATATGTCGTTATAATCAGTTCTGATTAACATCACAATAATGTTGAAAGGATATGACATTAAATTTCGCATTGTGTTTTAGTTGATATAATTCCCTATCTCTAATGTATAATATTGTTGATGATAATAACAACTACAGAAACAAAATACTTAACTAACAGCTGAAATTGTGGAATCACGGTAGCCCTTCATTCAATAAGGCACTGGTTCACTAACCAGGGGATCGATCCAGGGTTCGAACCTCGAGAAGGTTCCCCGGTATTTTCCCGTGTGCATGTTGACGTGCACGTAAAAGAGCCCATGGAAGATGGAATTCGAGTAGGCCGTAGAGCCACTATCCGGGAAAATATTCCTCGTAGCACGCTGCACTGTGTATGACCGTCTTCGTTAGCTCTATTGGTAAAAAACAGTAATACGGTAAACCCCACTTTATTTCAAATGAAATTGTAATCATAAACTGGTTTATGTTTACATTAACGAGACGACGTAGACCGTGAAACATGAATCATTTCTGATAATTACTTCTAGAGATACCTAAAGGATTACAGTCCTATATATTTCTGGACTTAGCTGCAGTAGGCTTTTGTTTCGTTGAATGGCAAACATTCTTTGTAAAGGCAGACATCGCTGCATGTTTTTCTTCAATCTGATTAAAATGGCAATCTATCGTTCCGTTTTTATACTTTCGATGACCCTATGACGTCGATTAACCAATCAGCATTGATTTTTCTAGTGGATTACCCACATTTCCGTGCACCTCACACCAAACGCTCGCCAAAACAGACCGTTTCAGTGGCTAATCCCTCACATCATCCAGAACACGTCAATGATAACAACTCTTCCAGATCCTAGTGTAGTAAAGACAAGTAAAATGAAATAGGATCTGTGTTTTAATCAGATTGGTTTTTCTTCCAAAACTGCAAAATCAGTAACTTTTATCTTGTTAATAAAATCATATGTATGAACATCTAATCAATGTTATCTGACCTGTGTATATAATATGATAGCCATAACTATAAAATCAATGGAGGCCTATTGTCCATATTTCACAATAAATATTAATTATTTATCCATTAATTATATTTGTATTATTTTGATCATGTATAATGTATATTTATTATTGCAATGGAATCGATACCATTATTTCCAGGACACGTATGTTACCCGCTGTTCCAATGTGGGCCTTAACAAAATAAACAATCGACTTATCGCTTGATGTATGCTTTATTTCGTTTTCACGCATAAATTATTATTCTACGCGGATCTATATTATGATTTTATTATGAATTATAAACGGACCTATACTATTCTAGTAATTAACTATTTTTTTTAGTAGGCCTGTTTGTAGTGTGACACGTGTTTGACGTCAGCTTCAAGTTTCTAGTATGCCATTATTGGCACTTAAGGGTTTAGAATTGTCATTGAATTAGCCATTAAAGGCTTAAGTTTCTTGTTATCAACACAAATGTATTCAGTGTACTAAAAAAGTAAAGCCTCGGTCCTAGTTAACACTTGAAGCCAAACCTCAAACCTAGTTCCGGTTCCCTGAATTAATTTCTGACCAGGTTTAATTTAAGCATGAATTTCTTTGATAAAAGCCATACGCACACGCTTTGCGAGAAAACATCCACCTTTCAGGCATTACCGTTGCGAGCGGTTGAGAAGTGGGGTCGAGTGAATGCACTAGAGGCTACAGTTAATATCCGATTGACTTTAAATTTATACACAGTGTTTAGGGTCTAGAGACAAGGAAACCCATTCATTGATTTCCGATAATTACTGCCAGAGGTATGGTTTAATGATCACTTTGAAAACTAGTGGACGCTCAAGATGCTATAGTTAATATACGATTGCCATTAAATTTACACACGGTATTTAAGGTCATGAGACGAAGAGATCTATTGATTTTCAACGATTCCGGTGTTTTATATACTAAACGTCAGTAACGGGCAGAACTAGACGCCAAACAAATTATAATGATTTCTGATAATTACTTAATGAGTTGTTACTCCTGATCAGATTTTAGTGTGATGTAAATGTTTTCATTAATGACAAAAGAAAACATATGCGACAACCCTTAGCTGCCGTGGGCGTATGTTTCGTTACCTGGCAACCTATCATTAAGAATGCACAGAGAATGATAACCTTCTTAACCAACGTCTCTCGCGATCTGTTGTGATTTATCTTGAATTAAGCATCACAGATTCAGTTCAGTTTTCACACAAACTTTCGAACCATGCACGTATTCTATTGATAGGGTGGCCCATGTGCTCTACAGAAATAAAGTCCACCGCTGATAGTTCGAGACTACCACTGAAGCGTACACATTCGCCGTGCCGAGACCAACTTTCTGACAGTATGATACTATAAATAGCCATGGCACGTGCAATTCTCTACAAATCTATCAACTATTACAGCCGTAAAAAATTTATTGTTGACGATTTTGAATAGCAGTGAAATTAAGCTTCTTGGTTATTACAGCAGATTTAGAAATTACGTTCGTTTCATTTTTTAAATCGCTTTATCATTAACTGTACCGTTAAGAGCGGCATCTTTTGGTTTAGTACAAATAATATCTCTGAATCACTCGGATTAGACAGGAACATGATACTTGCAGTAGTTTCATTTTACTTTTACAAGGTTCTTAAAACGATTGTTGAGCTACCTAACGTGCTTATTTCTAAATTCAATTTCTTGTTCTAGCTTTCTGTTATGTTTCGTAAAAAAGTAGTCTTGATTATCCCGACCTGTCAATCAGACGTAGAATGGTCGATAGACTGGTTAAGCGAGACTAATTTCAAAACAAGGGCACGTAACCTATCTTTTACTCAAAAGTGTCTGGATGTAATGGACGACACTTGGAACCAGTTTTCAGTCTATTATTTATAGATGATTAATGGTCATAGCTTATTAAGTACAACATGATCGTTTATTTAGTGATTATAATTGTGTGAAACTGATTTGAGGCTTGGCATATATATAAATATTGTGGCGTAATTGTCGAGATATAAGGAGATATATGGAGATATTTATTTATGGTGGGTCACCCTACTATTGATCTCTATATAATTTTTATTACAGGAAAAGGCAGATATAGGTGAACTTATGTTGTCATTATGTTACCTCCCTACAGCGGGTCGGTTAACCTTAACGGTTGTTAAAGCCAGAAATCTGAAACCAATGGATATTACTGGTTTTGCTGGTACGTATTACATTATTGATATATTCAAATATTGACAATAACAAATTAACAAGTAATCAATACTGTTTGTTTTTTGACTGTGTATGCTGTCATGTTATCACCATATGTCATTCTTCAAGTAATAGAATATGCATTGAACGATTCAAAAGATGCAACTTGGCTTAACGACAGTTTCCTCTTTTATGCTGCAATCTAGAGAGCGAACAATAGCGTTGTCTTGACTAACCTAATTGGCATGTGTCCAATCTATGCGACCTGACCGTGATCCGAAACTGTGAAAATATAAATCCTACGTGTAAAGGAAATTTCTGTCCACCGAATTGATTAGCTATCTCTTATATCACTTTTACAGATCCGTATATCAAGGTGTCGATGATGTGTCAGGGGAAGAGAATTAAGAAGAAAAAGACGTCAGTTCAGAAGAATACCTTACACCCAGTATTTAATGAAGCGCTGGTATTTGATGTTCCACAAGAAAATGTAGAAGATGTTTATTTTATTATAAAAGTTGTAGATTATGATAGGTAAGATGACGTCATTACTATAGAAAAATAAATGAAATGAAATAGGGTTTAACGTCCTACTTTTCTGCTCCATCCGGGATAATGAAGACGGGCATACGTCATATACAGTGTGCTATGAGGGAAATTGCGTCCAGACAGCCCAACTACGGCCTATTCTTATTACGAAATCCAATACGGGCACACCTCCGTTCTGAATCACTGACATGGGGAAACCATACCGGAACATCCCGAAGAACTTTCTCGGCCAACACCGGGACCCCCGTGTACTATGAAAGTTTTAAAGTATGATAGATAAGATGACGTCAGTACTATCCAAAAACTGCAAAAGGGTTAAAATAATTAACGTTCACGTGCAATAAAAAATTCATCTAGAAAACCCATTTGACATTTACGGCTAGATCGAACTTATATGTGGAGGTAATCAACATCTATCTGAACCATGCCTTGTCCGTTTTTAATTAGTTTTGACGTCTATTACAACCGATAGGGGTGTTTTTAGCCCTGAGCTTAGACACTCATAAAAGTTATTTTAGACTATTCCGACATTGGAATTGTAAAGAAACTATTTCCGTGAATATTCTGAATAGGATGGTGTTTTATTTTCTATATTTTTCTGTATTGCTCTACTTGCCTAACAGTAACCTAACAGTTTCTATACAATATTGATGGCGCTGTTATTCTAGCGGTATATAAGCTGATTATTATTATTATATATACATAATAGTAATCGTGTCAGTACATATCTATCTGTGGTTATTGAAATTATTTCTACTGTGTTATCTGACATAAATAAATGATTCAAGTCACGCATACACAAAGTTCCTGTATTTTTTATCTCTGTTAAACATTGCATGACACGGTGTTTTGTTTTTTTCTCTCAATTGAAAAAAAGCACAAAGACTTAATCATTTTAGCAACTATTTCGATATAAGCCGTCCTACAGAATTTTAAACATACATTATGCAAAAGTTGAATCTACCTGTTGTAAGTCTTTATTTAGGCTTCAGGTGTTATAGAAATTATTAATTAGACCTTTATTTACATGACAAGTTCAAAATCAAAATCAACTCCGTAGATCCTCGGATGGCTTGGATACAGCTTGGATTTAAACAGTCGTCCATTTAAAATTAAATCAATAAATGGCCGACCAAGCTAACTTTTACCGTTAGTCACTGACGTCACTACCGGACACTACCGATGAAAGGCCTACCAAGCGAGGATACCATATCCATTGAGAATGTTACTTGATAATCGAGAATATGCGGGTGGAGTTATCGTCTGTCAATAAAACGATCGGCAATTCTCGTAGATGGTGCGGACAAAGTTGATGCCTATTTCTAGTCCAAACTTCCAATAGTGACAACTCCGTTCAGAATAAAGTAATTTGACTGACATTTTTGTATTATTATAGCAAGAATGATCAACTCTTTATTAAACTTTTAACTAATGTATCTTTAAATATGGTGTTTTAAAGTACTGATAGTGACATCAGAAGAAATGAAAATTGGGAAATTATTTTGCGATGAACTTGAAAACAAGAGAGATAGAGACATTTTGAAACTAGCGAATATACGAGCACACGCCATACAGTGTGTTATGAGGGAAAATTTGCACGGGCAGCGGGGCTAAAATTCAGCCAGTGAACAAACAGTCTTCTCTTGGATTAACTTTAATCAGTCCGTTAGCTAACGGATAATGAAATTGACTTTCCAGCAACAGAAATTTAACGGACCGTTAACAAACGACACGTCAACGATAACGATCCGTTATAAAACACAAATTTATATGGAAAACAATCACTGGGTTTATTTCACACTACACTGTAACAAAAATTTCCGTGAAAAAACGTAAAAAATTCCGGAAACAAAAATTACCAGGAAAATTTTATCCGCATTTGTTTCTCTTGTAATTTACAGAAATTCCCTCAATTAACATAAATTCCATTTTCAAATACAGAAAAAAAAATCCTGGTTAATTTTGTTTCCTGACCATGAAGATGATAAAAATTTCATTGAATTAACCATTGACTTAATACGCGTGCGTGAAATAGCTTTATTTAATGTCTGCTTCTACCGAAGTGATATCGCGGATAATCTTTAAACGTAACCTCTTTTCGCTAATATAAGAATTGAGAGCAAGGTATCTCAAACCGCTACTCTTCGGTGGTTGGGGGCTTTCAGATGTAAGTTTGCAGTATCACCAATTCGCAGGTGTGTAGACTCTGCCGTAGAGACAAACCGACTTACACTGGCCAACCGGTTGTACTATCCGGACTTAAGCGTGCTTGATTACCAGATATCACAACCTTAACACACGCGGCATTAAAACATATTTTTACATATTTATGAAAATACTTACAATCTGATTACTGTATGATGAATAACAATACTCTTTATAGATCTTATAAATAATGGAAATTAGATATACATGTCAATTAATATACCAAACGTTACAAAATATGATTCTTCATATTATGGTTAATAAATTGAAATGAATACTATAACATGATGATTATTAGGAACCATTATATATGTATACAATTACTTATCGTTGCACAGTTTATCCCGTAAAATAACAGAATTAAGTCCATTACAGAACGCAATAAAACATTTTATCCCTAAATTTCACGGAACTTCCTTGTCATTCTACCGTTTATTCCGTAAACTAACAGAATTAAGTCCATTTTAGAAGGGAATAAAACATTTTATCCCTAAATTTCACGGAAATTTCCTGTTTAATACTGAATATTCCACAGAAATACATAAAACACGTAATTTGAAGAAATAATTCACACTATTAACACAATTTCTCAAAAAAATCCATCAATTAACAGAAAAAAAGTGTTAAATTACGGAATTCGGCCACATAAAAAATGGATATTTTTTACAGTGTACGTTTCAACAAGTTCCTCTTTTCGTTCTCAAGTAAGTAATGACAATATAATAGCAAGAAATCAAATTATCTATATTACTTACTTGAGAACAAGAGGAACTTGTTGAAACGTAGTGTGAAATAAACTCAGTGATTGTTTTTCATATAAATTTGTGTTTTATATCATATGTTCAGTTACTAAATGCCGTATAAGGATTTTAAAATAACTTAGTTTTGAGGAACCGGACCCAGATGCATTTCCTTTAGGGTGCAATGTTTTAATAAATCGCAGTGAGGGGGTCACCCGCTTGTGCAGCAGTTTACGTTAACACTAATGGTTCAACTCTATACATGACTTGTTGGCATCGATTATGCTTTAAAGGCAGATAAGAAACCGTGTATAACAGTTACAGAGTTTCGTCTCACAACGACTCAAAACTCGGGCAGTTGGGGAAATATGGTCATTAGCATTCTTTTAAGTTTAACCCAGACAGTGCATCATTATCAATAATTCAAATCATGAACAATTCCTTCCCCAGACAGTGGATTATTCTAACAAGAATAGAAATCACCCACAGTTGTTCAGATGCGGTCTTCTTCAATGATATTGAAAAATGTGATATTTGTTGTCTCATTTAAAACATAAAAGATAACATAGTTAACATTTCCCAACAATGGGGGATCACGTGGGTAAGTCAGCCTAAGTGGGTGTTCGATCCCTGCATTGGCCGAGAAAGTTCATCCCGATTTTCCAGCGTGGTTTCCACTTGTAAGTGATGTAGGACGGAGGGCCTGATAAGGACAGCTGTCTAGTCGTGCAGATGGGACGAAAAACAGAGGTCCCGTGTACACATTGGCGTGCACGTAAAAGATCCCTTGGCAGTTGGAATTCGATATAAGAGTAGGACGTAGTGCCGCTGTCCGGGCAAAATTTCTCTCATAGCACACTGTATGGCGTATGCCCGTCTTCATTAGCCCAGTTTAGGAGCAGAACAGTAGGACGTTAAACCCCATTTCATTTCATTTCATTTACTAACAACTAAGTTTTGCATTCAAGTCGCTAGGAGAGTCACATGAAGCTATATGGTACAATACACTCAACAAAGTATGACGTCGCTGCCCTTCTGGTTTAATAATGTAGGATTAGTTTTAGATGTAGGATTAGTTTTAGACATAGACCCATCCATAAGGTTTGACCAGAAGGGCAGAGCCATTTAGAGAGGACATTAAACCAAAATATTTATTTCGATTACAAAACTCCACATTGTCTTAATGGGCATTAACACTGGTTACAGTTACACCAGACAAGTTCAAAGTAGATCCTATTGAAATTGGGTGACAAATCGACTAAGCCTTGACTGAGATATTCACGTTCTGACTGTCAATTTACGAGTTCTATAAATTGTATTAGTAGTTGTCAGTGGGCTTAAGGGTCGTTCGCCAATAATACCCGATACTTCCTATTAGATGCAATCTGATAAAATAAATACAGATCAAAATTTCGTTTCGTTTTTTATTTTTTATACTTTCGATAGCGTCAACAACATGAAAATCTGATCATTTGTAGTGGGGGGGGGGTCGCGTCAGAGGTCATATGAGCGGCTTTGACCCTATGACGTCAGATTTTTTATTTACTAATCAGCGTTGATGTTTCTACTGAAATACCCACAGTTCCGTGTACCGCACGCCAAAAACTCGCCGTAACAGACCGTTTCATTAGCTAACTCCTCACATCAACCAGAACGGGAGTTATATAACAACTCTTTCAGATCCTAGTGTAGTAAAGACATTTTGAACTATAAAAAAAACGAAACGAAATAGGATCTGTCTTTTAATCAGATTGTATTAGATGAATCTAAGGTTATTTTCAGTAGGATATTATTCAAAATTAACTTCATTCATTTATTTATTTTTTTGTTGTTGTTGTTGAGACTGATATTACCCCTTTATTACAAATGGTAAATTAAAACATTGCGTAACATATTATTATATACTAGTTTAAACATTTCAGCAATATTTTATTTTTGATTAAAAGGAGATTTTTTTTATAATATACATGATATGTTTAATGCCAAGATTAAAGAGAAAGAGAGATAGCACGCTGTTTCATCTCGTTGTAATGAGTTTTACTGATTATACGTCCATTGATTATAATAGAATCTAGATACAAAAAAGTGGGAGAAAGTAGTTATTGTCTTTCATCTGTTTTTATGGCTTCTTTTTATACGCTCAAGTATATGTCGCCACGGCCGTCCTTCGGAATTACGCGGAGTTATTGTCTCTGTCTCCGAAACTGTGACCCTAAACCAGCAACTGGAGAAAATGTATTTATTACTAAAAAAAACATCAAATATTTCCAGATCCCTTAAGGGAAACCCTTTTTTTACAATCTACAAATTTTAACGTTTATGGCGAATATGTGGGAGCTAATGTATGGACACACCCGCTCTGATATAGCTACGTCAGAGTCAGTGGTTTATACTCCATAATAATTTATTTATTTATTTTAAGCTTAGTTGACAATTTAAGTCCATGTTCTGATTTTCCATGGTCATGAAATATATAATGCTATCAGATAAAAATAATTTTAGAAGGTCGATCAGATGACCCATTTTTTTTATGCTGGAACATATCTTTAACAAACACTAAGAGGTGAAAGATCAATGTACCGTAGACTTAAAGGATTTGGGTAGAAATATCGCATTATATTGGGGGTGATCTGATGTGTTATTTCGAGAAGTGGTGGGATACTTGGTTGGGAAGATTAAGCAATCCGGATCCCAGTGGATAATCTTACTTGTCAAGTCTCTCTCATCATCACTACACCGAAGGACCTCGTATCTATCCAGGATGTAGTATTGTCGACATGATTTCGTTGTGGGTGGAGATGTAACTTTCATTTTCTTCAAGCAGCAAGAAAAGATCTTCTTGGGCGAAAATCACATTACAGGTCTCTGTCATTATCCAGGAGATTAACACTCTTATAAAACAGTACATGGTCTTCGTGGGGTCACGGGTCAGAACGAGTGGTCAAAAAGCAAACTTTTGTGGTCACTGCAAATACATGTGCCCCAAAACAGCTTATTTATTTTGTTTATTCTGTACGTTGCCAAAGTGAAATAGTCCTTATACAGATTGGCAGAATACAACTCTATTCAACTGACGCATGCTTTGTGTAACAGGGAGCTGGCCCCGAGTTCACAAATTATTCTCAGACTTAACTTAAGATTTTACTCAAAATTGTTCCACTTATTTTGACTAAAATATATCCCATTATAAAACTTTTGTTGTTTTAATCTATGAAATACATCAATAAGAAACTATGTTCAAAGGTTTGTGTTTCTGGATCAAAGATATTTCTCATAAACAGTGATTGAAAGTGGAGTAAATTCTTAACTTAAGTCTGCGATTGCTTTGTGAACTTGGGGCCTGGTTTCTCAAAAGTGAAACATGTAACTCTTTAAATAGCGAAGAAAACAATATATGTTCATCTGTTTCAGGATTGGTAGTGACGAGTTTATGGGCAGTGTTGCTCTGGGTCCAAAACATAATGGTCTAGGGCGTGACCATTGGTATGAAATGTTGGAGAACCCTAGAAAACCCGTCGCACAATGGTATCAACTTCAAGAACATTCATCATTCCCTATGCCTATAACGCCTAATGGTAAATGTTGCTTAAGACACCGACAGTCAACCGAAGACTCCAGTGACTTCAATGGCATACATTGATAACGTTATTTTCTATTTTTCTATGATAATTATATAAATATATTGTATGGTTGTGTTGCACGTCAGCATTTGATGTTTGATGCCTTTTTACTATATAGTTAAAATGTCTCTGGTCTAGCAATCCCCCATATCCCCTCCAAAATATTTTATACATTAAATATTACATTATCATTACATTGTAAAGTTCACATTAAGATATCATAATAGTTAAAATATTTCAGATTTTCAAGTTATATGTCTGGTGTGTAAAATGTGTTAATCGGACGTTCACACCGGTTTATATACCGCCATTTCATTCGGTTTTATCCTTTGGTTGTTTACTCCCTTTTAACTTGATCTAAACATAATTACAACTTCTGACACTGCCACACCAGATAACAATTTGAGCTTTTAACACACCATGTGATAAAGTAAGATTCGCCGTGGAACAGTTTGAGGTAGGTTGTGATTGGACTATCTTTCAATCAAAGGCCGTGACACGGAAAAATTCCGCGAAATCTGTTGAAAGACATCAATTATACAGAGATTTCAGTGACTGCTTGCCTACTGTCAAATGTATTTATAAGGAGTGACCAACAGACAGACTAAACGGAACAAAACATCTAATTTTAGTTAGACTGCGTTCCGTTTCCTTCTATTCGTTCCTGTTTCCCATAATGACCATTTCTACAGATGAAACATTGGTTACATAACAACGGTTGCTGACTTTTATACACCCATATTGAAATGTGGTTATATATTGTCGTCATCCCCGTCCGTCGGTCCGTCGTTGACAATTGTCTGTGGGCGCTGTAGAGGCTAAAATTGACATTCCATTTTAAGGCCATGAGACGAAGAATCCTGTGGATTTTCAACGATTTTCGATAATTACTGCAAGGGTTATGGCCCTTGACCCTTTCGAAACTATTGTGGGCGCTATAAAGACCAAAATTATAAAATATACACGTTTATACATCATTAAAAAATTTCCGATAACTTGAACAGCTAAATTCGTCATTCGTCATATTACACATTACACGTTAACGTCGGGAAATAGAGGCCAAACATGATTTTTGATAATTAATTAATGGCGTGTTGCCGTTGATCAGTGTTTGGTGTTTTGTAAATGATTACATTGCCGTCAAAAGAAGAAAAAAATATAAGATAAACCGTGTTGACTGTTCGGCTGCTGTGGGAGTAGATATGTTTCCTTGTCTGGCTATCTTTCTTTTATTTTGGATACATCCACACGTGGGTTTGTTTAAGAGGAAAGGGTCGCCAGATATAGCTTATTGTTTGTATTTGCTGATATAGAGCCTATTGCTACATTCATGCTTTTTTTCACATTTTCAACTTATTTTTTTATACATCTATTTTTTTAATAATGATGTGTATGTATCATTATTTAATATTTCTCATTGTTGTGTTTGAGTCGTTAACCAGCATTAAGTAATTTTCTAATCATATGGGTGGGGGGGAATGGCCGAATGGTTAGCACGTGCGCGTTGTAACATAAGGTCTGTCATTGAGTCAGCTGGCTTGGTTTCGATTCCCCGGCTGTACGTGGCAAGGAGTAGGGTCGCCTGTCCAACTTCGTAGGTTTTCTCCGGGTCCTCCGGTTTCCTCCTGCTGCTGAAGACCCCTACGCGCCAGCGAATTATTGACATAAAATTAAACCATGTGTTTATCCCGAAATGACCTAGTTTGTGTTGAGTGGACGTTAAACTCCATTTCCCTCTCTCTCTCTCTCTCTCTCTCTCTCTCTCTCTCCCTCCCTACGAGCAAGTGAATTATTGAAATAACATTGAACCATATGTTAGTCCTGAAATGATCTAGTTTGTGTCAAGTGGACGTTAAACCCCATTTTTCTCTTTCTATATTTATATAAAATCATATGAATTTCATAAATTAAAAAAGGAAAATTATAGATTGACATCAATTATGTAGACAGTAATACAAGCCCATGAGAAAAATCTTATACGCTTACATGTTACTTCTACAAAGTTTAGTTCATGATCAAAATATTATAATACTAGAAGAATGCCCGGCTTCGCTCGAGGGTCGTAACCCCGAAACCGGAAGTGGTAGACTAACGTCACCTGGCCTATGTTACTCCCCTGTCCGAGCTACCCCTATACCCCAAATTTCAGACTCGGGGCAGACCTAGTGTAGCCGCCAACCCCGAACAGACAGACAGACAAACGACAGTCACAAATATTAGCATAGATTTATTTGCCCACTAGTGAAGGTGGTAGTTAAATCTGCTAATTAGTGTCGGGTGAAGATGATCCCTGTCGATCTTTAGCATTTTCCAGGGTTATTGTCCCTTACTGGGTGATTATTGATCAAAGTATATAACGAAGCGGGTACTAACTCCAGAGAATACAGTTCTCAACCAATTTGCAATGTGGGGTAAAGATAACCTATGCATTTTAGCGTTTTTGCAAAGACAGTGCCAGAGTAAATTATCCCAGACATTCCGTGGGCCTACCAAATTTCGCTAATCACTCCATAATTCAGAATTTTTGAGATGACACTTTACATTCATTATTTACCGAGTTATTGCTCTTGTCAAAGAAACCTTGTAATCTACAGGTCGGGTGGGGTTTTTTTCTTCTTTTTTTTCAAACTTGCTGGGATTGTTTATCGGGTCATAAGTTAGACTCACTGAAATGCATAGTAATGCGTCATTCATTGTCGAGGTTACTGAACTTGTCATCAAAACCTTGTCATCGTTCTACATGTCAAAATTTTAAGCGGGATTTTACTGTATAAACTTTTTACCAGTGTCAGATACTCAGTAGGTTGTCTTGGATAGTGAGCCGAACTGCGCATTTGATAGTATTAAAATCAAATTCTGTCTTGACTCAGATTGCGATCGCTTGTGTTGTCGATGGTTATTTACGTCAATGTCAGAATCTACACCTCTCTCCGTGTCTGATTGTCTTCCGCTAAAACAATCTCAGAATTAGATAACGATTAGAGATTAATCGTAACCTCAGTATTTAGGTTTAAGGTTCAAGCTGCGTTTAACTATATTTATTGGGACACAAGAAGTGCCTGGAAGCTTCTTTGGGCTAGAATTAGGGTTAGGTCATAAATGCTTCAGAAGTATTTACGAGACAATTTATACTTTATTCGTAAACACTTTGGTTAAGAATAACGTCGTCATTAAAGAAAAGTATTGGATAAATAAAGTCCAAGTAAATTAGTCCCATGTATTATATATTTAAAATTAATTCCCAGCAAAGAATAAAAGAGCTACATTGTTAAAGCTAATATACTTCTTTATGGTGTCCATTATCATCTAAAAATATGTGTATATATATATATGCCTAATCTACTTCTTTATGGTGTACATTTTCCTGTGATTTTTATGATTATTATACTGTTTTAATATTATTATAAAATATCTATTTTATGTAAGAAAATTGTAACAACGTGTATATTTATTAATATGGATGTCATCTTTACTTTAAGCTTCCATAATAAAATTATAAGTGTTGGAAAATATGATACTATGGAGTTTTTATCCATTATTATTTTTAATGCAAACCTTCTTACTTTTGAAAATACCCAAATAACCAACATATTTCCGGAGAAGTGGTAACGCATTATTATTAACCATTGCCAAACTTGATAGAAAGTTCGAGCGATTGTTTTCAGTGGCCTACTAGGTTCGCTTGCAGACGAATAAAAACGGCTGGTATTAAAGATACATTATGGGAGATTCGATAACGAGCTGGCAGTTCTCACTATAATAGTTAAAAACTAGATATTGTAAAGGCAATTTGCTGAAAATTTCAAATTGATGCACTATGAACCGAGAACTAAGCGGTTGAAATTTCCGGCTAGCCTTGATCATCATTACTAAAGTCATTACGATGAACACCATAGTCTCGATTATCCATGTAATCGTTAAATCGTGAAGGAAAGTTATGCAGTAAATCGGCTCATAATCCACTAAAGACCGCAGGCTAGCGATGCCATCTGGAGTTGATTATGGTCTGGATAGGTTAATTAATGTCTAATTAATAATTTAGATAACATTTCAGGCCTAAAGAAAGACCTGTAATAGACAGATTTAGCTCTTGCATAATGTATGATTAAACCTATTTATATATCACGGGAGTCATGGTGACTCAGTGAGTAAGACGTTGGCTCGCTATAATGGGGGTTCCGTGTTCGATCCCTGCGTTGGCCGAGAATGTTTGTCGGAATTTTACGGCGTGCCCCCCCCCCCCCTTGGTGAAGCACCTGACAAGGGACAACTTATAGTCGTTCGGATGGGACGAAAAACAGCGGGCAAGTGCACGTAAAAGATTCATTGGCAGTTGGAATTCGATATAAGTGTAGCCGTGGTGTCGCTGTCCGGGCAAAATTTCCCTCATGGCACACTCGTCTTCATTAGCCCAGTCGGAGCAAAACAGCAGGACGCTAATTAACCACATTTCATTTCATTTTTCGTTATACATCACTAAAACATGTATCGACCACGTTAATTTCAATCCGTGTGGTACTTGTGTAACCAGAGAGACTGCTATAGTTGCATTCTCGCTCGGCATGACTGTATCAAATTACAAAAATAAGTCTGTTCTATGTTTATCCTTCATCGACGCATAGGACGCGGTCCCGGGAGTATGTAACCAGGGGCGAATACAGAAAATCTCTGAATGTTGCCGCACACAGCGACGCGCGCCACCTGCGAGTTACGGGGTTTTACATAGGTTAAGCCTGTTCCCCATCCCATGATGGGATTTTAGGTGTATATATTTTACTTGCAGACCTGTCTAATTATTTCATTGACTAACTGAAGGAAGGAATATGGCCGGTTGTGCCCCCACCCCACCCATAGTAACTAATCAGAGACAGCACTTTAAACAGTAAATGTAGCTGCAGCAAATAACCAACTGTTAATGCTAGTAACTATTGCTTCGTGTATATGAAATTAGCTGTCTTAAGGAAACGGTCTCTCTGGGCAATGATTCTGTTTATTTTGTGTACGCCAACATGTAATATCGACTTATATTAAAATCACCCACTTGCTTCCGGCTTCTGTCGATTCCATCGCAAGTTATAGTGGACCTTCTGCCTTTGCTGGGAATTTGGATATAAAGAATTTTCTGATGGAATATTTCCAGTACAAATTCTGTGTTTTTGATTGTTTATATTTTGATTTTAAATCTTGCGGATGTGATTCAGACAAGTGTGGTATTTATATGTATATTTTATCAATATATTTATTGATTTATTTATGTATTTATCTTTCTGTGATCTTGGTTTGATTGTTCACTGGAACCAAGACAAAGGTCTATTATGTTCATAATCATAAAAGGAGAAAATAAGTCAATAATTACTGAAAAGTAGAAAACACAATATACCACCTCTCTTTAAACATGCATTATGCAAGAGATAAATCTGTCAACTGAAGGTCTTTCTTAAGTCCTGAAATGTTATCTAAATTATTAATTAGACATTAACTAACTTATCCAGACCATAATCAACTCTCGATGTCATCGCTAGCCTGCTATATTTACTGGACTAGAATCATATCTGCTGCACAACGCTCATTGATAGTTAAATAAAAACTGGATAACCGAGACTATGTTTTTTATCGTACTGACTTTAGTAATCATGATCGAGAGACCAAAAATTCAATCGCTAAATTCTCGGTTCAGAGTGGATCATTTGGACTGAAATTTTCAGCGAATTCCCATTACATTATCTAGTTTTTAACTATTATAGTGAGAACAGCCATCTCTTTATCTAATCCCCCATAAAGTATTCCCAATATCAAATCATTTCGACCACCACCACAAAAAATACAACTTATTGATGTATTGGCATAACGGTTTTTCTTTTCTTTTCTTTTGTTGTTGTTTTTTTCTGGTGTTTTTTTTTTTGTTGGGATGGGGGTGGGGGTATGGTAGATGGAACATTGATAGGATCAAAGGTGGAATCTTGACATTGACACTACATTTCTGTCAACCAGTGACATTTATTAAAACATGATAGAATGTCTAACTGGTGAATTTTATTTCCTACCTTTCGGTAATTATTGACCGAGTGAGAAACGGTTCAATCAGACGAGTTATTTACCCCCGAATTTGATTTTCTGGCTTACATTATTCAGAACTTAACACCTAGCCCCAGCTTCTGTCTTGAATAGCCCAGTCTGTGCATAACAGTAGGATGTTAAAACCCATTTCATTTGGCCCCAGCTTAAAGGAGCTAAATCGCTAATATTTGGGAACTAGAAATTGACACAAATGGGTCGCAACGTTTATACTCTAATTTCAAATCACTTATGTTCCCCGAAATACGCCAGACGTCTCAATCGAATGGCAATCTCTAGCGCTTGGTTATTCCAGAATACACCGATAGTATTTATTGCGCATGCTCTACTGATAAGATTATGCCGTCACTCTAATTTCAGATGTCACCGTTTGACATGACTTGTGGAATATGCCTAGCCTCGTTCATTGAGTCCCTTGTTACAAATGGCTCTGAAACGCATTAGGCCTATGGTACACGAAAATGTATATTTTGTCTTAAATATTGGATTTCAGAAGCCCACCTTTTCCCGGTAAGATCACAACAACAATGTTGATTTCAATTGACAAATAATTCGTGTTTTCAATGTCGAAGACTTTGGATGATATTGAGTTAGAGACTTAGCTACTTTAATTTGTGAAAGTGGTTTTCAATGTTACACCCGCCTGTGTTTCAGATGGGATGAAAGAACAGGGTCCGTCCTAGAAATGGTTCCACAACTGATGTCTTCCGCCTTACTCCAGCCACAGTAGTGGACCGTCCTACAGAGGCGTAGCCGCGAAATATATATTGGGGGGGGGGGGGGGTCCGCAACCCTAACCCCTAACCCTAACCCTTTTTTAAAACCCCTAAAAAAATATAAAGAAACACCATGTGGCCATGCTGTCTACACATCTCGTTTGCTGATTGGCCCAGTCACCGCGTGCAAAGCATTATGGTTACGTGGCTGTCAGGCTAACTAGACACAATTTTATGGAACACAGTTACTTTTCACTTAAAACACGTTTCCAGGACGATTCTCTCTGTGTTTTATTTTAGCAATGTAAACCATATTGGGATATGTACAGGTTTTATACAGATAAGATCTTAACTAATCCTAATAATTGTTGTAAATAAATAGGAGTTAGGGCCTACTATGTAAGTTTTTTGGGGGGTCCAAGTATATTCAGACCCCCCCTCCCCCAGAAAAATAATTGGGGGGGGGGGTCGTCCCTCCCAACCCCCCCGGACCCCACCATGTGTGACGCCCATGCCGTCCTACAGAGTTCCTTTGCGCAAGTTTTTTAGTGAAATCACTACAAAAAAGTTACTGGCCTATAGCTCCCTTAATTTACACCTAAACTGGCCCTAAACAGTACTGCACCTAGCTTAACATATAATAAACCAATTCCTATTGAAATAAAGGTGAAGCCTTACCGCATAATTATATGATTTGATGAAACCCAACTGCTACGCGAAATTTAAACTGGCTGGCGTCATCATGGTGGCTTGTGTGTAATACGTCATTACAAGAAACATCGCTATGCAAATGTAGAACGCATAACCACAAAGAAAAACTGTCCGGTAACTATTTTAGTGGTCCAGTCTTCACTATTTGTCATAGAATTACTTATTCCAATACAAACTGTAATGATATGTGTTGACAGTTTGTGCGTTTGAACCTATTTGAACTTGCATAAGGATTCTTAGACTGTATCAATTGTAACGTTAAACACACAGTTTAACGTTACAAGTATAGTAACTAGGTCCGTCCGTGTACCCAATGGCGTACACGTAAAAGAACCCTTGGTGATTGATAATCAAAGAATTATAGGCGGAAACGCCATGCTAATGTGTTCAGAAAACGTTAAACCACACCCCATTCCACAGTTTGTTCTATTGACCTCCAGATTTTCTGAGTATATCAAATTTTAAGTTGTTCAAGGGGGGTAACTACAAATGTCTTGTGTAGAAAAATCGGGATTCAGACTAGTAATCTCTTCTCGTTGACTTCAATGTTTAATCCATGCCATTCCCTTTTTCAACACGAAGGGCCTAACAATACACGTTGCAATCATCTGATGATTTGTTTAGTTCATGTCTGTTTGCTTTCTGGTCTTACCGACCTAAATTCATGAATATTCCTGGCGGAAGATGTACATTCACACACACTTCTTCGATTCTAGGCCAAAAAGTCAAGAAAAATTGTTATGCAAAAGGTGGATGATCTTACTGCCAAGGGAAAAACAAACAAACATCGCTGAACCGGCTTTGTAATGAACGAGACACCCAATGCACTATCTTACTATGCTCTGATTTTATAAATATCAGTATCTATCTTCTATACTAATATTTGTGACTGTCGTTTGTCTGTCTGTCTGTCTATTCGGGGTTGGCGGCTACACTAGGTCTGCCCTGAGTCTGAAATTTGGGGTATAGGGGTAGCTCGGACCGGGGAGTAACATAGGCCAGGTGACGTTAGTCTACCACTTCCGGTTTCGGGGTTATGACCCCCGAGCGAAGTCGGGCATTCTTCTAGTATTATATGAATACCAGGGGGAATTCTAAACTTTTGACATAAAGTCATAATGTGTGTGTATGTAAACAGTATACAAAAACTGGTCCTTGTATTAGTTAAGCGAGCACAAAACTAAACTGGGGTTTAATGTCTAACTTCACTGTACCAATCGGGATAATGACAACTGGAATACGCCCACCAGTGTGCTACAAGTGAATTTAGCCCGGACAGCGACCTACTCTTATTTCGATTTCCAAAGGGCGGGGGATATGCTGCCAATGTTATACATGGGACCTCGGTTTTCCGTCCTATCCAAATGACTAGACCCTCTTATATAACACCGGGATCGCGCCAGGGAACAAACCCTCGCTAAATAAACCATTTGCAACTAAAGTATTTTGACGGTTCCTGATTTTCGAATAAATAAGAACGTTTTGTTTGCTATTACAGGAAATTTGTATTTTCTGCCTGATAAAACCCCAATAATTTTAGTCATTACTACCAATGATATCAATTTTAATACCCATTTATAAGTAATATGATATATATGATAGGTAACCATTCTTGGGCACATGCTTACAATACGCTTTAAAAAGTTCACGTGACGAAATTTGTTGTATATTCATTGCACACTAATATATTACTTGGCCCCCGGTTTTACACACGTGAACTGCACAAAGAAAGAAGGCATGTAGCTTTTAAAATTGATGTAAGACTCTTTACAAAATTAACAGTATTCACTGCATAAAATACAGTACATTGTATATCTCCTAGTAAAGATGAAAGGTGTGTTTGGTGTATAGAGGTGTATTTATGCAGTTACAAAAAAACGCATCAATAACACCACAGGAATTTTAGTGCTTTTCTTAGATGTAAACAATCATCTATATACAGCCAAATAAGATTATATCGGTCATGCCTGCCAATCACGAGATGTGTGTGTGTGCGACGATGTGCGTAGTATGAAGTAATCGTAAACATGAAGAAGGTTAAATCTAAAGCTATAAAAACACATAATTGTAATATTGGTCAACAGTTTCAAGTGGTTGGTGACCTAATTTGAAGGATGTTATTCAACAGGAACGAATATCATTGGCCGGTAAATAGATCGGGCAACGCCCTTCAAGTGAAATTTCCCGCCAAAAATCTGGTGAATGGGAAAGTGACAAATTAGGTATGGGGTACTTAATATGTTGCTGCTTATAATGTGACATTGGCCTAATTCAGCCCAAACCACGCTTAATATATTTGTTGTGTAGTAAACACACACACAAAACCCCAGAAATATCTTTCAATCAAAACCTTGACGGTCATAGCCTTCAAGTTGCTAAATAAAGATTGTATAGCCTGCACAATATATGACGTAAATGCACTTGGAGATAAAATAGCATATTTGTGGTGTGTAAAAAAAAAGCAAGCAATCAACGCTTTGCTCTGAATAAAAAAATTATGTAGAAAAAAAACAAATATTATCTTGGTATATTGTTTTTTTGTACCGTCCAAACCAAGATTGCAAAATCATTAATATCTAATATAAAAATATATTTAACACGTTTTAAAAAACAAAGCATAAACAGAATTTTCGCGAAATGGTTCATAACGCTAATTAATCATTGTGTGTGGGTTACACTTGAATACTGATACAAGGATTGGAGATAGAGGTGTGGGACATGCCCCTGTGACCCCCTCTCCCTGTTAGATGGGGGGGGACTGCAGTGCCAAATCAATTATTCGCCTCAATACCAAGAGATTGTTAACATCCCGGAGAGAGAGAGAGAGAGAGAGAGAGAGAGAGAGAGAAGAGAGATGGGGTTTACTTAACGCCCACTTGATACAAAGTAGGTCATTTCGGGACTAACACATTGTTCAATTTTATTTGAATAATTAGCTTGCGCGTAGTGGTCTTTAGCAGTGGGGGGAAACCGGAGGACCCGGAGAAAACCCACGGGATTGGATAGGCTAACATCCTGGAAAATACATCGTCATCTTATCTTTTATGTAATTCTTCGTATCTGAATAAGAGGTAGCGTCATATTGACTTTCATCAATTGTTGACGTCTGGGTTTACTTACCACTCAACACTAAATAGGTCATTTTGGGACTATCGTATTGTATGTTTTTATTTCAATATATTGGCTTGCACGCATGCATGTATCTTTAGAGGTGGGAGGCGGAGAAAAAGAATTCCAGTAGTTGTCATATCTCTCTGTTGTTAGAATATATACTGAGCGCCATTGAAAACGCATCACTTAGTTTTTCGTATAACAAAATGATCCTTTAAACATATCTTATTTATTTTGCTTCTTATTGTGAACAATATTCAAATTGGAACACATCAATAACAACACATTTTTACACTTATGGATGTTTAATCTGTAATCAAGGGTACAAAGTCAGAGGGGTCAAAACCAAAAGTACGACACAGATGTCAGTAGCGCGTGTGTCCTCCGCGGGCCATCATCACGGTAGGCTACAGCATTAACGCGCCCCTGCAAATGTGTAGGGCGGTCCGGTGATGAAATGTGAAGCCTCCCCACACTATTACACTTCCCCCGCCCCATCGATCCGTTTCGAAGACGCAGCAGTCTGCAAGACGTTCCCCAAGACGTCTCCACACACGTTGACGGCCATCAGCGTGATAAAGATGAAAGCGACTCTCATCACTGAAGAGCACACTTTGCCAGTCTACTCTTCTCCATGTCTAATGTCCTTGAGCCCATATCAAACGCCGCTGACGGTGACGATCCCTGATGATAGCTCCAACATAAGGTCGTCGTGCACGGAGTCCTACTTCTCTTAGACGACGTCTTACGGCGTTGGCACTTACTGGTCCTTGTCTTCCGACGACTGCTGCACCTGTTCGAGTCGCTGGGCGGAATCTGTCTCGCAGATGAGTGACCCGGATGTAGCGGTCTTGAGCCTGGATTGTAACGCGTTGTGGACCAGGACGTTGACGGTCACGTGTTGATCCAGTAACTCGAACACGTTCCACCAACCTTACAATAGTGAACTGATGACAACTGAAGTGTCTGGCAATAGCACGTGTAAACATGCCAGCCCTGGACATTACCATGGCTTCATTCCGTTGATTTTCAGTAAATCTCGGCATCTCTAGCTCGATTCCTTCACACGTCCAACAACAAATTACGACAGATTGACGTTTCACAGTTCATGTACTGCACATTAAGTTGAAAACATGCTTTTAAAGGGCTCACACACAATGCTGCACGTGAATATTGGGTTTTTCATGTGCATCTCGTGCAATATTTTTTTTTTTTTTGCACACGGGCCGATATTTTTTGTGTTTGGGAGCATTGTGTGAAACAATAGTTCATAGTATTGCATATTATTTTATGATCAGAAGTGGAATACCGCTAGTCCATGATTGTAAAATCATAAAATAAATAGAACATTTGTCGTTTTGTCGTGAAATATCCTCTATATATTATACATACAAAACCACCTAGTAATAAAATATTTGGGAAAAAAAAGTGATGCGTTTTCTATGGCGCTCAGTATATAAATAGATGGACTTTCTGGTTTAAAATACACGTAAGTCATGTTCTATGACGTCTTATACTATAATGGCGAATGGTATTTAGAAAAAGCAGTGATTGTGATATATACCAGTCGACGCGTTAAAATCTAATTTTTGTTTTTACATGCTAGGATAATCTAAAATGACTTATTTTTATTACAAACATTTTTACACAATATTCCATTACTACACGGAATTGTGTGTGTGTGTTTTTCACAAGAAAAAAAATGCAGGTGTCTTTTTCTCAAGCACAGCTGACATAAATATGGCGTCGAAGATGGTAACCAAAATAATTAACCCCGGCTATTTCTACATATCTAAATATACAAACGACATCTGGTTGTCAGCTAAGTTATTTTGATAGTCGTGACACTACTTTAACATATACTATTATATATCTTTATACATTCTATATTTGTTAGAAGTATATTCTATATTTCATTTACATTATTTACATCCTCTCGGCTATATTTTTACAATATGGTTCTATATTATCAGTCAATATATAGGACAGTGGGAAATGTTTCTTGCCGGGAGCCATGGTTGCGCTGACGCTGGTTCTGTAACCAGGGGGTCCGGTGGTTCGATCCCGGTGTTATTCGAGATTCATCGAGAACGTTCCCCAGGATTCTCCAGCGTGCATTCACCCTTGTCAGTGGTACGGGCGGAGGATCTGGAAATGACAGCGTCTAATCGTTCGGATGGAACGTAAACCGAGATCCAGGGAACACATTGACGTGTACGTAATAGATCCCTTGACAGTTGGAATGTGAAATAAGAGTAAGTAAGTCTCTTACTGGGTAAAATTTACCTCATAGTACACAGTAGGGCCTATGACGTACGCCCGGTTGGTGTAGCAAAGTAGGACATTAAACCCTATTTCATTTCAGGTTTTTAGCCCACGGAGGCTACAGCCAGGTGGACTAACTGACTCCGTTGTCCACGCGGGTTATTCAAAATTTTAAAAGCAATATATTATGTATTAAAAGAAACAACGCCATCTAATAGTGGTTACTTGTCAAATGGTGATTTATAGGCACAATATTTCTCGGGGGGGGGGGGATTTAGAAAATTCGGGTTCGCGTCATACGCGTTGGATCTTTAGCTCTTAACATAAGTTCTGATACACAAAAATGTATGTGTACCTTTGATAATATTAACGTGTCTGTTAAGACCAATCCTTACCTGTATATACTACAATAATAACTACCCCCGTCACACTACCCCGCCCCTCTACCCCACAACCCGTCTAATTCTGACCAGTTTGTAATTTTAATATTAGTATAAAATAAAACCTGAAATCTGTGCATCATTCAATGACAGCTGTCAATCTTCATGACTCTGACAGATCGTGTTAGAAAGATTTGTCGACACCCATGATGAAGATGTATATTTTATACTATCAAAATATATCGGCAGTAGTAGATAAACAGAATCAAATTAAAATCTCACGGATCAGTTAGATTTTTATTTTTTTTATTTTTTGCCATAAACAAGACGATCATATACAGTCAACGTGCGGTTAGTTCAAGGTTACTAATCTTGCCAAATATTCGTTGGGTGAATGATGCATTCAAGTTTTGAGAATATAACGAATGATAAGCACTATCCCAACCATTCCCTTTCACAAAATTTGGTCTAAAAAGTAAGACGTTAAATCCCATTTCATTCACTTGGTCTGTAACCTAGAGGGTACTACTCGTCCTATTCACACGACATTATTTTAAAGATATATTATGGGATTTTAGATAAAGAGTTGGCAGCTCTCACTTTAACAGTTAAAAACTAGATAATGTAAAGGGGGTTTGCTGAAAATTTCAGTCAAATTGATCCACTCCGAACCGAGTATTTAGCGATTGAATTTTAGGCCTAGCCTCGATCATCTTTACTAAAGTCGGTACGATAAAAAACAAAGCCTCGATTATCCAATTTTTGATTTAATTATGAATGAGCGTTGAGCAGCATATCGGATCCTAATCCAGTAAATATCGTAGGCTAGCGATGACAACGAGAGTTCATTATGGTCTGGAAAAGTTAATTAATGTCTAATTAATAATTTAGATAACATTTCAGGCCTAAAGAAAGACTTGCAATAGGCGGATTTAGCTCTTGCATAATGTATTTTAACGGTATGTGACCGAGAATGACCATATCGTAATTAATTACACATGTCAATAGAGAAATAGTTACATTCTTTGTTACTTTAAAATAGACAAAAATGGGTCTAAAAGCATATATTAATGTAATATGAGTGTATATATAGTAATTTCATATAATTTTGAATTTTTTTTTTATAATTTCTAATTATTATTTTGGTGAAATGCGTGAACAGTCCAAATTGAACGATAGTCGTTTGCGAATGCTTTGTCCATTCTACCCGTTTTTTGAGGTTTTTAAAATAGTATTGTCGCAAGTGCATCAGTCATTTTTCATTACCTCGTTACAAATGGCGCTAAAAATCATAGATTACCCGACTCGTGTACTGGTTTTAAAATGTTTATTGTGTCTTAAAAAATGGATATCAGGATGCAATATTTTCCTAATAAGATAACAACACCAACATTGATAATCCCTGACCAATATTGAATTCTTATTCGTGTTTTTATTTTCGAAAGTTATGAATAATATTGAGTTAGATGTTTACCGCCATTAAAATATATTGCGTTTTAGAATGCATATACCTCTTTCATTTTCACAAATTTATAATGTATATTGAAGAATATGTGACTTTTCATACTATTTTGTTAATGAAAAGGATTAGTAACATTAAAGTACAGTCTGATTTTATTTCATTTAACGTCATGTGAAATGAAATGAACCATTTTTAACGACCTTCTTTTCTGCACCAACCAGGCGAATGAAGGTGGACAAGAACCGCACAGTGTGCTATAGGGGGAATTTTTTTTTTGTTTTCTTTTTTGCCTACTTGTATTAACGAGATGATGGATAGTTAAAGCCAACCTGTGCAAAATTCAATTAACTATGCAAATGAAACGTCAAGCTGTGAAGAGGAAGTTGAGCTTATTTTTGCAAACTTAATTTCTGACCTCCCCGTAACCGTTTAAGCGCTAAATGAAAGTTATAAATTTAACTGATATTTTTGTTAACAAGTTCCATTGGTACAGGAAGTTACATTGTGCAAAGGTTAAAGGGCGACAGTGAAACCCGTCATCCTTGTGACTGCCGTTATAGTATTCGTTGAATTTGAATAAATAAATAAGAGTGTAAGGTAAATGGTTATTAAAGCAATAGTTACATATTTTCCAAGAAAGCCAAAACATAATATTATTATTCATATATCTATTGCTTAATAGGGTTCTAAAATCACTATTATACAATGATAGGAATAATTATTGCACTTACAATAATAATAACACCGGAAGTAATATTATTGAAATAAAATTGTTAGTCCCGAAACGACCTGGTTTGTGTCGAGCGGACGTAAAACCCCATTTCTGTCCAACCTCGTGGGTTTTCTCCGGGTCCTCCGGTTTCCTCCCACTGCTAAAGACCCCTACGCGCAAGCGAATTATTGAAATAAAACTGAAGCATATGTTAGTCCCGAAATGAGCTAGTTTGTGTCGAGTGGACGTTAAATCCTCTCTCTCTCTCTCTCCCTCTGTATCTTTAATATTACTAGACCTCTGAGTCAGAACTAAAATAGTAGATTTAGTTGACAGTCGGTCTTCGTTAAAAATTATAAAAAAATTATTTAATGCCAGTGTTAAAGTAGCTAAATTTCTTAAACCAATATCACCCAAAGTCTTCGATTTAAATCAACATTGATGTTGTAATCTTACCGGGAAAAGATTGGCTTCCGATATCCAATATTTAAGACAAACATTTTACCATACGAGTCGTATACTATAATGCGTTTCAGCGCCATTTGTAACAAGGGACTCTAAGAACGAGGCTAGATATATTCCATAACTCATGTCAAACGTTAACGCCATATTTCTATTTGGAGAGCATGCTCAATAAATACTATCGTTGTAGACTGGAATAACCACACGCTAGAGATTACCATTCGATTGAGACTTCTGGCATATTTCGCCGAACATAACTGATTTGAATGTAAATCTGTTTATATACATTCATATTACATTATTATATGCATTGCGACCCATTTGTGTCAATTTCTATGTCCCAAATATTAGCTATTTAGCTCCTTTAAGATATAACCGATTTCTCGACGAGATCAACCATTTTCAACACTTTATTTTGACCCAAATCGAAGAGATTTAGCTTCTCTAAGTCTTTCTTCTCTGTATGTATTTTCAGCAGCATGTCACTATGGTAGATAGAAATAATAAGGACTGTAGCATGGAATCTTGTTTGCTTCCATCACCATCTATTGAACTGTGCGTAACTTAACCCATGCTAATGTTTGTTATGCCTGGCCATGCTTTGCGCCTTCTTACGTGGCTAAATCTCGACTTTATGAAAGCTAACGAATGCGAGATCCAAATAGTATGTAATGTACCAACAATTCCTAATATACTCAATTGATTTTTGTAAATGGGGTATTTAACGTCCGCTTCCACCAGGATGATATCGCAGACAATATGAATCACCAGTTAAAATATTGTGGAGAGATTTCATATTAAACTAACATTTATGATTTTTTTTTTTTAAAATGATATTAATTATATTCTGACTTTTCTCGCACAAAGTGGGATTCGAGTGGGTATGTTTTAGTGTTGAGATGTTACAAAGGATCTGGTACTTCTACTTGAACAATGTTGGGTTATAAGTTTACATTTAAACAATAACGCGTGTACGTAGAGTTATTACAAATATCACGCCTTGGTTTTTGATGATTCCACTAGAAAACCAATTAGGGTAAAACACGTGTTAAAGATGTTCCCTGGAGCAGGTCTGACTGTACAGTGTATATACAGATTATTTGTTTTAACAGCCGCTTTTATTAATAGCAGGTGTGCATTAATTTATAGATATAACCAACTGGTAGTAACGCTCATAAATGACAGGTGAGGGGGGACATTTTGTAGCTGCAAGGCCTGAAGTACCTCAATATGAAATATGAAGTCATAAATGATAATCAACAATAATTCCACTTTAACAGACTCGTTATCAGCTCTTCCCCGGGCTATGTATAAAATCCGAGTCGACTTTGTAAAGGATGATTTTAATTTATAATCTCATCATGAAACAAAAGAGATCCACTTATTAAAATAATTTCCCATGGTTTGAATCTGAAATAACTGTCATCGAGAGCAGATGTCAGTACTAATTATAGGTGATGAAAGTCACATGCCATCAACGTTAAATAAAGTCTATCAAAATATGGAAAATAGATTTAATTATGTGTCATGGAAACTGACATTTTGAATAATATTTCAGATGAAAGTAGAAAAAAAATCCATAATGTATAAAAAAAAATATTTATCTTTGTCTATCGATTAATTAATTCATATTTAACAACCTTTATTATTTCGCCTCCAGATATTATTCCCCAGTTTGGGTGGACATTGGCAAACTCAATTTATTATAACTGCCAAAATAAAAATAAATCTGTAATGACTACAAATATCAAAGAGTTAAAAAAAAATATGTTAAAACAAGTACCATCGTACTATAATATAGACCAGGAACTGGCTATGACATCATCGCAGCCATATTTGAATTGTAACGTTATAGTCCGTCAATCGATATACGCAATTTCCAAGGAACAAGCATGCCAAGTTTCATGTCGATCGCACTAGAATTGGCGGAGTCTTATAAAGCGTCACCCCCAAGGACAACAACAGGCGACCTGATCCAATAGTTCTATATTATCTACCATTTTAACTCGCACATTAAAATTTTGACTATATTGTCCACACTGTATTGGTCAATATTTTGTGGTCTAATATCTGTCGAAATTTCTAAATTAATTTTGTTTTTGCCACAAATTTATACCTTAATGTTTCTTTAGTTTATTCTGCCTGAAAAATAATTCTAAGATCCCAAATCCTTGCCCTCGTTAACTCTTAAGCCCATTGCCGTTCATATAGGTAGTCGAATTGTGAATCACTATGTACATACAAAGCAAATTCTTTATACTGTATATCATATTTGGCGTCTTCACAAAATTATACACCTTATTCAAGGGCAATAATTATTATAAGAATACAGATGTGACGTTACCCTTTGATGTTGGCGTACCATTATTTCAAATAATCACACGGGCAACTTGTCAATCGTACATTATTTAAACTAGTGAAATATTGGACTCGCGCGACATATTTCACTGTGAAAGCACGTGCGGAGTGTGTACGTACATACCAATAATCAAATCAAACAACACCTAAGTAAGATGGTGATTTTCGTTGTAAAGGCATTTAGATAAGTATAACGTTTCTAAAAAAAAGTGAGCAAGAGCCATAATGCCAGAGGCAATTATCGAATGTTTAAAAACTTCAACACCCTTCTTCGTCTCACTAATGCAACCATAAATACATTTTAAGAGAGATCGGATGTAATCTGTTCACATGAAATTCTTTGATCGAATGATAACTTTTGTCGTCAGGGCTTTCACAAGATTCTTTAAAGTCAAGAAAGGATCATTCCTCAAAGATCCTTCTGTTCAGTAACTAAAGATATTTCATGCAGATCGAATGACATCCTTTTGTCATTAGAATGTTCACAAAATTCTGCATTAACGTGAAACAACGGGCATAATTCTAGAAGTGAGTGTACGAGAGAGAGAGAGAGAGAGAGAGAGAGAGAGAGAGAGAGAGAAATGGGGTTTAAATTCCACTCGACAGAAACTAGGCCATTTCGGGACTAACACATGGTTCAATTTTATTTCAATAATTCACTTGTGCGTAGGGGTCTTTAGCAGTGGAAGAAACCGGAGGACCCGGAGAAAACCTACGAATTTGGACAGGCGATCCTACTTCTTGTCACGTACAACCGGGGAATCAAAACTGCACGCAAGTTGACTCAATGACAGACCTTATGATACAGCGCGCACGTGCTAACCATTCGGCCATCCACCCCGCTACGGTTAGAGCGTTCACAAGGTTCACAAAAGCCAGAATTATAAAAGTAATTAACGGAGAGTGTTGTCTGTAGACAAGTGTGGGGTGTTCACAAGAAACTGTTGATGACGCGAAGGACGAACCAAAGGACGGAAAGGCGGCAATAGCGACCACATTTCAATTGAGGCGTATATAAATTCCACACATCTAGAACTTCTTTCCTACAGCCGTTTGAAATAGTTTCAACATAAGGATGCGGGCTTTAAAGTTGATAGTTGACCCCCTAATGTCAGTATGTTAAGCTAAAAGATTATAACAACCAAGAAAAGTATACAATTACTTTCTATAAACCATTGTGTCACAGTTACATTATAACCCACGTTATAGATGGAAAATGTCAAGCAATAAGACTAAGGGACAGAGAGGTCAACATTTTCGGCGACAACCCGTCACATTCCCTTCCCCTGGCTGTCATTTCGGAATGAAAGACACGCTTCTCAGGGGATCGGGTGACCAAGATTTGGTTGTGTTATCAGAAATTCATTTGAAACACGGAAACCCAATATATAAAGTGATAAAAACACTGCGTGATTGATAATCATGTTAAGCAAATTTTAAATAATCTCGATACTAACAAATTAGAACCCAGAGAGTGAAAGATAATCCAAGAAAGGCACATTAACTTGATAAATTAACCTTGCTTGAACTGATTATCCCAAAAATAGTTTTCTTTAAACTTGTCGACTAGCTACTATTTACATTAATTATATTTAAAATACAGATGTGACGTCATCCTTTGATGTTAGCGTACCATTATTTCCAATAATGTACGGGCAACTTGCCAATTGTACATTATCTATACTAGATGAAATATTGGACTCGCTTGACGTATTTCATTGAAAAGCACGTGCGGGATAGTGATGTATTTTAAGTTGTTTAATGGTCTCGAGCTAAAGACATTGCGTAATATACTATTCAAAAAAAGTAGGGGATATTTGATTTTTAAGTGTTATTAAAGTCACCTAATGAAACTGACGAAGAAACAAATGACAAAATGAAATGAAGTTCACATTCATCGATTTATTCCAAATGATCGTTAGACTAAGTAAGGCACAGACTGACCATTATAAGGGTAAAATGATACCCGGGGTCAAACAGCAAAGTTACCACAGCATCACAACCAAGTCAGTAACGGGTAAATCCTCCTCTGTTTGCCAAACAAGCATTGATCCGACGTGGCATACTCCTAATGAGACGTCTAAGGTCATTTTGGTCCAGATTGTCCCATTCCTGTTGCAACGCAGCAGCAAGTTCTTGGACATTGGCAGGACGTTGTTGACGTTGACGTAACCTCTGTCCAAGCATGTCCCAGACATGCTCGATGGGGGAGAGGTCGGGACTCAGTGCTGGCCAAGGTAATGTGGTAATGTTCTGTTGTTGGAGGTAACCTGTAACGATCCTGGCCCTGTGACATCTTGCGTTGTCATCCTGGAAGATGAAACGGCGGCCATGACGTCGTGCGAACGGCACAACATGGACTGCCAAGATGTTGTCCCGGTAGTACTGGCCTGTAACACGCCCTGCAACAACATGTAAAGCCGTTCTTCCAGCAACAGTGATGCCTCCCCACACCATAACAGAACCACCCCCAAATCGATCATTCAAAGTCAGAGTCGTGCAAATCTTGGGTTGGACCCCCATGATGATCCCAAGCATCACCTGCATTCCATGCGGTAGCTATTGGTGCGTTTGGGCGTCACATGTAACTGGAAATGTTTCTTCTGTTAGGTTCTATAGTGACTTTTTTCGTAGTCATTTGCATATTTTAGTATTATGCCCCCAAAATCAAATATCCCCTACTTTTTTTGAATAGTATATATTGAAACGACTCGGCTAACGCCTCGTGCAGTATCAATATATTACTTAACGTCTCGCTCTCGACCATTAAACCATACGTATTACTGAGCAGTAGTTTTTGGTTTTTTTTACAGTAATATCACAGTATCAAAATCATACGTAACCAAGGTATTTGTAGAGGACGTGGGGACAATATTGAATGCTTGGACAAATACGTTTGTCCGTTAAAGAAAAGTAAATTTGAAAAATTAATAACTTTAGGTTCATTGCCGCAATCGTATCCCCTCGAATTTTGTCATTTAAACAGTCCTAACTTTCCATAAAATATCACCATGCAAAACATTGAACTAAAATAAAACATAATGTATACTGACGAATAATACATCGAAACCTGCCAAATCGGTTGGAACATCCAGATGTGTGTCTCAAAAACTCCGGAAAATGATTTCTGGCAGGGTATTGAACTAATATATGGACTGCTAAGTCAGAAATCAATTTTATATTAAATTATATGAATTAAATAATATTGGTAAATAATAATGATTGGTTGCTAAAAAATCTAAACTATACGGCGCATGTATTTTAGGTGTTGAGCTTTTTCAAAAAGTTGCAAGGGCGTTGATCAATAACTGCACATTTGTCTTTTAAACAACAGTGGGGTTCTTTGTATGCATGAAATGAATAATAATTTTGACTGAACATAAATCAATGATTCTGATAATTGTAAATTAAGAATTCGGCAATAAAACTTTATATCGACAATATCTGTGAACGGGCTTTAATAAAAACCATCTGGATATGTGAAGTAGGTACTATAGAAGTAACGTGCATGAGTACTATAACAAAGTTTATTGACAACGCCAATTGTAAGTAGAGTGTGTTGAATATGGTTATAATAAAGTTATATGAACATATGACAACATTTACCTAGCTTGTCATATGTCAACATGTGTTAATAGTTAAAGAATTCATGCGTGTAGAATGTAGACCGCAAACAGATGGTTGTACCTCAAGTATAGTGTAATTTACAACACATAAAGTAAGTCAATCAAAATATGATTAATTTCAAATATTTGTACATCTGTGCATGTGATAAATATGCTAATTTCACACACGCGCTGTGTTTATAACATGTCAGTCAAGTCCAATACCAATCATAAATTTACATCAATAGCTATATAACTTTTAAACATACACCTGATTATACAGTTATTCATGAATTTAATATTTTGGCACTCTTTTGTTTAAATTGGATTGTACAAAGGTGTTTAATAAAGAACCATTTTTATTTGCATACATTAAATCTCTTTTTTAAAAAAATCATTAATGATGTTTAAAAACACCAAGCGATTTGATACATTCATGCAATATAGTTAATTTAATGACTTTTTAAAAAATAAATACTTTGTAATTAAGAGCCTAATTATAAGGAGTCACAGTGGTTTTGTGGGTCATTATAAGGTAAGATTAGATAAAGAGCCGACAGTTCTCGCTATAATATTTAAAAATAGATAATGAGAAGAGAATATGTTAAAACGTTATGCTAAACTACTTCAATCTGGGCCCAGAAAACGTATTTGAATCCACTAAATATCACAAGCATCCGATGGCATCAAGGGTTGAATATGGTCTTAGCAAGATAATTAATGTCTAATTAATAAATTAGATAACATTTTAGGCCTAAAGAAAGACCTGCAATAGGCAGATTTAGCTCTTGCATAATGCATGTTTAAGCCGTAGCACGATCGGTCTCAAAAAGTAGGACATCAAACGGCATTTCATTTCAAAGCTAACGGTGATTAGAATTATAGCGATGTGCCATTTCAGAAAACGGGATATGGTAATCTTAGAATTCCTTTAAGCAGACTTCTGAAAAATTGCGTAATCCATAATTCAAGCAGAATTTGTTACGTTAATCGGACATTTGAACATTAATATATATAGGTGGCGGAGATAAGTTATTGTACCTTGATAAAAAGATGTAAAATATGACTCTAATTAAGTAGTGTTAGAAACACAAAAGCATACTCAGTTATGTACTGACTGTACTATTAGCTATAATGTGTGATGGTTTAGTCTTGGAAAAAGATCAGCTCGCCAACTATGACAAGAAACTCTGTATAGTGTTTGTCAATAGTAGAGACGTGTTATGTGTAGGATAAAGCACGAGACTGAGGTTATGCTGGGGAAAGAAAGATTGAAGAAATTATCCCGAGAAAAAGAAAACCTGAGGCCTGCAAACCGATGTTTTTCTTTCGGGTGTTTTTTCTGATAATAATAATGCGATACATACGACAACATCGTGCTTTCTGGATATTCGGATCTGAACACTAATGTTCGGATCTCTTAAATTTATAATTTATTTTATTGTATTATAAATAAAATGAAATGAAATGTGGTTTAACGTTTTACCTTTCTACGCCGACTGGGCTAATGAAGACAGACAGGCCCTCCATCCTGCACTACAGATAAGGGGTGGGGAGAGCACGTCGGGAAATCCCGATGCACTTTCTTCGCCACCACCAGGATCTAACACGGAATCATCCCGATTAACGACCCAACGCCTTACTTACTGAACCACCGCCGCTCCATGTTGTATTATAATGTATGTCATATATTTCCAACCGACAATTGGACTTTTACACAAAAAAAACCCTTAATTAATAACATTTTAATTTCCAATCGTTCATTACGCCGATGTTAGTTGTTTGATATCTTTGCAAGAACAAAATATATCAACTATATATAGTAGTAAGTATTTGTGAATAGATAGGGCGGGGGAGGAGGTGACAATAGATATAAATTTGATCTCACAATTCCTCCCAATATTTAGTCCTGCAATCGCCGCCAGATTCCAAAAGCGTTGGTCTTTATCAAACGTCTATGGTTTATATGACACCCAGCAAATATTTTCTTACTGTTGTATAAGAATAGATAATATCTTGGTAGATATGGCTATCCATACAGCCAAATGATACGGTCGCTTTTCAATCTGCCCCTTTTAAGAACGTAGATACCACCGAATTTTTTTTAAATCTTGATTTCTATTCGCATATTCTTCTGTTGGATTAGATGTTACACACATGTGTGTTTTTATAGTTATTTGTTGAAATTATAACAATTCCATGTTTTCTTAACGTTGACCGGTTGCCAATTAATTACACCCATAAAAAGTTTTACATAGATTTTTTAATCACTTACAGGGGCATTATGGAACATTAGATAAAGAGTTGGCAGTTCTCACTATAATAGTTAAAAACTAGATAATGTAACGGGAATATGCTGAAAATTTCAGTCAAATTACTCCACTCTGAACCGAGATATTAGAGCTTTGAATTTTAGGCCTAGCCCCGATCATCGTTACTAAAGTTGGTACGATAAAAATATAGTCTCGATTATCCACTTTTGGATTAATTCATTAATGAGCGTTGAGCAGCAAATCGGATTCAAATCCAGTGACAATCCAACACATAAGATGGCATCGAGAGTTGATTAAGGTCTTTTCATGTTAATAAATGTCTAATTAATAGTTTATATAACATTTCAGGCCTAAAGAAAGACCTGCAATAGGCAAATTTAGCTCTTGCATAATGTATGTTTAATTAAACTCTAGTTTAAATACTTCAAACAATAATAAACAGTAATCTACCAGAGACAGGAAGGGTCAGTAATTTCAGAATTCCGTAACCCGAGCCCTATTAGCTGCCAGTATAACGGGCAACTGTTTAGAATGGAGAGAAAATTGTTATTGTCTTGGACAATTGACACGATTGTCCACTGCCGATATTCTTACATGTACACGTATAAATTTGGGGTGACTTGTGGAAGGGGTGGTGTCTTTTTAAACGTTGGTAAGCGTTTAAACCCAAGTGATCTCCAAGTTATATTTTCTCTTTCGTAAACTATGGTCTAGACGTTTTTTGGACAGGAAATGAAATGAGTTTAACGTCCTACTGTTCAGCACCGACTGGGCTAATGAAGACAGACATACGTCATACAGTGTGCTGCAAGGGAAGTGTTCCCCGGGTAGTTTGTTGGAAGAGGGTCATATCATCGTGTTCTACACGTAATGGCGTTTGGGAAATTTGCCTAATTTAAATAGTTATCAAGCTTCCGTAAGTTGAAAAATAAAAAAAACAGCAACGATTATTTTTATTGCACAATTACATGTATCATAGACCATCGCCTTATTAAACGATGGTACAAATTGTAAAGAGTTACCCCCCTTGCAACGGTTTATAGACGTAGCTTCAGAACAGGCATATCAATAATTGCACCAACCAGGCAATTGAAGACAGACATCGATCATACACTATATGCAGTGTACTATGACGGAAATTCTGCATGGCAATAGAATAAATAGATTGATAAATTCATTTTATAAGAATATTTTGCCATGACATACACGCGGTTTTAAATGTTCTCCTGATACAAATCGGGCCCGTATCTACAGGGGGGCGCGGGGGGCATGCCCCCCCCCCCCCCCCCCCCGCGTGAAATGCTCGCCTCCCCGCTCATAAATTGCTAACAATCATTAAAGTATACACAGTTCCTTACATTAACCTAAAAAAACTACGCTTCCCTAAGCAGGAGGAGGTATAATTCAGGCGACTATGCGCATATTAATCCCACAGTATCTCATTACTTTATAAACCATTTTTTGTACTAATCTAAAATAGTTTTAAATAAATTTAAAAAATCACGATTTTTTTTTGTTTGAATACTTATTTTAAAATGCTTATTAGACGCCTAGGTAACTACATAACATGATGATTACAACAGTCTGTTAGAATGACCGTTCCGAAAATTTCCTCAAAATGTTCGCCCCCCCCCCACCGAAAGGTAATGCCCCCCCCCCCCCCGCCCCGCCCCGCCCCGCTTAATGGTGTCTAGATACGGGCCCGGTACAGATACGGATGGTTTTCTGACCATGTTGTAAAACGATGTGCACGTCTTGGGTAGTACAGATAGCGTTAAATCTACGGACGGCGTTAGTCGTAGATACGAACAGAGATTACCTCGTAACCACAGTGTTTACGAGTAAAGATTACCTCGCATTAATACTGTATTTATAACTTCTAACCATAACCCAGTACCCTCTTAGATACAGAATTTACGATATAGAATCATCTTTATTGGGATTACCCTTACCTAACTCTAGTGTAGATACCAGTAACCTCTCTCAGTCTACAAAGTTGGTATAACAGATTGATTAGAAACTAAGGGTCTCGCCCGGGGTCAGTTTCACGAAATTGTAACTAAGATCAAATCAAAATTTTAGTAATTTAATTGGATAATATTAAATTGGTTTTAGTGCTTAGTCGATCAAAATTGAAGTATCTTCTAAAATTCGAATTTTATCTTTAGTTAAGATTTCGAGAAACAGGGCCCAGGCGTACTGTTGGTATATTGTACACCATCTGCTTGAAAGTCAGATATCAGTTTTAGCAGCGAGGTTCTCATTTCTTCTAGTTTTGCGCTTACCGTTTCCAATCAGCTGACCACTGAACCCATAAACTTAGTTTATTTGTATTATAGAGGGAGACATCTAGTATTCCATACAGTAGTGGTCATGTAGGATATATACATGTTTTAATAACTTCCTGTCATATTGACCAGCTGTCAACTGTAAAATGTCAAGTGAAACCTACATGATGTTTATTTATTTCCATATTATATATAATTGCCAACTACCAAGACCGCTTGTCTGCGATATCTCCCTCGTTGGAATCGGACGTTATGCCCGATACGCACACGCAAACACCACCAACCCCACGCTCACATTAAGGCCATAAACACCGGCTTGGTGAACGCATTGATTGCAAATAGTACCGTAGAATACAAGGTATATGTAAGGTGTAACGTATACACAACTAAAGCTAAAGCGGGTTTCGGGTTTGACTTGGTGATGGTTCTCCCTTGTCAGTAATGCAGGACGGAAGGGCCTGACAAGGACAGCTGTCTATTCGTTCGGATGGTACGAAAACCCGAGGTCCCGTGTACACATTGGCGTGCACATTGACAGTTGGAATTCGATATAAGAGTAGACCGTAGTGCCGCTGTCCGGGCAAACTTTCCCTCATAGCACACTGTATGGCGTATGCCCGTCTTCATTAGCCCAGTTCGAAGAACAGTAAGACGTTAACCCCCATTTCATTTCATTTCATTTTTGACTTGATGGGTATGACGCTAGCTCTCTAACACGGGTATTATCCCGATGTGGGTCTAAAGATCGTTGAGAATTTCTAGCTTGGTTGCTCAGGGTCAGTAATTCAGACGGACAGTATGATGTATGCCCGTCCTCATTATCCCGGTTAGTGTAGAAAAGGAGGACGTTAAACCCCATTTAATTATATAAACTGGACTCGTTCTTAAGATACACTCCCCCCATCCAAGATTATGTCGAAACATCGTCAAATACATATCTTGGAACTTTCCGTCCACACGATGCAACATTCGTTGAGATTTGTATGATCAAGTATAATGGAAATAACATCACTCTTTGTTTTAAAACGGAAGCTCATGATGCCCTCTTAAGAGGTTTTCCTCATACAATTCTGCTAGATGGGTCACTCCTGAAAGAGTTCATGTCTTATCTACTCTGGGGACTCTCATTTTGTTTGTCACATCATAAATAGACAGCTGCACCATATGACGTATGTACGCACGATTAGCTTGAAATCTTGTGAACATTTCAACAACATCATACCAGCCTAAAACTGTTAAAGTTTGTTGGGAAAACAGTCCAGGTGATCATACACTTGTCCATAAATCATTCAAATGTAGGATCATGTTTTAAACAAATATGTGATCGTGGCATATGATTTAAATCGAATTAAAAATGTTTATTTATAATGGATGAAAATTATTACAGATATGTGTCTTTATTTGAGCAATTCACTTAAGATAATTTTAACACGCAGTTTATATTTTTATAATTAATTATTGCTCAAATAAAAAAGTGATGGGTGGGGCTACTTCCACTAAGAGGGATTTTTTAAATGTCAATAGTTATACAGCTGCGTCCAAAGCGTAGCGGTATCCAATATGGTCAGGCGCCGCGGTGGCTCAGTGAATAAGACGTTGGATCGCTAACCTGGGGTCTCGTGTTGGATGAGAAAGTTCATCGGAATTGTCCGCGGTGGTTCTCCCTTGTCAATGATGCAGGACAGAGAGCCTGGGTGGAGGGGGGCAACGTATAGTCGTTCGGATTGGACGAAAAACCGAGGTCCCGTGTACACATTGGCGTGCACGTAAAAGAACTTTGGCTGTTGGAATTCGATATAAGAGTAGGCCGTAGCAGCGCTGTCCGGGCAAAATTTCATTCTTAGCAAACTGTATGGCGTATGCCAGCCTTCATTAGCCCAGAACAGCATGACGTTAAACCCCATTTCATTTCATTTCTATCATGGTCAGTATGATAGAAACAAGTTTGGAGTTTTACAAAAACTACGGTTCGTGTCATTAAAGAAGCTAAATCTCCATTCTATGGCACAAAGAAATGGACAAAAATGGGTCGCAACGCAATGATAATATAATGTATATAAACTGATTTACATTTAATTGTTTCTGTTTTACTGTAATTTCTAATCATGTTCGGTGAAATACGCCAGAAGTCTCAATCGAATGGCAAATCTCTAGCATCTGGTTGTTCCAGTCTACACCGGTAGTATTCTCCTGTGGGATTTGTTTAGCCTCGTTCATCTAGTCGCTTCATTACAAATGGCGCTCGAAAGCATTCTGGCACGCAATTCGTGTGCCAATTTTAAAATTTTCTTTTTATCTATTGGATATCAGAAACCCACCTATTCACGGTAAGAAATGAAATGAAATGAAATGAAATGGGGTTTAACGTCCTACTGTTCTGCTCCGAACTGGGCTATGAAGACGGGCATTTTGCCCGGACAGCGGCAAAACCGCCTACTCTTATATCGAATTCCAACTGTCAAGGGATCTTTTACGTCCACGCCAATGTGTACACTGGACCTCGGTTTGTCAGACCCTCCGTCCTGCATCACTGACAAGGGGGAACCACGCCGGAAAATCTGGATGAACTTTCTCAAAGGCTAATGCAGGGATCGAACACCCGACCTCCAGGCTAGCGAGCCAGCGTCTTACCCACGTGATCTCCCGTCACGGTAAGATAACAACATCAATGTTGATTTCAATTGACCAATAAGTCTTGTTTGCAATGTCCAAGACTGGGGATGATATTAAGTTAATAGAGACTTGTCGCCTTTAAGTCAGTATCGAAAATTTGTGTGTCTGTATTCTGTATCACCTTAAGAAAACAATATATATATTTATATATTTAAATTTATTCTCCCAAATGAATATTTTATGATGGCTTACACAAAATGTATGGTTGGTCTTATCCCCAAAACAAGTGAATGTGTTTGAGTGATTTAGCTATTCAAATGATAAGTGGTTTTTGCATGTCAGATTTAGTAAATAGATGTCTTATGTCAAACCCATTTGTACGAACACCAATAACTAAAAAATGCGATGGAATGTCCATTTTCTACATCAGATTGATAAGTTTACACTGTCAAATACACGTCCAATTACCCTAAACCTATAAATCATGGCGGAAGTACGGTGATGTCTGTCAATGAAGAATTGTACATGTTAAAGAGATTGTTTAAAAAATGCGGTTGACAATATTTTAAATGCGTTTTTTTTTATTGTCGCCAACCATTTTTGTTCGACCGTTCATAATTTCTTGTGTACACTCAATATATCGTAGTTTTCAAGATTTAATTAATAGTTCATATTGCTGTTTGCTTAACCATAAAATGAAATGAGATTTGCCGTCCCACTTTTCTGGGCTAATGAAGATGGGCATATGCAATGTACTATGAGTGACATTTTGCCCACCCAGCGAATTCAAACTGTACACGGTTCTTTTACGTGCACGCCGACGTTTACATGGGATCTCGGTTTTCGAACCATCCTAAAGACTAGAACGGTTCCTTGTCAGACCCTCCGTTCAGCACTACTGGTTAGGGGAACGTTCTTGGCGAACACCGGGATCGAATCCCAGATCTCTCGGTCAGTGACCCAGCCCTTTAATCATTAAGCCACCGTAGTTCCCGGGGGGTGGGGGGGGTGTTTGGCCGAATGGTTAGCACGTGCGCGTTGTATCATAAAGCCTGTCATTGAGTCAACTGGCGTGGTTTCGAATCCCCGGTTGTACGTGACAAGGATTAGGGTCGCCTGTCCAACCTCGTGAGTTTTCTCTGGGTACTCCAGTTTCGTCCCACTGCTAAAGACCCCTACGCGCAAGCGAATTATTGAAATAAAATTAAACCATATGTTAGTCCCAAAATGACCGAATTTGTGTCGAGAGGACGTTAAACCCCATTTCTCTCTTTCTCTCTCTCTCACCGTAGCTCCTTTGATTATCCATACCGAAGTTGTCAATCTAAACTGGGTTTTATGTAAGAAAGATCGGCGACTTCTAAACGGAATAGGGCATGACTAATCAAAGCTGGTTTTTCATCTGAGGAGCATGATGTATAGTAGTGGATAAGACTAAATACTGCGTTTTAAAAAGAGAGTTTTTTTTATGGAAATGGAAATGAAATGAAATGAAATGGGGTTTAACGTGATACTGTTTAGCTCCGACTGGGCTAATTAAGACGGGTATATAGGCCACCACGGCTCCCAGGTATAGCTCCGACTGGGCTAATTAAGACGGGCATATAGGCCACCGCGGCTCCCAGGTATAGCTCCGACTGGGCTAATTAAGACGGGCATATAGGCCACCACGGCTCCCAGGTATTCCATGGTAAACGACTATTGAAATCTTTTGTCCTGTGATGATTAAAGTAGCTAAATCTATCTTCGACATTAAAAACACAAATTAAAATTTAACATTGGTCCATTTCAATCAATATTAAAATATTAATGCTGTTATCTTACAGTGAAAATATGGTATATGACCACCTATTATCCAATATTTTAGAAATTATGAACATTTTAAAATGAGTGTGCGACGTTGTTTTCTAAATGCTTTCGAGTGTCATTTGTAATGAGACGTACATGTACTTGAGTGCCATTTGTAATGAGACGTACATGTACTTGATTAACGAGGAAAAAACTGGCAAACCGCACTGTTGATGCAGACTGGACTAGCATGGACTGTTCACGTAAATCAAAAAATTGAAAATTGAATGCAAATCATTTCATATACACGTTAATATGTGTTTTTCGATCCATTTTCGTTTATTTTAGATTCCAAAGAATAGAGATTTAGAGTAATGTCTCTTATCACGGAGTCCGTGTCCACACAGCTTCAAAATATTTATGTAAAGCTTGCTAGCATTAGTAATCTATTTATACAAACCTGGCCAAAAAGCTGTTAATATAACATTCAAAGTTCTTACATCCGTTATAAAATGCCCGTCTTCATTAGTCTAGTCGGAGCAGAAAAGGAGAACGTTAAATCCCATTCCATTTGAGTTCGGTTATAAAATGGCACTATAATAATATACGGGCTTATTTGGAAAAAAAACCACATAAAATTATACCTATTTTTATAATGTCGGGTATGTTAGGTTTTCTGGCAACCAATGTTTTATATTTTACGCGGTTTCTTTATTAGATTATTATCTTGAAGAACTAAAGGCGCTTCCTCCCAAACTCCTTTCCGGTGATCCACGTGTTGAGTGGAGTTAGAGGGTATCATTTATAAATGGTCAAATTTAATACTAACGCCAAATTATCGTGTGGAATGTAAGCCACATGTAAGGGTCAAATTTACACTGGTCAACAAGAGTAGTGGAAACTATAATTAACATATGTATGGGAAGATAGACATAGCTGTGGTCAGCAAAACAACTCCTATAACGAGGTCAAACAAATAAAATGTTTATTTCAAACAATTGAACAAGGTCGACCCTGAGAGATTCATTAAATTGCCCATTACAACCCTCCTAAAATATATATAATTATGACTTTAACATGGGTTGTGATGTGACCTTTTGTTAGCCTCTTGTAGAAATAAAGATCACAGTTAGGTGAACGCATTGTCCGGGGAGAATGGGTAGTTTATACATGTACGCCCGGTGGTGGACAATAATTTTCAAATCATGTGGATTTCTGTAAAAACAAACTACCAGGATGTATGTCTATAGGTAACAAAGGGATAAGTGTCCACGTGGTAAATTGCCAGGTTAGTTGACAAGACATGAGAGTTTGTTGACCGCAACCCCCATGTTTTGTTAAAAGAGAACATAACAGGGAAGAGTGTCTAGTCCAGTGGAAGTCCAAGGTTGTTTTTCTTTTTAAATAAAAAATCCCTCAGAAATAACAAATTCAAGGTAACAAATTCGTCGCGAGTAGAAATGATTGAGCAAGCTGGGCGTTGGCTTGTCACATACACGAGACCGACCATGCAACAGTTTAAAAACAAACTATTCGCTTTGTTAACTTTTTAACTTTTATGGGAAGTGACAATATATGTCCTAGACGAATAAGCATACCCCCACCCCTACCCGCCACTGACACACACACAAAATGTAGTGTTCCCACTGATCTCACACAGATTTGCTGAAGAATCCCTATCTGATGTCTGACAAATGGGAACCGTGCTGGAGCAATCCAATACTCTTTCTAGGCCCACGCCTAGACCTATGATTTGGAATGAAATGATATAAAATGGGATTTATCGTCCTACTGTTCTGCTCCAGTCCAACTGGGCTTATGAAGATGGGCACATGCGCCATGCAGTGTGCTACGGGGGACATTTTGTCCGGGCCAGCCGCACTACGGCCTACTCTTATACCGAATTCCAACAGCCAATGGATCTTTTACGTGCACGCCGATGTGTCGTCCATTCCTAACGACTATACGGTATCCCTAGCCAGGCCTTCTGTCCCGCCACTCGGATAAGGGGAACCACACCGGAAGTTATGATATGACCACACAACAGAAGATAAGCGATTTGCTAAAATACAACAAAGTGCTTCCTTTACGATAACATATCTATTGCTTCTATAATTCCCAAAATATTTAGTTCGGGTTAAAGATAAAACAAATATGGCCTCTTTATAGCTCACACCCACATAAACCTGCTGCTTCTCCACATATTTTGTGTATCCGGGGAAATAACAGGACTATAAAACCAACCATCCTTTCATAGAAACTAAGAGGTTAAAGAGATTAACCGTTATCATTTTATAAACTTAAACGAGTCAACAAGTCAAAGATTATTGAATTCTATTATTTATATAGTTTATGAGAAATCACATCTTTATGGTCCAGTAATGGTCCCTTATATTTCTTCTGTTTATGAGTTTTATATCCCATAATCTACTCATTTACACTATGGGTGGTATCATCTTTAAATCCTGCACCGTGAACATCAGTTTAAATAGCAATAAATATCACATAGACATGTAGACCCAATATCAACCAATATTAAAGGGATACGTGAATATATTTGACAAATTTATGAGATTCGTTTTCAGAATTCGTGTCATACAATGATACAAGGGACAACACTCCACGTGTCTGGAGTTATGACGGGGCGGGGACCTTCGTAAGTGCTAGAAATGTACGTAGTAAGTACATGTAAGTTATTTAATTTTGGTCAGGCAAAACATTTTAATGCGTACATAAATGTTGAGACACTTAAAGTAGCTTAGTCTCTAACTCAATTTCACCCCAAGTCTTCGACATTGAAAACACAATTATTTGTCAATTTAAATCAACATTGAGGTTATGACCTTACCGGGAAAAGATGGGCCTCTGATATCCAATATTTAAGACAAAATAAACATTTTACCATTGGTACACGAATCGTGTATAATGCGTTTCAGCGCCATTTCTAATAAGGGACTCGAAGAACGGGGCTAGACATATTCCACAAGTCATGTCAAACGTAGAGCATGCTCAATAAATACTATCGGTGTAGACTGAAATAATCAGACGCTAACGACTGTCATTCAATTGAGACTTTTGGCATATTTCGCCGAACATAACTGATTAGAAATTACAGTAAAAACAGAAACGATTGAATGTAAATCAGTTTATATACATTCCTATTATAGATTATTATATACATTGCGACCCATTTGTGTCAATTTCTAGGTCCCAAATATTAGCGATTGAGCTCCTTTACGGTTACAATTCAAATCCATTTACGTGCTGTAACGCCTGATTGTTCTTTGAATTATGACTGTGGTACAATTTGTTGTTCATATCTAAAAAGGTATAGTGGAAATCTGGTCCCTATAGTCTCGTGTATCCAGAAGATATACACATGATATGGTATTAATGTCATCAAATAAATCAGATTTCTCTTCAATCTCTCATTCACCATTGTTTACATGATTAAAAACCAAACCTCCTTCTATTCTTGTGGTAAATTGGAGATTATAATAAAACAAAATAAAATAGATTGGAATACGCGCCTTATCTAGTTTCACAAAAAATACGAGAGATCTGGGGAAGCTAGAAGGGTCATTGGTATAGGTTTCAGCTATTCTATTTCGATGTAGGGTTTTTTGTTTATTATTTGTTTGGTTCTGACGGTAATGCTATCTGGTCTATAAGAAGTAGGCAAGCTGTGACAAGTGAAACATTGTTAGCGGTTTTCACATAACTATTCACAATCTAACATATCTTCGAATTCCAAATCTATGGTGGAATTAGAAAATTTGATACTTTGTTATTTATGTGGGGCGTGCTGTATCTCTACATTGGATTTAGATAATAAAGCGTAATCTGATGTACAAAAGGGGGTTTCAAAGAGAGAGAGAACGAGAGAGAGAGAGAGACCGAGAGAGAGTACATTTAGAAATTTCTCAAAATTCTCCAGAGACAAACTAAAGTCAATATTTCGTGATATCGTGAAAAATTAACAAAAGACAAAGAGTATCAACACTGCTTTTACGGAATAAAGACCGTGGCTGTTCTTGAAAATTACAATTACATTTTTTTCTAATCTCAAAAAGATGATGAAAAGATTAAGTCTCTTTGATTCTAAGTATGTGTGTATGTTGATAAGTCTACTAAAGTCAGTGTTTCTATAGCCATGTATGTGACTGTATAGGTTTATACGGTACATATATAGTACATGTGAAACCAATTACAAAGCTGTTTATTTTTAATCTTCCGGATATCAAACAAAAAATCATCTTGGTACACTTAAAACCTATTCATTATCAGTTGATCAGTTAGGCTTTTATAATAAGCTGTTGCCGTTCCTAAAACTTTTATTTGAATCTCAGAAAAAAAAATAAATTCATGTTAATTACTGTGGTGAAAAATATGTGCAAAATTTGCTTCATTGTAAGTTCGAGGAATGCACTGTAAGTTCGCTATGTGATTACATAAAACATCAAGGTGGAAATATATACCCTTGCATTATACCCTGAACGGATTCTGGGTTGTTTTTGTGTTTGTTTTTATTGTGTTATCATATTTGAATTGATAGGTTGAACTGCCGCCGTGTAATGATTCGGTTGAAATACTTGTATAATGAAGTGTTAATTTTAAAACTATTTTAGGAATTGTGTAATGTATGGAATGTACGTTTTTATTTATTTATCTTAACTTTTACACATCGCTGTGATTAAATAAATTCGTTTATTATTTGTTGAACTGGATTCTCTTTTTAAAAAAATTTAAAGCTAAGCAGCGTCATCTTTTTCGTGTTTAAAAGGAGATAGTGACCCAGACAGACTTAAGAAACGGATTAGCCAGAAACAATAAACAATAAATCGAGCTTAGTATTGAAGATAATAGCACTTTTGAACTCTTAAACACAGGGGAATTTATAAACTCACTGCGAACTCTTGGTTGTTCTGCAAAAAAGAAACCAAATTGTCTATGAAAACAAGACGCGGGCAATTAGATGGAGATTAAACGGTCATGGTGCTTTTTCTTCTGTTTTGAATACATTGATCACTCACCACGATTAGAGTCAATGCACATTAAAACTAAGGTAAGCGTGGTGTTCACTTTAACAATTTAAAGAGAACTATTTGGTGGGCGATGTCTGGAGAAAGATCAAAGCCGTTTGAGTTGGCCAGTTGTGGTGAAAAGGATCTAGGGTCAAATTCTACAAGAAACCTTCGTCTTTTTGATACACCCTACGTGCTGATAGGTCTTTAAAGGTTGGCCTGTTATACCAGTTACTTAGTAAATAACTAACAGCATTGCAATCACTTGTCACTCAAACCAGACTTTGTAAATTTTTCTACCTAATATGGCCTACACTAAAATGATAGTTGGCATCTTGTGGCGATTTTTATTCATTTGAAGATATTGCATAAAAAAGACCCGAACATCCTTATCGTACATTTGTAAGTTAATGGTCTTGATTTTCAAGTACCACTGCTACGATAATAAACGTAGTCTTTCCCTTTTAACGTTTAAAGAAGATATGACAGACATTATTTAATCCACTGTATATCTCAGTCATCCGATGGGTCTGCCATGTGAATAATGTCTAAATAATAGTTTATACAACATTTCAAGCTAAAAAGAAAGATCCGAAATTGGCAGAATTAACTCTCAGATGGTGCAACTTTAAATTGTTATTTCGAAAATATAAATTATACATCTATTTGGAATACTAAAATCTTAAGACATCATAAATCACAAGATATTACTATGCCCCAAATTATCTAATAGAGAAAATATTCAAGTTATATTCTAAAACTCTGGATGACAACTGGATGGTTCAGCAATCTTCCATCTTATCTCTGCTAGAACCCTGATTATTTATTTTTATCGGTTCAAACTTTTTACCACCACGTTAGATATAAACAAATTCTTCTCGCTAGAAGCTGGATAGATATTTATCAAAATGTCAGATCTAAAGCCAGGGGTCGACAACATTTTCTGTTGTATGTCACAGATAAATATTCAATGTTCCAGACCTCCCGCGTTTTATACATATTTACTTACATTTCTGCCACAATATTTATCATCAGACGGCTTGCAAATTTACTACAGAAAAGCGCGAACCCTAACAAGTGAGGATTGTGGTTATGAACTCTGTGTTCTAGCCATGCACCACAGCCTCCATCGGAAAAAGGGAAAGACAAAACATTCCGGGGTCCTTAAAATACAAAATTACAACAAAACTTCATTATGTGAACATCATTAATTTATATTGAAAATATGGCAAAAATGAGTAAATTTGCATCATCAACTGTGATAAGGATTTTAATTTTTAAAAATGGAATCGAATTGATTAGGTGGGTCATTTTAAAACTAACATTAAAACAGACAAGAATGATTAGTGTACACAGGCAATTAAATATTTTAATATATCCTCAATGTTCGTTCCTCGTTCATATTTAACATTAACAGAATTACAGCAAAACTTTAAATGTCAAAACCTGACATTTTCGTCAACACCTGATACGAAATGAAATGAAATGAAATGGGGTTTAACGTCCTACTCTTCTGCTCCGACTGGGCTATGAAGGAAATTTTGTCCGGACAGCAGTGATACGGCCTACACTTGTATCGAATTCCAACTGCCAAGGGATCGTTTACGTGCATGCCAATCTGACATGGGACCATGTTTTATTTAGCATCATCCAATTAACTAGACAGCTGTCCTTGTTAGACCCTCCGTCCTGCACCACTGACAAGGGGAAACCACGCCTGAAAATCTCGATGAACTTTCTTGGCCAACATCGGAATCGAACCCGCGACCTCCAGGAAGGTGACCCAACGTCTTACTCACTTAGCCTGACACCACTTTTCATATGAGTAGTTCGCTTAGGTAAAACCAATGTTTATATTTATACCTAAAACTGAATAGACAACCCAAACTGAATTGAAAGGATACGAAAGGGTCACATAAGGTCACGTCAGGCTCTTACTTTTGTTTTCATTTTGGCAGTCACATGAGGTTACGTTTGTTGAGTAAAGCTCCCGTTCCCAGCATATTTGTTGGCATTAACTGTGTTTCTTTAGCATAAAGATTAAAGAAGCTTACCGTAAATCTAACAACAGAGGGGCAAGTAGTCAAAATAAACTTTTATCCTTAGCCAATCGCATTCTCTGTTACGTCAAGTTATGTCCTTTTTGTTGTCGCTTATCAGTCAGACACACTTTTATTAGTCTCTGTTTTCAAGTGGAAGTAGTCTTATAATTATTTTATTTTATTGAAGTAGTAATGAGAAAGGTAATATCAGATATGATTTACTAAATAACCACTATGTTAGTCCCGTTCTAAAATATTTTGAAGGCCTTAAGACTAAATCTCTAGTAAATCGAGTCAAACGACTTGTTATTCTGGACACCATATGTTTTACTCTAAGACTTACGCTAAAGTAAACAAAGAGCTTTTTAAAACAGAAAATAGTTGAATTCTTTCTGCATGGAAGAGAACATGTTAGGTATTTTAACAATGGGTCGTCCATTTCTACTACTTCACACGTCGATTCTGAGAAAGAATTTTCGACCATGTCTGGATTTGATCTTGAGCAAAACCATCGAGTGAAGTGTGATTAGATTTCAAAGCTATAGTAAAGCTAGTAAATACCCCAAAATAAAACATCAAAATACATTCAGGAAACATTCGATTCTCTTCAAACTCTTTTTTTATTTAGAAAAGATTAAAGACGAACGACTTAAAAAGTATTAGCGTTTAGGAATAAATATCTTCAGCAAACAAATCTTTGGCAAGGCGTTTGTTTTCTTGGGTTAAACCGATCTTCAGTAAGAAGCGGGATTACCGATGAAGGCTATATCTTTAAAGGAATATATAGAACTAGCACTCTCTGTCTAGTCCCTATACACGGTATGTTATCTGGTAGAAACAATTTTTCATTTCCTGTGTCAAGATGTGGTAATATTATGTTGTCCTTATGTTCTCAAGAGACAATATAAAACATCTGTATTTATTCTGAACAACTAGTGCGTTGAATAAGTCATATATATTATAAATATTCTATTATTTCATGCTCAAGTCCATGCCCCTCATCTTGATTCATTTCAAATCGGTTACTGGTTTGTTTTTGTTTTAAAATCGGTGCGTTTCTGCCCTACTTGATGAACTATGCCTTTAGTAGGTCATTCCACATTCAGAATGTAAACAACTGCATTTTCCGAATTTTTAAATTTGTTTTTTTAAAAAAATACATAGTTCAGAATTTATTCAAATGTAATTACTGTCATTTGTTAGTATTTTATTATTCTAAAAAAAAATTCCATATTTTGCAAAATATAACCAGAAAATTGGTCGCTGAAAATATTAAAGAAAAATTTTCTAACATATATTTTTTGTTTGAAATAATCACTGATTATAACTTCAATGGTTATTTTGAATTACTTTGTCCAAGAACAAGATTAATTTTTGATGATATTTTTTTTTAAATTCCAAAATTAAAACCTATATATTTTTTAATATTAACGGAGCATCTGGGAGAAGTATAGCACGGTATGGTGTCTTGACGGCGTGTTTTGCAGGACTGGTTGTTGAGTTTTATTACGGGTGAACTTTATCCCATGCCCCATTAGTATCAAGGTTTTTCGGCGAGGGGGGGGGGAGTAAGTGTGAAATAAGGTGGGGAGAGGGAAGATGTGGCGTCAGCTGTGTGCCTGTTCATGTATAATCAATATTTTAGATAGGACCTTGGAGGTTTTTGTGGGTTTTGGTTTTCCTCACCTGGAGACCTGTGAATATTTTGAGTATTAAGAACATTTCGAGAAACTGGCTATATTTCGTAGTTTAGTGAGATATTTCTCATTCTGGTGACACGTGTCAAACAAAACACAATACAGTCAGTATCACATGTTCTACTTTCATAAGTTTCACTGTGCCTGATTTGTTGATAATGGAAAAAAGTAGGGCCTAGGTTGGTCTCTCGGGAAGGATTAAATCGAAAATATTAAATATGCAAATAAGTATTTATGACCATCGAAACAAAAATTGTCGTAGTTAGGTCAAATGGGAGAAAATTTTAAAATGCGGAACAAATGTCTGCCCCACCCCATTCCAACCCTCCCGGTTTTGACGAGGCTCGCGTCGAATATTGAATAATTGATAAACATTAGATAAAAAAAAAGTATAAGCATTAAGTAATTTTATACGGACATCTCAGTCTCTGTAGAATTGTGTTGAATAACAGAATATATCAATATTAATATTATACTGTGAAAAGAACCAAAACCGAACCTATCTTCCCATGTGGATCTAAATGAATTAATGTAGACACCCGTTCATATAAACCATTATAGTGATTATTATATCAGGTCGAAAGATCGCTTAAAATATTCATTTTATAATAATAAATGACACGAATCTACTACATTTATTTTAAGTGCATATTCTGCTCAGCATATAGATTAATGCAAATAAAACAAATTTTAATTTAAATAAAAATAAATTGCTTACACAGGTTTCAGTTAGTAACACACAAGAAAATATTGTTTTGCAAATTTTATTAAAAAAAAAAAACCTCTAGTTATTTTGATCTTTTAAATGTTGACTAATCGTAGAAAACATTTTTTTTCAATAAATATAGTAGTAAAAAAGTTTATTAAACTCTCGCCAGTTAAAAGTAGATCATATTAAAAAATATATATGTTAAAGATGGAGAAGACCGAAATAAAAAAATCGAACAAATTAAGGTGTTGTGTTTTGGGGTTTTTTTTTCAATAAGAGTTGAATTAATGAACCATGATGATGTTATGTACTTGATGAATCACGGCTAAAACAGGTTTATAAATAAAATTAAACGTGTCTCTTTATAAAACAAACGATGAGTCATTGATGATCTAATAAAATAGATGTTATATCAGTCCAACGTGCAAAACCCCATATAAGGACATCAAATTAATAATAAGGTAGATAACGAAAACAGTTAAAAGCAGTTTCATGATTAAAATGTATGTAACTCTCTGTTGTATTTCACAAATTAAATTAATTATTCATTATAAATTAACTATAACAAGGATTCTAGGGTATCGCATTAATGTAAGCCCCACCTTTAAACTACACAAAAAAAACAAAAATAACCTTCTTCTAAGAATCTTCATCACTGCATGAAACGCTAGATTAATATATTTCATATTCTCCAATTTCTTCTCAGTTAGCTTTCAAGTGGGCATCCCTAAAATAAATAAACATTTGGTACAGTTCCATTTAAGAAAAAATGTTAATCTTTATGTGAAAATAAATATACATGCACATAAAATTATTATTGAAAATGGGTTCATACAAGGTGAAGCTCTATCCCCTATTTTATCAATGTTAAGTGCAGTTATATTTTAATTGAAGATTTACTGCGTTTGGTCTTTGCATAGTGGTAGAAGCGTATAATATTTTCACAACTTAAAGTAAATAGGAATATATTTGTATAATGTTGAGAGAAAGTTGAAAATGTATGTAATTAGCATATCACTGACACTTGCATGTTAATCGATTTAACAGACTGTTATTTTGCAAAACGGAAAGTAAGTCCACAGATGTAAATAATGTCAAGGTTTTCTATACTCATTTTTTCTCGTGCAAGGAAATGGAGTTTTTACGTATACAATTCGTTTATGTCTTTGTAAAGCTGTGTATCTGTGTACAATTATGTCAATGTATGTATCCTTTGTTTGTTTCATGTATATTTCTATTATGTTTTAGTCTGGGGGTCGGGTGTTCAATCCCTGCATTGGCCGAGAAAGTTCATCCAGATTTTCCGGCGTGGTTCTCCCTTGTCAGTGATGCAGGACGGAGGGTCTGACAAGGAAAGCTGTCTAGTCGTTCGGATGGGACGAAAAACCGAGGTCCCGTGTACACATTGGCGTGCACGTAAAAGATCCCTTGGCAGTTGGAATTCGATATAAGAGTAGGCCGTAGTGGAGCTGTCCGGGCAAAATTTCCCTCATTGCACACTGTATGGCGTATGCCCGTCTTCATTAGCCCAGGTTAGGAGCAGAACAGTAGGACATTAAACTCCATTTCATTTCATTTCATTTCATTTCTATTATGTTTATTTGTATATGCACATAGCCTTGTGAGGTTTTTATGCAATAAAGTTTCTTCTTCTTCTTCTATATATATTTTACAGGTTTCCGTTTCTGTTATCAAGAGTATTGTATTAAATTAAAAGATTTTTGTCACGCTGGGTTATTAACGATATAGACCTTGACTCTTGTGTTTGTAAAAATAAGAGTTATTATGTATGTAGTAGTATTCTTTAGAAAATTTTAAACTTATCACTCAGTGATGTATAACACGTACTAAAGACATCAAACAAATGTCAAAATATAACTACATCCGAATTATCAATTAACATATAAATTGTAGAAATTGTGAAGTGGACATTATACTTCTTTTTTTTTTTTAATGAACTGGTTTGGATGAATTGACGTATTGATGTTGTAAGCGACAGGGAAAGCAACATTCCACAGTAAATGTTTGCTAAACTAATGTATTTCATCTTGATTGACAGGGTTAATAGGGTACATTTCATTCATGGGAAGAGAGCCATTTATAAAACTGAACAATTAATATCTAAGATTATCAGAAGATCAAGTCTAGTACCTACTCAAATAATCTCGATAAATTAATACGGCACAAAGCCTAGATACAATAGAGCAGTAATTTCACAAATCAGGGGGCATGACCAAGTCCTTGAGTTCACAGTGATTTATCTATATGAATCTATTCTTCTTCTATGTACACACTCCAGGTCATCGTAAAGGTTAATTTAAATATCCTAAATCAAAATCTCGTTATTTACCAAAAAAAGTGCAAAATCATTGACCCCATTATTCATTTAAAATCGATAAACATCTATTAGAAAATTGCAGTAATAGATAAACATTTTCAATGCTTCAAGTGACAGTACTCAAATAGTTGGCAGTGACAAGAGAGGTAGGGATGGGACTTCAGAAAACCTCTTATAGTATTTATCACGTACAACTGTGAGATAACATGTTATACGAACCATCCAACCCACGCTGCTGAAGCAGAATATGCTTAATATTTTCAGAACGTCTGATACCACTTACCACTTCCATGTTTACCAACCTCTGTCTTCGGAGCAGAACAGTAGGACGTTAAACCCCATTTCATTTCATTTCCATTAATTTGTTTATCGTGGGGTTAACGCGTGCATGTATAATGTTATGCCCCTGGGGTGACACAAACTAGTTTATTTTCACAAAAAAATCTCGAGCTGTAAATATTACAAATTTATTCGGTTCCCTATAGTCATGGTGGCGTAATTTGGGTTCACTCAGTTTAATTTCATAATGTATGAAAACACCAAAAGGAAATCAAGTTCGATTTACTCGAGCGTATCTGACATGATTTTTAATACACAATGAGGCAGAAACGTGTAGTTGATAGTAAATACAGGGTCTGATTATATCTATCTAAAGACATCAATTTTATTCCCTACAAACTTCAAAAAGTCATCTTTAATATAATTGTGTAATTAGGGAAATCATATATAATAATTTTATTTTATTTATCAAGTCTAAATGGAGATGTCTTTCCACTTGATCGCTTAGTATCAAATGTTATTAAATTTCAATTAAAAAGCGATTCTTTACAAATCAATCATCTTCGGTGTTTGATTATTAAAAAGAAATCTATACATATTTAGTTTATATACATAGATATTAATCTCGTAGCGCATACCAAGCATATACTTATACTTGTTTGTGAACTATTGGGTATGTCAATTATTATTCATAAAGGATGTCATTACATATCAAATCAAACATGTATCTGATCAGTTTGCTCTTAAAGGAGTCGTCCCAAACACATTTTAGTGCATAAAACTGGTGAATTTTGTTGAAATTACATGCAACTATCAACTGTTGTGTAATACTTCTTTGGGAACATAACAATGGTCAGTAATAACAGACAGCTTTATGGATGACATTCACTAGGTTTATTAACTGCAACGTTTCAAAGAGGTTACTCTCACTAAATGCCATTCAAAGAAACAATGGTCAGGTTTCACTCATTTGTTGCTTAACAGAACAGTTCCATGCAAATTGCGTGGAGCCGAGAAAGGCATCGGCTTTTTTATCTCGTTTATCAAGGCTTAATGTTTTAATTTGAATTTTAGTTTGCAAACTGCTAACTTAGGATAAGTATATTATACCAAGTGTTTATTTGAATACCCATTTCGAGCGCGAGAGACTTTCCATTTGGCGTTTGAGGGAGTTCTTCGTATTTGGAGTGTGAGAGACTTCCTCAGAGTTCCTCCCCATTTGGCGTGTGAGGTAATGCCTTCCGGTTTGGCGTGTGAGAGACCTCCATCCCATTTGGCCCGTGCGTGTGAGGGGCTCTCATTCCTTCCCATTTGGCATGTGAGAGACGTTCTTTCCATTTGGCGTGTGAGGGACTTCCATTCACAGGTATATATGGAAATTTGTCAGAGGGGTGGTCTCGTCTATCAAAATGTTCACACTTTAAACTAAGATTTTACCATCGATTAATAAACAACTAAACAGGGTAATATTAGCTTGAATAGAAACCATTGATATACAATTTAAAGTGGGAAGGCATTCTTATTGTGGTCAAAGGTTTCAGAAATTATTCATAATGAAAAGCTTTGTGATGGTATAACGCCCACTCCCTTTGATCTATTCAGGAAAAACCGCTACGTTAATTGAACAATAATAATTAAATATTCTTCTATACTCAACAACAATAAATGTTCTTTTCGTCTATACGTTGTCATTTTATCTTTATTTATGCTTATCAGTCAAATCAACACGAGAGTCAAATAGATCACTTAATCAACATAAACATGGTAATGTTTGTTTTCATCTCAAAAATTGGCGCTGAACTGAAACATTTAACTACAAGTCTGTACTTGTTTTTAATTCGAAGTCTCTTATTTCATCGTGTACTTGGCTAGACAAGTCGGTCCCATTCAACCTTGCATTTAGTTGACAGACATTATAAAATAGAGCTATATTTACCTGTGATACGCTTGATTTCTGATAGTTACTCTTATAGGTGTGTATAAGGTGAGGGAACTAAGTAGTGAGTGTAGTTCTTCAGAAATCTCATTTTTTCTTGGGAAAATAAGCCTTTATATTTACTTTAATAATTTATTTTCAGACAATGATCGGTGATAATTTCGGGGGAAAATTGCGATAATTTTCTAAGATATTTTTAAAGTCCCCCGAAACATATCGCGTATATTAGAATTGATGCATATAAACATAAAGAAATAACGAACAGATTAAAATGCTATTAGATATCTCATAGACGTATAACGTCCTTAAAAACATACATGACATATAATGTACATTGTCTAGATAAGATCCTTGAAACAAGACTTTGCTTTTACATCAAAGATACTTTGTAAAGCTTAAACTTATCAAAAATATATTAACAGTCATGTGAAGTCAAACAAACTCTGCCGAAAAGCCAACAATCAAAGAAGGTAATATGATAAATAAAGCAAATATAAATGCAACAAAAAAACCCAAAACTCTTTCAGATCGTCAAGATATGTTTGAAGTTTTAGTGATGAAACAATCAAGACAGTTTTTAACAGCGACCCTTGACCGGTTTACGCCAAATTGAAATTTAAAAGAAGAAGGAAGATGTTTTAGCGAAGATAATTCATTAATAGAAAGACGTAGATGTAAACGTTTAGGACATCAAAGGCACGACAATCGACTTGTCATCCATTCTGCCTCATTTGAAAAACATTTCTACTACTCTTCTCTATGGAAACCGACAATCGTTCGGCATGAATGGTTCTCTCTAACGACAGCATCCATCATTAATGATCCACGTTTTAATGGTTTGTAACTGAACGTCTTTGAAGTTGCTTAATAGCAAGGATTTAATCGCCCCTTTAAAATCGTTTCTCATACCAAAGCGTGACAAGAATTCGACAATTGACATGGAATAAGCTGATTTATTCTAATTTGGATTAACAATTTGTTCTGGTTGCAATAAACCAAAGGATAGGCGATTCATATAAATGGACCCCGTGCATTACAACTGTCCAAACGCATGAAATACATATTCTAGAAACCAGAGAAATTAAAAGAAATTAAATGCGGTTTAACGTCCTACTGTTCTCCGAACTGGGCTAATGAAGACGGGCATACGCCATACAGTGTGCTACGAGGGAAATTTTGCCCGGACAGCGGCACTACGGCCTAGTCTTATATCGAATTCCAACTGTCAAGGGATCTTTTACGTGCACGCCAATCAATGTGTACACGGGACCCCAGTTTTTCGTACCATCCTAACTACTTGTCAGCTTTCCTTTTCAAGTCCCCGTCCTGCACCACTGACAAGGGGGAATCACGCCGGAATAGAACCTAGAGATAAATAAACAATGAATAAAATGTAACTTTTGATGATTTCCCACAAAATAGTTATGCTGTCAAAACCCCAATGCTATTCTTCCCATCATATTTGAAAACAAATATTTTAAAAAAATCTAACCTATATCGAGTTCACAAGGTTTTCAGGGAAAATGAGCATAACTCGGGAACGCAGACGGTTGAATATTGATAGGGTTCGTTCTCTCAAACCCCAATCCCAATGCTTTGAAAAAAAACCCTGTTAAAAAAAACCTGTAGCCTCCATCGCGTTCACTAGCCAATTGTTGACGGACCGACAGGGTGACTACATAATACGCCCACACTGAACTGTAGGCGTATAAAATGGATCTTGTGGTATATTTGATTTCAGTTCTGCAATAACACCAGGCCACCGTGATCCTGGAATATTAATAGCCTAATAGATTACCAAAAGGTGTTGTGGTTACAAGCTGATTTATTCATTCCATGACAGTGAAATTCTTTCAATGGATAATAAAATTGTATTGATTCAGAATCTGTATAGATCCATAATTTGTATGGGTAACAAGCCCAATATGTATAAATATACTGTGGTGACCACGCCATTTAAACAAATAAAATAAAAACATCCACCCAACCCGTCAACAAATAGCTGAAAAAATCTCGTTCAACCCTTTTCTATTTCTGTCTATAAAAAAAGAATTTTACACACCGCCCAATTGCACTTGAAAAAACTTTAAGTAATAATAAATATACAGATTTTGAACATACCTAAATATCTTGTATCTGACCTTAGCGATGCTGGTAGCATATTCTGTTTAATACAATAATATTTGAATTCATATTAAATAGGCAACAATCAGAAAATACGACTATATATTGGGCCTAATTAGAATTCTGGAAATTTCAATAGTGGGAGTGATTGTCATTAAAACCCAGACTTATCCAATTTCCGCTTCCTGTTTGACTCAATTTCCAAAAGTCGATAACTTATCAAACTCTCTACTGCCTTGCAAATTACTCAGCAATTACTGCTAAATGTTTTTGTATACGTAAACACCTTCCAACCTGTTCCCGGGTCTCTTCTTTAAATAATTGACATCATACCTGGGTGTGTTCCTGAAAAACATTCCCTAGATATATTTTAGGTGATATATAGTTATTTGGTTAGTTTTGAAAGACATTAAGTAACTGACAAAGATTCTCTCACCATTTGCTTGATAAAGTTGAGAAAATCTTCGTCTCAACTTTCCATGTTAATAAACCAATAATTGTGTTTCCGTAAATAAGTGTCGGTATTTTTACCCATTAAAGGTTTATTTCCCGGGGATGAGACACACCATGTCCGGATGCGGACCATCTCTACGAAGTCAACCTCTTGACTGAATCTAGATAAAACAACAGTCTAGCCTGTATTCACACAGAACAACAACATTTCATAACACAGTCATCCTTTGTTTTAATATTTAACACGTTTTCAAACTAATATACTTATAATATATACTCGTAGGTTAATAAGGCGGAGTTTTTAACGACGCCTGTTTTTTTTACCAAGAATTTCTGGGCAACCCCAGGTTGTAGCAATATGAAACTCAAGAACATGTCTTACACGTGCAGGAAATCAGATTCCTGGGAGGGGGACTATTTTCTTTCTAATGAATTCCACATAAAAATGAGAATTACATTTCAAGTATCATTGAGTGTTTTGTGTTATCAAGTTAGCATGATATAATAATTTTGTAGTCAAAAGATATCATGTTAAACTCGAGTGTTGACAGAATAGACAGACATTATTATGATATTTGACACCTCATAAACCTATTCTCTTATATTACCATCATTACAGCTGTCTTGCACGTGCCCCGTGTCAGCCATATTTAATGAGGACGACAACCATATCCGGCCATGTGAGGTACCTATCAAAACTGCCTGTTTTTACAATTACAACTCTTCCCGGATGGATTTGTAGTTTCGTATTTACTTAATTTAGCTGTTCGTTAGTTTACGTATTTACATCATTGTATAATCTTCATAGCCTCGTACCTCAAATACAGAATTTTGATTTAAAAATGGCATTTAATTAAAACAATTCTCGTATGTCCAGTGTCAATTAATAAGATTCCACTTAAATGAGGCAAGTCGCTAACTCAATATTATCCATAGTCTTCGGCATTGTAAATACGACTTATTGGTCAATTTATATCAACATTGATCTTGTTATCTTACCGTGAAAAGATGGGCTTCGGATATCCAATATTTAAGACAAAATGAAAATTTTAAAACTGGCACACGAATCGCGTGCCAGAATGCTTTTTGAGTGCCATTTGTAATGAAACGACACGATGAACGAGGCTAAGCATGACTCATAGACTGAATACTAGCAACGTAGACTTGAATAACCAGACGCCAAAGACTGCCATTCAATTTGGACTATTTCGCCGAACATAACAGATTAGGTATTACATTAAAAACAGAAACTACCGAATGTAAACAAGTTTATATACATTTATATTACATTATTATATGCGTTGCGACCCATTTGTGTCCATTTCTAAGTGCCAAAGAATAGCGATTTAGCTTCTTTAATATAATTAACAAGGAACTTTCGATTTCTTCCAGATGTTTCCTTTGAATTTCTTCTTCATTTAAAATCTAAGAAGCATCATAGTAAGTGAAACCACAGTTTTAAGGATTGGTCCGGCCATTGGTAATCGTTTCGACTTCAAAGGTATTGTGTAAATTGTTTGAGAGGTTTCGTAGAGTGGCTGTTGTGTTTTTCATAGTGTTTAACGTTCGCTTCCACCGAAGGTGATATCGCAGACGAGTTGTCTTATTTTTATAATCTTAGCGCACGATCAGGGGTCTTTCATGTGGGAGGAAACCGGAGTAAACCCATGGGGTTGAGAAGGCGCCCCTGTCTCCAAGCCGCATACGCTCACACCAGGCTTCGAAAGCAATACCGCAAGCCAAAGGTGACCGGCCAGCTAGAGGTCGAAGTGCCACCCACCGCATAGAGTGGTAGAGACCGATGTTTGATATAATGTAGAAATATTCCTGGGCCCTGTTTCTCGAAATTTTAACTAAAGATAAAATCCAAATTCTAGTAGATACTTCAATTTTGATTGGCTAAGCACTAAAATCAATCTAATATTATCCAATCAAATTACTAAAATTTGGATTTTATCTTAGTTAAAATTTCGTGAAACAGACCCCTGGTTATTAAGACACATTTGCTGATGCCGTATATGGTAGAAGTGGGATCCATTTTAACAGTTTATACATTAAAAGATTGGGTATCTTGGGGCTAATAATCATACACAGTAATTTTACTTTGAATAGAAGTGTCAAACTCTCTTAAAATTATATTGACCCCTGTAGATAATAAGTTTGTATCAACGATCTTTATATAACATATACTTGATATAGAAACTGTTTAATAATAAACTGACTATGTTATTTTAATTGGATGGACGTTTCTTATAAAACTAAACAAACTACTTGACATTTTTGTCATTTCTATCCTGATGACAATATATTATATATGTTATTGTATTCTCTATTGTTATATGATACTTATCAAATACTATTATTATATATAGACAATCTTAACAAAACCGCCAAAACTTGAGGTCACTACTTCAGCCCGACCCCCTACATAATGAACCATCTCAGTTTCTCTTCAGAAATATTACCTCAATGTTAGATTTATGTGAATTATTCAATGCTTTTTAGCCATTGAACGAGAAACTTTTAAGTTTGTGAAATGACATTAAGTAGTCCTACCCATATCGAGTAAATACAGTATCGGTATATGGTCCAATTCATTTCTGGAATATGAAGTATAATGATTGTTATCTCAAGAAATGGAATTACTTCTTAATTTTGTTATCTAAAATCTCACGAAAAAACAAACACAATCCCACACTCACAATGCTCTGGTTCATTTAATTGAAGATGAATGAATTTTTAGGCAGATAATACGCCAGTAGGGGGAACCGGAAAACATCCACAAAGTAAGAGAAGCCACCCTACTCCTTCTCACTTGAATCGCTGACGGATCTTATGATCTGAAGTGCACGGATAGACCCTAAACTAAATGGAAAAATATCACACCTCTTATTGTTCTTACTATTCTGATCAAATGACGGGGGATAAAGCAGTTAATGCGATTTTAAACCAAGTGTGCCGTTTCAAAAGGCACACGTAGGTTGATTTCAATTCAACCGCTCTGACAGCAATCTTAACTATCTTCGCAAAAACAGGTAGCAAAAGGAAACTTTATTTGTCCCAGCTTTAAAACAGTGCATGCTGTTTTATTCCAGCCACTTCGCGCGTAGCCTTTGAAAAGCGCGACGCGTCGCTTTTTTTAATGTTAAGTTAAAGAGAAAAAAGGCAACGTTTCCTTTTTAACACGACGCCGCCCTTTAAAATGCGACGTGTCGCTTTTAATATTATATTTTATTTATAGATCGACTTTCCTTATAGAGAGAGAGAGAGAGAAATGGGTTTTAACGTCCACTCGACACAAACTAGGTCATTTCGAGACTAACATATGGTTTAATTTTATTTCAATAATTCGCTTGCGCGTAGGGGTCTTTAGCAGTGGGAGGAAACCGGAGGACCCGGAGAAAACCCACGAGGTTGGACAGTCGACCCTACTCCTTGTCACGTACAACCGGGGATTCGAAACCACACCAGTTGACTCAATGACGACTTTCCTTATAGGGAGACTTCATTATTTTACATTTTACAATATATTCTTAATGACTAATAAACTGGGTTCTTAATTTAGCTGTAAATTCAGTATTATTCACCATTCACAAATGCCATTAAATTCAAATATCTTTCTTGCGTCCAATAATTACTGCATTGAAAAAACAGTACTAAATGGCAAATGAATTCTCCTGGGACATGCGCATTTCATCACTAAAACTATAAACTATATCCATTAAGAAACAAAGACACTCGACGTCGGTCTTTTTCTCTATAGCATAACACTTAAAAATGCGTCGTTTTTCTCAAAGGCGACGCGCGAAATGGCTGAAATAGAACACCATAGATCACCGACGATTTGTTTTTTCAGATCAGTTTAACTTTGTCGAGCGAACGGTATATTTTCCTTTCCTTTAAGTTTCAACTGACCCCTTGACCCTAACCTAGGATCTGGCGTGTAACATGAGCTCATAATATAAGAGATTCATTTGAGTAGACAGAAATTTATTCTATATACCTACAACGTATACCACCAGCTGGTGACATTGAATCTATATACGTTCATATAAACGCCCACCTGTAATCAATTCTGAATAATTGTTATACAAAACCCTTTAATCATTATATTATTTAAGTATGTACTCTATGCATGAGTTCCACATCACTGTCTTCGCCTCTGCATGATCAGTCCACCATTTCTTGTGATATCCCAACATATCCGGATTCTGTATATGTCAGCATTAAAACACACAGGCTATACATGGTTGTCGCATGGATGTGCGGTCTCAATATGGCCGATCTGTCATTTCGGGACTAACACATGGTTCAATTTTATTTCAATAATTCGCTTGCGCGTAGGGGTCTTTAGCTGTGGGAGGAAACCGGAGGACCCGGAGAAAACCCACGAGGTTGGACAGGCGACCCTACTCCTTGTCACGTACAACCGAGGATTCGAAACCCCGCCAGTTGACTCAATCTGTCGATTAATACCAGAGTTATTTATTAGATTGTTGGTTGAAGTACATATTGTGACTAACTAAGCACACTTTTCGAGTTCTTGAGAAATGTCCTCCAGAATTTTATGGATCGTTTCCTGCTAGTAGTTATTGCTATTGTTCGACAGAGTTATTGCTTGCGGTCTCCAAAACCTTATCTTCACATCCACCCGTCCCGAAAGGCTCCGATCGATCTTATAATATTGGGAGACATTGTAATCTGAGGGGATATTTTTCTGGCTGCTGATGTCACTTAAAATTAGCAGGGCATATGTCAATGTCACAGGCCTGTGTGACTGTTTGGAATTTTTATTTCCTTCTCTTGGCGGTTGTGGAGTTGGGGATTCAGCTGAAAATACTTTGACATTGACAATTTGTGTGATTATTGATATTTTATTCGTCTTGAAAATTCTTGTTTAAATTTGGCCATTAATGTCCAAACAGTGTTCAGTATTCGCATTTCTGTAACGGCGGCTTGCAACCAAGTGCCTGAATGTTTGGGAACAACCACCCACGTCATGTCCGCCATTGGCAGATGGATCACATAATTAACCTCAAATCCGGAGTTGAAGCACGGCGACGTTGAAAGAATATATCGTTTGTTAAAAACATTCTCCATCTTGATGGAATGAGTAATCACCGAAAACCTTTTTTTTATTTGCCTAAATATTAATCTTATTAATAAATGATTCTCTACTACCCCACGTATCACCAGCAACTGATGACTTTATGTAAATTGGCCTTTATTTCAACAAGATATATATTGTAGTATAATAGGATATATATTACAAATAACAATGTGTATATGTTTATACTATTATAATTTACTGTACCGGCATTACAAAAATAAATCTTACAACCACGGGAGACATATACCGTAATTGAAAAGGTGGACAAGCAAACAATGTACCTTAGAACTAAGATCTTAGTAAATGATTTCGCTTGTCAAATCTAATAGACATATCTGGTTAATCATCTATAAGAAAGGGGTCTATATGTCTGCTATTATTACTTACACTATAAGTCCTATATCTTTATTGACGTATATATTTTATATAGATAAAACCAATTATAGGTAAGACATCTAATCTACTCGCATTTCGCTTGACTTTCATATACCCTCATGCTCAGTTTACATTCATGGTAATAAAACTAAAAACACCAAAAATACAGTTCACTAATAAGTTAATGTCTTTTATTTAAAATCCAGGAAAAGAGCAGTAGTACATTGACTTTATTGTTAAACCCGGATATATGAATGGTTTAACGGAACACACAATTTTAGCTTTACGACATCACCACAAATGGATGTTTATTTATGGTGCCAATGTTTACTATCAAATCCCAATATCGCTAAATTTAGTCATAAGTAGAGATGGGTATTGTGGAGAGAGAGAAATGGGGTTTAACGTCCACTCGACACAAACTAGGTCATTTCGGGACTAACATATGGTATAATTTTATTTCAATAATTCGCTTGCGCATAGGGGTCTTTAGCAGTGGGGCCCAGATAAAACCCATGAGGTTGGACAGGCGACCCTACTCTTTGTCACGTACAACCGGGGATTCGAAACCACGCCAGTCGACTCAATGACAGACTTTATGATACAGCGCGCGCACGCTAACCATTCAGCCATCCAACCCCCCGGATAATGTGGTATTGTGTACAAACTAGTATGTGCTTCCTCTTTCCGGAACACCTGACACCCCTACTTATCAAGGCAAATTTATATAGTCAGCAAAATATTGCACATGTATTCTCAAATGAAAACATGGAGCTGTTGTAATCTTAGGGGATACTCGATTGAACGTTCCGGAATTAAATTCTCTCAATACCAAAAATAGTGTCAATCGTGTGAAAAGGAGAATTTCGGAATACAACGCATGTACCGACTGCATAAAAAATATCTCAACCAATCATGGCAGTTGAAACATATTTGTCACTTTAAAAAAATACGTCACGATTCTACTCACACCACCTCAGCTGTTGGGACCGGCAGAACTGTGACATGGCTGAATTCCGTATCACTTGATTGCAATTCTGTCAATTCGGGACGTTCCGGACAGACAATCGAGCGCCAGGTATGTGACACGGTCAACTCTTGTCCAAAAAGACAGCTTTTATAAATGAAGATAATAACGGACAATCCTATAAAAGAAATCACCATCAATCTACACGAATAGAAAGCTAGTACACGACACAACACTGATAATATTTTGATGGATCAGAGATACGAGGTAAACTAACAACCTGAAGTTTCAAATAAAACAAAGGATCATGATAACCATGATGATAACCCTGCAGTATTTATGGAAGCAAATTAAATCATCAAGAACAGTTAATTGGTGAAACTTGGTTGACGATTTCGCCACTGACCATCTTAATTGAATCGTTAGTGATGAGATGTCATTAATTTACTGTATTTAATCAGTGTTTTGTTCTACCTTGGTATCTATAGATTCTCCGCCTTTTCTTCTTATCTAAAATACTAGACAGTTTCTAGACATTAACAATTTTTTTTTATTGCTGGTACCGAGAAATTCGGCCAGTGTAAACCCCAAACACCAGATGACATTGTTACAGTCCAGTCTTTAAGCTATGTTATTAAAGATGTATTATGTATTATGTAAGAGCTAAATCTACCTATTGCAGGTCTTTTATCTGGCTTCATATGTTATATAAACTATTATTTAGACATTTATTTACATGACAAGACGATAATCAACCCTCTTGATTATCGGGTGGGTGAGATATTAGTGGAATAGAACATTCTTGCCATAAGGGAATATGGAGATTTCATTTATTATCGTAGCAACGGTATTTCATAATAGAAACTGTGTGATTTCTTGTTAAAACTATAAACATTCATAAATTCGCTCAGACTGAAATTTTCAATATATTATTTTTTCAATTTTATTTTAATAATTCGCTTGCGCGTAGGGTTCTTTAGCATTTGAAGGAAACCGGAGGACCCCGTAAAGACCCACGAGGTTGGACAGACCCCACTCCTGGTGATGTACAGCCGGGGAATCGAAACCACGCCAGTTGACTCAATGACAGACCTTATGATACAACGCGCACGAGCTGACCATTCGGCCATCCAAACCTCCTTGTTGGTCGAGAAATTTCCTTGTGATTTTCCAGCGTTGTTTCCCATTGTCAGTAATACAGGGGGGTGGGGGCTGACAAGGAACAGTGTCAAGTCGTTCGGGTGGGACAAAAATTCGAGGTCCCGTGTACACAATGGTGTACACGTAAAATATCCCATGGCAGTTGGTATTCGATATACGAGTAGTCCGTAGCGTTGCTGGGCCAAAATTGCCCTCATAGCACACTGTATTTTTTTATATGAAAAGGGGTATATCTGTTTGATTATTTACATGCAGGGGTGTACAGGTAAGTTGAGACTTCTCGATTTCCATTACTCAAAAAGGTCACCTGTGGTTTTCAGTATTGTCACGACAGACCTGTTATCTTTGGAATTGTTGATTATGCATTATATATTTTAGAACATACAAGGTTGCGGATTGAAAACAAAGTGATCATTATCAAATCAGTATTCTTCCACGCTTACAATATTTAGAAAATGGAGCGGAAGAGAGTAATCTTAAGCATGAGGTCATCAAACTATAGCTTTCAGATAAGTCTGAAGCACACCACGAGACCACTTAAGCTAAAGTGAGCTTAATCACCTGTCGGTTGGTTGAGTTACGCTATCAATATATTAATAAATATCTGCACTTCATAAAACCAAACAGCTATTATTTCAAACACATTTGCACAGGTATCTAAATAAAAAACAACAATTTTTTTTTGTTTTAAGTGGCAATAAGAAAATGTCTAAAAATGCTCGTTCAATGATCTCCAACTCGCTCAGATCGGTCCAGTCAACTTCATTTTAACGGATAGAAAGAATCACACAACGAACAAACCTACCATACATGTATTTGCTTGTAATTTCAAGAAGAAGTCGAAAGTGTATGAAAAAAAGTTGAATTATTCCCCTGTTAAACAAATCTTAACAAGTACCACGCAAGCAATATACCTACCACAACTTGTGGTTTTGGGGATGTTGTTGAAAATGTTTAATAATGTTTAACTGTGGCCCGCCCTATGGGGTTCAATTCTTTTGAGGCATTTTATATCAGCATCCATACATCTACCAGATTTGGTTGAAATCCATCAGAAGGTTTAAAAATGAAATGGGGTTTAACGTCTTAATAATCGGCACCAAAAGGACTAATAAAACGTGTCTACACAATGCAGTATGCTATGCCATAATCCCTTTTGGTGGTCGGCCTGCTTGACTAACAAGACACCAACAACCAATTTTACAAACTATCAACCGAACTGCTTCTTGAATATTGTAACTGTTGAATAACCATTTTCATTCAGTAATATCACTTTTATTTTGAGATTGGGTATGTCCTTAAACACTTCGTTGATGACCTTTACCCCTAAGCTTGTTAAGTACAACAAAACAGTAACGTACCTATTCGACTGGTCGACAGTCTGTATCAGTAATTCATTAGTAACCATGACGATTTAACTTGTCAATGCTAAGAAGACGACTTATCATGATGAGAGGACAACGTCGAGTATTTACCTTCGTTTCACATGCGGACAGACTCAAGTTGACTTTCAAAAGACCAAAGTATACAAATTAAAAAGCGTCAGACAATACGTGGAGTTAAAAACGATGTGGCTTCCTGACTCATTATGACAGTAGATTAGATAGTCTGGTCTAGTTAGTCTATTGACATAACTAATCGGTTTAAGAGACAGGCAATCCACTACCGGAACTCTCGTAATGTCACTTAAAAAGGTGGGGGCGTATTTTTTAAACCACAAACTGTACTTTCTACATTACTCATGACAATGTATCACAAGCTGTTCAACTAAATAAACCGGTTTTCTATACAACACATCTGACAAAACCCTCTCGACAACAACAACAACAACAGTTAAACATCATTTTATATCAAAATTTTTTGTATTACCGCATTTTTCTGAGTATTGATACCAGTTTACCACAAATAGGCAGGTACTCTACGTCTTTTAAAATAAGTTATTATCAAAATATCCTCATTTGAATGTGGTCATATATTGTTGTTACCTGTCTCTGTCGGCACGTCGTCGACAATTTCTTGAGCAGGGGGTGGCCAACTTATGGTACATTTCATTAACCATTCCACACTGCACCTCATGATAAGATGATGTATTATAAGGCACATATTTTACCCATGTTAACATTTTTTAAAATCATATTATGGTACATCAGAAGATGTACGGATATTCTGCGCATGGGAAGTAAAAGGCTGGCAATCTCTTCTATAGAGGATAGGGCTAATCGTTTCATTGGATTGAAATTTATACACTATATACAGCTTGGATGTGGCTCCAAAGTACCATATATGGTTCTATAACTATAATAGGCGATAAATATAACTATGCCACAGGCCTACGTCGTCAATTCGCAATAAAACAAACATAAACAGTGTGAACTGATTCAATTATCTATTGTTTCTATAACATTACAGCTAAACAGTTACTGTAGAATCTTTCTATAATCTATCTATAATCTAAACAGTTCATTCATTCTGTATACTATGGCGAGGTTGGATGGCTGAATTATTAGCATGTACACGCTGTATCATAAGGTCTGTAAGTCAACTGGCGTGGTTTCGATTCCCCGTTTGTACGTGTCAAGGAGTAGGGTTGCCTGTCCAACCTCGTGAGTTTTCGCCGGGTCCCCCGGTTTCCTCTCACTGCTAAAGACCCATACGCACAAGCGAATTATTGAAATAACATTGTATCATGTGTTAGTCCCAAAATGATCTACTACTGAGCTGAAGTATTGAGTTGACCTTGTCCTTTAACTATCGACTAAATTACAAGTTATTCGTAATATCACACTGAACGTTAAGGCTTTTTGACCTTTGACCCCTGCAGCTACACAACATTATGACACTTCCTATACATGTAGTATGGCAATTTGCAAAGACACCTACTATAATACATATATTAGACGATACTATAACTCAATACTCCAAAAAAGCCTGTAAACATTAATTATGACTGCATCGATTATAGCTCAGCTCGTGCAGGTCCCCAGAAATTCTGAAATTCGCTTAGCGAAAACTTTCAAATCATAATTATATCTTATAAACATACAGATTACATGTTAAAACAAATCTATAAATAATAAACAAACTATTTTACCGTATTATAGGCCCACCATGACCGTAAAGACAAAACTTTTGCTATAAACTTTACTGTTAAACTGTTCATTTGAGGAGCCCGTGCTCGTCAATATAAAACAAAAGGCTAAATTAATCAGTCTTATTATTGAATAATATAATTAGCATTGCGTCACACGATCATTCAGGCTCATTGATATACAAGCACGAAGCGTCAGCACTACTGGAGTCAGACTACTACTAATTTGGCCGTTACAGCGTTTATGTTCATCGTCTGGAAGGAGCCAACGTTATGTTCACTGGTCACTTTGAGAATCTTTGTGTTCGCTCTAGACGTTAACGACTGACTTAAACTTTATACATAATGTGTGTATGATCTTGAAACAAAGAAACCTTCTGATTTCAAAGGGGGGAGAGAGAGAGAGAAATGGGGTTTAACGTCCACTCGACACAAACTAGGTCATTTCGGGACTAACATATGGTTTAATTTTATTTCAATAATTCGCTTGCGCATAGGGGTCTTTAGCAGTGGGAGGAAACCGGAGGACCCGGAGAAAACCCACGAGGTTGGACAGGCGACCCTACTCCTTGTCACGTACAACCGGGGATTCGAAACCACGCCAGTCGACTCAATGACAGACTTTATGATACAGCGCGCGCACGCTAACCATTCAGCCATCCAACCCCCCGATTTCAAAGGGTGTTTGTTAAGTTTCTTTAAACATACATTATACAAGAGCTAAACCTGCCTATTAAAGGTCTTTCTTTAGGCCTGAAATGTTATATAAACTATTAATTAGACATTTATAAGACCATAATCAACTCTCGATGGCATCGGATACTCGAGATTTTAACTAGATTAGAACAGTTCGCCATTTAAAAATTTAATTTAACAACGGGAAAGCGAGGTTACCACAATGCACTCATCTTGTCAAAACCACAATCAGTCATAACTTGGGTCAGAATAAAGTAATTAAAATGGAATTTTCAATAATTTCATTTTGCATTATCTATTTTCGAACTATTATAGTAAGCATGGTCAGCTCTTTATCTAAATCTTAACTAATGTATCTTTAATTACTGTTGGGATTATTATCTTTTATCACTCCATCTAGAAAACACCTCGTGGTATCTAGAGAGTTGCGGTCATGAATGCTGATTCCGGCCACAAACGAACTGTCCACGGAAAGAGAAGGCAATATAAAGGAAGAGAATTACTCCGACAACATCGTCGCCGCGTGTGTATCTTTCTGCTTGGCAAATGACAAGCTATCTTTTTAGGCGATGGAAAACTTAGCGATATTGTATACTTTGGCTATTTGGTTGGTTCAAAAATTACGTAAAACGTATGCCATCTTATGTGTTCAATTCTTATTTTACCTCTGAAATGAATAAAAAAAACAATATTGGAGTTTTTAGCTCTTACATTGGTAAAAGAAAAATATCCAATAAAATCAATTTCCAATTTAAATCAGTTAAACCTCTTTAGGCCAAAACAAAGTATTGTATTAGGTTGACATGACGTCTTATTTGATTAACTATTAGGAAGCTCTATACGATAAAAATTTAATTTCGAAAGATTCAGCGGAAGTCGGCTTGTTTATCCATATTTTAGTTTCTTTCTTGAGAACAAAATCGGTTAAATATCTTCTTTGGATCTTATCAATCTCCAATTCCCAAAAATATTCAGTATTCATATTTAATCAAAAGACCACTGTTATATTGGTTTATATTTTTACCCGAATTATAGAACCCATCTAATAGGAAGTAATCCCTGGTCAGAATGGGAATTCGTTTGGTTAAGTCCAGAGATAGTTTCAGTTACGTGGTGGTGCATCTAAATCATGTATAGAGGTAAATATTGATGGTATAAGTAAAGTGGATTTCGATAACACTTAATGTTTCCTCATCTGAGTACACCATGTATTGACTTGACTTCACTGTGTATTGATATAGTTTTCTAACCACACATTGCTCATACTGAAAAACACCTAAACCACCGAATCGTTTTTGTCTATAACCTGGGAATGGCCAACAAAGTCAGTGTGAGAAAGAAATATTTAATTTTTGTTTTACGATTTCTGCATTGAAACGTATATGGAGGACATTTCCCATACGAAACTAAGTCTTCCAGTAGTGTCATTTTGTATTTGTATACGACGTCATCTGACTGTGACCACCCTTTAATTCAATATTGTTACCGCCTCTTGAGCACCTGGTCGTCACACTGGGCCGAGCAGACCTGAATACTAATTATGACTTTATATAGTCAGGTACTTCTATTATATCTTCAATGTCGAGGACAAATTTTTTTATACACGATTTAATCAACAGCAGATTAATCACAATTACAAATTATCCAGTTTGGGTTTTTTGGCAGTGATGAGTTGTTGCCCTTTACGTTTTGAGTCCGTCGCAAATAATGCCATTTTTTTGTCGATTTAAGTAAATGGTTTTAAAAATGAATTCATATTTCTGTTGTATATTATATGTTTCTATATATTAAGATTATTTTGCCCTTTACGTTTTGAGTCCGTTGCATTAATGCCATTTTTTTGTCGATTTAAGGAAATGGTTATAAAATTGTTCATATGTCTGTTGTGTATTGCCTGTTTATATATATTAAGATTATATTGCACTAATAAAACAGAATGCGGACAAAAAAATCGGTTCACCTTTCTGAATAGTTTATCATTTTGAAAAACAAAAGCTTATTTCATAAAAGACACTTTTTTAATGACAGTAAATAGAAAATGTATAAATTAATAAAATATCCCCTTTCCATTTAAATTATGTCGTTAACTGTATTATAAGATATCATCAAAATATAACAAAACCATAGTGTTTAAATATTTAATAGAAGGCATGAAGCAACATGGTTATGTCTCTAAAAAAATTATTTATATAAAAAAGCAACCAGTTTGCTCGCATTTAATGTTTATAAAAATATAGATAATGAAATTTTATGCTATATAAGTCTGTTTTTAAGGTCATATCTTTGAATTAATAACCTCAAACAAGCCACAAGAGCCAGAGAACTACAATATAATATTGAAATAAGATTAAATTCAACACTAAAGTGTCAACGAAACGGCTTATAACAGTGAAATTATACTCTATACTTATATAGATTGACACTATTCTCTTGATAAAAAAAAATCTACTTTTGACAGACGTCAATACAAGTCAGATAAGTCTTTTTTAATGTACTAATTGAAGCGTGGATGACTTCAATAGTTCACTATTAGGATGATTAAGAAATTCTTTTTTGGGTTAGATTCACACCGAGTGGTCAGTATATATCGACCATTCTTTGCACGCTTTACCTATGTTGTGGTAAATAAACTAGGACGGAATGGAGATTGAAGGGCCGAAGTGTCCGCCCTGTTTGTAATTTAACGTGAAATGTCCAATTAGTTTTGTGGAGGTCTATGTAGATTTGTTATTTGAGGTAAGAATGTAGTGAGACGATGTCAATTCAATTTTAGTTTTTTGAAAGGACCCCATAGAGAGCTGGCCAACGCGATCTGCCAATCACCTTGGCCTGACAGATTTATATATCGGACAGACTATCCACAAACGAAGTAGCTTATAATTGTATTTTAAACTCTTTAAAAAAAATGCGATTCATTCGTAAAGGGTAATGGATTATCTAGTATCGGTCATGGGTGGTGCCAAAACAGGAATGCTGATAAGATAACAAAATCTATTCACAACTGACGGTCTTTTTATTATCTGCTTATATGTACACCGAACAAAAGGGTTTAGTTGTTTTCAAGCTCAGTTTAAAGACAGGGCATTTGAAAAATGCGCCTAGCCCTTCGGGTGGGAAGAAAAATAGAGGTTTTCTTTGGTGTGCACGTACAAAGAACACTTGGCAACTGTAATTTGAAAGAGTAGGCGGGAACGCCGATGTCCAGTCAATATTGCCCACATCACATTGCACTTGACCACATCTAAATGATACTATAAGTCTGAAAAATGACCGAAGCATTAACATCTTTTAACCTTAGTTATAAATTTAAATTGGTTTACAGATTCTGAAATCACAACCAACCGTATACCATGTCTCGTGCACGACACACAATAAGCGAAAGTTTGGACCATCAACAAGTACATTTCATCCCTTTTAAAACAAAATCCATCTTATGAAGGCTGCGTTTTGTTGAGAGGTTGGCACGCGAGTAACAGACAGTTTAGTTATCAAACAGATAGACAAATAAACAATGGAAGCCAGTAGTTATAAACACAAGATAACCTAACTGTCTTTACCGTTTGATTTATGATGAAACATTTACCTTAAAACTCAAACATCTTGCTTTACTCGTTTACAACTGATGGGTTTATTTTTCAAATAGCGTTGGCAAAGCAGAACCACGGATCTGTGTAGCCAACTTTCTGTATCGTGCCGGAGGTCTGTGAAATAGGTTTACCAAAAAGAGCGAGGAGAGCGAGATGCACTGATAACCTAAACAATTCAGGACTGCTTGAATTATTTTTTAAATGGTCTGTACTTTGTTAAAGTGGCATTATATGTAATTACTTCAAGCAATATTTAGCCAATATGTTCTGTTTCGGATAAAATAATTAAAACGTATAGATCTTTATAAATGTTTTGTGGCGACCCAAAGTCCAGTTGTGGTACGCACCCTTGTGAGACCTTCAGGTATAACTTTTTAACAAGGGATCTCCGAGCTTTATAAATCTCAAGGTTCAATTGCATGGTGGGGCTATATGAGTCGTTTGGTAGGTTGTCTTCAGGTTCTGCCAACAGCTAGAGCCAAACAAACGAACTAGCTGGACATTTTCGCAGTACTGGATCCGATAGACATATAATAAATCAAAAGACAAGATAACATTTTAAAAAGTCTGAACAATAAACTGTACCCATATTCTTGAAAGCAGGGGTGTCGAATGAAGGGTTCCATTCGAAAATAACCCAAGTCAGACCTAAAGAAATGTAACGTAGACTGAGATGAAGATGGTCATTTATTAAAAACTAATTTTCCTTCCATACTTTTTTTCCATTCTCATTTCTTTGGTAAGTCATTCTTTCCAAGGTGAAGGTCATACGTTTGAGTTTAGAAGGGGTGCATTTTAAAACCGCGTGTAAAAAAAAATAGGAAAGTTGAACTGTATCTCTGAACAGTTGTCAAATTCACGAAAATGTGTTGTGTACATACAAGTCGATTGAGTTTTGGGTAGTAGCAATTTAATGTTGTAGGGTGACGATGGCCTCCTGTTGGGTGTAGATGACCACCCTAGCTGGGTGATCATCTTCACCCCCTTAAATTAAACCAGAATACATGCGAGAAAAAGAGCCCTGCACTATGTTGGAGAAACTGTATCAAAGCTTAACCCAACTCATTGGGAGGTTCAGTTTTTCAGAGCATCTAAAAGGAGAGAGCGAATGTTCTTATATCAGCCACCAACGACGTTGATGTTGTTCTTACCAGATCCGGTCATTAATAAACGAAATATTCCTACACTTAATGGCATAGTTGTTTTTGTTGTTTTGGATTTTTCGACTTTAACAAACTACCCAAACAAAGTATGAAAAGACAATTTAAAGATGCGAATTCTCAAATGTCAGATATTTTAGCTTTGCGTCGAACCTTGGCTGAACAACTGGGAACGAAACCAACGTTAGACATATCACAAAAGTCTGGTGTAGATATACGGCCTCGATTGTAGTGAAGAATGGATATAAGTCGATTTGTTGAAGAGAAACACGTATTTAGATGTTCTAGGGCATACATATAAAGCATACATAAAACTAAAACGACCTACATACAGTGATTTCTGCTAGCAAACACCATACACAACTGACTCTACAAAACGACAATATTTCGAGTTACTTGCCCATGGAACTGAGCGACAGCTTGATTTAACTGATTATTGTGATGCTAGTGATTATTTTCAAGGATTTTTACCGGAAGCTAAAACTGTTCTCAACCACATTAATAAGTTTGAACTGATCTGTTTATCTTGCTTTTGACGCGATTATAGCATTGGTTTTTTTATATCTGTATTCTTTGCTTCGTATGTATTTTCATCTGTTAATACAAGCTGACATAGGTTACTTTGCTCCAAAGGAAAAGTCACGAAAATAGAATATGCTCTCGTGGTTAACATTAACAGCTTTAATACATATAAACCATAGAAAAACATTTAATTTGATAGGTACAATAGTCTAAAAGATAGGTCGTTCTGGTAGGTAAACCTTCAAACTTAAAATTATAAAGCTAAAATAATTGATGTAACAGGATAATGTTTGAGTCACCGATAAAAAAAAACAACTATAGCAAATAATTATTTATTCAGGTAAGTAAATCTAAGGGAAAGTATAAGCTTACTTTTATCTTCCTAGTCACGGTTCATTTCTACTTGACACAGATATATCTTGACACTCACTTCTAGGATTGACCTTAGGTCAACGACGACCGTCATTTTATTCTTCCAGTGATATTATTTTATTTATGTAAGTAATCGGTAAATACAAAACACATGCTTCTAATATGAACTGTTGTGTACCCTAACTTTATAAATTGTTACCTTTGCAAACTATTTTTAATGAATTATTTATATAAGAAATTAAGGAGGCTGAATGGCGACCCTGGTTGTTTATTTTTTAATCCTTAAAAGATCTTTTAAAATCCAAGGTGTACAATATAGTGTTATCTTCATGTATATCATGGATAGGACTGCATATATATCGCTATATTTATACGATGTTGAAGTCATAATAATATAGCTAAATTATATTTATTTGTAAAATACCTCGGGTTTCTTTTCAAGACACAGGAATATTTTTGTACTAAGCCAGGTGTTCCAGTGATAGACAATGGTATCCAAGAGTTTGATCGATTTACAATATTAAACGACAATATCATTTCGAACCATTCAGTCAGTAAATTTCCTTAATATAATTCAATATATAATTAGATTAACCTTAAGACTCAAATCGTAAAACCGTGCTAACTAATGAGTGATCATACTGTATTCGAAAGAAATAGCTATACTATTTTCGAAACAACTGGGCGAAGAGAATGGTACTTTAATTTTTAAATAAATACACAAATATATGTATACTGGACATATTTGTACATTTAAAGGCGCTAAATCGCTAATATATGGGATCTAGAAATTGACACAAAAGGGTCGCAACGCATATAATAATGTAATATGAACGTAAACTGTATACATTCAAATGTTTCCATTTTTACTTTAATTTCGAATCAGTAATGTTCGGCGAAATACGCTAGAAGTCTCCATCGAATGGCAATCTCTAGCGTCTGGTTATTCCAGTCTACAACGATAGTATTTATTGCGCATGCTCTCCAGATAAGAATATGGCATCCCTTACAAAAGGTTAAATATTTATTTAATTTTGTTTTGAATATTGGATATCCGAATCCCATCTTTTCCCGGTAAGATCACAACATCAATGTTGATTTAAATTGACAAATAATTCGTGTTCTCAATGTCGAAGACTTTGGATGATATTGAGTTATAGACTTAGTTACTTTAACGCCTATGCTGTGTATATTTGTATCTGCTTACCTTGTTCCACAATTCTCATTTTAATTAGTGAAATAAAATTTTGTAATCGTGGTGTTGAAATGAATGTAAATTATCATTAAGATCATGCTTACATAGTGAATTTGAATGATGATCATTAGGTTCGTTATAACGTAGTAGTGATCATTAGGATCACGGATGACGGAGTAAGTGTTAATGATGATTTTTTGGATCATGGTGATGAAGTAAATGTTGGATCATGGTGACGAAGTAAATGTTGAATGTTAATGATGATTCTTAGGACCATGGCGACGAAATGCACATTACTGGTTATTATTAGAATCAGGGTGGCCAAGTAAATAAATGTTAATAATAATTATTAGGAGTTATTATCAATGATTATTAGGGACCTGTCTTGCGCAGTACGTTTTAACAAGTCTGAACATGTCATGATACGGATGCAAACAGGAGTATATGATGACCCATATAAGTAATCACGCCTTTCGCCTCAATACATGTATGTACTAAATATTTTACTGTTTTTAGACTCGCTATTTTAAATGCTGACGCAATTCAAGGTTGTGTCTGAACTGAAAAAAAAGTGTTTCCAACTTCAGGTCATTGTGTCTTCGTCTGGTCTGAATTCATTTTGAAGTAATATAAGACTGTCCTGGGATCACAAGGACCCAATGCGCGGGTTCTAATGAACAACCCCCGGACATGTATATCACACTAATATCGAGACTTGTGTTGACAATGGCATTGGACAAATGCGAACGGTTGCCTAAATAATAGTGTGTAAAAAATTGCCATCTCCCCCTGGTTTGATTTCGTGGGTTGTGGGTCAAAGAAATTCCAGGCTGAGGGTTATGATACGGTCATAAAGTCTCTTAATGTGTGATAATCGGGTAGACTGGATAACCTGCTCTTAACGACGTCAGACTTGTTCTAACTTAATGGGGTGGGGGGGGCTATTAATTTAGGAGGATGGGGTAAGGACATCACAAGTGCCGGGTAAAACCAGTCCTGGGGCCTGTTTCACGAAATTTTAACCAAGATAAAATCCAAATTTTAGTAATTTGATTTGATAATATTAGTTTGATTTTAGTGCTTAAACAATCAAAATTGAAGTATCTACTAAAATTAGAATTTTATCTTTAGTTAAGATTTCGAGAAACAGGGCCCGGGACCTAATCCAGAATTTCCATAAACTTCCATCCACATGGAAATGACCTCACCAGCCGACATGAACTCCTCTCAGACCAACCTTGAAATAGCCAACACCGAAACTTAGAACAAGAGTGACGTTGGGTCGAGTCTCGCATATTAGAGCAGATCATGTCAAACACACTGTGACGTTATTAATATTCTAGGAAAGCTTTACCGATTTGCTTAAACATAGAAAACCGTTTTAAAATTAGCAAACAAATATACATTTCTAATTAATTAAGAAACGTAAAAACTAAATAAATTGAGACAGATAATGCGTAGACATCGCAAATCTTACATACGTCACATTTTAGCAATAATTCTTATATATTCAATTACAGCTTGAAATATTTTAGCTAATTTCAGTCCCAGTTAAGACCACCATCACATTGTTGAACGAAATTCTTTTCTCCTTAAAGTTTGCCGAAAATAATCAGGGAAACTTTCTACTATTTTGTCTGGCAATTATTGCATGAAAATAGAAGTTGTCAGGCAAATTAGTTATTTATAGTGATAGGTTTTATTTCCTAAAATGTTACAGGAATACCCGATAATCTACCTACACAATTCTCTAGAAAGGTGAATATTCTTTCTTAATTCAACATATTTATCTTAATAAAAGGCAGGTACGTATGAGATCTAAATTTAAGTCTCAACGCAAGATCTATATATAACCCAAAACTGGTTTTCCCTAATTTCTTGCCAGGGTTTTTCCAGTAGGCGTAGTTGTGATTAGATATTGTGACCTCAGGGACCTGTCTTGCGCAGTACTCTTTAACAAGTCTGAACATGTTATGATACGGATGCAAGCAGAAGTATGATGACCCATTTAAGTAATCACGCCTTTCACCTCAATGTGTACTAAATATTTTACTGTTTATAGACTCGCTATTTTAAATGCTGACGCAATTCAAGGTTGTTAGTGAACTGAAAAAAGTGTTTCCAACTTTAGGTCATTGTGTCTTCGTCTGGTCTCTAAGACTTCCAAGCTATATCTTCGTAATTTAGTTAAAAGTACTGACACGTCCCGTGCACAGATTTCAAACCATTCGATGCGATTGTGATATATTGTTTACCATTTGTCCCGAAATTAGCATTTTATATTTGAGAAGTGAAGTCCGAACTATTGTCTCATTAACTTATAAATTCAACATTGTAGTGTTGTGTGAAAACCAGAGGATGTTTGCTTTTTTCGTAAACAATCTTCATCTAGGGAAATTCACAAGTCTAACATTTCAGTTTTCCAGTTAAAACTACCGCCCCGCCCCGTTAAGTGACAGGAGTCGTAAGTCTGGTATCTTTGGCCCACACTTAAAAAACAAACTGTGCCATGCCTCATTTATTTGGGAAGTTCGCACGGCTAACAATTTCTGATGCATTGGGTACGCATGTCGTTAGATGGATATAACAAAATCACTGACAATATTCTTCTTTCAAATTCATTAAAATGTGGGCGTATAAAATGTGATTGGTAGTCAGAAACGTGTGTTTAATATTTTAAGATTAATAAGTACAATTTTTATAGAGAATATTCTTCTAGATAGACAGTTATATCTAAACAAAAGATTAGATTAGAAAAACTACCTGGTCAAAATCTCAAATACAAGGCCAACATAAAAAATATATGTTCTTTAAATGGCATTTAGTAACTGGATAGAGTAACAACAAAACACATACTTATGGAAAACAGCTACTAGTGTATTTAAGGCGACGTTTCGTAGAGTATTCTCTCAACGTTATCAAGCTAATACAGTAAAACAGGTATGAGGCAAATATATATAGACAAAATACAACAACATAACCGAAACCATACATAGCAACAACATGATCAAATATAGATTATTATTCATCGTTTAGATGTCATTAAATGTGAATCATTCGTCAGAAATGTTTTCTACCTAAACATGTCAATTAGGACTTTTTAAGGTAAAAAAAAAAAAATGGCTTGTAATTAGTAATATATTAACAACTGTCAATCAAATAGATGAAGTAGATATACATCTCAATTTGATTTAAAATGTATAAATGATTCTAAAAATGAGTCATGTATGTACCAAGGTGTGAGAAATATATTCCTTTATAAAATATCTCACGGATTTGTTAGCTAGGATCTATTTGGCTGTTCAAATATGTTTTGTACAAAACTAAGTATTCGCATTACTACAGTATTTTTTCAGTTAACCTAATAAATTTTTTAATTAATCTTATAGGTGATGCATTAAAATGTTTAAAATGGCATTCGAGTGTTTTAAAAGCTGTTTGTTTTTAGAGTTCTCGGCTTTGTAAAAGATCGTAATAAGAAGATAGTATTATAAAACTATATATAGACACAGAGATGATAAAGAGACACTAGTGGGCTATTCAATTGGATAAGGTGGCAGCCTATAGACTTATGACGCGACACTCTCTTTCTCTCAAATGACACCTAGTTATAGGTTTAAGTTAGAAATGTTATAGCTTTTTCAACATTTTAAATAGGGGTTTTAAATAGGATATAAACCTAAGCGGCTAATTTATCGCCGTATAATAGTCATTATAAAATATCTGATACATCAAGTTCACATTTTCGATTGTAATTTTGCATTTTAAAAAAATCTGTTTTACACGGTCTGGATATCAAAAATGGCGATAAAAATTAAAATGATCTATATAAAAATATAATTATTTGTTGTGCCTGGATCTCTAACAACTGTACGAGTAATACTCTCGCCCTTAACGTCAATGTTAAATCCATGGCCTGTCTTGGCTTGCGACATTCTGATGGTCTTAATCTTTATAAAACATGTCACAATTATCTGATAAAATATATTGAAGGAGGTTGGCCATTTCTATTTTTCGCTATACCTGGTCAAAGGAATATATAATGTGTGTGATGTCCACCTAGGGGGATGTTGGGTTATAGGCAGTGATGTCATGTTAGTAGGTGGCATCCTAGTTTATGCCTGTATATTTAACAAGCCCTGACAGAAAATCAAACACTCTTCGGAACTAGACCAAAAACTAAACCCAAAAATATCAGGCAAAGCAGAGAAAGAGATTCGCTTCTGATGCAATACAAATACGAGATAAGGGAAGTAATTACTAGTCAGAATTCAACTGTTACAAATAGGTTACCTCCCTTTCACCGGGAAGTTTCATAGTTTCGAATGTTATTAATTATCAGTACTGAAGCAGACATTGTAATCAGAGTTCAAATGTTTCTAAATTCTAGAAAAATAATTAATTCTAGACGTTGATAAAAACAAATACATGTATACAAACAATATACGAGTTTGTGGGGATAATCGAGTTCTAAATACGAGTTGCGGGGTTGGTTTTTTTTTCAAATTTTAAAGACTGTGGACCCTGAGAACAAGAGGGGATAAATTAATGTAATTCCACTTTATTAGAAAGGAGCAAGCTTGGTTATCTGTCGGAGATTCTCTCTGTCATAGTTTGGAAATATATTTTTCTATTCAACATGATATAGGTTATTTCAAGCATGACATCTTATCGTCGATGGCATGGATAGCATAAGCGCGAGTTATGTCCCTTTGACCGGGACCTTTCGTGATTTCGAGTATTATAACTATTAGAATTCCTAGCGCTGTTTTATGACCAAAATATATCATAACAGGCAAAAACCTGCCATAACTGTCAAAAGTAAACGGTTTTACATGAGAATATATTTGGGTTAAAGTTTAGACTAGAGGTGTGATTGTGAACTTTACATTTGGCTGAATAACCGAAAGGTCTCCGTGTTTCAATACATTTAAAAGTTTAAGATTCCTTTCAAGTGACGGTAGACTAAAACCGGACATGTTTTGTCATCTGACATTTGTTTTAAACCTAAATAAGAATGATTCATTGAGATACGGCAAGTATTAACTTCTAAATTAATTGCTGGATGTTCCAAAGGGTTGAATATCTTATTGCATAATATTTTGGTTAAAATAGATATATGTCAAATATCCGTTACAAAAATAGATGGGGGTTGGATGGCCGAATGGTTAGCAAGTGTGCGCTGCATCATAAGGCCTGTCATTGAGTCAACTGGCGTGGTTTCGAATTCCCGGTTGTACGTGATTCAACGTAGGGTCGCCTGTCCAACCTCGTGGGTTTTCTCCGGTCCTCCGGTTTCTTCCCACTGCTAAAGACCCCATATGTCAGTCCCGAAATGACCTAGTTTGTGTCAAGTGGACGTTAAACCCCACCCCCTCTCGCTTCTCTCTCCCTCTCTCTCTCTCCTGTACAAAAATACTCGACCCAAGTCCTAATAGATGCAATGGGTGTGCGCAATGTATGCTTTAATTTCTAAAGACAGGTTAAATCACGGTTAATACGGCAACTTTACCCCCATTGTATCGGGGAATGCGTTTTATTAGGTCTATCTATACATTTATCAAACAATGCGCAAGATATGCCGCGATTATCACAGTATCCTTGAGGGCAAATCAGCAGTTAAAACATAAATATTATCTAATGATTGAATAGGAGTGTGTAGAGGTTACATGATAATACTCAAATCTTATCAAAGAAAAATATATTTCATACTATCACTGATAGAAATTAATAAGTCGAAAGTGGGATACGAATTCGTTTTTATACGCCATATCTTCCGTTTTGGGCTTATTGATGACTTAAATATGTTTTAATTGACTGCTTTATAGAGAAAAAACTGAAAGGTTTTGTTTATTTTTTTCTTAAGTGAAAAATCTATACTTCTACTTTCAATTTGGGTATAGATTTTAAAAGATTCTATTTGCCAGGACTAAAAGCAGATCATTTTATGTGCAGACAATACAAAACGACGGATGAAATTATTTCACACGGTTGATATTAAAATACTGTATGATTGATGGGCGCAGACTACGAATGGCAACTAAGGAACGGATTAATTCAATTCATATCACATTTCCCCTACATACAATGCTGATATCCCTGAGTCGTTCTGCATTAAAAGTACACTACAATAGGCTTTCGTTATTTATTTCTGGTTTTTATTTTATTGCAATTGGCAAGGAAGATGTTAAAAGTCCTATTCAAACATCACAAACGTAGATATCAATAGGAATCAGGACAAGAAAAATAATGAACTACTTTAAAAGGGTTCTCGAGGAAACAAACGCCTTGCAATCTATTGTGGTTGCAACTGTTCAAATATAGCAAGGAGATATATAGCCGGTAAAAACAATTTTAGAAACGGTAAATAATAACTAGAAGGGGCCTCGATTGACCCTTCACCCCGCGTCGTTACCCCGTTCATAACCCCGCCCTCTAGTCAGGACAATTTCGTATAGTGAAAGCCTTCGAGTTGGTTTTGAGACTGGTCGAACGTATCACCGACTTGAAGCATTTTTCAGATCTGTGGCTCGCCAAGGTCAAATTGAAACAAATAATGGGTATTTGCTGCGGGTCTCGTCTTCAATTTCCACAGGTCAACGTTGACGAAGTGCCGAACAATGGGCTTGTTTAGAAAGGAATTTGATTTTCATCACGCTGTTAGTCCAGTCAATAAAAGTGTATTTAACGGTATTTTAACCGAACAGTAGACAGATATGATAATCACTTGTTCAAACTTATGATTGGTGTGAATTTTGCACCACTTCTTCCTTTACTTATACTTGATTTTAATAAAAACCATTGGCGGAGATGAGTCGGCATTTTCCCTCCATTTTTCAAGTCAAGCCATCAATCATAAAAGTCTGTATATGAAGGTCGGGGAAATAAATAAAATATATAATACTAGTAATTGCAGTAGAGGTCAAAATCTGATATGACATATTATTTGTCTTAAAAACACATAGACTTTTTATAGAGTGTCACGCAAAGCGCGCCATTTTATACATTAATTAATATATTGGTCGCATTTTTCAACATCACTATTAAATAGCAATAAAACACCGGTTGGATATCTTTTGTGAATTACACTAAAAAATGGAATGACTTTGGCTATTTGAATTCGATTCCTTTAATGCTGCACAATATGTTACAAAGATAATAGTTGACACGTTTATTAGTCATCATATCGTACATTTCGATGAAACGTAAATATCTCTGATTCAATGGTATCCGTTTGTCAATAGAGAAATATGAGTTCTATAGTTCACACGGAAGTGTAATGTGGAAAATTTAGTGACGCAGATTTCGCCCTCTATTCTTCGAATGATACTTTGTGAGGTCTTTTATGTGTACTAGCCCAGTTGGTATACCTGATATTGAAGTTTCGATTCTTGGAACCATCTAGGTGACTCGGTACACTTCCTATTTGTGATTATCTTTGGAACTTGGGCACAAACCACTCCTCATCTTGTTCTTGGGCGATGAATATTTAATAAAGGTGAATAGAAAGAAGTACTTGTAAATGCCAAATGAGAAAAAATATGAGCTATCTCAAATCATTTACTTTAAAGTCTAATATAATTTCATTGAATTTGAGTATGAAACAAAAGCAAAACATAAGGAAATTTCAAACAAAACTGATTAGAATTAAATGGTAGATCCAATTCATGTACGATCGACTTGAAACTTGACGGACTTCGCTTTTTTTTTTACATAATGTCACAATTCCAAAACTGCTGCGATGACGTCATACTCAGTTCCTGGTCCATTGTACGCTTGTGTTTGGGATAGCGTGTCATTCACGATATCCTTCGCCACGTATAGGTAATTGATACGTGGTACCAGGTGTTTAAATAGAGCACTTGTAGGTGTAATTTACTGGATAGATGGATAGTTTGCACCTGACCTAATACGCAACATAAAGAATACCAGTGAACATTTTAAAGCAAGGCAACTCTCCAATTTCCTGACTCGATGATGTTTCATTAAAACTTATATACTTTTGAAATAATAAAAAAATGAAATGAAAAGGGGTTTAACGTCCTACTGTTCTGCTCCTAATCTGGGCTAATGAAGACAGGCATACGCCATACAGTGTGCTATGACGGAAATTTTGCCCGGGCAGCGGAGCTACGGCCTACTCTTATATCAAATTCCAACTGCCAAGGGATCTTTTACGTGCACGCCAATGTGTACACGGGACCTTGTTTTCGTCCCATCCGAACGACTAGACAGCTGTCCTTGTCAGGCCCTCCGTCCTGCATCACTGACAAGGGGAAATAACAAAAAGCTTTTAAAAAGCATTTGATCCGAAACGATAAATTAATTCCCCTGGTTTTTTGTGCACACTCCATTGTCATATATATATGTATGTGATTAATCTCTGCCCGCTTTACTAAAAGTATAATGTTGTACATTATTCAATTAGTACTTACAATGACGCTATATCTATTGTTAAACAACATATATCTTATAGCTGTCAGTATTTAATATCATATAGTACAACATAAAACTATCAACTTAACAATGAAGTATATAATATGATTGTCATATAAATAGGAGTTAATGACAATATTATATTAATTATTTAAACATAGACCTATGTCACGCCTAGTGCCAAAACACCACTCGTTCTGGACGCCGTGTCAACTAGATCATATTATCCATAAACACATAAATAATCTAATCTAGTAGGGTAATACCTATTAATGACCAATAGACATTTACAATTTTAATGAGCAAACAAAAGCAGTGCGCGCTGACACTAACAATATGTCGACGACCCCACATCGCCCATAGAGCACCGTCATTAAATATGAACAAGCACAAATAAAATTTGAAGGAGGTATTGAACATTAATTTCATAGTAAGTGACCCCAGTAACCAGACGGTATTATTAAACTAGTTGGACAACACTCATATCGCTGATCTTTTGGCCTTTTTATTCACTTTATAAAGCACCTGATACAGTATTGAATTAAGAACGCAAACTTTGACTTCGTCACTACGAGTAACCAAACATCTGTTTAGCAAAGTGTCAAATCAGAAGTAAAAAGGCGTAATGTGTCAACGTGGCGAGACCGCGTCCTACCAGAAAACATAAAGCAAGTATGAACATGTAACCTGTCACGGTACAAAGCTCATAAAAACTGACCACATTGAAAACTATCGGATCGTGGTCATACACGATGGTCAATGAAATATACGCACGCACCTGCAGTAAAGTACATATCACGTGACCTTAGAAAGTCCATTACAATATTTTTACAAGGCATTGATAAAATTATAAGGTTATTTATTGAAGCGAGACCATTTCTTTATTAACTATGCCAACCAGGGTTTTCTTTCAATAACTAATTTTCTCCATCACCTAGCAAAAAGGATAATTTTGACCGCAAATATACGTTATAATATGATAGAAATAGTTGAATGGCCCCTATACTATTACACAGCGGTGACTTTTGTATTGTTAAACATAGCCGTGATTTTTATATAGGTGTTTGCTTTATTCTGAGAGGGCCAATAGAGCTAAAAGAGGCGTCCCTCGAGTCCATGGGAATTTCTTACTAACAATGCTGCACCATCTGTTTGCAAGTTTTGGCGCGGTTTTCTGGACTTAATGCAAAAAAGAGTGTCGAGTTTGTTATGGACGCCATGTAAAGCCTGGGAAAAACTTGGTGATTGGTCAATACATCTGCCATGCTAGATTAACTATTCACCTGTTGTATACACCTGTAGCGGAAAAACTTTTTGGCGCAAAGTTTAAGAAAGAAAACTTTTTTCAAAGGGGTACAAGGGATTAGCTACTACCTGTTTGTCAGTCTTTATGACATCCACATGTGTTATTATTTAAAAAAGCTCCTGGCGTGAGAAAACATATCCAATAATTGATCGATTTAAAGTAAATTTATGCGCCCTCTCATTTGTAAAATCTTTTACACTTTTCTTTAACAATAACATTTTCTGTAAAATGTGTGTGATATTGTGATTAAACAATAAAGAAATATTTAGTTACAGAAATGGCTTAAGCAAGGTGTTCCTCTGTGGCCTTTTCTTTTACTGTTGCGTGGTAATGATTTTGAAATGAACTAACATGTATAATTTTTTAAACTTTACTCATTTCTTTTGAATAATGCTAATAAAAGGGCTTGATTTAATACTTTCATTATAAATTTTGACACTGTTTGATAGTTGTATTATCTAGGGACATTTATGAGTTTTATTATGCAGCTCCAAATTGCTGTTAAAAGAAGAACACGAATTGATATGCACTACATTATTATTATATTTACTATTCAGTCCTGTTTTTATTAGAAATTTAAACCTATATTATACAGTTTAAATATTTAATAAGTAGGTATATTCAAATCAAGTATGTTTATAAACTTCATGACATAATATACGCGATTTTGTTTGTATGTATCGATTTATTTTTCGTTATAAACCTGTAACGGTAAATCTCTTTGATCTTTGGGGTATATTCTATGCCCGGAATAACTTGAGGTCTGAAAGTCGGGGCGGCTTTGGATAAAAGCAGGGAAATTTGGGGTTATTCTTCTGAAAGTTTTTCTTTAAACCTGTAACAGGGTAGGGGTTTTTTTTTCCATAAGAAAACATGATCTAAGGTTTTTCTTATGGGAATTCTGAGATATTCTCATTTTGCGTACATGTAAACATAGACGGTTTATAAGCAAGATAAAGTCCTCGACTTCGGTTATGCTGGGGAAGAAAGACCTCGGCCTGCCAGCTTCGGTTTTTCTTTTTCACGGGTTATTTTTTTCAGTCTTACTTTCCCCCAGCATAACCGAAATCTCAGTCTCGTGCTTTATCCTACACCTAAAATATTCATTCAGACTAGAATTATAGTGAGTTAGCTGTTGTGACACGAGAACACGATAAGATAAGACTAGTGTCATATCAAAATCCATCAATATGACGTATGACAGACCATGAAGGAGGCAACTAGTCTCGATAAGAGAGTTCTATCGTTGGTTAAACGAATGTTAGTTTAAATTGAACAACAGATAATATCCATGCCCCCCTTTCGTATACCAGAAGTTATCTTAACAACATGACATATCAACTACTGTCAGAACGGTGGATATGCTTCCTGTCACCTTCCACCTGTCCGAATCAATTTTAATGGTAAATGTAAATACATGCAGTTTATTATCACAATAAAAGAGCAAATTAAATTTAGTTTTGTTATTTATATCAATAAATGGTACGGAACTAGATCATCCTGGCCATCATCGAACGTTGTTGTATATTATAATATTAGAAACATTTAGGAATTCCAAAGAGACCAATTAAAGTTTGAAAACGTGAACGAGTGACCAATAATATCATTTAGGAAACAGAAATAGTCTGTAAGACGGTGCATTAACTACTTGTAAAGAATTCGTATTCTTTATTACAAAAAAATATTTTGTCACCTTCAAAGGTACTGGTTTTGCAGTTTGTTTAAGGGTTTGAGATGTTTAAATGAATGAATAGATATTACAAGCTGACAAACAGATGGGAAAATGGGTACAAATTCAAGAACACATCTTAACTATTTATAACGCATAAATCTGTTTGGCGCCGGAACGGAATAATTAATGTTAAATTATATTTTATTTCTTCATATACTGGTGATTGCCGCTATAAATTCACTATAATCAACAAGCCTGTCATACATGTATATAAACAAATAACTTTGTACGCCAACGTAAATGCCATTAACAATACGATTGGTTTATTTTTGTTTAGAAGAACCAATACAGATACATGGGTAGCTGGTGATTGACACGTCACATGTACCACCAGTGATGCAGATAATGTAAATTACGTGTCATAGACAGGTCGTATTTATCATTCATTGCCTACTTTATCTTATCTAATAGTGTAGAATCACGTTCCCTATCATAGTCTCCTAGTACAAGACGCATATAACCACTTGCAGATTTTACAATTCCAGATAGGTCTACATTGTATTAGATGACCTGAAATATAAAGAAAAAAAGATTTTCACCGGTGAAATGATATATTATTGCTTGAATTAGACTGCAGTCAATAGTGGCATTGCTCGAATGGTCAGTCCTCTCTCCTGATCTCCACCAATGGAACATATGTGGGAAAGTATTAGAAGTTGCCTCTTACAGGATCACCAACTGCAAAATCTCAGTCAACTGGAAGCAGCATTGTGGGTTGTTGATTTTCCTATGTCGGTAAATTCTCAGCCTGCAATCATGCCAAAAACCACACTCCAATTGCATTATGTCTCACCAGTCAAATCAGCGGTGCGTTTCTCAGTATATACTACCCTCGGAATTACATGGGGTCAAATTCTCAAGTATAATGCACGTTTTTTGCGGTTGGAAATGAAATGGGGTTTAGCGTCCTACTGTTCTGAAGACGGGCATACGCCATACAGTTTGCTATGAGGAAAATTTTGCCCGGGCAGTGGCACTATGGCCTACTCTTATATCGAATTCCAACTGCCATGGGATCTTTTACGTGCACACGCCAATGTATACACGAGACCTCGGTTTTTCGTCCCACCCGAACGACTAGACAGCTGCCCTTGTCAAGCCACCCTTCCTGCACTACTGACAAGGGGGGGGGGGCACGTTCGAAAACCCCAATGAACTTTCTCGGTCAGTGAAATGATTGAATACACGACTTCCAGGCTAGCGAGCCAGCGCCTTACCCACTTAGCCACCATAGCTCCATTTTGTGGCTGGAACATATTGTTTTCGTTGTGGGACAGAAACAGAATTACATAATGTTTATTAATTTTTGACCCGTAACTCTGCATTATCCTGATTATTATGTATTATGGCGACCACAATCTGTCAAGGAAATGACGTTTTGCCAGGATTAGGCGGGTGGTGTGAGTGTGGGGAGTGGCGTAAGAGTAAATAAATTACAATATGAATCAAATGGCCATTAAAAGTATTATTTACTCATACATAAAACGTCTGATATAATTTGTTCTAATAATAATAATTATAAGGACCATGTTTTCCCACAGTAAAATATAATCCACGTATTAACGACAAGACACCCTATCAATATGACAGGTAAAAATAATTAGATTATCTATCACCTATATAGGCTATATTGATACTAATGCAAGACAATACTCATTGTTATTTGTTTGTCTTTAATCTACCTTTTATTGAACTCTCTACTTGAAGTATGATTTGTGATGACATTTCTAATCCGCGCCGTTTTTAGCAACAATGGCGGCTAACTCCTGTATTTGCAAATTGAAAGCTTTTCTTAATGACAAGTTGATCCTATGTAATGCTTTCAGCATCTTAAACTACACCAATTTATACCTAGTTACATTGTTTATAAATTCCCAAAAGAAATTAGATTAACCCTTTAAATCCGTGACATTGTCGTCTAGTTCTAATGACACCTCTCTCTAACATGGCGGTCGGTAAATTTATAGCCAATTCAATATGGTGAATATAGACATATACATGTATTAGTGCATGCTATTTCATGCTAAATGACCCTATGACTATCTATATATCGCACCCTCTAATCACGGTGTAACTGATAGACAATGGTAATTTATTAGAGCATTATAAAGTTCAATGAAATATAAGACATGAACTTTTAAAATGTTATAATCACAGTTAAACTGTCGTTCTTATCACACTGCTAGGATTAAATATAATTTGTGTGTGTTTGTCATCTGTACGTACTTATATAGTCCATGGAAATTAAACAATTGGACTTTCGCTCTTAAAGTGGGATTAGCAAAAGATAAATGTTGAAAGAATTCAAAATATATGACAATAGGCTTTATATAAACTCCAAATTGTAAATTCTACTTTGCGAACTACAGCTACTTCCATTGCCATAGCTGATTATAACTGATTAAAAGAGTTCTTTGTAAAATTGGACGAAAAAAAAAGTCAACTAGTGATAATTTTTAATATTGACAACCGATGAAATTGAATAAGCAGGGGCGTGGTGACCCATGATTTTGCATAAGGATCAAGATCCCGTCCAGGCCCCCCAAAAACAATATTTATATGTGTGTGCGGGGGAGTGGGTACCTCCTAGTGCCACCGAGTAATATTGGGCTGTGTGGAACATGCTATATAAGCGTCGATTTGTATCGTATCTGACCCACGGTGTATGTTTGACACTGGTTCAGCATTATGATTATAATTACAATGTTGAAACTGCATTGAAACCGCGTGATGGGGTGCAAAAACTCAAGGGGGCGCAACAATCATAATGATCCTTCCTGTATAATACAGTCATATGATGCAGGATATCGGATCTTAGTAACTTGTATTACAGGAAAACCCCAGGATTACAGCTAGAGTACACACATTTGAAGTTGCACCCTTTTCTTTAGATAAGATGTGCATTTCCTGACAATAGATTTCCTGAACTATGATTTGTAACAATGACACTGTATATTATCTTCTCTCGATTCGTTGTAATCGCTTCCTCTCAATTTCAGGTTTTATTCATTTTCGTTGAAATATTTTGACATTAGGTATTGTGTCAGGATATGGTTTTCCTGGTTAAATGGTATTCAATGTATCTTTAATGATCAGCTATTACCACTCACGTGAGCTTCACAAAGGGCCACGTTTAAACGATCTTCAACCCTGTAACTCGTATAACCCCTAGGTCTTTCTCTCAACCCCCCCTTTTCATTTAATGTGGGTAATATGGTGATAAGAGGGAAATCTGTCTCGACATAAGGTGGTAATCGTTCTCTTTTAAACTACTTATTGTCATTATGTCATCTATGACGCGACCTCTCCTGAAGCACACATACCTCGTACCTCAAGGTAAAAAATAAAACTTCCGCTACGTTTTAGTAAGTTTTTATTTCATAGAAATTGTTTTTTATATGGATATTAATTTAGCTGGAAAATCTTGGTTACAAATATTTCCGTGCCTCTTCGTTTCTAATAAAGAGTATGCACACGAATACTTTGCGGGTTTTTTTTATAAGTGGTCTACATTTATATACAAAAGCAAATTTTAAATGACAACTAATGCATTCAGATAGGATAAACATGTTAAATAGGGGCATGCCCAAAAGATTAAAATAAATATGAGTCAGACCTGTGTTTCTTCCGGACTGAAATAACTTAAAGATGACTAGTAGCCATCACCCGATTATTTGGCGGGAAAAGATACACCTTTATCTGTTAATAATATCTAAGATTGAAAGACATATATACACTTGTTGAAGTGTATAGACATAGGTGGTAAACACTGCATTCTTCTACAAACATTGAACGTAACGGAGTGTGAATAGAAATTGTCGAAAGCATGGAGCATGTTCAGACCTGTTTATGGTGACGTCACTTTTTTAAAAATGTCATTGACCTTTTTAAGTTATAAAAAGGCGATAAATGCGTAAAAAATGTCTTGTGTAGTAGTTTATTTTAGTTTCTTACTTCAGCGTCTGAGTTTTCGCGGGAAAAGCGATCAAAGTCGGTGAGGCGTGGAAAGCAGAGATTTAAGTTATACTTTTTTTGAGTTTATCATATGCTTGATATTTATCATAAATTAATATACATTTATATAGACTATAATGAATACAGCTAGGGAGATAGAATAGATTATATCCCTTTTCACTGGATACTAGTATCAGTGTCTATAATTTGTTGCTTAAATGAATCCATAACAGCCTTTTGATTTTGTATTGTGTTCAACAAGGCGAATGGTTGCCCCGATACAAATTACGTGTTTCTACAAAAGACCCTGAATGTTCTAATTTATTATTTAATTCACCTTAAAATTACAGATATCAACAACAATTGATTGATAGTGTCGATTGAACGTATTTAGAACCATTCAATGGACGAAGAATAAATTAAAATTAAGAACAATTTCACACACGCTTGTTACCCCACACACGCTTGTATAATATTTAGATTGTTATCTGTGATTTTATTTTGTAGTAGTTATGAAACATGGAAGATGATTACTTAAAATATTGATTTTTATCTTTATTTGGATTGATCTTATAAACAAGTGGTTAAAGATCATGCATAAGTTGACGAACTGTAGCAATAACCACAGCACATTTGTTAACAACAGTGATATTCATTTATTCTTTGTTAAATTTTCTAAATGCCAAGACCAAGCTTATAAAGAAAGCTAATGTAAAATTAATGTAAAATACGTCGAGAAGAGTCCAAGTGTCGTGGCGATCCGTGATCTTAAAAAGTTCCATTTCATTTAGTTATTGGGCAATATTTGAGATGACGATGTAGTTTTATAATTCATTTGAACGAGTCATGTTTAGTTTAATTTAGTGTAATTGTATTGTTATATTTGTTTTCAATAAGTCTCACGCTTCAACAAGAATTTAAGAAAGGCCAGTTGGCCCGAATAAATCGTAGCTATTACAAAGTCAGCCAATAGACCAACGTTCTCGTAGCTCATTTATACCATTTATTAGTATGTAAGAAGTAGAATTAAACGGGCATTATGCAAGAGCTAAATCTGCCTATTGCAAGTCTTTCTTTAGGCCTGAAATGTTATCTAAATTATCAATTAGAAATTAATTAACTTATCAAGAACATAGTCAATGCTCGATATCATCGGATGTCTCCGATTTTAAGCAGATTTAAATACGTTTTGCGGTGGATGATTTAACGCAAAAATGGATAATCGTAACAACAAAAGCAATGACAATCGCATCTACATTGTAATTGTATCGCCGATAACTTGGTTCAGAGTGAAGTAATTTGACTAAAAGTTTCAATATATTCCCTTTTCATTATCTATTTTTAAATGTTATAGCGAGAACTGTCGGCTTGTTATCTAATCTTACATAATGCTCCTTTAAGTAAGGATGTTACTGGGTTCATGCCATCTTGACTAAAGATGTGTAGGCGTCTAGTGCGAGCGGTTATTTACACTAGGAACACGTAGATGCACCAAGCGCGTGTCAAAATATTTCGGTGCAAAACCTTTATTGGTGATAACATAAATGTTCAACAGCGACGTTTGACTGATTTAATATGAATACATTACTCTGATTTAAAGATATGTACACCACATTACACCGAGAGAGAAATTTATGTAATTACACCCAAAACGACATGTCAATTGCCTCTTTTCTATTTACGCCAAAGGGTTGTATTCTAATAAATTTTGAAAATTATAAAGGGTTTTGAGAGCAATTCGGGGGTTATTTACTTCCATATCTAAATTATCGGTGATAATAAGGACCCTTGACACTATGTGTATTTATAAGTAAGTAATATGCTTATCTTGGTGAAAGTGCGTGCTAAATCATTGCTGTATAAATAATATAAGCCATGAAATACTACGCGGGGGCCATTTAATTGTCCCTTTAAATTTTTATCGTATCGTGAAAATCATACATACTAAATACAAGTGTACACTATACAGTTTCATCCAGTCCAGACTTGTTGTAGCGGGAACGGTTATCAATGAAGAAGCAACAAGCAACGTATGCATATATTTTGTCTGACAATGCACAATTTCTATATAAAGCCGCCATATAATTTTAATTTTTGAATGCGAGAAAGAGAGAAATGGGGTTTAACGTCCACTCGACACAAACTAGGTCATTTCGGGACTAACATATGGCTTAATTTTATTTCAATAATTCGCTTGCGCGTAGGGGTCTTTAGCAGTGGGAGGAAAACGGAAGACCCGGAGAAAACCCGAGAGGTTGGACAGGCGAACCTACTCCTTGTCACGTACAACCGGGGATTTGAAACCAAGCCAGTTGACTCAATGACAGGCCTTATGATACAGCGCGCACGTGCTTACCATTCGGCCATCCAACCCCCTCATTTTTTGAATACAATCTTGAAGCTGTCTAATCGTTCGGATGGGACGAAATACCGAGGTCCCGTGTATACATTGGCATGCACGTTAAAGATCCCTTGGCAGTTGGAATTCGATATAAGAGTAGGCCATAGTGTCGCTGCCTGGGCAGAATTTCCCTCATAGCACACTGTATGGCGTATGCCCGTCTTCATTAGCCCAGCCGGAGCAGAACAGTAGGACGTTAAGCCCCATTTTATTTCATTTCATTTCACCTGTCCATGCCAACTTTAAGTGGCCTTCCTTCCACGCAGCAAAATTTGTTGTATCCTTGCCCCATAGTTCACACTCTATCCTTTTCATTCAGGTACATATAGTGCAGGTAGCATGGTTGACTGTTGGGTACAATCTTAAAATCATTTACATGTTGATTTAAACAAAACAAAACAAAAAATAACAGTTGCATGAACGGTTAAAATAAAAATAAAAAAGCGATTCTAAATAACTCTCACTTCCTGGGGAAATTTCAACAATGCTAGTTAAATTTATTTGAACCCTAAGAATGTTTTCGTTTCGTAAAAAAAGCAAACCAGTAATGCAAACCGCTCGTGTCAGAATCGGTATTTTATTTATTGATAAAAACAAGAGAAGAAACATTGAAACAGCATACAGAATTCCAGACATAGTTCATTTGGAAAATAAAATAATATCCGTTTTCCGAGTGAGTGTAAACGGTTATGTTGGATGTCTGGGGTCAAAGGTTACGGAATGTCTTGCTGTATCAATATGATCATCAAGATGGTGTCAATATATTATATCGTCTGGCTGACCGATTCCACGTCTGCATCTCTGCAGAACATAGTGACTATCATTTTGATACTATCGTTCCTGGACATGAATTAAATAGCACATGGGTTTCTGATGATGATGCTAAGTATGGCATGAATATTTCCGCATGTGTTGTCAGATCGTGTCGATTGAGCCTTTCGTCGTTCCGTCGCTTCTGTAGATAGTGTTTGCTAGAGGAACTACTTGGTCTGTGGTTATATTTTGTTGGGTGTGATGTAAATAGTGTGTTGTGGTAGTAAACATAAACTGATGACATTAAACACCTATAGTTCATCAACTATAGCCCTAAAATACCCAATCATTTTAAGCTGGTTTTGGCATAGCCCAGAGAACGAATGAAGCAACGGGGACGAAAATACTCTTAATTCCGTGACTTTCTAGCTGTGGTGACATTACCAATCCTATTCTGCATCCTTGAATACCGGGAATCGAGTGGATCATTGTATAAGACTCTGGCTCATTACCCAAAGAACGAATGAAGCAACGGGGACGAAAATACTCTTAATTCCGTGACTTTCTAGCTGTAGTGACGTTACCAATCCTATTCTGCATCCTTGAATATCGGGAATCGGGTGGATCATTGTATAAATCCCTGGCTCGCTAACCTGGAGGTCACGAGTTTGATCCCAGTGCTCGCAGAGAAAGTTCCTCTGGATTTTCGAGCGTGGTGTCGCCAAGGACCTAACAAGAAAGAATGTATAGCCATTCGCGTGGGATGAAACCCAAGGTGCCGTGTATACATTGGCGTCAACTAAAAAGGATTCGAAATAAGAGTAAGTCGTAGAGGCTCTGTCCAGGCAAAATTTCCTCCCTCAAGACACACTGCATGGTGTACAGGCCGTAACTAGGGGGTGGGGTGGGGCAGGGGGCGAAAACATTGTCGACCATAAAATGAATAGATATACATTGTCCGTCAATTTTACAGCACCCCTGAGAACACTTCCCGCCCCCCTCGTTGTTCAGAGCTAGTTACGGCCCTGATGGAGTATGCTGGTCTTCATTAGCACCGACAAGGAGTAGGGTCGCCTGTCCAACCTCGCGGGTTTTCTCCGGGTCCTCCGGTTTCCTCACACTGCTAAAGACCCCTATGCGCAAGCGAAATATTGAAATAAAATTAAACCATATGTTAGTTCCGAAATGACCTAGTCGTGTCGAGTGGACGTTAAACCCTATTTCTCTCTCTCTCTCTTTCATTAGCACCGATGCAGATTCTGTGTTAATAGACTTCAGAATTAAAATCTGCAGAAGGATCTCAAATAAGGAACCATCGTTTAAGAATTTTTCAATTAAAATCCAAGGCGTTCTACAATCCTATTTTAATTCATGCTATATTATAAACAAAATACTTATCTTCTAAGATCAATTTTTAGATATACACATTTTATGAATTAAATATCAAACATAATATTGATCTAAGGATTAATAGTAAGTAAAATAATGTTTACAATATGATACAAAAGGATTATCTTATGAACACGTGTGAGGTGTTTTGTCAACAACATCTCTAAGAATCGTCCTCAGAGAGGGGTAAAATTTCCAACAGGCTTAGCATTTTTCTTCTTTAAAATTGAAATACACACGTGTATTTGTATCGATTATACGGCAATCGATGTTTAGCTTCAATAACCACGCGCCTTTTATTTACTTTTTAAATCCATTACAATCTAATACGCCATTCCCCCATGGTGATGTCATTCAAAAATCCACTGCACCCTGTTGATTTAGGGATAAACTCAACGTCGCCTAAATGTTGGAAATGGTGCTTAATCGATTTCTGGGGGCTTCATGCAAGGAGATGCCTGAATAGAATGTGAGTTCTTTGGGTAACTGTTGATGTGTCTGAACTAAATTTTTGTAAACTAAAGTTTTACGCGTGGAATTATTTCTGTTTTTTTTTTATATAGGCACTAGACAGTGGCCTTTTGATCATTGAATGTGAAGCTTGGGGACTAAAATGACGTAAAAACACAAAATGTCAACATAAACTCTAACACTCAATTTCAAAGTCTTGTTTAAAAATACCAACATTAACTACAATTTTATAACCTTTTAATACCAGGTCATCATCAAATTGATGAAAGGTTAACATTGACGTCACAGCACGTTTACCGGAAATCAACGTTATATCCACGTGCCTGTTTAACTGGAGTGAGTCTATCAACCCATCAGTAGTCCATTACGCCACGATTCTAAACAACTATTTTTATTACGTTTAGTTTTACCATATGAAGTTTGTGTTGACTCCTCTAAACCCCGTTGACAGACCACGTTGCTTCCCATCGATTCCATTGTCCCGCTCTTCACACTAAAAGGAGCTAAATCGCTAATATTTGGGGCATAGAAATTGACAAAAAATGGGTCGCAACGCATATAATAATGTAATATGAACGTATATATACTGATTTACATTCAATCGTTTCCATTTTACTCTAATTTCAAATCAGTTATGTTCGGCGAAATACGCCATAAGTCTCAATCGAATGGCAATCTCTAGCGTCTTTTTATTCCAGTCTACACCGATAGATTTCTCCAAATAAGAATATGAGGTCAATGTTTGACAGGACTTCTGGAACATGTCTAGTCTTGTTCTTCGGGTCCCTTGTGACAAATGGCGGTGAAACACATTCTGGTACACGATTCGTGTACCAATGGTAAAATTCTTATTTTGTCTTAAATATTGAATGTCAAAGGTCTATCTTTTCCCGGTAAGATCAAAATATCAATGTTGATTTAAATTGACAAATAATGTGTATTTTCAATGTCGAAGACTTAGGATGATATTGAGTTAGAGACTTAACTACTTTAACAAAAGGTCGGGAACGGTAAAAAAAATCCTTATCGTCCCGGATCAACTAAATAAACTATTTAATACTTATTCAAATCAATCCATTTGCATAGCATAGGTGTAATAATTTTGGTTATTCGTGAATTTTGTTTAACAAAATGTAAAATGTCATGTGCGAACCATATTTATGAAGTCGTGTGACAGATTGATGGTCTCCACATTTACTAAGAATTAATGGTTTAATCGCGACGTGTTCAGAGAATGAATGAGCTTTTAGTGAAATACTGCACTTGAATTACAAGAAGCTTCCTATTTAACTAATTCATTAATGGTTGTAAATAAAGGAGATTTCTTTGGCTACTGAAGACACAATTCGGGTAGTGCTCTAAACCTTGCGCCATAGATCACAGCGTCTGTCGTCGTTGCATGTGTCGGAAGTTTGGTGTGACAGGAGTCTGGTGGCCTGCCTCCTTACCTACCCTGTGTGTTTTCTTGGGATTTCCAAATTGACCTTGTTTGTCTTGATTTTACGTTTAAGTCTCATGTCTCTAATATTACAGAAATTCGCGAACAAGAAATGACCCGGGGATGGGCGTATGATTGTTTTCGTCTCAAAGACCATTAACAATGTGGAAAGGAACTTGGCATATGAGAACTCTATATAAAACCTGCGACAACTAGGTAAGCCATATTGTCATCAAACATTATTGTCTGAACATACAGTGGAACAACGGTACTAAATCCTAGTCAAAATTTGCAACACGAAGGACAACATTTTGTAGAGACCCCGAAGACTTTTGTCAAAAAGTTATGAATTGGCAGGGGGGGGAGGGGGGGGGCAGAAAATAGTTTAGTCTGACAATCTCCTTCAGATTCAGTTCCCTTTCAAACGTCAATGACGTCACTGTGTGCTAATTATAGAAGGACATTTTGCGATGCAGTAGACGTGTGTTCAAATTTTGGTAATCTCAAGAGACCATTGCCAGGAAACAGAAACAACACTTCCAGACCGACTGTACAGAGAGTACCATCAGAACTAACAGGCGTATTGTTCTAGACACGCTAGCAAGAAAGGCACATGATACTAGACGGGGTATAATCTTAGAACGACCAAATAATTTCAGAGCATGAGCTCAATAGGTGGTGCGGTGTTATTTGAGTAACTTTGTCAAAGTCATGATACCAGAAAATCTGATTCATAAAGAAATCCTGGAAATGGAAGATGGGAGAGCATCTGGTTCCCACAGCATACCAGCAGGTCCGTGTCTACAAGACGTGTGGGATAGAGGTGTTACCAGAAGAATAGAAGGGTTGTATTAAACGTTATAAACCAGGAAAACCTTGGGAAAGACAAGTTAGACATTGAATTAAAAGATCATCGTTACTTCACGCTGAGAATGAAAAACAAAATAGCTTTGGGCCATAATTGATAAAAACTGAAAAGCCAGACGTTCCACAGAACTAAAGACGACGCAACCGAAACCCAATGTAGATTAAACAGGTGTAATTGAACTGTTCGTACATGTTTAAGATATACACTTTGATGTAGAACTAATGTAGAGTGTGAAACTATATAAAGCGACTAGTTGATAGGATTAGGAGATTAAGTATATATATAAGAAATGAGTATAAAGGGGTTGTATATGTAACGTGTGGTAATCTGTGTATACAGGTGATAAAATAGATCTAATCTCTAGTATATATGTTTACTTATCTGATACCGTTCTTTATACTTACTACATGCCTGGTTGGCATCTATATTTACTTATATTTATCATGCATCATATGCGTCCCTCCAACATACAACGCCATAACGGTATCAATATAGCGTGTATAAATAATGAACCCTAAGCAGTATTAGGCAGAGCGAGCAGTGTTTCAACTTGGGTCTCATTTGTAGCTAAAGGTGCAAAGCTTAAGGTTTTAGTTGTGCGAAATCAACATATATCTGTGTGTGTTATCTGGTGTCTTAGTGTAATAATATCGCACCTCTAGCACGACCTCACTATTTAGATTTAACATAGTCTGCACCAAAGCTACTTGGTGAAATAAACGTTTTATCAACAACAATGAAAAAGAGGGGCATATTGGTCGTCACTGCCACAATTTCATAAAATCCGAAATTATACGATTCAGATCCATGGGGATGAATGCGCTAAAGGAAACAACAGTTCCTTGACTATTTCTTTAAAACACTTGGGCAAAATAACAAACATGGGCTAGATACTTGTTGAATTCTATGATTACAGGTTTTGAAAGACCTTTATTGACTATTTCTTTAAAACACTTGGGCAAAATAACAAACATGGGCTAGATACTTGTAGAATTCTATGATTACAGGTTTTGAAAGACCTTTATTGACCTATCCGTGTCATCATCCCTCCCCTGTTTTATAAACCCAATAAAATCGTAATGTTTTCATTCATCGAGTTAATAATGTTAAAACTCATGGCTGATTCCTTGCTTCCGATTCTTTTAATATTTTTGTAACTGCAAAGATGTTCACCAGTGATCTGAGTAACTGTAAAGCTAGTCCACCTAGCGTCAATAACAAGTTAAAGAACGAATTTCAATTCAAGGGTAGGATAGACCAGTCTTCCTTTAAATAAACAGTAAATCAGATAAAACCTAGGTGAAAAGAGATGGGAAACAATTAAATTCTTGAGTTACCGTAACTGTGTCTTCTCAATATGGTATTACTTTCAATTTGTCACGCAGTAGACGTTAGTATAAAGTTTTATTGGTCAAGGGATTTTATTGTTAAGGTAGATAATGTAAATAATTATAGTAATATGGTATATTGTGGTGTAAGGTAGGGTAAGATAGATAGATAGAAACCAGGTGCCATACAGGTGTTCACTACTCCAAATCAAATAGACATTTTCTTCACACATCTTGTCGTTGAGTAGGATGAAACAATACAGATACATGTTATATCTCTTTTTACTATTTGATATAATTTATAGAAGATAACGGTCGATAATAGAAAAGATGTTATTTTGGGCATCATTTGATAGGGTATTCATTGTTTGATAACAGTATTATGATGTCTTAGTAGTTAATTCGTTTCATCGCCCTCTATTCGATGAAGTGAAACGATTCGCGGTAACGGGTATATCCATATTATTATTTTAATGTGGTTGTATATTGTCACCCGGGTTGGTCCACAGTTGTTTATGGGTGCTCTGGCTATAGTTGATTTATATGCATTCGGGCAGCATTGTTTGTATTAGCAAAACGAAGTAATATATCCAATTTCTGATAACTACTTTCTAATAGTAAGTGCAGGAGGACCACACTACACGCAAAACAAAATCTACAAGATAAACCTGTGGACAAGACAGAAAATAGACATTGCAAAAAATAAACAACTATCAAATAAAGTGAATGGATCCGGGGGCTAGTCGTAAGCGTCCACTGAGCTGTATAGTTCTGGGTCTGTAATGGCGCAAGCTTCACTCAAAATGGGGGAAAAAAAGATTTACAAAAAACACGTAAAGAGAGACAGAGAAATGGGGTTTAGCGTCCACTCGACACAAACTAGGTCATTTCGGGACTAACAAATGGTTCAATTTCATTTCAATAATTCGCTTGCGCGTAGGGGTCTTTAGCAGTGGGAGGGAGGAAACCGGAGGACCCGGAGAAAACCCACGAGGTTGGACAGGCGACCCTATTGCTTGCACGTACAACCGGGGAATCGAAACCCTGCCAGTTGACTCAATGACAGACCTTATGATACAGCGCTAACCATTCGACCATCCAACCCCCCCCCCCTAAAACACGTAAAGGAATAATGCGACCGATCTTGACAGTGGTAATCACTTCAATGGTGATAGTCTGCCAGGTGACGTCATGAGTTAGAACGTCAAACAATTTTAATAATAAGGGCGATAATCCGGATAGAATCTAGGAAAACGCTAAAATAATAAAGTGTAGTGAGCAAACAGGAGCAAAGCCCATCAACGAGAACATTCTGCAGTACGAAGGGCTAAAACTCTACTCTAATAGTAGGTACAGGAGGACCGCACTACACGCAAAACAAAAATCTACAAGATAAACCTGCGGACAAAACAGAAAATAGGCATTGCAAAAAAGAAACACATATCAAATAAAGTGAATGGATCCGGGGGCTAGTCGTAAGCGTCCACTGTGCTGTACAGTCCCGGGCCTGTAATAGCCCAAGCTTCACTCAAAATGAAAAAAAAAACGATTTACAGAAAAGACGTAAAAGAATAATGCGACCGATCTTGACAGTGGTATCGCCTTTGTCACTTTGCATAATCTTTTGTACGCTCCAACTAGAGCCTAAAGTTGTTATCGTTTATGCGGATGGGTATTTCATCTTGACCTGACAATCGATCGCCTTGTTGCTTTTGCTACCCTTGGTAATGATGGTGCTTTAATTGTCGTAATACTTAATGATCGAGTCTGAAATTCCGAATTTAATGATGTACTTGCTGCAGTTTGGGACCAATAAAATATCGAGTTTGGCTGCGACACCAATATAATTATTATAGCCCTACCACGGGTAGCAAATGAAATACTGGGAAAGTCCAAGAACAGTTTATTTCAACTGAACCCAAACAGTATGCATCAGTGGGAATATTTGAAGAGGGACGAGAATACATGTTTTGTTTTTTGTTTGTTTGTTGGTTGTTTTTTATTGAAGGTCAGCTTTAATATCTTAAATCTATATTTAATAAGGGAGCTAAATAAGGTCAGTTTTCACCTAGCGTTTAATATCATAAATCTATATTTAATAAGGGAGCTAAATTAGCTGGGTAGTAACCAAATACCCTCTATTCTACGTTGTATTAAAAGACAACCCGTGAAGTATGGAAGCATGTTCACACATTCCACGAATTTCGCTATATCATTAAACTGGTTATAGATCACGGGGAATAATTGATGAAATCGAAACGCGATGTTATAAAAAAAAAGATAATGATATGGAATTTAAACTCCATATACCAACATGAATTATAGTAACGCGGCTATCCTGTCTACTTTAATACCTCGTGAGTCGGCATTCATCGTTCAGATTAAAGACATAGAGGGGACAGCTTGTTATTAAATCTACAAAACCAAAGGAGAAAAATATTACTCGCGATAATCGATGCATGAAAATACCCACCATTGACTGCTAGGTTGCGAACAATAAAAATATTAGTGTCATAAGTGTAGTACAGATTAGACTGGTTTTTATATTAGATTTGTCAAGGAAAATATTAAACATATCATACAATCTACAAATATGATTTAAAGACAGTTTTAATCATTTCCTCTATGGGATTATAATTAATTCACTATTTATTGCGAAGTATTATGGTCTGACAGAAGTACCGGCATCTTGGTCAGGTTTAATATTTGTATGGATTTATTTAAATCTGAGGTTTCTTCCCGGATCATGTTCCTTACCAGACATATTGTGAGTCTACTCAAAAGGGACGTGACATATATCCCCCAGATATTAAAACTATAAAGTATACGCTCCGTTTTGCTGTGCAAGATTACAAATCTGTGCTATTCGACTTTATACTCAAATTTATCAACTAACCACAGTTTTTCAAGTCATCCCATCGAAATATGATATTTGTAGAAGCTAATAAAACCTCTACTGGTTCAACCGTATTCGTGGATACGACGCGAAACCTCATGGCTGTTCCTTCTCATCCCATCGAAATATGCTTTTTGTAAAAGCTAATAAAATCTCTACTGGTTCAATATAACCGTATTCGTGGATACGACGGGAAACCCATGGCGGTTCCTTCTCTGTGACTCCTTAATTTTTTGTGAAAACTGATAGATACAAAACATTACTTTGATAACTATATACAAGCCTTGAACTATATATATATATTTCTCACACAACCACGTGAACAGTTGCCATTCCCTTTACTATGAATTTCTATGACAAGTCTATGCTTGCCTAACAAATTACCCCCAAAAAGCCATTAGCAAACACGACCTTTCTCCTGTTCAGTTTTTGCATAGATTTAATCCTTGTGTCCAATTCGTGAATAGCTCGACATTGTCCTAGTTAAATGTCAGCATTATACCTTTAAATTAAACACGTGTAGCTAGGACTCCAGTTTACTTTTGACGGTAAAGATATTTGATTTCTTTGATGTTAGTGATGTATAAAAAATGGGAGATTCGTGAATTAGAGAATAGTTTGATTGATGTACAAGGGTTACTGTTCGACGCGTATAATGTGTTTTTTTATCTTTTTAACGCGGAGTTTCCGATTGAAATGTAATTACTTCTAATGGCGCATCAAATTGGACGACCACAAATACTTCCTTTAAAAAAATGTTTTAAAAAAATATTTCATATATTATAGAGCGCGGTTGTTTATTGAAATTCAGTGATATAAGAATAATGTACATACTATGTTATTTAATATTAACTTAATGAATTGAAAGTGTGGGATTAAGTGGACTAGAAATTTATATAATAATGTAGATCAGTAAACATTATGCAAACAAGCCAAGAGAGAGAGAGGAGGAGAGAGGGGGGGGGGGAGAGAGAGAAAAAATGGGGTTTAAAGTCCACTCGACGCAAACTAGGTCATTTCGGGACTACCACATGGTTCAATTTTATTTCAATAATTCGCTTGCGCGTAGGGGTCTTTACCAGGGGGAGGAAACCTGATGACCTGGAGAAAACCACGCCATTTGATTTGACTCAATGACAGACATTTTGATCAAACGCGCACGCGTTAACCATTCGGCCACCCAACCCTGCAACCACGGGAAAACTGCCACTGCACAAAACCAAAAAGTGCTCGACAATCCCGAACTAAATCCGTTGGCTGTTTTTAAAAGAGAGGTTATACCATTGGTATTAAATAATTTAACTTGTATTTATGCTATTGAATTAATATTTAAAAAGGGAGTGTCGTAGTGACGGCGCGGAAATATCAGGGGATTTTTTATATGGCTAATCATATGTAATCATACTTAAAGAGACATTATGGGAGATCAGATAAAGAGCTGACAGTTCTCACTATAATATCGGTACGATAAAAAAACATAGTCTCGATTGTCCATTTCATGATTAAATCATGAATGGAAGTCGAACAGCAAATCGGAACATAAACCAATAAACATCGCACGCTATCGATGACATCGAGAATTGATTATGGTCTGGATAAGGTAATTAATGTCTAATTAATAATTTAGATAACATTTCAGGCCTAAAGAAAGACCTACAATAGGCAGATTTAGCTCGTGCATAATGTATGTTTAAGTGTATATTAAAGAACGTAAATGGTTTAGATGAGTTCAATAAAAAACAGTATTGTTATTTTGGGGCGTGTTTGGTAACAAACATAAAAAAAACCCAAAAAACAAAGAAGCAAACATGGTCCAATTCCTTCAACTCCAAATACTGCACATAAATAGATTTTAAATGTTGAAATTATATGAACACATGGGGAAAATATGTATAAAATTTATATCTAATTATGGCCATATTATAATTCAAATTTTAATAAGTGGGCTATATATTTGCACCCCCTGTAGCTTATTAAGTTATTTAAATGAGTGCAATAACTTAAAATAAAAATACCTCCACTGTGGCTATTATCATTAATGTTATCCACTCGTAGACTGTATACTGTTGTATTGGTTGATGATTTTTTTTTTCATTTAATCCTTTTAGTTGGGTCATGAAAGTTAATCGATTTAAAACATGACAAATGAACTATAAAACAGAACTTTAGATATCGTTGAGTGATCAGGAAAACTATTATTGTATTGGTGTGTCATTTGTTCTTTATGTTAAACATTACACAATATCACCATGGTTTATTGGAAGCCAGGAAAATAAATACCATCAAATCTCTAGAGACATGTCCAATATATAGTATTATAGATGATAAATGTATTATACAAATGTCATTATCGTTGTGATACAGCCACATTTTCTATTTACGTGTTCTCTATTAAACCTGTAGCAATATTATTATTAAACCTGTATTAAGATTATACAAGAGCTAAATCTGCCTATTGCAGGTCTTTCTTTAGGCCTTAAATGTTATATAAATTATTAATTAGACATTAATTAACTTACCAAGACCATAATCAACTCTCGATGCCATCGTTAGCCTGTGATATTTACTGGATTTCAATACATTTTGTGATGACTGGATAATCGAGACTTTGTTTATTATCATACCAACGTTAGTAATGACGACCGAGTCTAGCCGAAAATTGAATCTCTATTGCGTTTCAGAATAAAGCAATTTCACTGAAATTTTCAGCATATTTTGTTTTCATTATCTATTTTTAACTATTATAGCAAGAAATGTCAGCTCTTTATCTAATCTTACCGAATTTCCCTTTAATTTATATAAAAAAAAACATCCCCACTTAAAACATGCTATATTAAGGTCATCTGCAAACTTATGGAATCTTATAAACCTCCACATTTGACAACGTTGAAAACTCTAATTC